>NC_140575.1:16477901-17077901 GCF_057381845.1 Rhamphochromis longiceps
GAGGGAGAGGAGGAAGCAGAGGAGAGGAAAGCAAGTGAGGGGGAGAAAGAAGATCAGAGAGATGGTGGAGGTGGATTTGAAAGGGAAGAAGAAGAGGAGGAGGAGGAGAAAGATGAACATCGAATGGATAGTGAGGCAGATCCAGCAAAGTCGAGTTTAGAGCAGCATCTGGCTCCGCCATTGGCTAAACGCGTGTGTCGGGAGGCGGTGCCAGCGTGGGACTCACTGAGAGAAGGAGATGATGCACTGGATGAAATGCTGCAGTATCTGGGATACTCGAGTCCTGAGTGTCTGCAGAGAGCTGGTATTTTCTTTAATCTGAACTCTACAGCTGTTCAGCACATTCCTAAGTAGCAACTCTGATTCCTGATTGGTTCCCACAGGTATGCCGCTCAACATCCCAGCACCTCCTCCAGTGTGTGTTTCAGAGAAGCAGGAGAACGATGTGATCAATGCCATCCTGAAACAAAGTGCTGCTGAGAGAGACTTCGTCCTTCATGTGCGTGCTGCCTATGTTCACATCAATAGCAATCATTAAACTCCCGAGCCTTTAGTTATTGGACCTTCACACATGCAGTACAGCATGTGTTTCCCTATGTGGGGATTTATTACAGTTCTATCGTCAGACTTGTTTTAAGAGTTATTGTTTGTTTTGTTTTTTTCAGCCATTGCTAATATATGTCATGATTTTTCTGTTAAAATAAGTCAACGTGTCTATTGTAGAAAAAGCTTTGTTGTCCCTACTGCACAGAATCAAAGGAACATGCCTCCTAAACACAGAGAAGCTAACTCATAATACCAAAACTGTTGTTTATTTTATCAGTGAATCCAGCATTTCTGAAGGAAAAAAGTTCATCTACACTCACTGGTAAATTTGCTAGTTACACCTTGCTAATGCCACAGAGGGCTCCCCAATTTTGCATTTAGAGCAACCCTAATTCTTCATGGCATAGATTCAACAAGGTGCTGGAATCATTCTTCAAAGATTTTTTTTCCATGTTAACATGATGGCATCACCCAGGTGTGTCAGCTGCACATCCTGTGATGTGAGTCTCCTGTTCCATTGCATCCCAATGCTTCTCTTTTGGTTTGAGAGCTGGTGACTGTGAAGGCTATTTGAGTACACTGACTCTTTGTCATGTTCCAAAAAAAAAAAAACTTATTTGAGGTGATATGAGGTTTCTGACATGATATGTTATCCTTCTGGAGATGGGTACACTGTAGTCATATAGAGATGGGCATGTCAGCCTGTCAGTAATACTCAGATCGGCTGTGGCATTTAAATGATGTTCAGTTGGTATTTATGGGCCCAAAGAAATCTTATGCCACACACCATTACACCAGCAGCCTGACCAGTGATAAAAAAAACAGAATAGCCTTCACGTTTACACCAAATCCTGGATCTACCATTGTTATGTCACAGCAGAAATTGAGACTCATCAAACCAGAAAATGTTTCTCTAATCTTTTGTTATACAGCTTTGTGGTATTGTGGTATCATTTTCCTGTTCTTAGCTGACAGGAGTGTCTCTCAGTGTGGTCTTCTAGTTATGGGTGTCTGAGAAAATCCCAGCAGATCAGCACTTTCTGAAATATCCAGACCATCTGACACCAACAACCACTTAAATCACCTTTGCTCTGAATTATGATGCTCAGTTTGAGCTTCAGCAGGTCATATGACCATGTTTATGCCTGAATGCACCGAGTTGCTGCCATGGGATTGTTGATTAGGTATTTGTATTAACAAGCAGC
This sequence comes from Rhamphochromis longiceps, assembly GCF_057381845.1. NCBI lineage: Eukaryota > Metazoa > Chordata > Actinopteri > Cichliformes > Cichlidae > Rhamphochromis > Rhamphochromis longiceps. The sequence continues at coordinate 16,479,653 of NC_140575.1, forward strand.
TGAACAGGTGTACCTAACAAAGTGGCCAGTGAGTGTATTAAAATTGATTTTACATCATTCTGATTTGAAAATAATCTGAGAAAAACACTTGGTTTAGTGTAGCGTGATTAAAAGCACCACCATTATGTTTGTTGTCATAAGCCTCAGTGGTGGCTGGCGCTCATTGTTGTATTTTCCATGTTTTATTTAATTTTTTGGTTTTTGTGCATTAAAATGAAGCAATCGAATGTTTCAGAGAGGTGAGGAGCTGAACATGAGAGCCGTGCATCAGACTGAACCAGAGACTCAGACGCCACAGTCGGCCTTCTATTACTGCAGACTACTGATCAACATACTGGGGCTCAACTCCTGGGAGAAGAGGTAAGATCGAGCACTGCACGCTGTGACAATCCGAAATTAAACTGGAATTTTGGGTTAATGATATTTATGTTCGCTTTTTATCAACAGTATTTGTGCCACTTCTAAACTTTATGTTAATGATCACTTTAAAAGGGATTATTAAGGCTGTGTAATGTACCTCTGTTTTTAAGATGAGTTGTGGTCCACAGGGTAATATCTAAATGTTCAGTTAAAATTCAAATACAAAAGAAAACCTGGATAATCCTCATTTCTAAAATATAAAATGGCCCAAATTTAAAACGGACCTAATGTTTTAAACATTATGACCCAAAATAAGCAGCATAAACTTGTTTGGAAAGTATTTACAGAGGTTAGAGTCAGGAGATAATTTCCCAATGACTTCTTTAGGACCAGAAGTATTTTTGCAGCCACGGCTATCGCCCCCTGGAGACGATTAAAAAGAATGCAGGCTTCAGGAACTTCTCATTAGCTTATTTTCAGCCTGCCTTGTTAAAGACTTTTAAAACTGTCATTTTAACATCAGAGTTAATGTGGATTAAATGGCCAGTAGGGAAACTGCAGTTTTTAGCTTTGTGTTTTAATCCTGGTTGAAACACAACAGTCACAGCACACAGTAGTCGCATTAAAATTCTACTACAGTAAAAATATTTGTCAGTGTATGGTGGTGACTTTGAAAAGAGGTGATTTCTTTTATCGTTTCTACAACGCAGCGGACTTTACCAACTGTTGCTAGATGTGTAAGTGCAACATAGTTATTATATGGTACCGTCACAAAGGCTTTACTAAAAAATATAACACACAATCACACTATATTGATATAAACAACCTTGTTGCATCCCGTATCTCATGAAAATATATCTATAGCCCTTAGATAATGTTACTCCAAATGAGTTTTAGTTTTTAACATGGATATTTTTTTTACTCTCTAGTTTAATTTTATGAATATATTATTCTTTCCATTAAGACACGATGGTTTATTCTGTCATTTAAAAGCCATAAAACATCATTTTTGTACAAGCTATACTAACTAACAGGCTGTTTTCGATCTGGAGTGTCTCTTTGAGCAAAGCATATTCTTGCTTAATGCAAATGAAACAAAAAAAGATTCAAATTCAACAGCGTGCCCTTTTTTTTTTCTTTTTTCATTACACTTCACATTTTGCCATTCATAATGCACAGCATTTCATCTTCTCAGTGACTCTGGGCTAAAATACACAATGTCGGGGTATCACTTTAAAAGTGCCCAGCCATCTAATGGACCCTCATCGCTCTTTATACTTTATCCAGGGAATTACACTTTCTGCATTCAGCCTGCACAATAGACTTCTTAACACACTGTGCTTGTGTGTGAGTGTGTGTGTATAAAGAGTGTGTGATAATGAGTATAGTGCTCTATTGATCAAATTCAACCCATTTGGAGTTAGAATAAAAGAAGAGGAGAGAATGATCGAGCGTGAAGTGGCAAATCAGAAAACAGGATGAAATGAGGCACATGTAAATGTAGACAGTAAATTTTAAAAAAAATGACATGGTGCCAGAAAAGGTGAGTGGATTTGGAAGGTAAAAATGAGAAATTTGGATGTTGGAGAAAAGGGAGAATAGACGGACAAGGATGAAAGAAAAGAAGAGATTGTCTAATCATGTGTTATTGTCTCTCCAGGTATTCATATGGGGCATTACAGATACTAAGATACTGACAGTCACCTACGTGCGTGCATGTGTGTGTTCCCTTTTATGCTTTTCCCTATAATCCAGGGTGTAAATGGAGTCTTTGAGAGCAGAGAATGAGGCCATTACCAAGTATCAGTTTAATAAAGACCAAATTGCTGTCCCCCTCTCGTTCTCTCTCTCTCTTTATCTCCTGCTCTTTCTATCCCGTTTTTCCCCTTTCTCTAAGAGTGAAAAGAGTGACGTGTCATTATCAGTCCACTCCAAGCTTCACCGCTCGAGTCTAGGTTTTATATCAGCGGTGCAGAGGTTGGGGGCTGGTCGCTGGGACACTTTGAACGGCCTCAGGACAAGTTAGTCTGCATGAAAGGCTTTTGTTTTCATTAATAATAATGTCCCTTTTCTTTTATGTTTGGACCCTGAAAGTGGCGTCGACATAAACTGCAGGCCCTGTGATGTGTGGCTGCATTTGCTCATTTATATTAAAACCCAGTAATCTGTATTTGTAAGGCCAGAGTTGAGGCAGCAGCTTCAGAAACCCAGCACCTCCCCTGCCTCTTACACACATTTTGTTTTATATTGAGAACAAAACATAGTAAAAATTGGACTGCAAATACCCCCTGAAGCCATTTTAGACAGACCTACAGGAAAACCAACATGCTATCCTTGAAAAAATAGTTGCTTCACAAGTCCATCTTCACCTAACTGATAATAACCTTTATGAACAGTTCCAGTCTGGCTTTCGTCCTCTACATAGCACTGAAACTGCTCTTATAAAAATAACAAACGACCTTCTTATAGCAGCTGATTCTGGTCTCCTCTCCATCCTTATCCTTCTTGATCTGAGTGCAGCTTTTGACACCATCTCTCATCCCATTCTCCTTAGCAGATTAGCTTCTATTGGTCTCTCTCACACTCCACTAGCCTGGTTTAAATCATACCTATCTGACCGCACTCAGTTCATTCAATTAAAATCCTTCACTTCTCAGCTTTCTCCTTTATCCACTGGGGTGCCCCAGGGATCTGTCCTCGGGCCCCTTCTTTTCATCATCTACCTTCTTCCACTCGGACATATTTTTCGTAAATATAATATTCAGTTCCACTGCTACGCCGATGACACCCAGCTCTATCTCTCTACCAAACCTGACTCTACTCTTCCTCCACCCTCCCTCATCCTCTGTATAGCTGAACTTAATTCTTGGTTCTCCTCCAACTTTCTTAAACTCAACAGCAATAAATCGGAACTTCTTCTGGTTGGCACTAAACGACTGCTATCCAGAATTAACAATTTCTCTCTCACCATCAATAACTCACTGGTCCCTATCTCTCCCTCTGTGAAAAGCTTGGGTGTCATTCTCGATAGCACATTATCCTTTAACTCACATATCAATAATATTACACGTGCAGCATATTTCCAACTCCGTAACATTAATCGCCTCCGCCCCTTCCTCACACCTCACGCCACTGCCATTCTCATCCATAATCTTGTTATCTCTAGAATTGACTACTGCAACTCATTATTATTTGGCCTCACACAAAAATCTATCAACAAGCTCCAACGTGTCCAGAACTCTGCTGCCCGTATTATTACTAGGACTTCTTCTACCCACCACATCTCCCCAATCCTGAAGCAACTTCACTGGCTCCCGGTCAAATTTCGCATCCATTTTAAAATAATTCTGTATACATTCAAGGCTATTCATTCTCTCTCTCCACCGTACCTCTCTGACTTATTACAGATGAAGCTCCCATCCCGCTGCCTCAGATCTTCATCTTCTCTTTCTCTCTCTGTTCCCTCTGCTCGTCTGATCACAATGGGAGGGAGGGCCTTTAGCTGCTCTGCCCCTCGACTTTGGAATTCCCTACCCCCGGACCTCAGAAATATTAGTTCATTCTCTCTTTTTAAGTCCACCCTCAAAACTCATCTGTTTAAAATTGCCTATTCTTAAATTTCTGTATGTTTTAACTTTTATCTTCTATTTTTACCATTGTGTATATTTCCAGTTTTTATCTGTTGTACAGTGTCCTTGGGTGCTTTGAAAGGCGCTATTTAAATAAAATGTATTATTATTATTATTATTATGTGATTGTGTTTAGTAGTAGCAATTACTGGACAACCACAGCTGTCAACAACAGCTGGTAACCCCCAGCCCACGTTAAAATGATTTAGAGGACCCAAACAGATTAGCCACAAGGGACTGAATGTTAAAATCCTTCTTTAAAATCTGGGTTGTGGTAATTTATGGGTGATCTGTCAGTGTGCGTCTTCCTCAGTCTCCACTCCTCCTCTCTATAGTCTTGTATTAAAATGAGGGTTTTTTTCCTCAAGCGCTGAGTTTGTGGATCTAGAAGAAGCATGTTATAGGGTGTCAATAGAAGAACTGTGGTACTGCATGGGGAAGTCAAAAGTGACAGATGTGAGGCTAGTGCAGGACATTTACTGCATAGTTAAAGGCTAAAAGGTCCATTCAGAGGCAAGAAGTGATCAGGGACTATGTTTAAAGATACCTATAATTCCTAAATAGATCATGCAGTGCAACAGGTAATATTGTTAAACTCCTTGAATTAAAGCTAAAAGTCTCCATTTCAGTCTCACCTTGATTGTTTGATTATTATTATTTTTAAATCCCCTTCAATAGTATGATAGTATGGTCCAAAATGAGGGGGAAAAACAACATTGTCATGCTTTAAACCCTTGTGGACTTTAAACAGCACTTCTTATTTTGCCATTGTGTGAGGGTGACAAAAACCTGCAACCAGCTAATTAGTAGAGACAGGAGTGACAGCCGGGCAGTGATCAGGCAGTTCAATCTTAATGATGATTAATGGTTCCTGACTTGTGCACTTCTGTCTTACAGGAGTAGTTTTCACTTGCTGAGGAAGAATGAGAAATTACTGAGAGAGCTGAAGAACCTGGATTCACGGCAGTGGTGAGGAGCCTGGAAAAAATCCATCTTTTCTGTTCATTCAGCTTTTTGTCGGATCATACTTTGAACCGGTTTGGTGTTGCAGCTTTAATAGGTTCTCATCTGTTTTGTTTTGTTTTTTCTTCATTCTCTTCCAGCCGTGAAACCCATAAAATTGCAGTATTTTACGTGGCTGAAGGCCAAGAGGACAAACACTCCATACTGACTAACACAGCTGGCAGCCAGGCATATGAGGACTTTGTTTCTGGACTGGGGTGGGAGGTGAGAACACATTTATACATATATTACTTATCATTATTATGGATTTAGCATTATCAGGACCATTTCAAAGTAATGAAAACCTAAACAGTCACCTGTATGTTTTATTCTTTTTAGCAGTGTGTGATGAAGCAAAACACATAATTAATGCAATAACAGTAATATTTCAGCCTATGAAACCAAATACTGTGAATTCTGCTTAAGTCATCTTTAGTGAATACATGTACTCTAAGGTTTAATATGATCAGCTTTGGCACACAGCTGTGGCCCACCTTGTTCAAACCTTCTGTTTGTGAATGGCAGCCAATCAGGAGGATGCCAGGAGGAAAATTCACATTTTAATTAGGCAAAATAAGTTAAAACAGTTTGCAGATACTCATATGCTATGCCTCAGAGCTTGGATTGTTTTTCACTGGTGATTGTTGATAAAAATTGTGGGGGCTTAGAAGGGCGTGAACCACTGGCTTAAAGGGGAAGGAGCTAAAGTGGCTCGTTTCAGACAGAGGTGGAACATTAAGCCGAAGTAAAAGATAAATAGTTATATTTTGAACTAGAATCCATGCAGTGCTATTCCAGCAGAGTTCAAGAATTAAAATCTGGAGAAAGGAAGTTTGAAATTTGGGAAATTAGCTGGTTATTTAGGATCATTTACTGCTACTGACAAAAACTTGTTTTCTTTATAATATGTTAGCACTTTGATTAGATGTTTAGGGACAAGAATATAGCGTGAACACAATCCACAGCATTTATAGCCTTACATAATATGAAATAAGCTAACTGAACGCAGAGGTTATATTTTGCTAAATGGACCTCGCTTGATATTGTTTGTGTGCTTGGGCCATTTAGGTGGACCTGCCCACTCACTGTGGTTTCATGGGAGGCCTTCAGAGAAATCGCAGCACAGGCCAGACCACTCCTTACTACGCCACTTCCACTACTGAGGTCATCTACCACGTCTCCACTCGCATGCCCCACGACCAGGACCTTAACCTCACCAAGAAGGTAACACACTCGACACAGTTTATCTAGACATGCAGATGGATGTATACAGGCTCTCTGTGAAGGGTGCTAGTTCCTCTTCGGTGTTTTTTGTTTTTTTGTTTCTTATAGAGTGTTAATAGTGCTCCCCACTGTAGCAGTAGTAAATTTATAACCAGTCGCAATTAAGTATGAAATATGTGTCATTAGCAGCACTTTATTTGCTGTTTTGGGCAACACAAAAAACCACTGTGACATTTCAAAAATTGTCAAAATTGCTTGATAGATGGATGGAAACATCTCCCAGACTACATCTGACTGTGTTTTATGTGCTGTGGAAAAGAGTAATTAGTAATAATGAGCATGCTTATTGTTCTAATTTCACTTCTTTTATGTAGTGAGGGGACAAGAACTCCTTAGTCCTTCTTTTCGTCCACCCACACCTCTTTGATGAGCATAGGTACACACTCACACCACTCTGATGTCAGTGCTTCTACCCCACACCAATGCATTCAATAATTCCTCGGAGCAATCACGCCTGTATTTGTGCAGTGTGGCGCGTGGGGTTGTATCAGCCTCTAGGCAGCCAGGTTTATTGTGCGTGTGTGCGGTTGTGTGTGTGTGTGTCTGTGTACACACCTGTCATCCCCCAGGCACTGGGCGCTCTGCACATGGCCATAATGTCCCCATAATCAGATCATACTTCCTGCTTCTCGGCCTATCACGTCGCTTCAGGCTCCTGATTGGATTATCACCGCCTGGTCCGACACCATCAGTCTCCCTGATCAGCTGATGGCCCCATCAAACACGCATAGTCACATACGGACACGCACACACGCCACTGTGAACCCGTTTAACGTGACACAAACACACATCCACGGCAGGTTTCATTCACATCCATCTGCCCAAATAACCGCACAGCCATACATTTGTGTTAATGCTGGACAAAGCGAGTGTACACAGGCTTACAGACACAGTTTGACAAACGTGTCCACAAACAGGTTAAACTGAGATTTATCATTGCCACCCACTGAAAATACAAACAGTGTTGTCCATCGCAGGACATTTTTCCAGGTCTACGTCGTGGTCTGTCTCATCTGTGCAAAACACGATTAAATGATTAAAGCTGCATTACACCAGGTGATCGTGGCATCAGAGATGACATCACTCTGAGCTTCGTCACTGAAACATTTTTAAAATAAAAGTACAGCTCAGAGAGGCATATCAGACACCAAGACTCCAGACTGCCTTAAACTGTGCCACCTAATTGTTCTGACACCCAAAAAATACGACTTGAGGCTCATAACTCTTTCTTAAAGTGCAGTAATGGAAAGAGCATCAGTTCCCAGTATTACTGATGACTGTGAGTATCCTGCAGACACAGGAGGGGGTTTAGATTTATTCAAGGCAAAACTTCACAGATATATCAACTTTATGCTTTTCCCATCAAGTTCTGTCAGGTTAATTAAGCCTATAACTCACTGTATTCAGGTAAATTCAAGTCAGTGCTGCATGTTGGCGAAATCACGTCCAAATGTGTTAAATAATGCTTACATTTAAAAAAAAAAAAAATTTAGTTGACCCCAAGCTTGTATACGAGCTAGGATCAAGCGATGAACTCCAGGGTCAATGCAAAAGTGCAAAAACCTGCAATTCCTCCAGTGGCCACTTGATGCTGGCTAAACAAGTGAGTCAGTTCACAAAGACTAAAATAACCCAGTTAATAACTAATATCCCCATCGAAACAACTGTACTGTTGTAACTACGGAGCCCCGCAGGGGACATGGGAGAAAAAAAAATTAAGACGGACTTTTGCGAGATCTCGCAAAACTATCTCGGGATCTCGCAAAACTATCTCGGGATCTCGCAAAACTATCTCGGGATCTCGCAAAACTATCTCGGGATCTCGCAAAACTATCTCGGGATCTCGCAAAACTATCTCGGGATCTCGCAAAACTATCTCGGGATCTCGCAAAACTATCTCGGGATCTCGCAAAACTATCTCGGGATCTCGCAAAACTATCTCGGGATCTCGCAAAACTATCTCGGGATCTCGCAAAACTATCTCGGGATCTCGCAAAACTATCTCGGGATCTCGCAAAACTATCTCGGGATCTCGCAAAACTATCTCGGGATCTCGCAAAACTATCTCGGGATCTCGCAAAACTATCTCGGGATCTCGCAAAACTATCTCGGGATCTCGCAAAACTATCTCGGGATCTCGCAAAACTATCTCGGGATCTCGCAAAACTATCTCGGGATCTCGCAAAACTATCTCGGGATCTCGCAAAACTATCTCGGGATCTCGCAAAACTATCTCGGGATCTCGCAAAACTATCTCGGGATCTCGCAAAACTATCTCGGGATCTCGCAAAACTATCTCGGGATCTCGCAAAACTATCTCGGGATCTCGCAAAACTATCTCGGGATCTCGCAAAACTATCTCGGGATCTCGCAAAACTATCTCGGGATCTCGCAAAACTATCTCGGGATCTCGCAAAACTATCTCGGGATCTCGCAAAACTATCTCGGGATCTCGCAAAACTATCTCGGGATCTCGCAAAACTATCTCGGGATCTCGCAAAACTATCTCGGGATCTCGCAAAACTATCTCGGGATCTCGCAAAACTATCTCGGGATCTCGCAAAACTATCTCGGGATCTCGCAAAACTATCTCGGGATCTCGCAAAACTATCTCGGGATCTCGCAAAACTATCTCGGGATCTCGCAAAACTATCTCGGGATCTCGCAAAACTATCTCGGGATCTCGCAAAACTATCTCGGGATCTCGCAAAACTATCTCGGGATCTCGCAAAACTATCTCGGGATCTCGCAAAACTATCTCGGGATCTCGCAAAACTATCTCGGGATCTCGCAAAACTATCTCGGGATCTCGCAAAACTATCTCGGGATCTCGCAAAACTATCTCGGGATCTCGCAAAACTATCTCGGGATCTCGCAAAACTATCTCGGGATCTCGCAAAACTATCTCGGGATCTCGCAAAACTATCTCGGGATCTCGCAAAACTATCTCGGGATCTCGCAAAACTATCTCGGGATCTCGCAAAACTATCTCGGGATCTCGCAAAACTATCTCGGGATCTCGCAAAACTATCTCGGGATCTCGCAAAACTATCTCGGGATCTCGCAAAACTATCTCGGGATCTCGCAAAACTATCTCGGGATCTCGCAAAACTATCTCGGGATCTCGCAAAACTATCTCGGGATCTCGCAAAACTATCTCGGGATCTCGCAAAACTATCTCGGGATCTCGCAAAACTATCTCGGGATCTCGCAAAACTATCTCGGGATCTCGCAAAACTATCTCGGGATCTCGCAAAACTATCTCGGGATCTCGCAAAACTATCTCGGGATCTCGCAAAACTATCTCGGGATCTCGCAAAACTATCTCGGGATCTCGCAAAACTATCTCGGGATCTCGCAAAACTATCTCGGGATCTCGCAAAACTATCTCGGGATCTCGCAAAACTATCTCGGGATCTCGCAAAACTATCTCGGGATCTCGCAAAACTATCTCGGGATCTCGCAAAACTATCTCGGGATCTCGCAAAACTATCTCGGGATCTCGCAAAACTATCTCGGGATCTCGCAAAACTATCTCGGGATCTCGCAAAACTATCTCGGGATCTCGCAAAACTATCTCGGGATCTCGCAAAACTATCTCGGGATCTCGCAAAACTATCTCGGGATCTCGCAAAACTATCTCGGGATCTCGCAAAACTATCTCGGGATCTCGCAAAACTATCTCGGGATCTCGCAAAACTATCTCGGGATCTCGCAAAACTATCTCGGGATCTCGCAAAACTATCTCGGGATCTCGCAAAACTATCTCGGGATCTCGCAAAACTATCTCGGGATCTCGCAAAACTATCTCGGGATCTCGCAAAACTATCTCGGGATCTCGCAAAACTATCTCGGGATCTCGCAAAACTATCTCGGGATCTCGCAAAACTATCTCGGGATCTCGCAAAACTATCTCGGGATCTCGCAAAACTATCTCGGGATCTCGCAAAACTATCTCGGGATCTCGCAAAACTATCTCGGGATCTCGCAAAACTATCTCGGGATCTCGCAAAACTATCTCGGGATCTCGCAAAACTATCTCGGGATCTCGCAAAACTATCTCGGGATCTCGCAAAACTATCTCGGGATCTCGCAAAAGTTTTAGCCGCATTCTTCCCGTTAGCTCGAAGCTAACGGGAGGTCGAGACCCACTACAGCCGGGAGGAACATCGCTTTCCCGGCAAATCGTGCCTCGACCTCCCGGTCGGCTTCGAGCCGGCGTCCGAAGAATGCGGCTAAAAGTTTTGCGAGATCTCGCAAAAGTCCGTCTTAATTTTTTTTTTCTCCCATGTCCCCTGCGGGGCTCCGTAGTAACTCATCTCTCTGATGGGCAGCAGTAAGCTGACAGTTGACTGTAAGGCCTCACCTTCACTAGTTCCAGTCTTTGAACTGGACTAGCTGATAAGTTATAGGCACTAATGTATGTAACGGGTAGTGTAACATAAATCCCACCATGTGTAAAATACAGTATGTGATGTCTACAAACCAAATTACATCATTAAACTTTGCATCCCGGTGCACTATTTAATTAGTCATAAAAGTAACTGCAGTTAAACATTTAAAAGGATCTGTCTTCAGCGTGTTTGTCTCATGGCCGAGGACAAGACTGGCAGCTATCAGAAGGTGTGTACAGAGACCTCTGTACACACCTTCTGGAGGACAACCCCCACCTGCCACCTCCCAGAGGTGGCAGGTGGGGGTGTGTGTTTTGGCAGACATCAAGGTTAATGACTGAGCTGTCACCAGCCCCGACTGTAGTCGGCGTGGGTGTGAATCTCACACACAGTCAGAGGATCACACACAATCCCATCTGTCTTCGAGCCCCTACTCCATCTTTCCGGGGCTTCACTTTGTCTTGTTGTCCACTCTCCATCTTCACACACGCACTCCATCACGGCCAGGGCCACCTAAACCACATATACACACAGACTTCAAAGCCTTGGGGTTATGATGGATACAGCCTATCCAGCTCCGTTTGCAGATCCCTCTCGGTCAATGTTGGTGTTTGAGTAATAATGTATATTTTTCTTCCATTTTGATTCTATTAATTTCTTTTCTTTCTTTTTTGCCTCTCCAGCTCAGACATCTTGGCAACGACGAAGTCCACATCGTCTGGTCAGAACATTCCAGGGACTACCGCCGCGGGATCATCCCCACTGAGTTCGGAGATGTGCTAATCATCATCTACCCCATGAAGAACCACATGTATTCCATCCACATACTCAAAAAACCAGAGGTAAACACGCAGGACTAGGCAGTTGTTCCTTACACACAGACCTTTAAAGCTCATTATTAAAACCTGGCATGGTAATTTAACTGCCCCCTGAGCTTATCACTGATGGCTATCTGTGTCACCTTTTGTGGGAATTGTTGGCCAATCAATGTAATCTTTCCCATTATCAGTGGCAGCAGTGCCAAATTAAAGGAAAAATCGAAACACTTTTCTAAATGCAGCCTTTTTTAGCTGTATTTGTGGCAAAGCAACAATGAAATGTTAAATAAGTGAAATGTTCACTTATTAAAAGTCTTACTTAGTTAGCCATTTTTGTATTTTTTTTTATACTTAGACTTGTGTGGATTTGGGGAAAATTTGGTTGGAGAAAAAAAATGAGAACAATATTTGGTCCATGATTTTATGTTTCCTACCAGACCCCACAGATATGCATCCAGATTGACTAACAATCCTAGAGAGAGTCTTGCCCCAAGTCTTTCTGATCTGGTTAATGTATCAGTCTAAAGCACACAGACATTAATACCACAGCACTGATGGCATAACTCTATTTCAAACAAGCCCTAACACAATAAAATGCTGCTTTTTTTTTCTCTGTGACATAGATACCACAGCACTAATAACATAATCGTATTCTCTTTCATTCATTCTGCAGGGAAAAATATTGAATTATCATGAATCCAAAAACAAGTTAGATAAGATATTCCCTTTGTTGTTGTCCTGAAAGCACATGTATTCGGCCACAGAGCGCATGGCTTGGAGACCTGGTCCACAAATAAACTCAATAAAAGTCCGGCATTAGTTTCTTTGGTGGATTCCACAAGCAAAGCATTGAATTATATGGGAAAGTCAAAGCCTGAATCAAATATTGTATCATTACAAAAATCTGTGGCGTCAATCATTACTTGTCAGGGTCGGTTCAGTAGAACTGAGTAACTCCCACTGTTTCATAAAAATCTAGACTTTTCAGGGTTTTCTTTAAAAAAAAAAAAAATCTAATTTGAACTATATAAAGGAATAAACGTGGATTTAATGCCAGTTTTGTTCTCTGTAGGTTCCTTTCTTTGGTCCGCTGTTTGATGGAGCCATTGTGGACATGAAGATTTTGCCCACCATGGTGAGAGCGACAGCTATCAACGCGAGCCGGGCCCTTAAATCCCTCATCCCTCTCTACCAGAACTTGTATCCTTTAAAACCCTCATATGAAAATTTAGGATAAAAAGGCAAAGGTAGGATGCTGAAAATGAGTTTTCTCTCTGGTTTTTCTCTTTTCTTGTGTTATATTAGCATATTATTTATATTGTTATGTATTATGTTTGCGTTTTAAGAGATATTTAACCTCACAAGACTCTTTTGCCACAAACTTCAGGAAAAAAAACTTCATTCAAAACTCAAAGGTCTGCAGCACGTGGATTTATGCTATTACCAGCTCTCTGTTTAGGTCTGAAGACTTCAGCTATTCCTGCACTTTGCAAAGTTTTAAGTATCAAGGTGAACGAGAGTCACACCAAATACATATCTAATTTCTTTCTTTCTTTTTTTCCAAATGATTGCTCAGAAGAATTCAGGGGAGTATTTTATTATTATTGGCCTGAAAGAGTTTGCAAAACACTTTAAATATCACTGTGTCTAACCTTCACTGAAACAGGTAGGCTTGCTGACAGCTGACAGCATATCGTCCTTTGCAGCCTCGTGCAGAAAAGGCCTTCAATCTCTTTTTCTTTTGTACTGTGGTTGTAGCTTTTTTAGTGTTACATTAAACTCTTAAGTCCACTAAATGCAGTCTAAAACTATTTTTAGCAGTTTTGCATCACCTTGATATTTATTTATTTATTTATTTAATTTTTTATGACTTGCCCTGTCATCCACAATTCCACATGCTCTCAAATGATGAGATGTTTTAAAAACTTACATTGAAGTTGTGAGAATGTCGTTTTGCTGTGTGAGCTTTTGAAATCGTTGCACGTGTGAGTGTGAGAGAGAATGTTGGGTTGGAGGATTAAGAATAGCAGATCAATGTCCAGTGCTGTGCAGCTTTCAGAATATGAGAGCTCGTTTGATAGAGCTGCATTTAGTTGCCTCTGAAGTGCTATATATCAAGTGTGCGTGTTTACCCGTGCGTGGCCAGGCAGAGAAGATTGGGATGCACATTCGGAGGGTGTGTATATGTGTGTGTCTGTGAATCCGTGTGTGCAAGGAGAGAAAGGCAGACAGACAGGTGTGCATGCAGTCTGTCTGCCTGATCCGAAGCGATGGTTTGGAAGAAGCCGTGGTCGATAATTATCGATGACTCTCCTCTCTAATGCTGTTCCTAAATGAGAGGCTTTGCTCTCTGGTCTCAGAGACACACAGCCAGATAAGTATCCACATTCATACACACTCTTGATTACACTTACATGGACACAAGAGGTACAGAAATCCAAGTGAATCAATATAAAAACATGCAGATTAATTAACATTTTTCAACCAATATTTTTTTAAAGAAAGACTGTGAAACTAAAAAACAAACAAACACAAAAACCAAAACAGTAATTGTCCCCCATGTCTGTGTGCACATCTTTGTGTTCTCTCTTTTCTTTGTGTTCAAAACTGCCTGATGACCAATTAAAGGAAAAACATAATCACTTCCTGCTGTGACAAAACAAATTTCCCACGTGTGGGACTAATAAAGGTTATCTTATCTTATCTTATCTATTCCCTACAGTGAGAGGATCCGGTGGCTCCGTTTTGTCGTGAGGGACTTTGTGCAGACATGCTTTGGTTCCACTTGTCCCTTTGAAAGAGAATCGTCAATACAAAGTTTTTCTGAGTGATCACCTTCATGCTGAAAAACAGGTGCTTTTAACTTCTAGGCTGAACGATTGTAATTCCTTATTATTATTATTATTTTTTTTTTATTTCTACCAGAATGCTGCAGTGAGATGACTAACATGAAGTGTTTAATTCAGTATTAAATTTGAAATCCTTCTCTTCACATGCAAAGCCCGAATGTCCCCATTATATCTCAAAGACCCCAAAGATACCTTAGTATCGGTGTAGAGCCACTTTGCTCTCAGACTGCAGCCTAACTTGTGTTTCCTATGTTTCCCAAGAGTAGAGCCTTTTGGTATCAGGCAGCTTCAGTTATCAGACTTTGTCCAAGTCATCCAGTTCACCTGGAAGGTGCACACATGTGGGGGATTTGGCACTGAGGTGTTAGACATTATTCTGAGGGAGAAAATCCTTTGAAAGATTGGTGTTCATCCATGCAGTACAGTTCCAGAGCCTCTGTGATTCAGGGTCAAAACTGCTTGGAGCTGTTCTGGTGGCATGTGGCATCACTTCCCCCCCACCTTTACTTTGTCACCTGCCCTGTACATAGTGCAGGTGATGAAAGATGGTGGACCATGTGGATAGACGAGGGAAAGGACAGGGCGAGGAAGCCATTTCGCTCTGCTAGTGATACACAGGCTGTTAGGCTCAGTGTGGGGCTGTAGCTCGTGAGCAAACACCCCCCCTCCCGACAGCTTTGTGTAGGTGTATGTGCGTTTTTGTGCGCCCACTGCTTCTTCCCCACCTTCATGTCTGTTTGTGTTTTTTGTGTTACTCCAGCAATCTTGAGCGAGTGTGCAGACATGTAGACACCTCTGCTAGCGTCCACATGTCCTGCGTTTCCGTGCGAGACTGTGTGTGCACGTCCGTTTACCCACTGCGCACGTTTGTTTGTGAGCATGTGCACTTGGTGACACACTTGTGTCACGCATGCTTGTTTTGGGGTGTTTGTGTGTGTCTGAAAGTGTCCTGGCGCATATCGATTGGTGGTAGCAGCAGGCCGATGTCTCTGACAGCCTGAATTACAGTAATCAGTCATTATTGACTCCCCATCTCTGTGCTACACACACCACTCTGCTCCTCTTATCTGTCTCTCCACCTCTCCCTCCCTTTGTGTCCCCCACTTCTGTCACTCCTTTCCTCCCTCCCTCCCTCCCTCAAACTCTGGGACCATCTATCTTTACACTCACATCCCTGTACGTCTTCTTGTGGCCTTTTCCACCTCCTCCTGCTTCTATCTCGTATCTGTGGCCCTCATCATCTTTTCCTCTATCTTCCTCCCTAATTCTGTCCCTGCATTGTCTCTCTTGTCACTCTAATTCCTTTATCTTCGCAAATCCTTTTTTTCTATCTCTGTCGTACTGTCTGTTTTTCATCTTTTTCACATTTATTACTTTTCGTTCTTCATTCAGTTTTTCTCCCCCAGATCTTTTTCTTGTCTGTTCATTCTCATTGTCCTAAAGTGAGGGAAAGTCGCTTCATGATGTAATAGCAACCCTTTAAGACAAACTTTTCTCAATAATATTTCCCTGTTGGCATTTTTCTTCCAGCTAGGTCCCCTCAAGTATGAAGGACTGCAATAATAAAAAAATAAATAAAGTAAAAAATGTGTAAATAAATTGTTACCAAATATTAGTAGCCCATGCTTTGTATTCCTGTCATTCAGTGTTATAGAAATCATTTGAGACTCCTAATGTCAAAAAAATTAAAAGAAACTAAAATGCTTGTGATATGTTACATCGAAGATTATGCATTTGTTGGCAAATTTTTGCCCCATATATGAGGGACCAGAACCTATGAAATGGACTTAATATTCTGGTCATTATGACCAGAAATGAGTGTCTGAGCTCAAAAACTCATCAGGAAAGTGTTTAGAGATCAGGGCCCGAGGCCTTTTTGTCCTCATATTCTTCTACAGGAGCAGGAGTTTCTTTGCAACCACAGGTATCTCCCCCTGGTGGCTGTTGAAAGGATTACAGGTTTATTAAAGGTTTAAGACCAGTTTCATTGGCTTCCCTTTTCTGACCTTTTGTACTGAATGTGGTTGGGCATCAAACAGTTTGTCCAGCTTAGCAGAAAGGCTAATGTCAGTTAGCACTAGTAAGTACTGCTAGCGGTCATCGTATGGTAATCTCATTCTTGATCTGCATGTTTTTGTTTTAGCAAAGATTTTACGTCAGAAGACCTTCCTAACCCAACCCTCCCATTGGTGTGAGCTTGGGGCCAACGCTCACATGTGTACACTGGTTTTCTGACTGTAGAGTAGTTGAGATTTGAAGAGAGATGAATGATTCATATCTTCCTGACATACCTGTGAATTCGGCAACACGGAATACATGAGGCTTAGATGTCCTTGTGTATGAATCTCCTTCAGTTCTGCATAAAGCTTCAGCTGAGTGCTGCATTGTAACATTGACTGATAGGACCTCGCTGAGGGGCTGACACAGAAGCAAAATGAGAGAAGGTTGGCAAGACAAAGTATGTCAGTGTTAACTGGCATTTTTCTCGTCTTTCTTTCCCGTTCTCTCTCTCTCCCGCTCTCTCTCTGTCTGCCTTCTTCCCTCTCTCCCCCTCTCTCTGTCTCTTGGCCCTCAGGGCAGTCCATCTGCCTTTTCTCTCTCTCTGATCTTTCATTCACCGTGACCAGAGCCATCCAAAACCACACAGCACACTCACACACAGGGTGCCAGGCTGCTGGGGCAGCTGTGTGTAAGCACAGCTCTATCTCACATATCAGCTCACTGCAGCAGCAGAAGCAGTCCAAAACTCCCCAACACATGCATGCACACACTCTTCATATAGGCCTTACTACACTCGCACGTGTCACGATGAACAATAACACAAAGCTGGTATTAGAAACTTCCCTTCTCTTCCCGCTGATGACTCGTGTTAGCACACACGCAGCCAGTCTTTAGTCACGTAAAGAATAGCCCATCAGATTGGAATCAGTCCTCCTGAACTTATAGATTAGACCAGATAAAAGTGTGGAGCAGACTGCTGGGTATCATCGCTCTTTAAGCGACACCAGCGTGTCGGGATCCAGATGTGATTTGCGTAGCCCTACTGTAGATCATCTCTATCACAATTCCCTTGGATTTATTACTGGGGAAAGTTGCGAAGCTGTTCGTAATTAACTTTAATGTTTTTTACCATTACTTTTAAGACTTGAAAACATGGGTTACAGTGCATGTTTGCAAGAATGCTTTGCTTTTGATATTACCCTTGTGAATGAAGAAAGCATGCACCATTAGAGGTGGGAAAGTCATATGTCAGCCTGCAGCATAAAACCTGCTTTTTTTATGTGCCTGCTTGTCCTTGACTAAAGTAATGTTGATTTCATGACAAAAAGTTGAAGTAAACCTTTAGATCGTGGCACTTTGAGTGGGTGTAAAATTCATTTGATTCTCATTATTAAAAGATCTTAAAAAGTGTTTCAGCCCTGAAGCTTTCATGTAGCAGTCTCCTGTGTTTATAGTTACGAGTCCTCAAAATGTTAAAAACTGACATGAATTATTTTTTAAAAGCACAAAATTTCAAAACAAACCATAGTAGGAAGGTAAAATTTTGTTTGTTGTACCAAACACAAAATCAGCTGAGTGTGAAAGTGGAAACTTGATCTCTAAATCTGATGCTTTTTATAAGAGGTGACTTGAATCTTTACCTTATTGAGTAAAATCTGTTTTCCAAGCTAAAGTTGAGTTTTGTGACCGTGAGTCCGTCTAAGCAGAGTCATCATGCTGGCCCACTGGTCACCTAGCTGCAACTACTACAGCTGCTCTACCATCTGATAACACCGTGTTGCGGTGTGTGTGTGTGTGTGTGTGTGTGTGTGTGTGTGTGTGTGTGTGTGTGTGTGTGTGTGTGTGTGTGTAAGAGTAGGCTGTGGCCATCCTCCATCTGCTCCTGTGTGATTGTGGTTTTTGGGGAACAATGTTGGAGAGACACTAAGCTGCTATACACACACGGACACACACACACACACACAGGCTGCCAGCAAATGTTTGTGTGTGCATGAATTTTCAAATATATCACCTAACCATTTACACTTACACAAAATGTAAACATGAAGTGCATGTGTATAAACGTTACTTTCAGGATTAAAGGGTGTGTGTGTGTGTGTGTGTGTGTGTGTGTGTGTGTGTGTGTGTGTGTGTGTGTTGGTTGTGTGGGACGTCCCCTCTAGTAGTTGATTGGCAGAGATAGCTGCACTGAGGCTGGGGTCAGCATATGGCTCAGTATGATAGCGATGCTCTGTTTTTAGTGTGTGTGTGTGTGTGTGTGTGTGTGTGTGTGTGTGTGTGTGTGTGTGAGCGTCATTGCCTTTCTCTCGCTTTCACACTCTGTTCCCACTGAAATGGTGGCAGCTCTGGGCATGTAGCGCTATTATCCCCCATATCCACACACACACACACACAGACACACACACACCAAGGGCAGCCAAACGCCTAGCGGCCTGCCTGGCTTCTCTTTGCCAACTCCCACAATAGAGCCTATTGTCCCAGTAAGGCTACAATCTGCTGTGTGTGACAAGGATGTGTGTGTTTCTCACCACGGTAGAAAGGTGAGGGCAGAGCCTTACAAATTGAAGACATTTTCTTATTGCTGATGCTGAAATGGGGTCATGTTATCCTTAACCTCCCGCAGGCTCCGCTGCACCCGTCAGACACTGGAGAAGCATTTCTTTTGATCTAAAAGAAAGCTGCACCAATGCCTGCGTCATGCTCTCACTGATAAATCTATCACAAACGTACATTTAAAACACTTGGTGAAAAAGTCTTCCATGAGTAAAGCTGCTCCATGATTTAAAATCTGGATGTAAATGAGCATACAACTCTGCGGTGCATGAGGAGCTTCTGCTGGCAGATTGACAGAAATCAGTGCCACACATTGAGTGGCACATACACAATCAGGATTAGGCTAAGGGTCTGTGTATTAGTGCGGGTTAGGGGTAAGGAAATGAATATAAGTCTGTGTGTATGCTTGCAGAGGGGGAGGTGATGGTGGTTAATTGTTTCCCGTCGGGTAGTTAGAGGAAATGAAAAGGGGTGAGGAGGAGGGGTCACGGCTAATCTCTTTCCCATCTCCTTGGGGAAGTCTGTGTGTATGTGTGTGTTGCTTCTAGGATGACTGCCTGCTTCACAGTCACATATTAGCGCTATGATTTCCAAACACTTGAAAGTGGACAGATGTTACAGTTAACATGTGGCCGTGTTTGAGTTAAAGAGAAGTTATTCCCAGGTGTTTTTCAGTTGAATTTCACTGATTATTTTGAAAGCTTAATTTTGTACTTTTGACTGCTTCCTTATTTCCCAAGAGGTCGCCACTGTGGATGGATACACATATTTGATTTTTTGCATCCTTCCTGATGCAACCCTCCCGTTTATCTGGACTCGGGCTGTTCTGGCCCCCTGAGGATGGATGTGTGTTTCCTTCTAGTCTCGAACCAGAAATCTTTTGCATCTCAGGCACATACTTTTGCTGGTTTTGGTTGTACCTCATAGACTATGATATTATGCATGAGAGAAAAAACATTTAGAGACTCCTAAATACAGAAATCTATGTGGTATTTCTCCCTATGGGTGGAGGGATAAAATGATCTTTACATCAGCAGTTTAGGTGGCTTTTAGCAAATTTGACTTATTTAGATGACGTTTAAATTTACAGTAAAGCCTTTAAACTTAAGAGCATATTTCAACACATTTTATATTTCTATTCTAGACCTTGACTAAACTAGGTTTGCTTGATTAGGAGCTGTTTTAGTTCCTCCTCCTTTAAGGCTGCTCACACTTTAAGCTACACCAAATGAATAATTGTTTTGGGATGAACCGCTTATGCTTTGAAGTTGGATTTTTTTTTTCAGTCCCACAGGTGCATGAAATTAAGAACCTAAAAATGCAAGCTGCCTTTACAAACATTGGTGGAGATATGATTTGTTCTAAAAGAGCTCACTGAATTTTGTGGTACTGAATTAAGATGCCAGTGTTACAACAAGTCAGTTTGTAGAATTTCTAGGAGGGAGTAAATTTCACAATCAGTTGTAAGTAAGACAGATCACATAAAACTACAACGTCCTGTGTATCTGCTGAGTTCTTTTCTGTGGTCTGCTTGTAGATCCACTAACCACTAAGCATTGCCGTTATGGGTTGCGTCCTTCTCCTATATGCTATTCCAGTATTGCTCTGTCTCCAGCTTTGGTGGGGTTGTTCTCATAGTGTTCCCCTGCTACTGGGAGTACACCATAGATGGCTTAGTAGAGTACAGCTGGTTTATTGTCCTGCCTTCCAACTTTCTAGTATACCTCTTTAAGCTGCTGTGAGTGTTTGGCGGTTTTTAAGGCCTCAGGTTTAGGCAGCTTGCTGTGCTTCTTAGGCACCTTCTTCATCTCTAGTCTTCTTCTCCATGGAGGGTACTGCTCCTTGTGAGGTCATCTTGAGGTCATCCGAGCATTGTCGCGGTGTAGATTTTGATGATGGTCACAGTAGGGATTGTCCGTAGTCATTCACATCTTCTAGTAGACCTTCAGACCTTCACGGTCCACTTGAACCATCCTGTAGTGAATGGCCACACGGTAAATTCACTACAACAGCACATCAGAGAATCATAGCACCATATTCGAGTGCATTTTACTTTCCCATGAACAATATAATTGAACTCTTTAAATGTAGTGATTAAACAATAATACCTGGGTACAAGTCTTTTTTTTTGTAATTAACTTGCAGTTCTCATTAAACATTTTAAGAAACTGCAGCTACTGCAGCAAGTTGAATATTACCATGAATCATGAAGACTGTCCAAGTTTGTATTCTTGCGCTCGTAAGCTGAAGCGTTTTGCACAAGCACAAAGCAGTGATGTTTCTTCTCAGCTCTTTAGTAAACTCTCCGCAGAGCAGCGTGACTAGCAGTCAATACATAGGTGTCAATTATCAAAGCTGATGTGCATTACTTTAATGTTACTCCTGCCTCGTGATGGGTTTTTGGGCCTAATTTCCAACATTCATGATTCATGTCGTGACTGACTGAGCGGGCGAGTGTCTGTGTTTGTGTGCAAGCATACATGCTTGTCACCGAGAGCTGTGCAGACACATGAGCCGCAGCCATCAGTGGCTTGATCACACCTTGCTGGAGCAGGCCCCCCTCTGACTGGTAAACAAGCTAATCTGCAGTTGTGTGTATGTGAGTGTGTAAGTGCGTGAATGCGCTTTGTGGCCGGGTGTGTGAATGTAAGTTTCTTTATGTGATAAGGTGTTTAAGATTCAGGGTGGGTTCCCTCACGGATGACCGAGACAAAGTGCAGAACAGCAGACTGTGTGTCATCAGCTCTAACAGGCGTGTTGAATTTAGCCTTAAAGAGGCAGAAAGAAAAAAGTGTTCGTGAGCACAGACGGGGGTGTTGGCGAAAGATTAATTACTGGTGATAATTGGATTAGAAGGAAAAAAAATATTTTTACCCAGCTAATAAGCGCTAAGTGGGGCAGGATTTGTGTATCTCAAGGGCACCTGCAACATCCTAGCAGGTGTTTTAAGTGTTACCAATAAAGTTTTCAGACTTTTTATTCAAATTATTTGGTAACTTTAAGTCCCCTTGTTCTGTCAAGTTGATTTTTTTGACATTTTAATTCTTGATTGCAGAAAGACATCAGTCTGAAACATAAGCATCTTCTTTTGAGATTTCAAATGATCTAAAAATGGTTTGAATTTAATCATATTGTGTTTCTAAGGAAGTAACAACCTCTGGCATTGCACATTTTGTCCAATCAGTAACCCAAAGCCTCAAATAAGATGAAGGACAAGCTCCATATATTCACATTTAATAAGCAGGAGCATTTTATTATTTGTCCAAAATAGCGTAATTCTTTTGGTTGACAAATATTTGGCAGTCAATCCACCCTTATTGCATAGACTGTAAATGAAAGATGGACATAGCTGTTGAGCTGTTCTTTTGCATTTGTTGTGTTAGTTTTCATGACATGTGTTTTTGTTTCTATGTAGTTTTTTTTGTTTGTTTTTTCACATCCAGAATGTGAAGTCATACCTTTTCGTGAATATTAGCAAGTTTGTTTACCGAGGCATAGACTAGTCGGGTTCCTTTCACAGATACAGATACTTGTTAATTAGTGTTAAGTTACACAAAAACAATGAGGAGCCTATGGGGACTTACTCGCTTTTGTAGTGGGCCTCAAGCGCCCACTTAAGGATCTGCAGTTTTTATTTCTGACACTTCCTGTCAGCTGTGTTTTGTCATTTCAGCTAAAATGTTCATTCTGTTTTATATATAACGTGCCAGGCTTTTACTTTTCACCTTTCAAGGCTTATTATGAACAGATTATATCGGCCGCTAGAAGCAGAAAGATGTACAAAAACTAGTCCTTTACTTTGAATTTAACATCTGTGTGATGCATGCGGGAGGTGAGGAATTACTTTCTTTGTCAGCTTTTATATCCATATTATGAGGATTCATATCGGTGATTGTAAAGATATATGTGTGTGAGGAGGGGGGGGGGTTTATTGTGTAACCGCCTGCAGATAAGAAGCGGATGTATCTCCTTAATAAGGGAATTATTATTACGGCCTTGGTGACAATCACCAGCACCCATGCTGTGCCTGTGTGAACTTTAGTGTCTCTGTGCTGGTTAAATAAAGCTTGTAATTGCACTGGCAGCTTTAAGGCTCCCCTGTGGTGACAGGGAGGTAGGTGTGTGTGTGTGTGTGTGTGTGTGTGTGTGTGTGTGTGTGTGTGTGTGTGTGTGTGTGTGTGTCTCAGTCAAAGGGTGAAATAGTGGGGTGACAAGGGGCCAATTAATGTATCACGTCTGTTTTTTCTCCTCTGCCTCTGTTTCTGCATCAGGTTAAAGAGCAGATGAATAGGGGCAAATGCGATTGTCTGATGTGAGTGTGTGTGTGTGTCTTTTCATGCACGTCGAGCAATAAGTAGTGCATTAGACTAACCTATCTCTGTCTTCATCTTTGGCGTACGTGGACACACACACACGCTCATAATGAAATCACAAAGCCCCTCCATATCATTGCTATCACAGAAAGATATAAACCCATTAGCTTGTTCCTTTGGGCGTGGACGCACACACATACACGCACAGGTTTATCATTACACGCTGTAAAGCTTTTCCAATTGTATTATCCCTCTGATGTCCTTCTCTCTGTTGTCTGTTCCAATGCCCGGGGTGCAGAGGACAGATAGGGGGGGTTGTGTGTGTGTTTGGGAGATGCTGGGTGAGATAAGCTGTGTGTGTGTGTGTGTGTGTGTGTGTGTGTGTGTGTGTGTGTGTGTGTGTGTGTGTGTGTGTGTGCGTGCGCGCCTCTGATGAGAGGTGTCTCGTAGACAAGAAAACGGACAAGTTGTGCTGCTTTTTAATGCAATTTTCTCAAAATAGAAAATCATAAAAAGTTGTTAGTACAGCAGGAAAAACAGGATGGGCAGCCGTACTTCATGTTCACCCTTTTTAAATTAGAGTGTAAATTAGAGTCACTTGTCTGACCAGAGGAAATTAGCTATTCAGATTCAGCATCAAAAGGTTAAAGAACGTTTCTAGCTTTTCACCGGCTGTGCTGCTCTTTCTTAATTTATTTTTAGTCGATTTAATACTCTAATTTCTGTTACTTATTAAAACAACAATTTTTATTCATTTACAGGAAGAGATGACCTTCAGCAAACACTGCCTGTTCCTTTTAACACTTTAAAACCAACATTGCTCAGATGTTTTCCCCCTCTTTAATCCTATTCAATAAGACTGATTGGAGGCATTTTTTTTCCCATCCTCAGTTGCAAAGTGCAAGGCAGGGAGGTCATAAAGTGTATTTAAAGGCTTGTTGGTCTTTCTTCTTTTTAGTGAGAAAGTAAAGGTAGCTGGAAAACACAACAGTGCCAGTCTTAGCCTGGGAAGTTGGAAAAGAGCAGAGTTCACCCAAAGCCCCTGCATCTTTTGGCATACGGGTTACCTGCTCAACCAAGTGTGCCACAGCAGGGCCCCCATTTCTTACTGTGGATGCAGATATAGCTCAATATCAGCTCAATAAGTGGGGTTAAGCCACATTTCTGCTGACAAGAGAACCAATGGCATAACGTCCTTTAGGGATGTAATAACACGTTTGTTGCTGCAGCTTATTTGTCGATCTTACGGTAAATCTTAATAAGACTAAGTTAAAGTCCTTAGATTTTATTCATAGCAAAACAAATTATTTTAGAATTGTTTTTTTTTTCCTTTTTTTCTTTTTTCTTTTTAAGGATCTTAATTTTTTTTTTTTTTTTTTTTTTTTTTTTTTTGTGTGTGTGTGGTTATTCCGCTTCTCTTCAGGCTCTTTGTGGTTTATTTGCTTCTCTTTTTTTGGTCGCTTTGTGATGTTTTTGTATTTTAACACAATGTTCAGAAACCTTTTGTTACATCACTCATATTTGGAACCGCTAATCAGCCTAACGCACGTGTTTGGACTGCAGGGTAAATCCAGACTACTCGGACAAAGCCTACATGAGCACAGGGGGAACATGCAAACTTCACACAGGAACCAGTTCATTTATTTCCATGGGTGTACTTGCGCCACTTAACATCTAGCAAGACTACCTGGCTGAGGATCCATGACGATCCACGCAGCTCATCCTTCTGTTATTCTGAGCTTGTGCCTCATCATTGTATATCGACAAACATATTTTTCACTTTTTTATTACTTTTTTCAATTACCTCTTGCCCAGTATGCCTTTAGAACAAAACTTTATTTCACATGATGTTAAAAAAAGGTCGTTATAGGAAAAAAGCTCATGTAGTAAAATTCATGTCTTGGGTTAAAAATTTCATGTTTTTTCAATGCACAAACAAGATAAATGGACTGGTTCCTGTACAGTGCTTTTCTACTCTACACTCAAAGCACTTAATCTAAAAGTCATTCTTTCCCAAGGATGCTTTGGCATGCGACTCGAGTGGCCAGGGATCGAACCACTAAACTAAACAATACTAAATAATTCATTTCAATTTTATTCATACAGTGCCACAACAGCAGTCACCTCAAGGCGCTTTATACTGTAAGGTAGACCCTACATAAAGAGAAAAACCCAGCAATCATATGAGCCACTATGAGCAAGTACTTTGGCAACAGTGGGAAGGAAAAACTCCCTTTTAACAGGAAGAAACCTCCGACAGAACCAGGCTCAGGGAGGGGCGGGGCCAGTTGGGGAGAGAGAAGGAAGACAGAATAAAAGACGTGCTGTGTAAGAATAATGGCATTAATAATTATTAATTACATTATTAATTGACAACCGGGTTTTGATGCTCTCTGTAGACACCATACAGTCACATTTCTACCTCTACAGACTTTATATATAGTCTCACAGCACACACCCCCTACATACAAACATTGCCATACACACACATCCCAGCAGTGGGCCCAACTCCTAATGCGCTAACAAGCTCCCTCTCTCCTCCCCTCGCCTCCTCTCCTCCTCCAGCCTCCCTCCGTCTCAAGTGATCACAGGAGTCGAACACCGCCACAATGAGCGGCGCTGCGGGAGAGAAAAGGTCTGAAATGGGGAGAGAGAGAGCGACAGAAGAGGGGGAGAAAGAGCAGGAGGAAAGCACGAACACTTCACTCTCTCCACTCCTTTCAGCCACGCACAAGAAAATGAGTTTCTGACTCAACACAAAAGAGCCTCTTTATCCGCCCCCTCTCTCCTCCATGTTTCTCCTGTCTGCCTTTCTCTGCTATGCTTTCTTTTTCTCCCTCACCAGCCTTCCTCCCCTCTTCTTCCCCTTATAATTTTCCCTCTTTCTTTCCCCTTCTCTCACTGAAAGAGGGATATTTTTCTGCTAATGACTTAATAAGAGGAGCCATCTGAAATTCAATTACAGCAGATTTCATAGTTGCGACTGCCATTTGGATAGAGGGACAGAGGGATGGATGGAGGCAGAGATGTGCGAGCGCATTTCAACTCTATTTTCTATGACCTCTCAATGGTTTCTACTTTTTTTCTTTTTTTTAAATACCAATAATAATAACTTTATTTCAGTACTGTGCTTCGTGCAGACCGGCCTCCTGAAATGCTTCACAGAGGAGGATTAAAAATTTGGGAAAATAAATAACTAGAAAACCTAAAATCGTTAAATCTCAGTCACAGTTTCTGTTATTAAGACTTAATTTTCAGTATTAAATAAGAGAAAAATGTTTGTAAAAGCTGAAGCAGAAAGAGACACACAGGACCTGTATTTAATTTGGCTTAAAGAAGTCATACAGATAAATATTTTGCTCTAAATGTTGTCACGTAAAGAAAAGTGCTAAAGTTTGCTTCGATGGCGAAGTGTCTCGAAGCAGCGTTAACAGGGTTTCTCGAGGTTCCCAAGGCAGGACAAGGTGTCGAGACCACACGTGACTTCATTAAAAAAAAATAAGAAAAAAGGTTTAATATGCAGTCGATGTTGTAGAGACATTAATTATAAACATGTAAAGACCCCATGTGGACATCTTCGTTGCTAGAACAGCCCGGTGTAGCCGACGTTCTCCGTGCAGAGTGTTTTAAAGCTTTCCACCGCTGATGAAGGTGAGATTACTGCTCGTGTATGTTTTGCACATCGGTCCGTCGTCCCTGTCCTCCTCATGTCGCCTCATCCCAGTGGGGAGTTGGTGTTTGTGACACGATGACACAACCCACACTGAGAGGAACAAAAAGGGAAGGAGGTATAAAGGAGGCAGACGGAGGACGAGGGAAGAAAGAGATGTTCCCGTCACTTATCTCAGCAGTGGTACTGCGTCTCTGTATGTATTTGTCCTTATTCTCCCGTCTCTGCAGACATCTTTCTTTCCCGCGGGTGTCCTTTAAACCTTTTCACCTCCTCAGAAATGAGGAAATGGGAGCCTTTTATGTGCCTTTTTTTCCCCTCCCCCTTTCTCAGACACACATTATTAAAACATGATATGAAGATGATTAGGTGTTGTTTGCCTGACTATATAATAGCACCTCTATCTCCTAATTGCATTACATGCACACCTCTCTTCCCCCTCCGACTCGCACAAACACACCTTCGTTCACCAAAGGGGGAGATGCGATGGCGGTGAGGGGGAAGCAGGAAAGGGCAAACAGCGAGATCACACAGAGACTCGGCGTGCGAGGCGCCGGCTCGACAGTCTTTGTGCGCCTGCCGCACCTCTCCCGGCTCTCGTGTTGTTACTTAAACATCGCCGTCGCTGCCTCGCTTCCTCTGCGGCTCACCGCAGGATTCTCACCCTTCCTTCATCTTCACCTTCGCTGCTTCCCTTTTAACAAGTTCTCTTCCTCCCTCAGCATCTCACTGCATTTGCACCTCCGACCCCCGTCCCTCCTTCTGAGGTTTCGACAAGTTTTTTGGGGTTTTTTTGTTTTTTTTGAAACAATAACAGCTGTTTTTAGACGTTGACGTTCCCGTGAAGTCAAGTCTGGTAAATGTCAGAAACAATCTTTGACAAACCGTCACCCTGTCACAAGTTTATATAGATTTCCTCCTCTCTATTTTCCCTGCTTTTTTTTCCGCTTATCTGTCCCCCTCCTTTCCCCTCTGTTGTGCCAGCGCACTTTAAAGCAGCCATATTGTTGTTATTATCATTGTCTGTAACTGAATCAGTTACCATTAGACCTGAATCTCTCTCCTTCTGAGGCCCATAGACCAGCTCTCTAACCCAATAGAAAACCCATGGGTGCTGTTACAGATGGCCGAGCCATTCACAACGTGCACTCACACACACACAGATTTCATTCTGAAGATTCATTGGCTTAATCCCATCACACACTCGAACAGCATCACGTGCACACAACCACACTGTGCTTTCTCACATCCAAACTTATCAAACCCGGACACACACACACACACACACACACACACACACACACACACACACACACACACACACACACACACACACACTGTTTTCTCGTTGAAAAGCCCTTGTTATTGGAGCTCACTGAGCAAATGGTCATTCTGTTGGGAGATGATGGGACTGAACTGTGTGTGTGTTTATATCTGTGTATGGGTGTGCGCGTGTGTGTCAGGAGGCCGTAACAGCTGTGCGTGTCTGTCATTATGGGGGGGATGTATGAGAAGGACTAAGCAAGAGAGGGTAAATGTCATTCTATCAATGAGGTTATCTCTAATAGATGGACAGTTGAAGTCCTGGTTTCCATTTACTCTGCTCTCTGCTGAATCGCTGCGCCTCTCGTTTTGAATAATAGCAAGTGATAAATAGCAAGGTTTTTTTTCTCTCTTTCTGTCTCTGGCTGGATTATTCTCTGTAGAGTCACATGGACATGAAGGTACATGGTCATTCAATAAACACGTGGTATTTCAGTTTTCTTGTACTGGGCTCCAAATTAAGGTTTGAGTTCTTTTATCATTTATATTATATTAAACCAGAAACTATAATCTTTTAAAAAGTTTACTCCCTTTTTATATAAGTGTTCGTTTTAGGGCACGGCCGGCTGATATTTGTTATTCCAGAGGGCCGTAATAAGTGAGAGAGCTCACTTTGGAGGGCTGAATTGAAGCATGACGCACACAGTACTGAATTATGTTAAACTGCATGAATTTGGAGGACATTGCAGATTATTTCACAATGGGTTATTTGCCGGCCTACAAGGCCTACGCAGCCTGAATAAGAGATGCGGTGGATTTCTATTGAGGGTTAAACTCTTGACAAATAATCCACATTTAGCACATTGAGCTTTGAAAAAAATTTGGAAGCACATGAGACTTGAATGTAGTTTTTTTTTATCTCTCTCTTGGAACATCAAAGGTTTTTCATAACCATGCAATGTGTTTAGAAAAGGAGGGGGGACTGAAATTGGAGAAAGGTTTGTTAAAGTAGCTCAACTTCATTTTAGTTTCACATTTAATCGTATGAAGTATGCAAACAGTTATTTAGCAAGGTTTTTTTTTTTTTTTTTTTTTGTAATGATTGGCCTCGAGCAGTATTGTCCCCATAAATTTGAAGGATTTTCCAGTGTGCAACTTGATCTTGTATCTTTATCACCTCCATATTCACCATGACCAGTAATTTCACCTTAAATGTGTATTTGTAAGTTTGACTAAAAGAAACAAACATAATGGTTATTTTGTGTTTTATTCCTGTCCCATTTTTGTGTAGCGGCAGTTATAGATGTAGGCTCGAACCACAGGACCTTTTTAGGTATATTGGTATCGGCATTTATAGCGACTGATACCGATGAAAATTTAAAAATAAATACAATAAGACCCAGAAACACTGGTGTATTTCTCTCTGTTGGAAGGTGATTGGATGCTTTTGTTTTTATCTTGTTTTTGTGTTATTTGAATTATTTTGTTTCTGTTGACTATGATTCTGGAATAATTAAAGATTTAATCAGTTATCATCAACCATGGTACAAGTGCTGATAATCCATATTTGTCCACAACAACAGGCAGCAAATCTAAGCGGACTCTGGCTGAGTGTAAACAAGCTATTTAATTTCTGACATAAAATAAAAATAAAATAAAATATTGGTTGATGTATCGGATATTTAAATCACCAAATATCAGTATTGGAATTGATATTGTTCCTAAAAATCCTGTATTGGTCGGCCTCTAGTGGTGGTTTTAATAACTTTTTAAGGGCAAGTTAACCCATTGTGCTTCTTTTTGTTATTGTCTGTGTTTCTGCTCCTGTTTGAGTTGTCCTTGACCTTTGAACTCAGCTATGAGGAGCGCGCC
This sequence comes from Rhamphochromis longiceps, assembly GCF_057381845.1. Lineage (NCBI taxonomy): Eukaryota > Metazoa > Chordata > Actinopteri > Cichliformes > Cichlidae > Rhamphochromis > Rhamphochromis longiceps. The sequence continues at coordinate 16,509,661 of NC_140575.1, forward strand.
CGATACTTAGAAAATATCGTGCAGAACCACCAGGAGCCAACCACGTTTGAGGATTACGCAGCCCGAGTCTACAGTCCTGCTCCTTGCACTCACCTGCCCTCTGACACAGGTGAGACCACAGCAGCAGCAGCTACACCTGTCAACAAATGTATGAAATAGGCTATAAATCTGGGTGTTAGCCATAACATGAGATGGTGTTAAAATTAAGGTAAAAAGGAGCCACATGTCCCACATGGTCTCCTGACCCTTTAAAGTGTATGCAAATATTGCATTCCAGTGAATTATCTGGAAACAAGTCCAACATTCAGGGTACCAGAAAAAAGTGCAGCACACAGTAATATGTAATATGTCCTGTACTTTTAACGTTTCAAGGTCTCAGAAATTCTGTGCACACCCCTGTGAAATCAGAAAATATCCACAGTATTCATGAAACACACTTAAGTTCACGATAATCAACTAATTCTAAACGACCGGGTAAATATGGGTAGAAAAGCCTAATTGGTTTCTTTATTACACCTCATATGAAAAATAAACAGTTAAACCAAAAACTGCAACTATTCTCAGATAAAGTTCTTTTAGTTTAGAGGGGATATATTTGGCACATCAGTAGTTGGACATAGTAGAAGAAATGCACTCTGACTCATTCGCTGAGGACTAAAGTTAGCATTAAATTATGGACCAAATAGTATTCTATTGGTATTCTATTCTAGTCCTTTTGTTTTATGTCCTCTTCTCAAAGGAAAAACAGGTAAATAAAAAGTAAAATGTACAAAAAATATTAAAATCCTATGAAATGGCTAATTTTTTTTTTTTTTTTAAAAAAGAAAAGTACTCAGTTCCAAAGGACTACACGTATGGAAACCCTCCCTACATACAGGAGGCTTGACTTTTTAGTTTCAAGTGTGGCCAAAGAAAACATCAAACGCTGCCCTGTTACAGGGATCGCTGCACTGCTGAGCACTTTACATTTCTACATTGTTCACTTCTAATTAAAAATGTCTTAAAATGGCAGATTTTGATTCTTAAATTGGTGCCGGAGCCCCGACGATAACAGCGTGACATACTCAATAAAAAATCCCACATATTTTGTGTTTGTTGTGTACAGATTGTATTTTGCTGGCACTCATTGTCCAGATTTGATAGGATGAACTTCAGAGCACACACACACACACACACACACACACACACACACACACTATAGCTCACAGCCTGAGTATCTGCTGAGCTCTGTTTTGTATCCAAAGCTGCACTCGGGCCCTTTTTTCTCTCTCTAGAGCTCCTCTGAGGAATTAGCTGACATCTGATCAGCCGTAGAGATGCCAGGCACGCACATGGGACTTAAATATGACTCTCATATGTATCCTGTTTAAGTTTATTAAATCGATACAGATCATTAGTCCTTGCAAATTATCTGCTTAAAATGGTGGTCTGTCCTTTGGCTCCAGTTTAATCTAATTAAAAATTAATTAATTTTTGTAGGTAAGCCGCATATTTTCTTCTTAAAGACTTATAAATGTGTGACCTGAAGGAGCAGAAGTGCGTGGTGTAATCAAATGATGGTTTGTAGGGACACGTGACAGGTGTGACTGTGTGCGTTTGTCTTAATATTTGTATAATTGATGCCTGTTTCCTTTCCTTAGCCACCTGCTCCTCATCTTACCAGCTGCTGTGTCAAAATATTAATAATAATACAACAATAATCAACCTGCTTTGAGGTTAAATAAATCTGGCACAACACCCCCGCCCACCCCACCCACAAATTTTCACTCATTCTTATTAAATGGCATTTAAATGTAACTTATTAAAGGCTCTGTTTTGGTTTGTCATGGGTTGGGCCCCAAATTCCCTTTCAGAGCGCAGGATCAGATCCCAGTAATAAAGCCTGCTTGATCTTTAGTCACGATGAGTGTGTCACATCTAAAAATTGTGAATTGAGATGCTGCTTTTGACAAACTTTTGATGATCCCGTGCTCTGAAGTCAACCCAGAGTAATTCACTTCCTGCCCTCCCCCTCCTGTATTTACTCACAGGTTCACCTCTCTTAACAAACACAATGATCAATCATTCTTCTCTCTGTTCTTATTTTATTTTGTTTTATTTCAATTTTTCCCACCCATTTTATTTTCTTTTTGTCCCCCTCCCCCCCCCCCTCCTTTAGATCGTATTGTCTCACTTGCCTATAGCTAAAAAGGTAAGCCTGGTCACATGATTGACACGCCCACTTCTGACTGGCTCTTCCTAAGGACGTTACAGTCTAGCTTTTACACTCCTGTGATTTCTCCATCTCTCCGTTTCTTCTTCCTCCTGTGTTTTCGACTGTTTAACCAGGTCTGCATGTATTAAGAGCTGCCTTCACTTTAAAAGGAAGCCTCACTTTCAACTTGTGGTTTGGTGTGACTTTTGTTTTATGGATCATTATCAGAGGCAGTAAGAGGGCAAGACACTTGTTTTTATTCTTGAGTGTCAGACACACAAATAAGTCCAGTTTTAATTTATTCTTAAAAACAAAACCATCGCCTGGTTTAAATTTTAAAGTGTCTCTTACTCAGGTTGGTCTCCTTATCTAAGTGCTAGTTGTTTGTCTTTTCCTTGAAGTCCTTTTCTGTCCAAGCAGCAACTTTCTGGGGCTAAAACTAAAACTTTAAGCTGCTTCCAAAAGCTGCAGTCAGTCCCTGCAGACTCCCGTGCTAGAATGCACGCCTTTCCAGCAGGAATGCGCTTGTTCACAGCCTGATCTCCACAAGTAATTTCCCCAGTTAATAATGGTAATTACCCCCACTGGTGACTGGATCTGTATGCTGTTGGTACCTTTTATATAATTGTTAATCATTAAAGTGAAAAATATAAGGGCCTGCTGTGTTATAGTTGAACTAACAGACCATCCAAGCAACCCAAGAAATGGGTTGCATCCATCTTTTGCAACTAACACAGATTTCCTGAGACTTCTGAAAAGGAGGAGTCATTGCAGACCCCCTGACCTGTGGTGTGAGCCCTTGTGAACCCAGTCAGCACACCGTTTGTGCTTTTTATCCACACCATGTTCACCACATGCTATATTCGGTAGATTTAGCTCCCCATAGCTTCTACATCTGAACTTCAGGTTAAAGATTTAACACAGGCAGGTGCAAGTGGTGAGAATGGGACTTCCACAGAGCGATCTACAAATTTTAAAAGTTTTGCCGCAAAGGTGAGTTTCACTCATCACAGGCACAAGAAGACAACCTTAGAGGGAAACATTTTGTCTTCCTCTTGAGATGTCTGACTCACTGGCTGTCGGGATGAAAATAACATCTTGATTTATTAACGTACCCACTCTGCATCCTGCATCCTCAAACACAACACGAACATCATAGCAAATCTCTCTCCGAGGCTGGGTGAAAGTGAGACGTCCTTTTCTCCTGTCTGTCCACTCGATCCATAACTTGGTCGTTCTGTTAACCTCCGATGTCATGCTCACCTGGTGAAACTTGACCTCTAACCTTTTTGTATGCTCCTCTCGCTCTCTCTCTTCCCGGTTGTGATATGATGTAGTGCCATAGTGCTGCTCAAAAATATGCACTCTGACACCCTGTTAAAAGTGGTAAACCAAGCATAGGTTTGCACATGTGCACAAAAGCTGTTTGAATGTTGGACTAACGCTGTTTTCTGTGTTTTCAATTGTGCTCTTTCAATGTAACAGGGATGGGACAAATTAAGTGAATATGCTCTGTTATATGTGTACTCATTATGTACGTGTACGTATTGTAAATGTGCTTGTGAAGTCTGTCATGTGTGTCTTTCTGCTCCTTTCTGTTACACGTGTGGCTTTTTCTTTTTTCTGTTTTTATTCAGTTTTCTTTTTCTTCTCTCTCCTTAACTGCTCCTCTTCCAATCCCTTCTCTATTTCTTTGTCCTTCTCTCTTTCCTCCTTTATCCTCTCCTAACTTCCACTCATTAGAGGAGCATAGTGCAATGTATCTGATGGTCCCGAAACCACTAGACAGCTTTAACCAGCTCAGGGTTAAAGGGAAAGGTCTTAAGCAGAAGGTTCTTCATGCTAGCTGTGAATGGTATGCACTAGAGATGGTGAATAAATTGTGAACTTTAAATTGCACTTTAAAATACTTTAAATTACAGGACAGTCTGTGCAGGGAGTTACCAGAAGTTTCTCTGCAATTTTAAACATTTATTTTTTGCAGGTTTAGCCCAGATGTCGTTCTGTTGGAACATTTCTTTATTACGTAGTAAACCTGAGACCTACTATTTAATTTGCACTTCTGTTTCTTGTATTAAGATGTCTCAGGGACTGAATGTTTATCTAAACGTCTTTACACTGACACAATGGTGAGTTTCACTCGTCCAGCCCACTTAACATCAAAGTGAGCTGTACGTGAAATGAGTTTGGCAGCCTTGCTTTAAACTGTATCATCCAAAGCTATCCTGATAGAGGTGGTACCTGTTCTATAAGAGGTTCAGCTGCAAAGCAGGAAAAACTTTAAAATGTCTTTGTAGTCACTGGTAAAGGGTTAGTATGTCCTATCAGTGAGGCTCGCTCGCTAGCTCAGATTCACTTAATTTTGGTTGGTTTAAATAATTACTTTTCTGTTTCACATTAAGTATAGGTCATGCACATGTCTAGTGGTTTTGGGGAACCTTTAACTTAAGGAAATAGAGCTTTATCAGGTTCCTGTCTCTAGCTGTGTGTCTGTGTGTCCGTTTATCTGACTGTCCTGCTTCTGTGACTGTAGGAATCTGTGCAGTGTGGCTTCGTAGATCACAGTGGGCTGAAATATAATTTTATTGTTGTCCCTTCATCCTTTTTCTCCTTATTTACCTCCACCCCCTCACCTCGCCTGTCTTCCCCTCAAACCCCCCTTCTCCTCCTATTCTTCTTCCTCTTCAGGCTCCTGCCTAGAGATTCTTCGGGGAGAAAGTCCGGCTCTTGGGGAGGCCGGGAGCGACACGGCGTCCCCCATGTCTCCTCGGACTAGCAAGAGCCGCATGTCCATGAAGCTGCGACGCTCCTCCGGATCAGCCAATAAGACCTGAAATCCCCAAACTGCAGGACTCAGCCAGAACTCACACTTGATATCACATTAGGAAACAAAAAGCTTTCATATCAGCCAATCGGAGGTATCAGGATCCTCAAAAACAAGCCATTTTAAATTGGTCCGTTTACAAAGCACACAAAATTAGGTATGTAAGCAAATTAATATAAACTCTTGAGTAGGCGCTGATTCATCCCAGCATGTTGTATTTCTGGTTGGACCCTGGGCTTTAATGGGCACACGTGTTCTCTTGTACTAAATATATATAAAAGTATTCTATGGGCAATACTGTAAGTTTTATTTTGAAAAATACTCACAGATGCTGCTCTGTATATCTTCAGCTTTGCTTGGGGAAAAAAAAAAAAAAAAACACACACACACACACACACACACACACACACACACACAGAGAGACAAGTCAAACCAGTGTTGCAGCATGTTGAGTAGTAAAATTAGCAGTGCAGTATTAGTTCATAACAGCCTGTGCCATGTTAGAAAGTGCACACAATGCCAGTCGGTGTGAGCAGGACTGCAAAGAAGAAGAAAAGTGTCCTTTAAGGAATCTGTATATTTGTACTATTTTGTGTGTGTGTGCGCGCGTGTGTGTGCGAGTGTGTGCGCGCGTGTGCTGGGGGGGGGCAGAGGTGGGAGTGGAGGCTGTAAAGAAAGCGATAAGTCTATTTTTATTTTTTTTTGTGCGCAGCACAGACCTGAAATGATAAAGAAAGTTAGTTTCTCAAGCCAAAAAAAAAAAAAAAAACGTTCTCCGTGTTTGAATCCAGAATAAAAGTCTGAACTTCCTCTGATGATCATTAACAGGACCGACCGATGGAAGAGGAGGCACTTGCATATATCATTTTGTTTTCTTCTGATACTGTAAAACGAGCACTGATATTAATATTAACATGTTGGGGTTTTTTCTTTTAATTGACTGTAAACTGAGTTTTGACCCGAACAGGAATGTTACTGTATTTTTAGTCAGTCCTTCATCTGAGGCAAAGAACCACAGCTTTTTCTTTCTTTGTTCCTTCGAGTATATGTTGTATATCTATATGAGTATAAATATATATATATACACACATACATAGTAGATATATGAATATCTATAAGAATGTGTACAGTGTAAGGAAGCTTGTTGTGCGTGTGTACATACGGTTATAGCTGCCAAAGCCAAACTGTGATTGAAATCCAAACCACAGACTTGCTAGAAAACAAAACAAAAAGTAGGTTAGCGCTACAAGATTTCAAGCTTTCATAACCAGCTTGCTCTTCATCGTCCAGGAATTTAAATTCATTCTACGTTGTTCTTCCCGTGATGGAGCTTGTAAATCTGTATGGAGGGAATCATCATTCTCATGAATTACTGTAAAAGGCTGGTGGGTGGGGGGAAAGGGGACTGGTATTTAAAACACACTTCCGCGTGTTGGGATCTGGGTCCACAAAAGTCCACTAAGAGTTGGTTTAGTGCTTCATTTTCAGTGTTTTGTAGGCAGTTTTCAGGGTTGGGGGGAAAAAAAATACAAAAATGAGAGAATCACCGCCAAAGAAGGGGAAGAAAAAGAGGTGTCATTGAGGGAGGGGGCATCAGCATGCAGTCGCAACACTACCACTTTTTTTTTTTAATGTATTTAACATTTTCAGTTTCTCTTTCTGTGAGTTTAGAGGAAAAAAGGTTAAACGAACGCTCTTCCCGTGTCTGTTACTGGTGAAAGTTTTGTTACTGTTCATTTCAGCCATATACTCTATAGATTAAAGGGATTGTGTAACAATTTTCTTTTATTTCAAACTTAATATTTAAAAAGGAGGAGATCAGATTCATGTGCACTTACTTGAAGTCAGCTGAGGTTTGAGTCTTCCCTTTAAATTATTTACTCTTGTTACTTTTGTCACTGAGGTCAAAGCACCATTGAATGGTTGAGAGGCCCCACTGCACCCTGATCTCTACATGCTGCGTGTATATATATATGTGTGTATGTATACTAGAGGTCACCGAGCCTGCTCAGTTCACACCCCAAACTCCGTCCCAGCACCGAAACCACACGACGGCACCATGTTTACGCGCGCTAGTGGATTAGCGTTCAGATGCTGCTTTAAAGATCCACGGGTTGTACATACTGTTCTTTTTTTGTCCCCTACAACTAGTTTCCACCCAAAGAGCATGAATAAGTCATATCGGCGTCACTCTTCATCTGAAGAGGAGAAACAGTGTAAATCCCCCACCTGATGGATACTACTGATTACACACACTGCATGCTTTGACTGCGCACACACTCCACAAACTGTCAACTGTGTGAACATGTGTTAACGCCGGCCACACGGCAAGCGTATGGATGTGCCACGATGGAGTTTGACAATAAAACAATTCGTACCAGTAACTGCCAGAGTTGTGTGGTTAATCAGCTTCAAAACAATAACAGCAGCAGGCTGACAGCGCAGTGTTGATTGGACTCTACTCACATTTATTCACAATTGTGTCATTAGTTTCACATTCAGCCATATCAAAATAGGACCGTACAGTCTTCATAGAACCACACGTTACATTTTTAGCATCATAAAGGCATTTAGCAAATATCTCAACATGAATAATCAAAGACAAAAGACCTTTTTTTAATAGCAGTATAACATTAACTGTTTCATTTCTGTATGAAAATATTTTATAGCTGAGAAATTAATGATTGTTTTCTCTTTACTCTTATTCATTGATCTCTGTACATTTGTGGTTTGAAAATTTAGTTTTTTAGGATGAGAAGGAGGAAGATCACCCATTATGGTTACACTCCTAAGCTTTAGTGAACATAAAAACAAATGCCAAGTTCAAAATGACTGGCTGTTGGGCCCATTTTACTCACTCTGGTGGTGGCATTAATGAGCTTTAGTGCCAGGTTATTTGCAAGAAAAGCTGAACTGTAAGTAATAAGAAGAAATAATTTAATCGGTTAACATTATTCTGGATTATTTGTTTTGTCCGGTAACTTAAAATATCCTCTTTTCCCTTTAAGGAAAAGCGAGCTAGGATGGTTGTGTAGAAGCCAGTTTCCAGGCAGGGTTTCAGCACCTTGGACAGTTACAGGTCATCTTCAGCATCTTTTACTCATAGCATATAGTCCAAATATACTTCAGCAGAACTATAAATGTGTTATTTAAGCACCCAGAGAAGAATCAATCAGAGGTTTGTGGTAGATTGATAGCTTTGTGGGAGAGGAAAAAAAAGACATTTTGAGATGTTATTTTATCAGATTTTAGTATCTACGAGCAGTTTTTGTGTCCAGGTGACCATTAAAATTAATTCAATATTTTAAAATAAGTGCCCGGAGGTGTTACCAAGATGGCTACCGAGTGGCGAGACTTGCTTCTGAAAGGACTTCTTGATAAATAAACTTTTTCCCCCTCTTTTCCAAACCACAGTTTTGCGCGCGACTCACGGCCGCACGGTCATCTGCAGCAGCATCACCTGCCGGTTCTCGGTGGGGTGAGACTTGTTGATGTGTCTCGTGAGTCCCGGGGAGCTGAAGAAAGTGGAGGGGCAGTGTTTGCACGTGAAGATCTGTTGCTGCTCCTGCTGCTGGTGGTGGTCGCACTCCCCGCCACCGCTCTCCTCTCTGTGCGCGTGGAAAACGTCCCCTCTGCGTCCTCCTCCCAGAGTCTCCGCCATCAGCTCGTCCCTCATCGCGTGCCACAGCCGGTGCTTGTCCCTGATTTCGACCGACGGGAAGCGCGCGCCGCACAGGTGACAAAGGCACACCTGGCTCTGTCCGGAACTGGGCTCGCGCGCTTGGCCGTAAGATGCAGCGGGCGGAGACGCTCGCGATGTCATCTCGTGCGCGGCCAGGTGTTTCTTCAGGTAAGCCTGCCGCCGGAACTTCTTCCCACAATACCGGCACTCGTACACCTCCTCCGGTAACGACTGAACAAACGGCAGAGGCGGAAGCTGCTGCTGGGGCAGGTCCGCGCGCTCCTCTGGGTTCAGCACGAGGAGACTGGACGGCGGGCTGTCCGCGGCTCTCACCTGCGGCTGCAGGTCCAGGCAGCTCTCGGCCGGGTTCCGGTAACGCGGAGAGGAGTCGTAGCGGGGAGGCGCGAGGCCGTCGCCGTCCGGGCTGTCCCGGGACCGCGCGTGGAGCAGCAGCAGAGACTGCTCGCGCCTCATGCGGGAGCTGTCCAGCGCCGCGTGGTGCTGATTGGTGTTCACGCGCAGCAGCTCGTTCTCCTTGCCCTCCAACTCCACCGGCGGCCTCTCGTGCTGAGCGAGCCCTCGTGCCTCTTTGAGCGAAAGGTTCTTGTTGGGGGTCGGGGTCTCACGTGCCGGGCTGCTCACCGGGCGCGGCTTGTGCCAGCGGCGGTGAGAGGCCAAGTTGGCCGGGCAGCTGAAGACTTTGTCGCACTCCGGGCACCGGTACTCCACACGCACTATGCGGGAGCACTTGTGCTGCGCAAGGGAGAAGGGGTCGGGGTACTCCTCTTTGCACAGCTGGCAGATGAACTCCCCCAGCGGCTGATTCCCGCCGGGGCCGGACGACTTCTCCCGGTGCCTCCGCAGCTCGGGGCTCTCCTTCTTGATGCGCAGACCCAGAACCGGGGAGGTCGTGACCTCGTCCTCGAAGTTCAGCTTCCGGTTCACTTTGGGTTTTTTCGTGGGGTTGCTGCACGCAGACTGTTTGCTGTGTCTGCTGCTGCTCGGCTCGAGGAACGAGCGTTTCCTCGCCACTTCCTGGCTCATCACGGTGAGATGCGGGAACAGGTGCACGTGGGGAGGGTCATACTTGTCACCGTGACCGTAGGACGGCGCGTGGTGGCGGCTGCTGCTCGCGAGGATCCTCTCGATGGAGGCGGACACCGAGGTCGGCGTGGAGCTGACCAGGAACGGCAGGTCCGGCAGGTCGGGTACTGGGGAGGACGGCAGACACCTGCCCGTGAACAGCAGCTGTTTTTCTCCTTCCTCGCGCTGCTCAAGAAGTCTCGTGCCAACCGGTTTAACGGGGCTGCAGGAGTCTGTGAGTGGCGGAGGCGGCGGCGGGAAGAAGCAAGAGAAGTCACCGTCGGGGCTCAAAGCGTCCAACTCGCTCTCAGGTAACTGCGCGCGCCGGTCCGCCTCTGCCTCCAGAGCGGACTCCACGTGCGGGCTCCACGCCTCCCTGACACCAGCGGAGTCCTCGCGGGACACTGGGAACTCTCCGTCCTGCAGCTGAAACGGGAAAACACTGAGCACGTGGCTCTCTGCTCCGGTCGCTTCACAGCTGTACCCCCCGCCGCCGCCGTTCCGGTCACCCTCCGGGTTGTTGTTGTTGCTCCGTGACCGGTATGACGCCGAGCCTCGCCGGTGTCTCTTTACCAAGAATCCTCGAGGCATTGTGGCGATGACAGCGCGTGGCACAAGCACAGCGGAAAGGACAACAACTCTTGTCTCGAGCCCACTTTCAAGTAGAGCTTTGAAGTGGCGGAAAGAGAGAGAGAGAGGGGGGCGCGCGCAGGTATGATGAGTGAACGAGAGAGAGAGAAAGAGAGCAGCCTATCCGCGTTAACATTTTTTTCCATCCAGCCTCACGGACACCGATAGCTTTGACTGAATGCTGAAATTCAACATTAGACTAAAAATTATAAAAGCACAACAGCGAAGAAAAAATAGTGCCAGGCAGGGGCGTGTCCAGGTGGAGGTGGCACAGGGTGGCACCTGCCCCATGAGGTATGATTTTAAGTACTTTAAATGTTTTTTTATGCTAAAATTTCTGTAGCCTACTATAACTTAAGTAGAGTCCAAGTATGGTTAAATGCTAAAGTGTGTTTAACCTTCAGGTGTTGAATATATTTATCTGCGCTGCTTAGTTTTAATCATAAATGTTTCCTGCCACAAAATTTCCAGTAAAACGGTTTTGATTACTGATTTAAATTGTAGTAATTTTTTTTTAAAACAGCAGTAAACCAAATTACTCTAAACTGAAAGCTCTAATTGAATCTTATTGTTTTGTTTCCATAAACAGTCACAAAATAATAAACAAATCCATCCACAATTAAAACAATCATTGGCTGCAGCTCTGTAGAAAGCAATCTCCTTATTAGTTTTTTATCCTCTGGAGTGGATATATATGCATGTTTTTGTTTTAAAATATAGGGTTTGATTTTTATTGTAATTCCCGTGTAACTGTTTCATAATTAGGTATCAGTAATTGGGATATTTTGAGTGGTTCTGCACAAATATTTGAAGTATTACTTGTCTTCAAACAAGATGTTTACTCAGATTTTCTTCAGACTTCTGTTTCAAAGTAAAAACAGCCCAACCATGATGACTTCACTCTAAGTAGTTATTGATTAAAACATTACGACGTCACCACTTCATCTATAATTTGGTACTGATGATACTGTAATAAATAATTAATATAAACCTACCTTCAGTTGTATTTATTTTTTGCAGTATCAATTGTGTTTTTAACTCTTTGCATAAACAACATATATAATGATAAAAGAATGTTTTATAGGTAACAGAACAGGTATGATAGACAGAAAAAAAAAGTATTTCTGTATAAATTTTAAAGATCCCCGTTGGACATTTTAGGGTGGCCACTGTAACTCTTATGAAGCACCACTTACAGTACATAATACTGCAAAACATGTGCTCAGTGTTTCCTATGCCATTTTTGTCTGCACTGCATTTATTTATGATCAGATACTGTGCCACAACTGGTGCCACAACGTTAAAAGATCCATGGAATGCCTCCTGCATAATGAGAAAACCTATAACTTCTGAAAAGGCTGTTCTTGGAGTGAGGTAGGTCACTAGCAAGACCTTTTTTAAGTAAAAGAAAAGTGTCTGGATTACCTCAGGGGATAAATTTGTCCTCTTAAAAGGTAACTTAGTCAGGAAGATCAGGAGACCCCTAAAGTCAGAGTAGCGGGAGCCAAACTTCACCTTTTAAAGTCAGTGCCCACATTAGCAGATAAGGGCTGTATCCCCGATTAAGATTAAGTAGGATTTACTTTCCTGCTTTCCTGCTTTTCAGACTTTTAACACTTGTATTGACAGTACAATTTTTTTTAAATATAATTAAATGTCCTAATGTTCATTTCCTCTCTTCCTTTTACAGGCTGACTTGAATAAATAACATAGCCAGAGGCAATTTTTGCCAATTTCACATTTCCCCTTCAACATCCCTTCACCTCACAGCACTGACTTTCAGCCAGCGATGATCTGTGTCGTCTTCATTTCTATTTCTCTTCTTGCCATCCAAAAATCAGAAGCCAACCCAATATGATCTCCCTTTCTATAAATGAAAGCTCACATTCTACAGTACTGTGCAAAGTCTTCTTTACCCATTATTCCTTTAAAATTTGCTAGGAAAATGGGAAATAGATGAAAACAAACATGGCAATACACTTTGTACAATGAAAGCCAGCCATTATTCTTTAGCACAATCTGAACCCTGTCAAGCAGCTTTCTTGTAATTTCTTTGAAGAGTCTTCAAGAATAGTTCTCCAGGCTTCTCTATGGACCATCAAAGTTCTTCTTTGGGTGTTGGCTCCATTTAGATGATCCAACATTTTCAATTATGTTAATGTCCGGGTGCTGCAGAGGCCGATCCATGACTGATAGTGTCCCGTCGTGTGTTTTTCCAGGTACCCTTTTATTGCATTGGCAGTGAGTTTGGGACCGTTGTCACATTGAACATTTAAACCATTGTAAGATGGTTTTCAGATGGTATTTCATGGTGGATCAAAATCTTTTATGGATTCATAATTCTATCAATTTAGAAAATCTCCTACACCATGACACAGCCTCCACCGTGTTCACAGGCAGCTGTAGACACTCACTGTTGTACTTCTCTCCTGACCTTCTCCGTACATACTGACAATAAATTCAATTAAACATATCAGTGATTTGAACTAAAAATTTTTAAATTTGGATTCATCACTCTATAATATGTATTCACATTTCAGTCCAGTTCTTTTGTAATGTGCATACCTGAGTCCTTTCTCCCTGTTTCCCTTCTTCAAGAATGGGTTCTTGTCACTCGCCCTACCACTGAGACCATTTCTGATGAGGTTTCATTGAACAACTGAAGGATCAGATGCATCTCTCAAGTCACGTGTCAGGTCTTGGCTGGATTTTTTAATTTTTTAAGGACACAACTTTCAGATAATATTTATCTGCTGTAGATAGATTTTTAGGCCTGAAACTACTTCTTTTATCTTCCACTTGTCCAGTTTTCTCAGTTTTATGAAGCACACACCGCACAAAATACCAAGAGATACCAAGTCAGTGCTAAGGGGCCTAACACGCAACAAAACATTCATCTGGAAATGGTCATGCATTAGTACTGGACTGAAAGTGAGTGAAAAAGAAACCCAGAAACCCTGGAGAACGTTTGCTCAAGACCAGTTAAGAACAAATCTGCAAGCCTGGCTCTTTGGGAGCAAAACACAAAGAAATGAGGAGTGACTCAACACTTTTGCACAGTAGTGTACTACTCTAGGGTCTAATTTTTAGTACACCAGAACATTTACTAGTTCCTAATGATACCTAATATATTAATATACAAATTATTATTAATATTACTATTTAATTATTAATATTAAATTATTTCCTCAAAACTTTGCTCTGTATTGAGAACTTCCAAACTCTTTCCAGAGAGATAGAAACTAGTGTCATCAGCAAACAAGGTTCAGGGCTCATGTTTCCACCTATTGGTTCATTAACTCTCTAACTCTTAAGTAGTGTTTTATTACATTTGGTGTTTTCACATTAAAATGCCAATAAAATTCCTTCACCATAGTTTAAATCAAAAGAAAAATTATGTTTTAGCTGCTTCTGTTCATAGTTTGTTTGTTTTATAGCTAAATTAAGAAGAAGCTGAAATAAAAGCTGTCTGTCTGCTGATAAAGTGCTAGATCTTTAAATTTGGTAGATTTCTTGTAAACTTTACTCCATGGAGTCTAAAGAGGGGCAGAGCATTTACTCCACTACATTTCTATGAAAGTTTTATTTAAAAAAATTTCAAATATGGATTTATAATATAAAATCTAAGATATATGATTCTAAAGGTATATAAAGTAATTAAACTGGCTTTTTTGTGGCACTGAAAAATCAGATGTACTGGAACAATATTTTAGTAAATAAAATACATTTTTATTTCTAATTTTACATACAATATACATACAGAGCCCAACACTGAACCTTTTATAACCCCAAAAAAAACACCCTTCAGGAGGTTGGATTTACGAGTATTTATTTGTACATATTGATATCCATGGTCAGTGTAACTTTTTAGTGTGATACCTTGTTGTATTTCTCTATGTTCTCCATTAATAATCTGTGATCTATAATGTCAAATGCTTTTTAAAAAGTGGGCAATCACCCCGCAGTGTGAAATACATGGAGTCCTCAGTGTTAAAACAAAAACCAAAACTTTAAAGAATAATTTGAGAGGTAGTTTTTGGTGAAACCGTTAAAGGAACTTGAAGATTATTGTTTAAACTTTCAGAAGACCCTCAGGGAGCCTTTACAGAACATTTCCTGAAGCTTTAGCAAGATGCTAAATATTTGGTACAATATGAAACTCGAGCTATTGTAAAATCTTTGAGGAAGTGATTTTCTGAATGTGCTCAGAACTTAAAGACCACAATTTGTGGCATAATTTCCCAACATTTATCTCACATTTCTTCTGAATTTAGAGTAAATTTCAATACATAAAACACTCACAGGTTCCAAATAATTCTTAAAATGCATCGAAAGTAAAACAAAGGGAATGAAAATTGATAGTTTTAGATGATGGAGTTGCTGCAGCAGTTGATCATGTGCAAAAAATAATCTGCTTTGAGTTTGTTTGGAATGTGAGAGATAAAGTAAAAACTGTTTAAAGAAGACGAGATGAACAAACATAAAACATGAATAATTTGTTCTTTTTCCATTTAAATCAACTGTTTGTTTTCAGTTATTTACTTTTACTGACATTCTTTGGTTGATGTAATTTTTTAAAAACTGTAAAATATTTAAAATACAATCAACCAGATATGACACATTTGTGTAATGCTGCGACACTCTTGGAAAAGTGAACTTAGCAGCCTCTTTATTAGTGTTTTCAGTTTGCACCTTTAACCAGTGAACACGCACAGGAGGCATTTTGAGGAGAACAACCTGATCAGGTTCGTGCATATGCACTGGAGTGGGTGTAATTAGAAATTGCCTCCCTGCTGGGGCCCTCAGTTACAGATCATATCTTTTTTAAGACTACTAATGATCGTTTCAGTGTGGCTGAAGTGTCTGATTATCCGTGTCTCTGGTGTTGCCATGGTGGGAATACCTCAGGCACGGCTTTCCCTCTGCGTGCATGTGCTCATGCACGTTTGCGTGGCGTTATCTCCTCAGCAGAACAGAAAGAGTGCGGGGAAGGAGAGAGATTGTGATCTAATGTGTGTGTGTGGACAATTCACACTCACCCTCCCCCACAAGAGACTGCTGTGGCTGATAAGAGGTCGAAGGGAGATTGATCCATCTATCCATCCACCCATCCATCCACCCACCCACCCACCTCCCCTCCATGGGCTGAGGCCCCTCTGAGTGGGCCAGGCGCTCCACAGCCCGGCCAGAGGGGCTCCAGCCAGCCGGCGTCGCTGCCTGGAAATCAATCAAAGCGGATGAGCGTGGGAACGAGCTCATGGGCCGGGCTGGTGGCCGGACGAGGGTCCCCTGGGGAATACAGCAGAGAACAGAGATGAGCTGTGTGGAGGGTCCTACACTAAAAATTAACTTGAATCAGCGCTTCTAGTTTCTTCAGTTTGGCTGTTTCTCCACTGTAACTGTCAGCTGCTACCCTGAGGAAACCTTGACCCCTGATCATCCTGACTGAGACCTCCGCTTGATTTTTAAAGTCCTTATGATCTCTACAACCATATTTTATAATAGAAAAAAATAAATACAAATGATAATATGATGATCGCCTCTGTCAGTGCGCCCCAGGGTGGCTGTGGCTACAATATAGCTGCCATCATCAGTGTGTGAATGTGTGTGTGAATGGGTGGATGACTGGTTGTGTAAAGCGCTTTGGGGTCCTTAGGGACTAGTAAAAGCGCTATACAAATACAGGCCATTTACCATAATAATGTATAGAGAGCCCATACTGGGTGTTTTGTTGTTATTTTTACTGTTTTGGGAAACCAAGTAAGGAAATAAATAGCCATTTTACCTTAAAACTGAACAAGTTCCTTTTTATGCACAAAAGTGATCAATATATTCAAGACAAATATAATATTTTGAAGCATCCTTTATTAAGATTGTAGTAAGATTCAAGGTGATACAAAATACTGAAAAACACGATCAAAATGATCAGTTTTATTATATATTTCTTCTGATATTTTATCCTGAATATCACCGTCCTAACTTAATAAAATCATTATTTAATTGTGTATTAAGGTATAATTTTTTTAGCCTTTAAAAAAAACCTTTTTAAACATATGTACATTTAGTTCACATTGCTGGATTTTCCCACTATGGTGAGGTTTGCATGATATAAATTTTATCCTCTGATCAGCTGGTGAACATTGAACTTTCATTCCCCCCCCCCCCCCTTCCTTTTGAGGAGAAAAGGGGGAATCGAATCACACGAAGAAAGCTAAGAGTGAGTTCTGCCATGAGGATAAAATCAGTAAAGGCCGGTGTAAAGATGTAAAAACGGGGTAATCTCCTGTAAAAATATAGATCCCCAGCAGTCTGAGGAGGCTGCTGGCTGGAGGGTGTGTGTGTGTGTGTGTGTGTGTGTGTGTGTGTGTGTGTGTCTGTCTCTTTATTTTGCATCGCATCAGTGGGCAGTGAGGTGGATAATCCTCCAGGCTGCTGAAAATGACTCTATTGATCTGTGCTTCTCAGTCACAATCCCTTTAAGTACTGTCGTATTATACGGTTGATCCGTCCGTCTGTCTGTCTGTGTTTACATGGAGTTTACATCTTAACTGATGGGAACTGAGCACGTGCACAACCCAGTGCACGCGTTCTAACTCATCATGAGTTTGCTGGTTTCCAGTTTCGGGAAACCAGCTCTACAACAATCTAATTTTGAGATTAAACTGAGAGGTTGGGCTCTCTTGCATTTGTGTGGCTCTTAGCTAGAAGCAGCTGTATAACAATGGAAGAAAAAAGGGTTTGGTTTTATTTTTTTACACATACAATAAATCACTGTTAGATGACAGGACACAACTGTTTGCAGCCCCGATATTAGTGTTAGATTTAAAGTTAAATTAAGCCACATGACACTGGTTTGCACTCTAATACTGAGACAAATGCTGTTTCATTAAAAAAAAAAAAACCCAACAACAACAACAGGTAAATAAATGCACTTACAGAAGAGACAGAAACAGGTTCCTGTGATTTTTACTATTTTACCTTTTAAAAATAATTTCCCTCTCTAATTTAGACATGGATCCATCGGTTATTTGTAGGCTTCTTAAAAACCAGTCTTATTTGTGCCTTACAGATCAGAAAGAAACTCTCTGTAAACCTATAATCAGATAATATGGTAAAAATAGTAAAATATAGTAAGTAAAATGACATCAGGAGCGCACGTAAAGTTTAGATGCTGGAGAGAGGTTGTTTTCATTGTCTTGTTGTTGGTCAGTTTAATTAAATCAAATCAGTAAATGATGAGAAATAAACACCAAAATCATGCTGACTGCTCTCTATGGAGACAATTCAGTCTCATACTGAGAGGACGACTGTGGACATCTCAGTAAAGTGGTCATCTATCGCCATCTAGTGGTCCAAACTTGCAGAAGCACAAACTTATTTCACAGGTGTTTGGAGCGCTTTGTGCCTCTTCTGCATGGATACTTCTGGATTAGATCAGGATTTTTATTTATTTATTTTTTTCCCTTTGGGCAAAATTTGGACACATAAATACCAACATGTCTGGGTTGGGGTTAAGGAACAAAGATTGTGAGATACTGTCTTATGACTCCTAAGAAAAAAAATCATAAACTAATCCAGATATCCTTCTGGATTCACTTCCTGCAGGGAATTCTCCGTTCTGAGGATCGCGGTCTCACAATGCTCTTGTAAAGCAGACTGGTAAAACCCAAACGATTTATTTAAGTCGAATATTGATCTCCAAAGAGGTCGTCTGAAAAGAAAAACAATCTATAGTCTGTGATAGTTTATAAGTTTCTTCTCTAAAATAAATCTATCGAAATGGAATTTGATGACTCAATAATGATAAATATTTATGATTTTTAAGGGAAACTATTCTAGGCAGCCTTCACTCACACCTAAAAGGGCACATTGTGTTACTTAAAAAAATCATCATGTTAAAGGTTTGCTGATCACTGGAAAAAGTTGAAGTTATGTAAGAACAGCAACTTTTGTTCTTATTTTAAAGAAGGCATACATCTGCATAGCCCATTGCCTAATTCTAACTATACCATTAAAAAACTGCAGCAGAAATTCTGTGTCAAAGACGACCAGCTCCAAAACAAATAAATAAGCTAGGAATTCAGACAGCGAGTGTACTGAGCTGTTGTTTCTAGCAGCTTGATCATATCTATGGTATGGGAGAAGCATTTATAAAAACAATGCAACTTGTGGGAGGCACTTCAGGAAGTAAGCACAAAAATTTCCCCAGATTGCCTCAACACTTGAACAGCCAGAATGCTGAAAGGTCTGCAAAACTGTGATTGCTGCATAATGGCTGATTCTCTGGACAAACAAGCAATGTTTGATGTTAAAATTTTATGTGACGTTAAACCTTGTTCATTCCATGATTGTGCTGAACTGATATTTTTTTTCTGGTGCTCGCAAATTTCTTTAACGGTGACTATAGATGTCGGCTCAGGTTACACAAAGATTTCTCAACAAATACAATGAAATGTTGCAGAATGTAACAAAAAGGCTCAGAGGACACTGAGCATCAGCTAGCACTCTGAAGTTCAGACACTTATTTATAACACATGCATATATCTATCTAAAAGCTCCTGCAGATGTGATATATCAGTCAGTATAAACTTAGTGGTCACTCAGATACAATAATGTTATTGTTAGGTCGGCCCTCCTTTTTCCTTCAGAATTCCTGTATGTCTTTGTGGCACAGACTGACATGACAGCATCACACAGCTGCTGCACATCCATGATGTGAATCTCCTGTTCCAGGACATCCCAAAGGTGCTCGACCTTTCCTCTTCTTGACTGACAGGAGTGACACCTGGTGTGGTCTCCTGCTACTGCTGCTGCTGCTTCACCTGATCCAATGTGTTTGATGTGTTGTGCATTCAGGGACGCTCTTCTGCATACCTCAGCTGTAACAAGTGGATATTTGAGTTACTGTTGCCTTCCTGTCAGACCAAACCAGTCTATCCAATCACTTTGGACATCTGACATCAATGTGGCATTTGCTTCAACAGAAATTCTGCTTGCTGGATATTTTCTACTTTTTGGTCCATTCTCTGTAAACTTTAGAAATGACTATGTGGGAAAATCCCAGTAGGTCAGCATTTCCGCCTGGCACCAACAACCACACCACATTTAAAGTCACTCCAATCACCTTTCTTCTTCCTTCTGATGCTCCATTTGAATTTCAGCAGATTGTTTTGATTTCATCTTTAGGGCCAGATGCATTGAGTTCCTGTCATGTGACTCGCTGATTAGATACTAGATAAAGATGTGAACACATGTACTTAATAGACCGACATCGCAGGTGAGTATATATTAACCAAGCATGGTTACGGAGAATATGCTCTGATTATTGACAACATTGTTGCTGTTGTTAAAAAACACCTTATTAAATTCTTTTATTTATTTATTTTTTTACACAGCTGATTCATCAAGTGCTTTTTTTGTTGTGAGGTAAAAGGCTCTAAAATATTAGAGTGAAATCATCAATCAGATGATTCGCTGTGAACAGGTGACAGCAGGGAGGAAGAACTCCTTTTTAACAGGAAGAAATTACAAGAAGAACCAGGCTCAGGAACAAGAAAGCCCAGATTCTGAGAGTGAAGTGCTCTGTTAGGATGAGGTCTTTATGATACAGCGTGGCCTGATAAGTCGCGATCTTGTACGAAACAAAGAGTCTCTAGTGGCTGCCTCTTTCTAGTAAGACTACTTGATGCTTCTCTTTCTTGCATCCTCTCCTACAGTGGGGCCCATTGTCTGTGTGACCATAAAAATAGTTGAGATCATCTCTGGCGCACTGTTACGTTTGTTCCATGCAAAATAAAAGCCAGTTGTTTGTTGTCACAGCAGGAAACTGGAGGATTTAATCTCTGCAGCATCATCACAATTTGCTCAACATGTTCAGCAAGTTTCCCAACAGACTATTGTGAGATGGAAGGAATTAAAAACACTGAGCAGTAGAAAGGGGAAGTCTGGACTGCTGACTGTATGAACCCCCAACAGCTCATTAAAGCCGATTCAGCAAAATTTAGAGACATCAACAAAAAGAGTTAACAACCACTGATCACACACACAAAGCTGCAACTGCTGGAATTTCTCCACATATCTGCACAAGTGAGGTCCAAAAATCTGAGAGCCCATGGAAAACCTGTCATGTAAATGAGGAAGCAATCAAAATGTTCTACAGACAAGAAGTTCTGTAAACTATTCCAGATTGATTTCACTGCTAATAACTGTGTGTGTATTTTCCAGCGGCTCTGTGATCATGATAGGAAACATGGCATCAGATATGAGTGGAAAAGTCCTACCTAACCACCTCAGAGTCATCTGATTTAGACTATTTAATGAAATTTTTACCATCATACAGTGAATGTTTTCCAAGCTACAGGCCCCTGCAGTACACAGGAATAGGCTGGAAATTTTACGTTTTTAATTTGTCTTATTTTTTCCAACATGACTTCCTGAGTACACGAGATAGCCATATGAAATTTTCATGGCTAAAAAAAACAGCTTTAAGCTCCAATAAAAACTGCAACCAAACTAATTAAAATCTAATCAGTGTAAAACCAAAATCTGTTTTTATTCAGCAGGATTTTTTGCACAATTTTGAGCATCAGAGTCTTGATTTACATCATAGTTTCCAAGGATAAACTACAGCAAATTATTGTCTATGACATCAGTAAGAGAAGCAAACATTGGCATCAGCAGGTTGGACAGACAACAAGTTACACCATATGAAAGGCTCATCTTCTATCTCTCTGTCAAAACTATCTGCTCAAAGAGATTTGGGGCTTGGATAAAAATAACCTTTCAAATAAAAACTGTGCTTTTCACCGCTGACAATATCTGCTGAGGGCTGTAAAAATGTAATTCATGGGCCTGAAAATACGCTTCTTTAAACATACTAAAGTTTAAAAAAGCCCAGAAACTTTACTTACCTGCAGTATCTTTTCTGTTAGGTCCCTTGGATGTCTTAAAAGGTTATTTTTAAGGCTGTAAACAAAACCTCAGTCTAATAAACCCTGTGAGGTTTAAGTCACACGTATAACCCTAATCCTACCTGAAAAAAATGTGGGTAGTTTATAACACAGGTGTTGAACTGCAGGCCTCAAGGTCCTGCAGGTTTTAAATGTGTTCTTGATCCAGCACAGCTGATTCAAATGGCTAAATTACCTCCTCAACATGTCTTGAAGTTCTCCAGAAGCCTGGTAATGAACTGATCACTTGATTCAGGTGTGTTGACCCAGGGTGAGGTCTAAAACCTGCAGGACACCGGCCCTTGAGGCCTGGAATTCAACACCCCTGGTTTATAACGTGTGCCAGACTCGGGAGAACATTTAATTTAAAAAAAAAAAAAGATATATTCTGACTTCCTAGGGTTTGAGTTAGGATCTGTGTTGGTAAATGGGTCAGCACTGATCATTATTTAGTCCTCTCCAAGTTAAAACCACAACCAATTATCTGAATTGAGGCAAAAAGGGGTGTGTGTGTGTGGGGGGGGACTGTGGGAGGAAGCGGTGCACAGAAAGAGCCCAGCTGGTGGATTCTCGCCATGAAGCAACAGTGCTAAACAAAACAGGGCTATGAAAACTTTAAAAATCGATTTAACAGAGGATTCCGGCTCTGTGAGCTTTTTCAAAGAGGTCCTTGTAAAGCCGAGGGACCCCTATGGCCTAAACAAAACCACCATCGACGCTTTCACTCTGAAAGGCCAGATGTGCTTCAAGTGACAAATTGTGGTGGTAAAATGTTAAAATCAATTCTAACTGTCACCAAGCTGCTGAGTTGCCTGGTTTAAAACACCTGATTTTCAAGATTTTTAACATAACCATCAGTAATAAATGGTAAGCTACACTTTGGTAAACAGTTATTTCACTGGCAAGAAACAATGAAATAGTAATAAATAATGTCATTAGCTATGAGTCATGTTATATACTGTGTACACATCATCAGTTTGTGCCCTACAAACATTTTATATCCGACCTGCTCCCAGAGATTTCCGGGTCCTTCGGCATTGGTCCCATGATGCCGATGTCCTGCCAACAATGATATTGGTCTCAGTCTGATATCACATTTAATCCAAACCACAACAATTTCAAAAAACTAGTCAAGCAGTTTTGGTGCTTAAACCTAACCAAAGTAAAACTAACCAGTGAGAGAAACAGACCATGATGGTTCACAGTAAATTACGCTGTCGCCACTCCATCAGTAAACATTATTAATCATAAATACAATGTTTGTTAACAGTAAAAAGCCATAAACTGAGCTAACAATCAACCAATTATTGATAATTGTTATTATAAAGTGTGGGAATGTGTCTTTTGAAGCCTGATTACGGGTAGATCAGGAGGGTGGGTGTCATGCACGACAGCTGATTGTCTTATCTCATTTAGAGATGAATGTTTCTGAGTCTTCCACGATAGTTTCAACACTTCTGTGAGTTTGACAGTGAGAGACCCGAGTGCTCTGCCAGCCGTCATGTTCTTCCTCGTGCTCAGTTGTGCAGATGTAGACGTGTCAAAGACTGGTGATGAAGTCTTGAGCTGAGCATTTTCTTGATATGACGAGCGAGGGGTGGATCTGATTGTCCATAAACTCATCAGGAAAGTGCATACAGAGGTCAGAGTTAAGCACCTGACTTTCTGTAACCAAAGGTACCATCCGGCCCCTCAGCTTTGGAGCATACTCTCCGAGAAGGCTCATTAAATCACTTTCCACTTTCACTGCTTTGGTTTGCACTGTTGCTTCACGGCAAGAAGATCGCGCATTTAAATCCACGAGCTAGAGTCCAAAGAGTTTAGGTTAAGTGGTGATTCTAGAGGGGCCTGTCTCTCTGTATTAACCCTACAACAGATGAGAGGTTTTGGTATTTAATGGTTGCCTATTTTCTTTTTTTTGTGTGTCAGTTTTTCTCATCTTTACCTTGACTTTATCTTCCTGTGCTGTTCCCTAATGTCTTGCTTTCTGTTCTACTTCAGAGATAACACAAACGAAACAAAACAGACCAACTGCTACCTGTGTACAATCTGGAGTGCTTTGTCTCTAGATCAACATTTCAGTCCTCACCCTGTCCCTGACATGTAAACGTCCTCCATTTCTCTCTATTTTGTTTCCTTGTGGAATCTTATCTTATGAGTCAGTTGCATCCAGTCAATGAGATTTTAAACAATTACCCATCTTCTTTTGACACAATACTTTCTGCCACATTAACTAAATAAAACACCAAACATGACCCAGAATTTTGACAACAAAATGCATGCTCGCCCAAAAATTAAAAGACAAAACACATGAGAGGGGTCTTCAACATGTCTGTATCACCAATAGAAAATTACTCTTTCACTCTTTCTGTTTAATGTAAAGTGTTGTATTTTCTTTCCTCTCCAGTAGCTGATGGTAAAATGTAGATATTATACCTACAGTGGTTCTAATTATGCAGCTTTTTGTCCAAATTTTCACTGGGCCTTTCTTCCCTATCATAAAAATCCCTTAGTTGCAAATATCTGAAGTCATCCTGGTTCCTTAATGTAAATTTTTAATTAATATCCGGAAAACTTATAAACTTATAAAATTCCAATTTTATTTCAATGCACAGCATTATTATTACACTGTCGTTCTTCCTGTAGTTAATAGTTTCCAACTATTTGAGCGCACAATTTTAGTGGAAACTGGATTTTTAAAGGTGTTGTATGCATAAAGTTCATTATTGTTATTATGTTATCTATAAATTTAACAGCAGCTGTTTTGGCTGCTGTCTGTCTTCACACAGGGTTATACAGTAAAGTACACTACAGGTTGCTGACAGCGAGTAAACTAGAAGAGTAGCGTGCATTTTAAGCACATGACTGTAAAATCCTCCAGTGGAGTCTGTGGTCCGGGAGAGGAAGCAGGAAATGGAGAAAAATGGGGAAGCAGGTAGAAACAGGTGTGCAGAGTAAAAGTCCAGAGTTCACATCTCTATCATGCTTTCAGTCTTAACAAGTTTACTGATTTGATGAGTCACAATTATTAACTTTGACCCTTTACCACACTGCTTTGTGCGTGGTGTGTGATTCATAGTGAGTCATTGTGCGCAGCACATGTCTGGTCGTGTTCAGAATACCCAGGGATTCCCACGCCACACGCTCAATGTTATCAAGCACAAATATGCTGCAGGTGTGCATTTATATAACAATGACTGTACCTAGAGAATGGAAACAGAAAGGGCTCACGCAAGGAGGCTTTTCACTCCTACACATTCAGTTCATTCAATGGTTTTCAATGGTTCGGGATTCGGATTCAGCTAGTAACACCCAACACATCTGCAAACCCAAAGCAATGACACTCCGGCTCTTGGGAGGATGTAAACCTTTTAAAGTATGAACCAGGAAGTAATTGCCAGACATTTATTTCTGTGTCTTTATTGAACCTTCGGTTAATTTTTAAAAAATTATTTTAACATTAATTTGCACATATGGGTTTAAATTTCTATCATATTTGTTGTACCTGGCTTTTTCTTTTGGAACATATTGCTTGAAAGTGAATTGAGCAATTTCTGTTTTTCGCGGGAAAGAAATCCCACTGGTGGTGTAGAAATCTCAATAACTTACAATAACTGTATCAAATATCATACACTGGGTGGTAAAAAATACAAATAGCCATGTTTACTGGTGACATTTAAAAAGCCCCAGTTTTCTAGTAATCAACTCTATAAAGAAAAACAGGGTTTTTTTTCTAAAGTGTCTTAAAACATCATCAACTCTGACAAATCAGCGTTATTATAGTTTTGTATTTTTCAGTTAATTATTATTTCAGTTTGCTTTCACAAGCATTTCCCGAGTCTCAATAAGCACACCAGCCGACCCCTCATCAGGCAGGTCGTGATCACATTTTCTGCAAACTGACAGAGAGTAAAACTAAAGACTTCTACTCTATATTTTTATTTTATTTATTTTTCCAGGTTCACAAAATAGTTTCAGTTTTATTTTTTTTTGAAAAGCCTAGTTTCTATTTTTATTTTAGTTAAAGAAATTTCTAGTTTAGTTTTTAGTTAACTATACTCCACAAATATTTAACTTACCACAGAAAATACATCATATCTCAATGTTTCGGTCAGCATAACATTCTCCAGGACTTCTCCAAACCCTTTCACACAGGGCACCAGTGGACCTGCCAGTGCCAGTCAGGGTCAGGCAGTGTGCACGGGGCCCTCAGACCACCCTCATTAAATCTGTTTTTGATTGTTTGGTCAGAGGCATTTACACCAGTGGCCTGCTAAAGGTCACTGCTGGCAGTGCTCATTCTTTTCTTCCTTGCACACAGGAGCAGATAACGATCCTGCCAATGCGTTAAGGACCTTCTGCGGCCCTGTCCAGCTCTCCTGGAGTAACTGCCTGTCTCCTGGAATCTCATCCATACTCTTGAGACTGTGATGGGAGACATAGCAAGTCTTCTGCCAATGACCAGTATTGATGTACCATCCTGGAGGAGTTGGACTACCTGCGCAACCTCTGAAGAGTCCAGGTATCACCACACACTACCAGTAGTAACACTGACCCTAAATAACTGCAAAACTATTGAAAACACAGTCAGAAAAGTAGGTGGTTGATTAACAAGCCCCTCTGCTACCCTAGAGGTTTCACTGATGCTGTACTCTTCATTGAAAAGTGGTTCTTTAATTTTCTTTTTTTTAGTAGTGTATAATAACTTTACTTTTAATTCACCTCAATCAGGCCAAACTGGATTGCCAGGAACTGGCGCCACTATTCCTTGTCCTTCCACCACATTCATGTTTTCTTTGGTCTGCTTTTGTTATCATTACTGTAACCAAGAGAAACGCTGAGGTGACAAATGAGGATGCCAGGCATAATATTTGGCACTGTTTTATCTCACTTCCTTTTATGCAGGACCACTTTTGACCTGTGGAAGTACTCTGCCATCTCTATTGTCTAATCAAACAGAATAGGGTTAGTTTCAAAAAGATTATTTCAGAGGAAAACTGTAGATGGTGTGTTTTTGTGTGGCTTTCAGACTACGTGTTGGATTAGGTGGTCGGGTTCATAAAAAAATTAGGTTCATAAAATCTTGCCTTTTTGTGACTGAGAAAAGATAAACTACATGTTGCTCCCTCATCTGATGGCATTGGAAAGGAGGTGCTGGCTAATCATTTCCAAGAAAAGAATGTAAACAAACCAAAGGAGTTGTGTGTATATAATACAAGATGTATTTTGTAACTCCACTTTGCATTTCCACCTACATTTGTGGTCAGAAGTTTACATAGACTCATCGTGGGCATGCATGTCAATTATTTATTTGGGCTGTTTTTTTTCCAGAGTGAAAACAGTGCAACATACATCTTTAATTGGTATATTCCTTTGGAAAGTCCAAGGAATTCACTGAAGACCGAAGGAGAATTGTACATTTACACAAGTTGGGAATGTCTCTTTGGGCCATTTCTAAACAACTACAGATTCCACGGTCATTAGCTCAAACAACTGTGCGTAAGTTATTTGGATGTGTCACCCCTACCTCTGATTTCTTCAACTTCCCCTCAAATCAACAGCAGGATGGTTGAAACAGCCATAATTGACTATTCCAGCAGGACAATGTTCCAAACACATAAAAACTGGTTTTAGAATGGATAAAATGGGATAACATTAAACTTCTGAAATGGCCTTTCCAAAAACCCCGACCACAACACTATTGGAAGTTTGTGAACTATGTTTAAAAGCCAGGTCCATGCCATGATTCAATAAACTCTACCAATCCTGCCAAGAAGAGCGGTCAAATAAGCCAGACTTATACAAAAAGCTTGTTGATAGCTATCAAAAGTGTCTCATGGCAGTGCAACTTGCTAAGGCGTACTGACCTTTCCACCCTCGAAAAAGAACTGGTAAAAGAAATCATTAAAAGCTCAAAATGACCATAAAATTCATGCCCATGATAAGTGGATGCAAATGTTTGACCACAATGGCCTTTTAACAACACCTACAGTAAATTACTATTTACTAAAGTGTAGTTTACCATTTACTATGATGGTTATGTTAAAAATGTTGCACACAGGTCTGTTAAATCAGGCTGGAACGACAACTTGGCAACAGTTAGTTTGGGTGATCATCAAACCCCCATGAGCACTGGACCCTTAAAGGCCCCCGTGGCTGTTTCAGGAGGAAGTACCAGGCGCTCACTCACAAAACCTGGCACCAGGGTCGGGCCTCAGTAACTCTGTCTCCGTGAGGTATCATGATCCATTTATCCATTTTATAGTGAGGGAGGTCTGTGGTAAGGTGCATCCCTCTCTTACAAAGCCATTAATGAAATAAAAACAGAGCTTATCAGAGCTTTGACAACATGACGCCACCTTTCTTCCCCCAGGTTTCCCACTAAAAAGTACATTTTAGCCTTAAGGAGGTGATCTGGGCGAATGCTGATAACTCCTGCTGAAATTAGAAAAGCCTGAAAAAACACACAGACTGCACGGAGAAATCCAGGAATATCATTTCCATGTACTTCTTCCGCATCTCAGGCGGCTAATTAAATGTCTAAAAACATTTCGGAATTTTTTTGTACTGTTTTAAATGTTGCTTGTCTCAAAGTGTCACATAACACAGCTTCCAGTCAGCAGAGCCGCACTGGTTTAATCTGACTGATTTCCAGTCAAAGTGAGTAAGTTGCACTCATTCTAATCATAGCTACGCATATCAGGATTTAAAGAACACAAAGCAGCCCAGAGCTTCCCGTCACTGTTGATACACCGGGATGTGACAGAAACTGTAAATTTGTAAATGTAAAAATCGATAAAAGGTGTGATCTGACACATGCACACATGTGAAAAACAGCTTTGTTTTGTCGTGTTATTTTGTGTCAACTATAGTGCATTTCTTTCCTGCATTTATCTGCTTTATTATGGTTCAAACTGGGGACTTTTTATCACTAGCATTCAAAGCTGATTGCGATGGACAGTGCACACCAGAGTGGGCTCACTCACTGCTTTCAGTTTAGTTTCAGCTTTGGCTTTGACTTCTCTTGTATTGTTATTATGTGGGAGTATTTGTCAGAGGCCAAATGTAACAAGGTCAACTAAGTATTAGTTTGAAGCGAGGCACACAGCCAGTCTACTCCTCTTACTCATTCGGGTAAGGCGTGCATCTTGGCCAAAACTGTATACAGATTAGAATAAGTCCACACTGGATTGGCAGAAGCCTTGAGTTTCCTTCACACTCTCAGTAAAAACATGCATTAAAGCCCCATCATGCAGGAATAAAACAAAAGACCGTTCCTGCACATTTCTAATTTAGTTTAGTTTTGAAAATGCTCCCTTTAAACCTTTATAATTTAAGTTGATAAAGATGTTTTTCATGCCTAGTATCTATTTAAGTTCTAGGTAACTAAAATAGCCGTGGTCTACATAAAAAGCATGTACATGCAGTCAACTGTGGGTGTGCCTGCGGCTTTCGTTGTTTGTGGTTTCTGTAATTTTTCCATTCTCGCATCAGAACATTAAAACATACATGCACTGTAGATCACTTGTAAAACGTACCAAAATATGTATGCACAACGTGATGCACTGCAAACAATGCTGCATAACAACAGCTGCTAATGTGACAGTTTTTGCACAGAGAGCAAAGACCACGAGGTTCCCCGTCTAACTGGTCACATAGACCGAACAATAGGAGGTAAAACAAGCCTGGAGTTTCCCCGAGGCCTCCAGAACATCACGTTCAGCCTGTCGTCTGTTTTTAAAGGGAGAGGTCGAAGCCTCGTTGAGTCTCGCGGGTTTATCCAGAACTTGGAGTCCTTCCAGTTTATCTGCAGGAGAATGGAGGGAGGGATTTCATTCTTAGTTACTGAAGGCACAGAGGCAGTCTGTGGAAGTTTGATTCGCCTTAAAAAAAATCATCTGCAGACACATCACTCAGTTTAAAAATACTTAACAGGATGTTAAGTAGAGTTATTAGCGCAAGCTTGTAATCTCTGACCTCGATGCTTGCAGGAAACTTGTTTTTTTTTCTATGTATGCGTTAAAATTAGGATTACACAACAAGTAGAAGTATCCTTAAAAATGTCAGTGTTACTTTGGAATAAAGTATACTGTAAGAACAACACTTGATCATGTGGTCAGGATTGGAGGATGTTGGGGAAACTCCGCTAGCATGCGTGCTGGTTTGTGCTCATCACACTATGTTACCATATGATAAATGAAGTGAAATCACAGGGCGGTCACACTCAAAAGTTTTGAAGGAAACTCCTGTACCACCACTGTCTGCTGCAGCCCCCCTCCCTCGCTCCCTCCTTCAGGTCTGCAGCTTCTGTCGAGCGGTTTAGCAGAAGCATGCTAATGAAGGTGCACTTGAAGGCGTTTGCATGCGTGCATCAAGAGAAAAACACACATTGATCTGAACTCAACTATAAGATATTAAACTTTTAAAACTGTGCTTCTAACATCTGGGACACATTCAAGATGGTGCATTAGGGGCTTTTTTAAAGAGGGAGAAAAACCTTAAAAATAATCCAGGATTAAAAACATAAATATACAAGAAGAACCTGGAATAAAATGATTCTCGTTACACAGTGGATTTGCAACAAAAACTGATGCACAGAAGTCAAATCTGTTGGCCCCAATCACAAACGGGCTTCTTCAAAGTCCTTGTTTCTGACTGTACGATGGTAATTCAGAGCGAAAATCACTGGCATTTCCTTATTGCTCAGTCAGACTGCAGTATAATTTGATGAGTTTACCAACTGCAGTCATAATAAGCCTGACTGGAAACTTAAGCCATGTGGATTCTTAACAAATATATATATATATATGTGTGTGTGTGTGTGTGTGTGTGTGTGTGTGTGTGTGTGTGTGTGTGTGTGTGTGTGTGTGTGTGTGTGTGTGTGTGTGTGTGTGTGTGTGTGTGTGTGTAGTGGTCTCACATTTACCACTTTAAATCCCAGAAAATGTCCAGGTTTTTACTCCTAAATCAAACAGAATATTCTAATTTTTCCCCTTAAATGTGCCACTCTAAACCTAGAAAATTTGGGGTGGGGGTTAACGTGCATTTGTATTTTTCTCAGTTTACCACTTAAATCTCAGAAAATACACAAGTACTTTTGCTTGAAAATTAACTGCTTTAATCTGGGAATTTCTGAGATTTTCCTCTGAATATTCTTCACCTCCCCGAGCTCCATGTTAATTTTTTTTATTATCGTCATTATTTTCATAACACCAAATGCCCAACTAAAATTTCCCTTTCTTGAAGAATTACATCTAAAGATGTGTGGTGTTGGGCAGTTTCACTGGTGAGGTGCAAAACCTTTGATTTAATCAATTTGCATGACCAAGAAATGACTTTATGTTGCATGCATCCAAATCCAATTACTCACATAATTAATAAGTCTATAGGAATGTGAAATGCCCTGAAGGCTGTATGATTTATGCGCACAACATGCAGCCTGCA
This sequence comes from Rhamphochromis longiceps, assembly GCF_057381845.1. NCBI lineage: Eukaryota > Metazoa > Chordata > Actinopteri > Cichliformes > Cichlidae > Rhamphochromis > Rhamphochromis longiceps. The sequence goes on from NC_140575.1 coordinate 16,540,467, forward strand.
GAAGTATTTTCGCTCTCCCTGTGACAAACTGACTAGTGTATTTTATATGTGTCTCAACAGAAATCCCCTGTTGGAGCCAGCAATCTGTGTGCTGTGTTATTCTAAGTGACAGTTTTCTGGAAATCCCCCACCTAGCTGTTAGCTCCGCCCCGCTGCAGCCACAGAGCAGAGGGCATTTACTGCAGTGCAGCGCTGTCGGAAAACACAACTGAACGCACCTCGGACTAACATGGATCTTCACAGGACCAGTATATTAAACCAAATGGATTACAGTCGGGACTCAAAAGAAGGGAAAACGGCTCAGGCCACGGAGGATCGGCTCGACAGCGGTTTGGATTCCCTGAAGGAGGAGGAGTACCAGGCTGTGGCCGCCGAGATCCGCCGGCTCCAGCTGGAATGCGAGGCGCCGGAGCACAAGCAGCTCCCCGCTGCAACCCGAGAGCTGTACGAGTGGCAGACACAGATCACAGAAGACGGAGACACGTAAGTTTGACCCGGAATAAGGTTACCGAGCTCGGATGTTTACCAGTTATTTTCGGGGGGGTGCAACAGTGAGGCTAGGAGAAGGCCCAGCTCGGGTCTTGGAGGTAATTTGATGCCTTTCCTGTGGGGAATGTAGTTCTGCTCCAAGTGAGGCCTACCTTAACCCGAGTGGGGGATTAATTTTTAAGTAGCCAGGATTTTAGGGGTACCGAACGAGTGTCCGGTTTTATTAAGAACGGGTCAACCTGTGGTCAGACACGGCGCTGCTGGACGTAAACAAAAGGCTATTATCAGGAGGGAATCTATTATGGCCGCGGGTCAGATTGGGAAAGTCCCGGGCGCGTCACCAAGGAATCCAAGCGACGCGCGTTCCCGAGAAGTGAAAGAGGATGAAAAGAAAAATGTGAAAAAAGTACCTTAAATGCAGTGAGCGGACACTGGGGGCGAAACCCGATTCTCGAAGAGGCGCGTACGAGTTATTATTGACATTTATTTCAAGGGGAATAACAAAGCAGTCCCCGAAACCCAACTTTTATTTTAACAAAGTTCCTCCGCAGATGAATATAGTTCCTAGTGTTTTAAATGGGCTTACTGCTCGCGCATTAACACTGGGCCAGAGATAAGTTAAATAATCAAAGCAGAGTACCGGAAATATATGGAAGTACTTTTATGCCAAAATTATACAGGCAAATGGAATAGGTTTGTATTTTTTTTTTAAAAAAAGTGATGCAAGTGTAGATGCTTAACCTTTGTTTACTTATGTTTGTTGCACAAATTCAAAGAAAAGTATAGCACTGACACATAATATATAATAATTCAAATTAAGTTTTCTGAAAGGCAAAATACATTTTAAACATTCTAATTATTTTCCTGCAAACATATTATTGAAAGTAAAAGCAGACACAAAAAAGCAATTGGTACCCACCAAAAATGGCATTCCCCAAAAGAAAAAGAAAAAATTTGTAATAAAAGTCCATCTTTGTTTATCAGTAAACCAGAAAGATCTGGACAATGCAGACTTGTTAAGATAAGAGAGATTACATGTAAGCAAAGTCACCCTCACAAGAATCTGGAAAAACCCTGGATTACCGTTGATAAACAGTTACTATGACACCCCTATGTAAGACATGTTTCTATTGGCCATTCTTGTTGAGTGAGTGCATTTTCTTTTTTGTGTAACAAATGTAACTCTCTATGCAGCACTATAGTATTTTACACCAATTCAAACAAAAGCATAAAAGCCAAGTTAGAGAACAAAGGGACACTTCTGAAGTTTTACAGTTACACAATTTTACTGTAATCACAGGAAGTTACTCTATTTAGGTGTAAAATAAGTTTTTTTCCTTGTAAATTTATTATTACAAATATTTATGAAAATAATTGAGTGTTTTCTTCATAGTTAATACTTTTTTGTAACTGTATCTGATGTAGACGAAAAGGCACGAAGTTGTGTAAAATTTGCTTTTATCTTTGGTTTGTTACTTAAATTGTTTTATTTTTATGTTTCTGCAGGCTGCTCCACTTGGCAATCATCCATGAGGCCAAAGAATTCATCAAAACCATGATCGACCAGTCTAAAAACACAGACTTCCTCAACAGACAGAATGACCTGAGACAGGTATGCACAACACAGCTCTTAACACCCCACCTGCATCCGCCATCATGACATTACTAAAATACCTGTCCCTCTCCAGACTCCTCTCCACCTGGCGGTAATAACAAAACAGCCGGAGGTGTGTCTCAACCTCCTGGTGTCCGGCTGTGACCCCACGCTGGTGGACAACAATGGAGACACGCCTCTCCACATTGCCTGTCGCCACGGTAACCTGCACTGCTTCAGCGTCATCACACAGAAAAGCCGACCAGAGCACCTACACACGGCGATGGCTGCCTGCAACTATAACGGTAAGTGATGCTTTCCTCGCCTGAGACACGTTAACATTTTAGTTTTTGGGTCCACTTGCTGTTAGTTAGCCCCGAAGACTGCAGTTAAGTGACCAAGAGGAGCTTAACCCAACCTATTATGCAGTAGTTAATGTCTAAATAAAAAAGGTGGACACCTCTCTTTAAGACTTTTGTGTAAACATTTTTCCGTTAAGCACTGCCATGCACACTCAGTATTTTTGGGGGGTTAAAAAAGACAGTAAATCAAATCCAAAAAAGAACATTGATATGAATGCATGTGTTTCACAACCCACACCCAGCAGTTTTTGCTAATTACTAAGAATAACAAAAGAATATGGAAATACATCTTTGTATTTCCTGTTGCAGTCTCGCTCTGGAATCAACTTTTAATTTTTCTTTTCCTTTTCTGTGTTGTGCAGGTCAAAACTGCCTCCACCTGGCTTCAGTGCAGGGTTTCCTCTCACTGGTGGAGAGACTGGTAGATCTGGGAGCTGACATTGATGCAAAGGTAACTTTCACCTCTTCTGTATGGAAAAAATAAAAGAATTCTTTGTTAATCTTTGTTAGTCTCTTTGTTAATACTAATGCCTTTGCCTCCTTGCTGTTTTACAGGAGCAGCATAACGGTCGCAGCGCGCTCCACCTGGCTGTGGACCAGCAGAATCTCCTCTTGGTCAAACTGCTGCTGAAAAAAGGAGCGAACCCAAACCTCCTGAGCTTTGGGGGCCACAGCCCCTATCACCTCACCATTGGTTTGGATAACTGGGAAATCAACAAAGAGCTGTACTCTGTGACCCATCCTGACCTGAGGGAGCTGCCAGACAGCGAGTCAGACGACAGTGACGAAGAGGAGCACATGAACTCTGACGATGAGGTACGTTTCAAAATCGTACAGCCGGTCTGGCACAAATGAAGTGTGTCACTAGTTGGTGTGTGACCATTTCTATTTCCTCCCATGTGTCTGCAGGTGAATTACGATGACATTCAGTGGAATGGACATTAGCAGGAAGCGAGAGGGCGGGGGAAGTTACAGAGACCAGAGGCTGTGACGGTGAAGGATGGACGGATGGGGGGGCACGGCACGTTCCTTACTTCTGCTGTGACGTGGATGACAACGATGGGGTCGGGCGATGCAGCGAGGTGACGTGACCGCTTCCAGGCAGCTGAGCAGGAAGAATTAAACAGACTGCCGGCGATCGCTTGTATTCTGTGGACGTCCATACATACGTGAAGATGCTCCTCCAGCAGCTCTGCTGTATGATAGTGTAAATGCTGTGTATACAAAGATGTATTTTTTATGGAAGCTGTGAATGTGTACAGTTGAGCAGGTTGTATATGTGAGACAGCAAATGGGTTCAGCACACTCCATTAAATTAAAACACTCATATTTAACAGTGAAAGCCTCCTGTGTGACCGTGTTATTTGTTGGGATGGGAATATTTTTACACGAGACATCAGAAGTAGTCGTATATGGCGTGTAATCGTAATCGGCAGAGCCTGACGGCAATAAAAATCTGCAATTACACGGGAAATGAATGTAACCACGTGGCCTCCTGCTGCCGTCACTGAGTCTGCTCGTATAAACGCTCCCATCAAAGCATGACAGCTCAACTTCACTCCTGACCGGACACTTCTTTTTTCCCTTTCTGATTTTCATATAATACAGGAAAGCGCTGATAACTCCTTTCCACTGAATGAGGAACTGGTAGTCAATTGAGCTGCGAATTCCTCCTTTTAGATGTGTGTGTTTGTATAGACAAGAGGCTTCGGGAATTTTTCTGTGTGTGTAATGAGGTCAATTGCCCTGTCATTTAAATCAGGAAGTTTTTCTGGAGGGTGTGGCTAAGAGGGAAGGGACAGGAAATTCCCAGGAACGGAACAATTCAGCTATTGGCGACATTCCTGCTTGTCATTCACCTTCCGAAGAACAGGAACAACAGGATGCTGAAGTCAAGTGACAGAAGTTGGGAAGGAAGGGAGCTGCGTGTAAAATAAATATCCACTGTCATTAAATTACTGCAGAATTGTGTTTAAACCTTACATTTTAATACTTTAGCAGACATGAAATATTTTCCCCTCCCTTACGCAAAAGAAAAAATGAACTAAAGTTCATGTTTATAGACTGTTTATAGTAAACCTTGGTCCACAAGGCAACCCAGGACTTTAATTAAAGGAGATGGCCACGGAGCCTGCAACGTATCAGAATACTGCGTCAGAGGGCAGCCCTGCACCTTAATACACAAGCATTACGTGAAGAATGATGCTGCACAAGAGTTTAATTGTTTTCTACTGAATAAGTCTTCTGCTAAGAGATATTAATTTAAAAAAAAAAAGGGTATTTAGGCTATAAGTCACATTCTTACTCAACAGGACAAACAATTTAGCATCAAAACGACTGAATGAGCTGTTCTTAAAAAGACAAAAGCCTCATTGAGCGCAGGATAAATCTGGAAACAGAAACAGGGTAGATGTGTTATCACTTAACAGGGAGAATGAACTGGACCAGTACAGTTTTAATGTACTGTACATCTACTCAACAGCAGACAATGCTTTAAAATCAATATTAAAGTGATAGGCATATTAATGAATCAATAGCTACAATCAAAGGTAAAATGCATGGTGAGTATTATTACTCACCATGTACACTTCGAGTAAAAGTAGTAATGTTGATTTTATGGACTGGTATTCTGCTGGGTGGCCTCATCTGTAATCATACGGCATAAAATATCAGCAGATTTATGTTTAAAACACTAACCATAGCTTTTAAATAATTGGCATGGAGCACAAAGTATAATATTGTGTTTTTCACGTTGCATACTACACCTTACAGATGCTTGAACGCTTCAGAAAAGTAAAGAGAAAGAAAGGTTTCAGTGTGGACATCAAGCTTAGGCTTTGCACTTTTTAAAAGCCAGTATCCAGACCATTAACGACAATGGATCATCTCACATGTTCTTTTGCCTGAACTTTGCTCCATTTTCGGCCTAACCAGAGTAAACGGTGCCTCAGTGCTTGTTTACTTTGTACCCACAAAAGGTTGATCATGAGACTTAACACACAGACAGCAGTGGGCATTGTAAGCGTGAGGGTACTCGGTCTAATGGCGCTGCTGAGTGGGCACATAGGTCGCGATATGTGCAAAGCGACTGACCGCGGCAGGAGCGTTTCCAGTACTGGAAATAAACAGCAAAAGTCGGCTCAATTGGGGCAAAAATCCCAATCCCAATTATCTTGTTAAACACAGAGATCGTGATTATTTAAAATAATTTCTCCCAGACATCAGAAAATAGTGGATTCAATACATTTTCAAAGAAGATGTGTTGTTAGGCGAAACGATCAAATTAATGCAAAGCAGAATGCAGCACAATAATCGTTTGCATTAGGTGCAGTTCTCACTGGGTGTAAACAAACTGTGCTATACCTTCATGGGTACATGATACTCGCTTTGTATCAGGAAGCAGGCATAGTAAAGATCGTTTACTGTGGAAGCTGACTGTTCAGACATTTGCATTCTCACTTGTACACTCTGTCGAGTAATTTCGAGAGAGCTAAGAGCCGTCAGACAGGAATGAATGTGCGCAGAGAATCAAACACCTGTGTTAAATAAAAAGTGTGTTTAATAGAAGTGTGGAAATGTACAGCAGCTGCAGCAGAAGGGCAGGTAGATCAAAACACCAGCTTTCTAGTGACCTGAGCAGATTTAAACCGGGGTGTGACAATGACCTGCTGCTGTAGGAGAATTCCCACAGCTGTTCCCTGGGTTATCATCGAGTACAGAGCATGAATTTCATCCTGAAACTGAAGACAGTGCAGAGGGGAAAGCTTAAACACTGAAGAAGAGAGACACATATGTAAGTGGTAGCCCTGAGAAAAGATGGTCAGGAAGCACTGCCGAGCACAGTGAAGCTACAGGACCACTGAGTCCACATTTAAGAGGTATTGTGCTGTAAGTTGTAGTGTTACCACACCTCCACCTTCCAATCTGCTCATGTCACACATGTCATGAAGTCATTCAGGCTGAGCTGCTGCGCTGCGGCCGTCTGTCACATCAGCTGCCACGTCACACTTTATGTGTCACGTCAGGGACTGATCTGAATGTCCCGTCCACGATCTGAGACATTTAGCAGCTGGCTGCAGAAGGAAAACACAGGAGGGGGCAGGGGTTTGGGTACATGGATAATATCATGTCCTGTTTGTGACCAGATAGCATGGAGGGGTGGGGGTGGGGTTATCTGTTACTGTTCATCTCTTTTTGAAGAAGATGATACCAGCTCCTCCTTCATCTTCCTTCCAGCTGAGACATTTTGTGTGTTGATGCTTTTTACTGTTTATCATCCGTTCTTATAAAACCGCTTCACTCCCGCTCAGACAAAGTCATCAGGTGAGCATCGATCTCGGCCTCTGACAGAATCCTGGAACACAAACGCACAGTTATACGGTCATACTTTTTCATTCTGCCAACACACATATGGATATATCGAGAACAAGCTCCACATGTAAGTCCTTGCTTTGATCTCAACCTCTAGCTGTTTTTAGTTTTAGGGAATTTCCATTACAACACCGGCCTTTTTTTCTCAAATTATTTAGCAATAACCCAACACAGCCGACACATTACCGGCGTTTTAACGCTTTCAACTTTTTAATCAGCAACGGCCCGCTTCGTTCTGCAAAACTAATTTGATGCAGTGGCTGACTCAAGATCACGTTCTTACTCAAAGCTATCGAGAAGCTTTATTTCAGAAAAACACTCACTTGAATTTGGGCTCTTGTGCCGTGATGACTCCGATCTCTAGCTCTGAGGGCTTGAAGTCGATGGACAGAACAGTAGACAGGCATGAGATAGCCGCCTGTTTGGAGACAAAGGGGAGAACTTCGTATTTAAACATGATACAGAAAATTAAAGTAAAAGAAAAAAGTTATTATATATGCATTTATTATACATACATACATACGAGGGGTGGGCAACTGAGTTCAGCTAATGGAAGACAACAGTCCCAGTTTCTCATGTACCCACCTCTGATATAAATACTTTACCATATTAAAGAGGGTTTCAATAAGTCAGTATCTTTTTGATTCAGAGACCACAGGAAACCATTCAGAGACTGATTTCTAATTCCAACAGGGCTTGTTTGAATTTTTTTTCCAAAAATCAACAACCTTCCCTAACGTCAACTGGCTTGGAAAACACCAAGCAATTCACTGAAATTACCCCACATAGTCACAGCTATAAAATTCACACACATTTCCTGATACGTCAATAAAAATCACCTAACTCCCCTTACTCGGCTGTCCAGAAAGTATCCTGTAAAATCCCCAACATTCCCGAAGCTCCATAGGGCGGAAACGCCCTGCAGCCTTCATCGTTACCGGGCCGTTTTTGGACAAAATTCCAGTGCAACAGAAAAGAATATGGAATTATTTTGTGTATTCTGGTGTATTTTACCTCTATAGTCTGCTCATAAGTCCAGTCCAGCTTCTTCTTCACTTTCTTCTCCAGGAAACTAGTGGCCTCTGTCTGTTTCACTCCGGCTGCCGTGGCCTTGAAGCCGCAGTAGTAGCCGGCTGGATCGCACTTGAACAGCTGTGGGCCCAATTCCTCATCAATCCCGATCACTATCATACCTGCAGGGTGGAATGAAAACAGGAGAGGACAAAAAAGAAAAGAAAGAAGTCATATAAAATGGTAAATGGTCTGTATTTGTATAGCGCTTTACTTGGTCCTAAGGACCCCAAAGCGCTTTACACTATACACAATTATCCACCCATTCACACACTGGTGATGGCAAGCTACATTGTAGCCACAGCCACCATGGGGCGCACTGACAGAGGTGAGGCTGCCGGACACTGGTGCCACCGGGCCCTCTGACCACCACCAGTAGGCAACGGGTGACGTGTCTTGCCCAAGGACACAACGACCGAGACTGTCCAAGCCGGGGCTCGAACCGGCAACCTTCCGATTACAAGACGAACGCCCAACTCTTGAGCCACGATCGCCCCATTGCACACCACATTTTTAGACACGCAAAAAAAAGGAGAAATTTAACAACTTTCTGCATCAGATTTCAAAATACTGTGTAAACTGAAGCTTGCAGACATTAAGAAAATGCTCTGAAAAAAGTTTCAATTTCAGTTTTAATACATGGAGTGATATCAAAATGCAAACACACACACACACACACACTAACACAAATTACGTACAGCAGCCTAGCGGTCTCATCTCTGCGTTCTGGGTGTAAACCTGGGAGATGTCGGCCATGCGTTTGCACAGCATGTCCACGGGCACCTCGTAGCCATACTTGTACATCCAGTTAGCCGCCTCGTACCGTGCACGCTGCACCTGAGACCTGCCATCAGCTGGACAGAAGGAAGGGAAAGAAAATCATGTCACAGCAGCTCACATCACTTTAAACTGCCATTTAAAACATTTGCTCTCTCACTAATGGGACACGGGCTTGTTTTAATAAATGAATTACTTTGAAGTGATACAGCCCTCGGGTCAGGCATTTCCCTGCAGGAGATCCGACTATGTTCATTTGTGTTTCAGTTCTGTTTAGTTGTGTAATATAAACATTTTTAGTTACAGCTCATGTGGTCTCCCTCTGTAAAAATTGAGGGCTCATCAAGGATCAGTCTGGTCAGATGAAGCTGTAACTTGGGCTGGAGGCCAGAATTATTTAAGTGCTTTGACTTTTTAAAAAATTAACAGCTGGTATGATATGGTAAGTTGGTCTCATTGGAAGTGGTAGCAGGCTCTTAGAGGTAGCTTTCTGCCAACCTTTTTAAGAGCTAGGTGTCTTAACAGGAAGCTTAGTTTAATTGTATACATCAGCATTGTTTTTCCAATACTATGGTTTGTTGTGGATCATGAGATGAGTCAGATGAGACATTGCTTACTAGGAATAGTTATTGTAGCTTTAATCTGTAAATGGAAACAGACAAGGCTATAAGCTCAGGATCACATCTATACCTAACGAGGGAGTACTGTATGGTGGGGACTTTCTGGACCTTCTGATTAAGAGTTCTTCTACCACCTCTGTTTAAGGTTACAGGTTAGTTATTTTCCAGCTTAGCTTTGTTGAATCAACACAGAGCTACGCCATAGTGGGCACTTACACTTGTGTGTTCGAGCATATTCCTGGCTGAGTGCTTACATGGACTGCTAGAGCTTTGAAAAAGAGAAAATGCCATGTCTACACTGCTATTATTGCATTACAGTTAATAATATTATAGCCAGAGACGTCAATCCTCCTCCTGAATGTCAGCAACACAAAAGAGATGTGGGTTGACTTAACATCATGTGGACAGCTACAGGTACTTTGGTGTAAACTTGAGTGACAGACTGCACTGGAGGACCAACAGCGATGCTGTGTACAAGAAGGGGATAAGCAGATTCTACTTTCTGAGGAAGCTCAGATTGTTTAGTGTGCGGCAAGAGGTTGGCTATCTACCAGTCTTTGGAGTTACATGGATAAGGTTAACTGGTAGTTCTAATTTGCCCCTAGGTTTGAATGTGAGTGTGAATGGTTGTCACTCTGTGTGAGCTTTGTAACAGACTGGCGCCCTGACCAGGATGTACTTCTCGCTAGGATAGGCTCCAGGCCCTCTCTGTGAATTGGATAAGTGGGAGAAGATGGATGGATAACTGTTGTATATAAAATTTTGTGCTACCTAACATAATAATGCCTTCATTATGGGCTTGCATACTTCTAACCGTGCTGTTTTTATTACACTATTTGAATTTCTGTTCTTGTGGGATCAATAAAGTATCTTTAATTTTTCTAATTTTCTGTGTTTACACAGCACGTTTACTACCAAGCAGATCAATCACAGTGTTGTTGATTGTTTTTCTGGGTTGGTGCACATCCAGCTGTGCCACTGCCGATTCATGATTAGATGAAATCAAACTTTATGTAGGCAGAGGCTGACATTAACTTGTTGTCTTAATATGTTGCTCTTAAAGGTTTCATCAGCCCCGAGACTGGGAATCTCCAGGATGTGCTGGAGCAGGAGAAGAAGCAGTACAACCTTTGTGGTTTAGTTTTAATTGCACATATCAGCAGTTTTTCCAGTACAAGCATCTGTTGTGGAACATAAGTCAGATGAGACACTGCTTACCAGGAATAATCAGTCTCATTATTTTTTCCATTCATTTGTACTTTAGTGTGTGATTTCATCATGCGACTTTTACCCACTGTTATGTTATTATTCTATTAGTGTTCAGTCCTTGTGTGCAGTTTCATCTTAAATGTTTTTTTTAATATAAACCATAAACCTGCCACAGATTATTGATGAATATATGTATGTGTGACTAAATCTGGCACTTTAATGACAGACCTGAGTTTTCATATTAAAACACTGCCGCTTCTTAAATAAAACCCACAAACAGAAACAGATGTAAGCTTCACATGACCCTCATCTGTTTACTCACATACAGCGCTGTTTGTCTTGTCTTTTTCCTGTACTTAAATCTGCTCTTCCTTGTTCTACAACCTTTATTGTCGACTGAAAAAACACATTTTTTTTATACACTCTGTCTCAAATTTCAAGCAAGTGTTTATGTGCAGTTTCTGGAAATGTCTTGTGTTCTTCTGCAAGCTTAGCTGCATGCCACTGAAAAAGTTTGCATTATTTGAAGTATAATTTGTAACTCAGTAACTCTGAATAGTCTGCAGGAAAGAAGAGGATAACTAAAATGTGCAGCTGCAACATCATGAGGAGAGTATATTGCAACTTCAGTTACACTATATTACCAAGACTAGCTCCTGAGAGCGATTCATTCTTTCACAAATGTTTGCAGAAGCAGTCTGCATGTCTAGATTTTTTACACCTGTGGTCATAGAAGTGATTGGAACACCTGGATTCCTTGATTTCAAATGGGTGAGTGAATACTTTTGGCAATATAGAGTATATCTGTTACCTTAACTCCAAATCACAACTCTGCTAATACACTGGAGGCTGCATCAGGGCCAAATCAGCCCATTTTCTTATTATTTTATACAAAAGAAACAAAGAAGACTGGAGAAAAAAAGCTTAACATTGTCCCCCATAATAAGAGTAGATAATAAGCTTCCTGCTGCTTACCAGTCATGCCGGTCATAACACATCCTATGTTCTCTGTGATTTTGAACAGGTGTGTGACTGTCGCAGCGTCCAGGAGCTTGTCCTGAGGAAGACACAAAGAAAGGCGCCCCTAACAGATGAACTTGCCACACGGGCCACCATCGATACACCAATCAAAATGTCGTTTTAGGAATCGGATCACACGAATGTGAAAGAAACGCAAACTCACAGGAACTTTCTTCTGCGTCACGACTACAGCACAGTCCTTCCCTCTGACGGCCACAGAGGTCAGTCCGCCCTGGTTTATCGCTTTAAAGGCATACTCTGAAGAGTGAAGAGAGGCAGGCAAAATGAAATATACACAAACTTCATGACTGAACATTTTAAAAAAGTAACAAACTAGCTACTTGTTCTTCTTATCAGTAAATTGATGATGATTGTTAAATGACCTGTAAATTTCACTTCCTGGTGTCACAAATACATCACTCTTTGAGGTGCTGATAAAGAAAGGCACCTTTTACTTATTTTCTTTTTCATTTTGCTTCTTCTCTTTCTTCAGTGCTAACACATCGATGTCAGATTCTTTTGACAAAATATTTCCATATCTTCATGATTAAACTGAAAGCAATTATAACTCACACAAGAGAATGAGGAAACTATTTGTTATATGTTATTCAGTTCTTTACATTTGCTTACAGTTTCCTTGTTTCACTTAGCCTTTAAATAGAAACACAAATTAACGCTTTATAATTTATTAGAGTTATTATGATTTTGTGTTTTTCTTTCTATTAATTTGAAATTTTGTTTTCAAGTTCTTGTAGTTCAGTTTCCAAACTACAGTTATTTGTTGAATTTTTTGTTATCTGTCTGTGATGTAGAATTTGGAGACGTGGCACTGAAAAAATGGGCCAAGCTGGAGGTGGCAGAGCTGGAGATGCTCATATTTTCATCCCAGAAGATTAAAAATGAGTACATCAGAGGGACAGCTCAGACTGTGGTTTGGCGACAAAGTCAGAGAGGCAATGCTAAGATGGTTTGGACATGTACAGAGGCGAGATAGTGGATACATTGGACAAAGGATGCTGAAGATGGAGCTAGCAGGCAGGAGGAAAAGAGGAAGACCTCAGAGAGGATTCATGGATGCAGTGACAGAAGACATGCAGAGATCTGGTGTGACAGAGTAGGATGCTAGCGACAGGGTGAGATGTGGATCTGCAAAAGAACAAAAATGACTAATGCACATTAATGCATGCTGCATGTTCGACTCCCCTGCTTTAAGAATTTTAGAGAGATGCTGTTAGAATAAAAACAATACTCATATAAACACATGCGCATGCGTGGTCCTGCCGGCCGTATGGACCTTAAGCTAGAACTAACGTTTAATTTAGTCCCCTTTATACATTATTAGCTAGCTTTTACTAGTCTATAATTGCAGCTAACTGAAATGTTTTGCTTTAATGATATGACTCATTAGTTGCTCCGTTAAGTCGGATTAACTGCCTCAATACATTTAATTAATTTTCATAATAGCTATTTTCTTGCCACACTGCCCTGTGGTGACATATTTAATCAGCCTTGAGCTTTGTGAGTAGCTGCTGTTAGCCTGCTAGCAGGCAGTGATGACAGAGCAGGTTAAGGTTCTGTTCGGTTCTCTTATTACTGACCGACTTGGTAGAGCCTTCCCTCCGGGGAGAAGATGGTGATGTGCCGGTCAAACCCCGCACTCGACCCCCGGGACATGACGGCAGGAAATAATTGAGGTAAAGTGGTCTAGACCGAATCTGAAACTAAACTGAGGTAAAAACAGAAGCAAAACATGGCACGATTCTGCACCGGAAGCAGACGAGAGCTTTCATATCCGGGTCAACTGTCTGTAGTTTTTGTATTTTTATTTTTAACAAGTAGTTCAATCAGGTGGTGTATTCGTAACAATATCAAAATATATTTCTTGACAATTACAGAATATGACGTTTGTGCAATTTTCTTTTTGGAGTAAAGACAAAACCTAAAAGTTCTTTCCTAAAAGGCCTTTTCACCAGCTACAGATGAAGATTGTTAGATTTGCTTTCTTTTCCCGTTTGACCTTTAAGAAGGAATGTTTCCCGAGAGATTGTGTATATGAATAGATTCTGGAAACTTGAGAAAATTCAAATTATATTCAAACTTGTGCTGCACAATTAAAGTTGTACTTCCTTAGATTTTTTTTCTTCTGGTTAATATTTTTAAAAGAAAGTGTTTGGGTTTTTGTATTTGGTTTATATTCTGAGTAAAAACCAAATTGTTCCAAGCAGGATATGAGATATTTATTTATTGTATTTCTGTGAATGGGGGACTGTGTATAAAAATAGCTGTAAATCCTAAGCAGTTAATGTAATAAGTCTGCACTTTGATCACATCTTAATTGTTTTATTTAAAGTCCAATGTTAGTGGATGCACATAGCCAAAATTTGAAAAATTACATTTGTTGTACATCTTGTTCAAATATCCATGGATCTGGCTGTACCTATTATCTAATATTTAATCATATTAAATTGAAATATGATTAAAACAGTACAGACACTGCAGTGATGGTAAATGTTTATTTACAGGTCCACAGTTTTATTAAAAGTCTTCAGTACCAGCATTTTTTTTAATATTCCAAACTGTAAAAAAAAAGACAGTCTTCAGAGCTTTTTGTTGAGACACAGCCAGTGTTGTGGTACTTCATAGGTGCTCCTGTCCTCTGTTTCATCATAAGGGATGTGCCATGAGTTTCCTCCTGAGGTTTGGACAATGGTGTCATAGCTGGGAATACTCTGGGAAAACACAAACGAAAACAGAGTTAATTTTGTGATGCTTCCTTCTTTGAGCCTTGACCCTCTCTTCTCATGGTCTCATTCTCCACCTGAAATCGGACCCTCCTGCCCGCTGTGACGTGCCCGTCCACCACCAGTTGGTGCCCTCTCTGCCACTTGAAGAAGAGCCGCTTGGTGGCTCCATCTGGCAGGCAGGCCTTGTGGTCCCTCATCAGGTCCCTGCTTACAAACCGACAGTGGTTCCCAGAGTGCAAAGTAGCGTACAACAGGAAGGGGTCATCCTCTGAACTGAAAAGCACAAAATGCAGAAAATAAGCAGAGCTCTACATCTGAATTCATAGTCTGTGTTATGGTTTCCTATATATGTCAGCCACCCAGATTGTGTTGCAGCACCCACAAACACATTTAAAGAGGATCTTTTGATTCTTGAATGATTTTTAATGACATTTTTTTTCTTTTTTCTTTTTTTTTGCTTGTGTGCTGCCTTTTAAACAGGCAGGTATTACCATCAACTTAAACACATCACAAAACAAATAAATTTCTAAGGTGTTACATTTATCCATTTTCTGCTGCTTATTCGGGTCAAGAATAGTAACTCCCTCTCTTCAGCCACCTCCTCCAGCTATTTTGGAGGGACACCAAGGTGTTATCAACCCAGCCAACAGATTTAATCTCTCCAGAGGCTCCAGAGCCACAAGCTGTGGCTGTATAGACAGATTGCATTGTAGGTTTGCACAGTGCTTGTTGAGACAATGTCTTCAAGCCAAGACAGACATCACTTAAGCTTAAATGTAAAAACTCTGTTGGTCTGCATCTACTCACCATGCAGGAATGTCCCGCTTTGGCCTATTCCAGGACAAAGAAGGTCAGCAAGATAGTTTGAGAAGATGGTATTCAAGGAGCCATTTCTGCATCTGTGTGTGAATCAGTGAATCTTGCTACTAGCGAGCCTGAGACCAGCCGAAAGCAACAACTCTCAGTGCTAAATATGCAATGTTGCTCTAACTGTTAGAGCAACATTGCATATTTAGCACATCTTTTAAAAAACATCTTTACGGACTGTAAATGTTTCATTAGCTTTCCTTTGTCATGTTAGAGTCTAACATGACAAAGGAAAGCTAATGAAACATTTACAGTCCGTAAAGATGTTTTTTAAAACAATTTTCCATAATACAACAATTGTCTGTTTCCCCAGCAATGCCTTCCAGATCCTCCTGGGATCTTCCCAGGTCTGGATATCCTTCCAGTTGGATGTGCTGGAAAAAAAAACAAAACCCTCCAAAGCGAAGGCACGAGGGAGAAGCACCTCAACTGGTTCCTATTAACACAAAGGAGCAGCAGCACTACTCCAGGCTTCCCTCCGATCTCCAAGCCTGGCAGGCATTCTAGGGATAAAACTTCAGCTCTCTTCCTACCCTGACAGTCTGACACAATGCCCACATTTCTACTGACTCTACATCTGCCAGCCGACCTTATAATCCACCTTCGCATCATTGTGAATAAAGATCCCGAGACACCTCAACTCATTTGAGGCACAAACTCTCCCCCCCCAAACCAGAAGGAGCAATCGACCATTTTCATCCCGGCTGCTAACCACCCAGCGCATGCTGAAGGTAGCGCTCCAGTGAAACAAACAGATCATGCAACCGATTACTTTCATGAAGCAGTAAAAATAGTTACTGATTACCGTTTTACAGAGTAACTAGTAAACAGGAACATTCCCAGTACTGGTTTCCTGTCTATCCAATGGAACATATTTCATGCTGTTCTTTTTATATTATCGTTATCATTATTATTATCATAAGATGCTCACATATTGTCGGTAAAGAAACAGTGGGCCTTCTGCTGGATGAGGTTCATGTTGTTTCTGTCCCAGGATCTGGAGGGTCGCAGCATGTGTTTCCTTCCCAGCACCAGGACAGTCAGGCCCTGATGGTCGACGAGCTCTGACACCACCAGCAGCAGCTGAAACACACAAATATATGCCTTTCTTTATATTCACTTTCAAAACGAGAACATTAATAAATAAAAATAATTACTAAAATGATGGCTTGGATTTGGTCTACAATGCAAGCAGCTGATCCCACATGAGGGCAATGAGCTTTGGGGGGGGGTTATATGTTTCACATTCGGAAAAGCTGGAAGTTAGAAAAGACGTGTAGGTCCAGGAAGAGTCATTAAAGACATACAATATAAAAATTACATACATTTGGATGTACATACTCATACATTTTTACATATGTATAATTTATGTATTTATTTTCCTATGAGTGGGCCTACATAGGCTCATTGCCTCAATAAAAATGAAGTAAAATGTCTGTGTACTGCAGTAATGTTTACTTCTTTAAGCTCTACAAACAGACATCTAAAGAACTGGCAGCCACAGGACAAGATGCTTTGTTACTGGAAGCTTTATAGTTTCTATTTCTAGTCTGAGTAGCACTGACTAGTCATGGCTGAGCAAGCTTTAGATAACCAGACTAAAAAACAGGAACGCACTGGCTGAAATGCCAATTTAGGGTTTTATTTGCTCTTTTAAATATTTCGACACTCAGAGTCGTCTACTCCCAAGTTAATTATAGTTAACACAATTAACTTCAATTGAATAGTTTTCTGCCTACAAATGGAAAACTATGAAGCCACATTCTCTGATTTCACTGGAACATTTTTAAACTTTTATCTGCAACTCGCCTTGCACGTGCTTGTCTTACAATAGCAATAAAATGAGAACATGAAAAATGAAAACTGCATGACTCCTGGCCTTTTATTTGCATCTATATTGGCTGACACTGTATACAAAAAACCAGGACATAACTACAAATAAATTAACACATAATTAACACAAACATTAATGCTGGCAATGCTGTCGGGTACTTGAGCAGGTTACGCTGCGGTCTCTACAAAGATCAATCTCACAAGTCTAAATAAGCTGTTTCTTTGTAAATATTTGTTGATATTTGCAGTCGGGAAAGAGCAGCCAAAGCTGCAGGCTGCTCACAAATATTTAACGATGTTTCCAACATTTCCAGTGTTTCTTATCTCAGCTTCACTGTCAGCAATGTCTCTCAAAACTATGTGTGAAAAATGTTGTTTATAAAACAGTTTCTGATGTTCAAGCTGCAAATACACAATGCACTGTTTATCTATTTGCAGCCATTCAGCTTGTTTCATCTCAGTGAGCTGATGGCATGTAAGCAGTCATCCAGAACTCTGAATAGTGAATTCAGCAGGTAATTCATATTGAAGCAGTACGGCTGTCCTCCAGTTTCCTTTGAATAATATGCTTGATGTAAATTTCGATCTCTTTTGCATTTATTTTCATAAATTATTTAACTTTCCCACAAACTAGATGACTAGATAGGGAAATAGGCTCATCAGTCTGTACTTTCCTTTGTCTTGCAGCCACATATGTGAGAAAATTGGGGCAGAATAAGCCATCACACACTCACATCCTGACAGACACATGTAGGCAGGCTGACAAGTACTCTCATTACTGTTAAAATCAGGTACTGGGCAGTTTTACGTGCATCTCCCACATGCATGCTCTAAAAAAAAAAACAAAAAAAAAAAAACTACACACACACTGCAGGTTTACTCATTCTGTGACTGGCAGAAAAGCCCCTGAGTTGGACAGATATGCATGTAGGAAGAAACCACTAAAATCAAGACTGTGTAACTATGTGTGAGTGAGTGCGGATTTACACACAGGGTCTGCCCTGTGGGTAAATCTGCATCTCACACTTTTAATGCATGTACACCTGTGCATATTCTTACTGTCTCTGACTGCTTGCTTTTGTCCTTGTTGCTATTTGCAACATTAAGCCCATCTACAACCACATCAAAGGCTGGCTTCCTCTTCACAAACAACTTGAACCGCTGCAGCTCCTGAACAGACACACAAACAGAGAGGAAGAAGAATTATTATATGTAAAGAGAGCGATATGTAGGGAAATAACAGTCAGTGAGGAGTTTTTATAAAGAAAGTGATCCATGAAGGTACAACAGGTACGACACAAAAGGCATCTAACTTAATTGTTCACAAAAACTTACACAAAAGCAGCACTGAAAATCAGAGAAATACAACAGCGAGTGTCTACAGCCATCTGTAAAACATGGTGGAGGCTCTATTGGGGTTTAGTGCTATTTCAGGCAGTGGTGTTAGGCATCTTTTCACAACTGATGAAATTATGATGTAAAAAAGTACCCTGAGATTATAATCCACCATGCAGAATTATGTGTAAATTATCTGATTAGCATTAGCTTGAGTTCCCAGCATGACAATGATCCCAAGTGGGGAAAAGCACACCTGGAAAGGAAAAACACAATGAAACAGCAGTGTGGGATCATCTAAAAGCAGCCAACGTCGGTCCATTTGTACTTAAAGCTCATCCAAGAGTATTTAATTTCTAATATTTTATTAAGTTGAACTAATTAGCAGCTAACTGTGTCCTGCACCCATACAGTTTGTGGCAGGTTTGCAAGAATTAGCTGGTAACCTCTTCATCAAGCATGAGCAATTGTGGCTCCAAAACAACAACAACAACAACACAGGAGCCAAAAAGCGTCACAAACCAGTGGATGACATCGCAGTAGCTGCATCCATTGTTTATGTAAAGCCTATGTTATGTTCAGCAAAAAGCATAGTTGCCCTCTGTGCAATGTTTCCGATTGATAATTTGACCCGAGAGCACGGTTAATGTGCAGAAAACATCTGCAGAGGTTTCTAACAACATCATAGATGGTTAGTTTGCTACTGAGTCAAACAGCGTATCTGAGCTCCACCTGTGAGCTGATGGTTGGCTGATTTTCTCACCAACTGATCAAAGGCCTGCCAGTAATAAATCAAGCTGGACTTTCCTTCCCAGCAGGCAGATGGCAGAGTGCCAGCTAGTCCTCTGTGTTAACATAAAGTTTAATAGCATATTCAAATAACGCTTATCAATAATAGATAATCGTGTTTTGTTTTTACCTTTTAAGCTGCCTCAGACTAGTCAGACTAATATGTTAGCCGTTGGTGAGCCCTTATCTTTACTACACAGAAATCTAAGGACATCTGCAGCTGTTTTCATAACACCCAAAACATGCAGACCACAGGGGAGGTAAAAAGCTCCATCTATGCAGAATTTGTTCAATTTGCATTTCTTATAAATTTCACACCACATTTTATAATTTTTATGCACCACTCAGGTCAAAACTTGTAAAAACTCTGAGGCAGCTTTGTGCCATAACAGGAAAGCTGCTTTGAACCTGCATGGGAACCTGTCAGTGCTTTCAGTTTTCACCAACAGCAATATGGAAATAGGCTGCTGTGAATTCCCCTGGAGTGAATCGTGATTGCATCCACAGTATCATGAACGCACATTAAAATGAGTGTCTTTAATGTCACGATCTAGATTTTTTTTAAACTGCCACATGCTCTTATTTATGCTCTTATTAATTTTGACTGCCTAAACACACCAGTCATACTCACTCATTCTGCAGCAATGTTTGATTAAGAAGAAAAGGAAGAAAGACAATAAACGAAAGCCGCAGACGAGCAAAGAATATGAGGAGAAGAAAAGAGAAAGACAAAGTCCAGCATAATTATCCAGGGACTTTCCAGAGCTGATATGTGAAACCAGCTCACTGTGCTGCTGTGGATTACACGACTACACACACACACACACACACACACACACACACACACACACTCATAAAAAATGCATAAGCTTATAGTATCACTTAAGTGCCACCTTTATTACACAAAGCACAGTAGGGTTCTGTAAACATTATCCATTCACACTGAGCTGTGTCGTGTGCACATAATTAACTCTATCAATTTCAGCTCAAACACTATTTAAAAAAAACTTCCTGCCGAGTTTAGTTCATCTCACTTCTCAGTTATCTCACTTCTGACACTTGTCATCATTTCCCCCTTTACATTTTGATTGGAGTCTACATTTTATATCTGCTTATGCACCAAATAAATATTTAAGATTAAAAGAGCCGGTTTATGTTGACTGCGTTTTCAGCCAGCCACTGTGCTGCTGGACTGTGCAGCCACATTCTGCAAAGTCCAGCAGCACAGCTCTGCAGTAAAAGTCCAGACCGTAGAGCCATGAACCAACAAAAGCAACAAAGGAGGCATTGAATTGTTCAGTAGTTGAAATACTATATGAGTACTAATGATGATGTGCCCCTGCACGAAGCAAACGATCTGCTTTTTCATAAAACACAGCCTACACTGTGCTATTTCGCATTATGTTAAAGCGTACTATAGCCACAACACTTTATCAAACTTTTTGTCAAGTAGACAAAAATTTTGGACAAGTAGCCGCGCCAGAAAACAGATACAAAAACCGCATCCTCGTATATACGCTCATCTGCTAGTATTTTTTTTTTGTAGGTACAGCGGTTCAACTGCTTGTTAACACAAATATCTAACCTGACAATCATAAGATACTCATTGCTTTTGGGGATGTAGAAAGGGCCAAGAAATTCAAATCATCAGAATGAGGAAGAAAGGTATTTGTGTGGATGGGATTTTCCCACACAATCATCTCGAGAGTTTACAGAGAATGATCCGAAAAAGAGAAAATATCCAGTAAGCTGCAGCTCTCTGGATAAAAATGACTTTTTAATGCCAGGGGTCAGAGGTCAAAATGAGCAGACTGTTGATAGGAAACAGCGGGAACAAAAAAAAACAACATTCATGACAACCAAGGAATACAGAAGAGCTTCTCTGAATCCACAGCATGTCAAACCTTGAAGCAGAAGGGCTGCAGCAGCAGAAGATCACACCAGATGACACTTCTGTCAGCAGACAGCAGGAAGCTGAGGCTATAATTAACACAGGCTCACCAAAACTGGACAACAGAAGACTGGAAAAACATTCCCTGTTCCGATAAGTCTTGATTTCCAACGGTAGGATCAAAATAGGGCACGAACAACATGAAAGCATGGATCCATCCTGCCCTGTCAAAGGTTTAGGCCAGTGGTTGTAGTGTAATGATTTGGGGGATATTTTCTCAACACAATTTTGGCCCCTTAGTTCCATCTGAGCATTATTTAAACACCACAGCCTACTTGAGTATTAAAGCTGGATGTAAAGCTGACAAATCTGCATCCCCTGTGCAACCCTGTTGTGGAAAAAGGGAGAATTCAGGCAGTTCTAAATGCAAAAGGGGCACTAGAAAGGTGTAGTTACTTAGGTAGCCCCGTAGTACTAACCAAGTTAGTACTAGGTTAGTATTATCATGTTCCATTAATCACTAAAAAAACCCTGCTCTGCACCAGCTTATGTAATCAGAATAAGCTAATGTGGTGACCTCACCAGGTTAAAAGAGACCCACCTCTCACACTGAAAAGTCTGACTTTAGGCTCAGTACATGTCAAACTCATAACTGAGTGGTGGCCAGAAGCTTAAACACAAATGAGCAAACCAAAAATTGCTCCTACAGCGAGGCTCTGCATTAAAATCATGCTAATGTTAATATTGTTTTAAAATAAAAACAGGATTAGTGCATTCAGAGTTTATTCACAGCGACTCTCTCTGTGGATAAAGGGATGTGTTGTTGCATTCTCTGCTCTAATAGTCAATCTTTGACCTCTGCTATCTAAACATATATGAGTGCTATTTGAAAACTAAACAGACACTTTGTTTTTTTCACTAGTTATCACCAAACAAAGACCGAAACAAACTGCCGCCTTTCTTCCCCTTTGTGCTGATGCCCTTCTTCTACCCCTTTTCCTTCCTTCACAAGTTGCTTAACTCTCCTCTGAAGCACTCTGTTTGCCCTTGAAATAAACTGCCTTAAATGGGGAATTAACAAAGCTCATTTAAACTGTCTGTCTGCTCAGCAGGAGGTAGCTGTGGGCTACGTTCACATGGCCGTCCGCATGCTGGAAATTCCCTTAATTGAACCAACTATAACTGAGCCAGATAAAGACACAAGAACATGTGCAAAGCGAGCCCTATTTTAATAATTTAAATATGTCATATTATTAACCACACATTGCCGGTGTTGCCCAGTTGTTGTTTTTTAAATAAACTTCATTTTATGTTTACTTTAATTGCATTATTAAAAAAGGAGTACATTCCAATCCAATGAAAAGCTTGTACCTTGGCTCTCGACACAGACGCTGCACATATGCATGCACAGCAAATAAGGCTCTTACAACACAGCCATAATTCAGCGTTTTAAGCTTGTTTGTAAGTGCACTGCTGTCTGTCTGCTGCTGTCTGTCTACATATTTGCAGTCACATAAAGAATCCAGCTGAACGCATGTAAATGATCTCATTTTCATTTCATGTTACTTGGAAAATTCACGAAGCAGAAAAAAAGCCAAACATTCCCCTTAAACAAATAAATTCATGGGAAACGGGATCATTTACTTTGTTGCCAAGAAACTCACGTACATACACAACATCAAGCTACAAGCACAAAGACAGCGAGGAAATGTCCATGCAGGCTACGTTCACAGGTAACAAAGTCCACCTATTTCCTCTGAAGCTCACAAATACACCCTTCATTTGTTTAGTTCATGTGAAAATTGAGTGGAAATTTTAAATAGTTAAATCACCTTGCTCTGAATTGGGTGGGTGTTTGCAAAAACCACAACCTCTGTTATTTTCCTGTTTCTTCAATTTAATCAATTAGCTAAAGTAAACTTAATTAGCTGTGTAAATATGTAAATCATCTTTGCAACTTCCACTGAAATAAAGAGGAAGACTGACCTTGTGGCCAACCCACATGACTTACTTTTGTACAGAAGGCCTTTGTCAGCCATCCAATTCATGGTCACCAGTGGGCTGGAGCCTATCCCAGCAGCCATATGGCTAGAGGCAGGGTACACAGTAATTGCCCATAGGTGTAAATGTGAATGTGTCTCTGTGCTAGCCCTGCAGCAGACTGGCGACACGTCTAGCATGTACCCTGCCTCTTGCCTTGCTTATCCAGCAAGACAAATCTCATTCTGCATGTATTCCATGAACATGAATTGGTAGTAAAAGAGTCTGCGTGCAAACTGGTCTGTTTCACTGCAAATAGTTCAGCTTCTGCACAATTTAAGCAAACAACATATAATATGTTAATTAGTGAACTTTAGAGGTGCTGGCTGGGTCTCAGTGAATATTAGCATTTTCTACTTTTCTACTAAAAAAAACTAGGAAAAGGAAGAAAAGAGTAGAAAAGAAAATATGAGCAAATGTAAAAGAAAAACAGAGTAAAGCGACCAAAAGGAAACAAAAACAGCAAAGCTGAGGTGGAGGAACGTAACAGGTCAAAGGAGACAAAGGGAAAAAAGGAAAGAAAGGAAACATTATTAAGAAAAAAAAATTTAGGTTTGTATTAAGTTTTTAAAACATACTTGTGTCTCTTTATGTTAAATTACGTGAATGCTTAATTCACGGGTTGAGATAATGGCATTAAAAATACTGGAGTGGTTAACCTATCTTTGCAGCCTTATTTACAGAGTCTACACAGACCTTTGTGGAATATGAAAGGAACAACCACAAACAAAACGAAATGCCTCTCTGATCACACCCCCTCCCCCCACATTAAATCACTCTAACTGGCAGCAGCACTACTCCCCCTAGTGGTGACGGGGTGTACAAAGAAAAATCTCATCTCCCTCTTACAGGATGTTTGAATGTTCTTTTTTCGGGCTGCTTCTTTATGTTTACAGCTGTTTGTTTGTCACTTAAATATAACAATAAATAATAATAAATTAAAGTTCAAGGTCCCTGTGTGTATGTGTGCGTTTTACCTCTGGAGTTGTCTTGGTGAAAACATCTTGTCCCTCAATGATGTCTGTCATCACTCTGTCTTTAAGCTGCTGGTACTCCTCAGCAGTCAGCTGGATGGACTCCAGCTCAGACCCACAACTCCTACATACTCCCCTGAACACATGCACACACATATATATGTTTAAATGACACACACTATCATAATGGAGGTACGTACATACATCAGAAGTGGTTTTTATTACTTTGGGGTGGCGGTCGTCCAGCTGCCTGTCCATTCCTGTCCTGTCAGGCTGATTTTGGGAAGGAGCACAAGGAGAATATACACTAGAGTGATTATGTTCACATGTTGAGGTTTGCCGTTAATACACGTCACATTGAAAATAAATGCAGGGGAGCAAAGCTTTAAAAAAAAAAAATCACATTTTAAGAAACAGGATTTGTTTTGCATGCATGTGCTTCCCTATCACGGTCCTACCTCTCAAACCAGCTTTTGATGCTGCTGGCGAGGCTCTGCTGAGGGTAGATCTGGTTGTTCCTCATGTGCAGCAGAATTCCCAGGTGCCTCTCCTGCTGTTCAGCCTGTGACATGGCACTCGTTCCCTCTTCTCCTTCCTTTTTCCCTGCCACTTTAAACAGAGTCTCCCATGTCTCCTGGTGAGGACTCAGTCCATTGTCAATTAGCTCATCATAAAGAGCCCAGGCAGTGCTTGTGTCACCGTGCTGCATTGCCGCTGCGATGACGTCGCCATAGTTGCGTGGTGATGGACTAAAAGTCTGTTAGTAAATAAAATCAGGTGATAATTATGGAGGAAAAGAAAGCTTCACCTGTGAGCTCGCTCACATTTGAAACAACCTGAAATATAGAAAACTACCTCACTAATATCACGAAATCAACCATCGTCATCTGCAGATGATAAATGACAACAACCTTTGAATCAAGGTGCTTTACGTTCTAAGGTAAAGACCCTACAATAACACAAAGAAAACAGAGAAAATCACAAAAGTATAGAACCCCCCCACGAGCAAGCTGGTTCAGGTTTGTTCAGGTTGAGAAAGTTTACGATTGAACATTTATAAGTTTATCATAACTGAACAGAAGCATGGCTAATTGGTTTGTATAGACAAACAGGAAAAAAAGGAGTGAAAAAGTGTAAGAAATTAATTTTAAGCCTCAGAAAAACAACTTTTAGGTTAATATTTAGCTTAGCAAATGACAAACACACGTAATGAATTCTGGCCTAAACTAAAAGTGCATTTTTTTCCTCACTGAAATACTTTTCACAAGTTTAATTTTCTCCTAAAAAAAAACTGCTTACTTTCTTGAGCTCCTGCAGGATGTTGAGAGCCTCCCTCCACCTCGCCGTCCGGCTGAAGGCTTTGATAAAAAGACTGGAAGCTCCTGTGTCCAGAGAGGGGAAACTTCCCCGCATGATGTCATAGACGTCAAACACCTCAGCGTCATGGCCGCTGCTCACACACAGCGTCAGGTATCGCAGTAGCAGCTCGTAGGACAGTGTGCCAGTCTCCGTGGCTACAAAAGTCAGCAGGGACCTGAAGAGGAGGATTTTAAATGAAAGTAACATGGAGCTTTTTCAGTCCTTTAATGCTCTCACTGCAGCATTCTGGATTAAATGAAGGATTTTCAGGAAGCTTTTAGAACAGCGACTGATCTAAAATGCCTTTAAGGTTCCTCACAGCTCCACTGGAAGTCATCCAGAGTCAGTATCTGTTTAATCACCGTAGGGCAAATTAAATCTTTCATTTAACTCTTACTTGGCAACATCCAGCTCGCCCCCAGAGGTGAAGAGAGCTTTCATCATTTGGATTTCAAAGCGAGGTGGATTTCCCTGAGACTCCTTCAGCTTCTTCCACTCATTGGAAGGGAGCGGTCGCTCAGGAGGCTGCAGCCTTCCTGTAAAACATCCAAATAGTCATCCAAACACATCATGAGCTGTTAAATATCTGAAGAGAGGTGGTGATGCATGCTCACCTGCTCCCCTATCTGACCTACGTTCAGGCTCCTCTTCATCCTTATACTCACAGACCAGAGGCGCCCTCCTCCTCAGTATATCCGCCGTCCTCTTTGCCGTTCCAGCAGCAAACACAGATTTATGGATCCTCTGCCGGGGAGCAGACCTCTTATCTCCTCCTCCATTCACTGTACCATCCTCTTCACCGCTTCTGATGGTGCTGTTTCTAACCCCACCCTGCCCTTTAGTTTGTCCACTGCTGCTTCTGTGTGTCCGTCTGACACCCAGGGTGAGGCTGGGCTCTCTGCTGAACACAGAGAGAACCCAGGGAGGCTGTAATGTGGAGAAAGCTGGACGTCCATGTTGGAAAAAGAGCTGCGAGGACTTTAGAGATGTTCTGACTTTCAGTATGAAGGTAGAGCCCATGTTTGGATGATTATAGCGAATGATTTATGAGCACAGCAGCTGTAATCCCACTTTAAATTTAAACTGTTTTATTTCTCATACACAAACTAAGCACACAGCTGACACATGACGTGAATTACATGAGCCTGCAGGTGACACCAGAAGCTCACCTTCCTGTTTCTACGCGTCCTTCAAAGGCTCTCTCGCGCTCTCGTTTCGTCCATAAATCTGAATAACTACAAATACAGCGCCTGAGGAACTCATTCAGCTCATATCCCTCTACAAAACACACCAGCAAAAAGGCATGGATGGAGTCGCACACCTGACGTCATCAACATTAGACAACGTCGTTTGTGAGGTATCAGGTTTTTCAAAATAAAAAAGGAAATGTCATCACCCATTGATCATGAGAATAATTTGTTATATATTTTATAGTTAAATATTTATTTAACTTTTACATTTATTTTATTTACATGTAGCTTTTGTATCATATTATGTCCAGATAATTTTCAAGAACATAGGCGATGTGCAGAGCTGGAGTAAATGCAGAGTGATAGAGTTAATAGTGATAATGAGCCATACTGTGGAGATATGAGATTAAATCGGCATAAGTATTGAGTCTCTCCTTGTTTGCGATGGCGATGAACGGGTTGAAGTCAGGCAGTAGTCGCTGTGTGGTCTAACAGGGAGCAGGTTGAAGAGGTGGAAATTCATTTCTTTCTCGTTACTCTTTTATTTTGAAAAGCACCGACCGGAAAAAAGTTCCCTTTACAGCCAATAGCTTGATGTTGTTTGGGTAGCACGGCTATTTTTTTTTACTACAAGTGGAGATTCGTTATTAAAATGAAGAAATCTCACTGTTAGCTTGTCTCCGGAGCAGAGATGGCTACCGAACAGCAGCCTAACTGGGCGGATATTCTTAAGAGGAGGTTAGCAAACTCCAAAAGAGGTAAAACAATGTAAACTGTGTTTAGCTGGCTAAGTTGAATGTACACTATCGATTTGTAATCAGTTAACTAATAAGAGTGTTCTTTTGCCGGATAGTTAATATTTAAGTTGGTTTTTATATTGTGTTTTTCTCCGGCAAAGACGAGAAGAGCGAAGAGGAAAATAAATCAGAAGAAACGGAGCTTTTCTCCAAATATTACACCGAGTGGAAAGGAGGAAGCAACAGCGGCAGCTCCTACAAGACCATCCCACGGTTCTACTACAGGGTATCAAATCAGTTCAATACATATGAAATCTGTAAAAGTCAAACAAAAACCTTAGTTTTGGAACTATTTTCTTTCCAATGTCTACATACGCCATCCAGAAGCAAACGTTACAGTTCACACACAGTTGTATTCAGACCTTTACATCCAGTCAATTTAATCATTTAATTAGTGGTAAGAGAGGAAAGTGTGATGCTAATTATTTAACTTGTGCGTAGTTGCTTGGACATGGCCACTAGATGTTGGGTTTTTTTCTGCAGCTGCCAGCAGAAGATGAAGTATTGCTTCAGAAATTAAGAGAGGAATCCAGAGCTGTCTTTCTCCAGAGGAAGAGCAGAGAGCTGCTTGATAATGAGGAACTGCAGGTAAAACGCACACAAATATATCATTGCTTCTTCTGCAGGTAAAGCAACACAAACTTTGTTTTTTCTTATGTTTCCTTTTATTTTCTGCAGAATTTGTGGTTTCTGCTCGATAAGCACCAGGTGCCTCCACTGACTGGAGAAGAGGCCATGATCAACTATGAAGCGTACCTGGAGGTGGGGGAAAAGGCTGGGAGCAAGTGCAAGTGAGTGATAACAAGTTCTCAACCCTAAAATTCATTTAAGTCTGTATTACACTGCTGGACGTATTCAGTCTAATTGTTAGATATTGATCACAGAGGATGTTGAATCAGTAAAAAGCATTTCCCTTAGGCTTGATCAACAGCATATCAAAACACCTATGGGAAATGTAGTTAGTAGTAGTAATAGTTAGTAGTCTATGCTCCCATCAAAGTTTAAGTCATGTGGGTCTAAGTGCACGCAGATTGTGCATGTATTATTAGGCAATTCTAGAGCTAATACATGTAAACAATCACTGACCCTCCAGGTATTTATCAGGCCCAAAACCCATGTAGGTGTCCCTCCAGGGTGTGCATCAGCCACTCTGGTCAATCTTGATAACCTTAACCCAATCACTGTTTCATTTAAATGTCTGCCCTATCAACTTTTGGTGCTACATTATATGTCTATCACGGTGTCCATGGGTAATTGGTCCTTAAGAAACAGCTACCTCATCTAACGAAGGCAGCAGGAATCCAAATTACTGAACTTGGGAAAATTTGTGATGAAAAATAAGAATACGGGACTCTTTCGAAGGAAGAGTGACCTTTAATGTGAGCGCGCTCAGAGCCTGAAGCAGAAAGATTGTGTTAAGCGAAAACAGATTTTGACGTGAAGCCATTAATATGTTTGAGTAAAGTTTTAATTGTTTTCTTTTCTTTCTTACTTTCAGAAAATTCTTCACAGCCAGAGTTTACGCCAAGCTGCTGCACAGTGACCCTTACGGGCGGATCTCCATTATGCAGTTCTTCAACTATGTCATGAGGAAAGGTTTGGACCTTTTTTCCTCTGCTTTGTTTCCACAGAGCCTCCTAAACAATATACCGTAAATTCTTTTCACCAACCACCTATCCAAGATGAGGATATAACACAAAATGCAATCAAACATCCATAGTACTAATGCTTGTTTCTGTTACTCTGTGCCATAGAAAATAAACTGGTGCAAATTTGCTATTGAAACTATGCTTTAAGTTACTGAAAGGAAAAAAAAAAGATTTTAGGTTTAGATTGTTTCTTTTGTGTTTTTCACCACTGTAACTATCCTGTTGCGGGCTCAGAAATACTACAATAATATTGCAAATTAAAAAGTTTTCACTTACCCTTCTGTTTTCTGTTCCTTCTCATCTACATCCAGTGTGGCTGCATCAGACCCGGATAGGCCTGAGTCTGTATGATGTGGCTGGACAGGGGTACCTCAGAGAGTCGGTAAGTTCAGCTCAAGTGACTTTAAAACAAAAAAAAATAATTTTATCTCAAGTGAAAATATAAATGCAGCAAAATGGTAATTCTTCTGATTCTTTGTAGGATCTAGAAAATTACATCCTGGAGCTGATCCCCACTCTGCCTCAGCTGGACGGCTTGGAGAAGTCCTTCTACTCTTTCTACGTCTGCACCGCTGTCCGCAAGTTCTTCTTCTTCCTCGACCCACTCCGAACAGGTGAGAGTAAACCCCATAAGAACGTGGCATATTACCATGCAAGTCAAGTCAAGTGGCTTTAATGTCATTTAAGCCATGTGCAGTGGTACAGTACACAACATTCCTCCAAGACCATGGTGCTACATATGACATATAACAGACACTTGCATGAACCAGGACAAGTGCTGAAAGATTATAGAGCAAGACAGAGTTGGTTTGCTAAACCTGAAATAAGGAAAACTCTGGATTTAAGTCTGAGTAACTCTCTGAGCCTAACCTGCTTGCTTGGCAGGATTTCTTTCTGCCTCCTCCCCTCCAGCTGTATCTGCAGCAGCTGACTCATTTCCTCCATTTATGCATCAGTGATTAATGTCTTTTGTTTAACATTTATAATCAATCTGTCATCTGGAAATGAAAAGAAAATATTATTATCTCCTCAGAATAAAATCTGTAGGCTGCTGTAACGCAGCCGTTAGGTTTGCAGTCAGTTTCCCTGCACTGAAACATTTGCCTTACATTACTGTAAAAAACAGTGTTTAAATAAAACTGCTCTGTGTGATGCTTTAGGTATGTAAAAGTCTGTGATCTGTCATTTGTCAGGGTGGGGTCACTGTCACAGTCACACTGAGAAGAAAATGCCTGTCACAGATGGAATTTTTATTTTATACCAGTCATCTTACAGCTCATTAATTATATAAGATCAGCTGAAGTTTAATCTCAGTTTAAAGTAAAAATTTGTTAACCCTAAATTTCTGAAACCAGAGCCTGATGGTCACTGTAAGGACTAACTTATTGCAGCTTTGCAGTTATTACAATAATAATTACAATACGCAAGACATAAGGAAAAATAATCATTTTGATCTTTATATGGAGCTATTTGCCATGTTTCCTGTGTTTAGGTTGTGTTAGGAGTGTAGAAAAGGTTGATTTTGGTTATCACACATAATATTTGTGGCTTCACTTCTTCACTTCCTCCCACCATCGACTCACTTCAGTTTGCTTACCGGACTAATCGTTCCACAGACGATGCCATATCTCACCTGCTCCACACATCCCTGAGTCACCTGGACACTGGCAGAGGGAATTATGTTAGGATGCTGTTCGTGGACTACAGTTCAGCATTCAACACAATAATTCCCTCTAAGCTTTTCACCAAGTTGACGGATCTAGGACTCAGCTCATCACTGTGTCAGTGGATCCTCAACTTCCTCACAGACAGACCCCAATCAGTGAGGGTAGGAAAACAAGTCTCCCCCTCCATCTCACTCAGCACTGGAGTGCCTCAGGGCTGTGTTTTAAGCCCCCTGCTGTACTCACTGTACACTTATGACTGTGTTGCCACATCCGACACCACCTCCATTGTCAAGTTTGCTGACGACACTGCTGTTGTGGGCCTGATCTCCGACAACATCGAGACGGCCTACCTGGAGGAGATTAGGAACCTGGAGACCTGGTGCCAGGAGAATAACCTCCTCCTAAACATCAGCAAGACTAAGGAGCTGATCGTGGACTTCACTACAAAGCAGGCGAGGAATTACAAACCCCTCATCATCAGTGGCACGCCAGTGGAGAGAGTGGACAGTTTCCGATACCTGGGTGTCCACATCACTCAGGACCTGTCATGGTCCTGTCACATCAACACCCTGGTTAAGAAAGCCCGTCAGCGTCTCTTCTTCCTCAGAAGACTTAGAGACTTCCATCTGCCACTGAAGGTGCTCAAGAACTTCTACTCCTGCACCATCGAGAGCGTCCTGACGTCAAACATCTGCACCTGGTTTGGGAACAGCACCAAGCAGGACAGACGAGATCTGCAAAGGGTGGTGCGCTCGGCAGAACGCATCATTCAATCAGAGCTCCCTGACCTGCTGTCCATCTACACCAAGCGGTGCAAGTCCAAAGCTAGGAAGATTATGATGGACCTCTCCCATCCCAACAATGGACTCACTGTTGAGGTCTGGGAAGCGCTTCCGCTCCCTTAAGGCCAAAACAGAGAGAATGAAGAGGAGCTTCTTCCCCCAGGCTATTCGGGCCCTGAACCAGGTGTAGCACTGGACTCTCCCACACACGTCACTATAAGACTGGACTCTCACACACGTCACCACACGCACCACCACACATTTCCTATAATTCCTATAATTTATAATCCTTATCTTTATAATCTCTTCTGCTATTTGCACATTCTTTACTGTAAATTCCTAAGTTAATTTGTAAATTTTTGTAGTAAATTGTAAATATTGTAAAACTTTTCTTCTGTCATTTAATGGTCGGGCATTGTACAGCTACAAGCATTTCACCCCCATGTCATACTGTGTATGGTTGTGTGTGTGTGACAAATAAAATTTGAATTTTTTGTGGAGGTGTTGGTTTTTTGGTTTGGTGGGTTTTTTGTTGTTGTTTTGTTTTAAGTTATCTTACTTTTCTCCAGGAAAGATTAAAATCCAAGACATCCTGGCCTGCAGTTTTCTGGATGACTTATTGGAGGTATTTTTTATTTATTTATTTTTCCTTGCTTGATCACACACAGTCTGTTATAGGATGCCAATAACAATAGGATGTTCACATTGAACCCTAAGCAACTCTTCCTCTTATTGATATCATCCTTTTTCTCCTTTCTCTGTCACCAGCTGAGAGACGAGGAGTTGTCTAAGGAGAGTCAGGACTCCAACTGGTTCTCGGCCCCGTCGGCTCTCCGAGTCTATGGTGAGATAACATCTGGACACATCTGCACAGCAGGATACCGGTGGTAATTGTATTCCTCTGTATTTAGAGGAATGTTGGTGAAAGGCCCAATTTTGGGTCAGTGAAGTTGGAGTGCTCTGTGTGGCATGTGTCTGTGTATCAGTGCCCTGTACTGTTGCTTACATCTGTGTTTTTAAATTGTGCAGGCCAGTACCTGAACCTGGATAAGGACCACAACGGCATGTTGAGCAAAGAGGAGCTTTCACGTTACGGCACGGCCACACTCACCTCTGTGTTTTTGGATAGAGTCTTTCAGGAGTGCCTTACCTACGAGGGTGAAATGGTACGGTCCATAACATTAACCGCTGGAGTATTGACTGCTGTGGCAGAGATGTTTTTGGTGGTGAGATCAGGTGACTGTGAGGACTTTCTCACACATCTTCAAGCAAACAGATTTAATCCTGAGCTGCTGACTGAGTGAACTCTGTGTGATCTCCTCAGGCAGCTAACACACATGCACGTCTAAAAGCAGTCGCTATAAATCTACTATACTGGCCACGGCTCCCATGTTTAAATGCCTAACTTTACATTAAAATAAGCATATTTACAGCCTCTATAGGTCTGTAAATACTTTACAGGGATGATTAACGCTTTAAAACTTTGTACCTCTTTTCCTCATTACCTCAGTTGTTATAGAGCTGAAGATTCACTGCATCAAATTGAAGCTGGGCTTATTCACATGCTGTTTTTATTCTTTGGCTCTCGTTACTGAACTGGACCTATTTTGTGCTGTGGTTCCTTTTTGAATCATTTTAAATGCACTGATGAATAATTTGCCTCACTGTGCAGTTTACTGTATTAATAGACTATCCAAGTATTTTATTAGTTTGCTATTTAGCACTAATCAGCAAATATCTAACCAGACTGGCTAAGCAGTAGCTCATAACTTCACTCCACCCTCTTGTCCAAATATGGCTCCAAAAACCAACGTGTTACTTCCCAAAACATCATTCCTGTGGTTTAAATATTTCAATATTTGTCTGACATGAATGTTTCTCCTTCTCTTTTCCAGGACTATAAGACCTATTTAGACTTTGTTTTGGCTCTGGAGAACAGGAAGGAGCCAGCAGCTTTACAGTACATCTTTAAACTTTTGGACATGGAGAATCAAGGACACCTCAACGTCTTCTCCCTCAACTACTTCTTTAGGGTATCGGCTGCACACGCTTCCGTGAAACGAAATCAAAAGGATTGATTCAGCAGTTTGTTTGTTTTTTTTCATTCAGTCTTTCTTGATCATTTTTCAGCAGTTTTTTTTTTCTCTTCAGGCCATTCAGGAACAGATCAAGCTGCACGGACAGGAGCCGGTCTCCTTCCAGGATGTAAAGGTACATACAGACAAACAGCACCTTATGTGGCCGTAATGGCCGTGGGCGATATTTTTGAACATTTAATTCTCTCTTTAGGATGAGATCTTTGACATGGTGAAGCCTAAAGACCCCTTCAAGATCACACTGCAGGACCTGGTGAACAGCTGTCAGGGCGACACAGTGGTCAGCATCCTGATTGACCTCAACGGTTTCTGGACCTATGAGAACAGAGAAGTGCTGGTCGCCAACGACAGTGACAGCGGCGGGGTTGGCGGGAGCAGCATGGCTGACTTTGACGATACATGAAGATGTTTCGGGGTTGAAACGTAAAGAGAATTTGATGTTTTACTCCCAAAAAATGGCAGGACATTGACCCTTCTCACCCGCACACATGTGAAGGCCTCGAAGGCTGGAAGACTCTGAAGGAAAAAGGAGGAATGTGCAAATGCTGATCTTTGTGTAAATACTGATCTTTTCTCCTACCTGTGAAATCTAGGTGGGTTTACTACGAAGGTAATTCAATATAGCTTTCTTCATCTGGTCCTGTGAGGAAGCTGCTGCTTCTTCTTCCTCACAAAATTTAAAATGTTCAAATGGGAATAAAATTGAATAGGAGTAAATTTAAAAAATCAAAAGGAAATATTATAAAATGGTAAATAAGCACAGCTTTACTAACACCTGGTAATAATTTGTTCTCTTTAATTGACAGTTAATTTACATCGAGTAGCTTGTTTACATTTAATTTTGGCATCCTCCGTTAAAGACCTGCTGGCTCATTAAATTAGCTTCGTAGTAACTCCCTCTGATTTACATGTGGGCTCTTTTTTTGTTTTTACTGGATTTCCTTTGTACGTTTTGTGAAAAATGCTCCTTTAAATTTCTACTTTAAATTATGATTTTCTTTAGAACTAATGTTTTTGTAAATTTTTGTAAAATTAAACATTAAATGATAAATGGACCCCTTTTCCCTTCAGAACTGCCGTAATTCTCTGTGGTGTAGATTCAACAAGATGCTGGAAACATTCCATGCTGACATGACAGCATCACACAGTTGCTGCATATTTGTCGTGATGTTAACCATGAATTAATCACAATTTCTTTTTTTCAAAGCTGAGTTCAATGTTATTCGTCACACCCAGGCCTGATTACAAATTACCTGTTAATTTGACAAATATAACCTGTCTGACAAAATGAAGTATGGCTTTAGAGAAAATATTCTGTGGCCGGCCGAGACAAAAGAACTTTTACAGTCCTGTTACATCTGGTTTGCTGTAATTGATGAAACAAGAAAATCTTGAATGCTCAGCCATCAGTTCATGCTCTGAAGCTCAAGCGCACTCAGATTATGTGGCATGACAGTGATCTGAAACAGACCAGCAAGCCCACCTCTGACTGACTCAAAAACCCAAAATAAGAAATATGGAGTGACCCAATCATAATCTGGGTTTAAATAAGAATGAGATTATTAGAGATTACCTTAAACAGGCTGTTTAAAAACCTTCTAATGTGTCTGAAATGCCAGTTACACGAACACTTGATTGCAGTTCTTGCCAAGAGTGGCAGAACTAGTGATCAGGTTTAGGTGACAATTACTTTTTCACACAGGCACAGGGATAGTTCTTCACAGCACTGTCTATAAAAGAAGAAATAAGTCACACTGTACAATTTTCAAAACAAAACACCCTTTTGATTATTTAAAGATTTTATTTACACACAGAATATAGAAATATAAAGCTTCACTTTAAATCAGAAAATATTTTGCATATGTTACCCTGCTTTACATAGTGAAAAAACATCCTTTATACTTAGTGAAAGACATTTAACTGCAAAGTGTACACATCTTTTGCTATGATACGCTGGCATTTCATTGGAGTCTGCTTGTGGACCGATTCTGACTATAAGCGCTGCTACTCTGCAAACTGAGATCTGAAGCCTGCCATCACACGTCACAGCCAAAGAGAAGATTAAAACAATTTCTAAGAGGCTTAGACTGGCACAAGCAAGGACATTCAAAGATTGAAGTATACACGAGCCACTGTTCACACCAGCGTAGAGCATCAGTTAGTGCTAGAGTCAGATTTAACTGTCGGAAGGTTTTAGATTTTATGTAAAGAGGCTGTAAATAACATCAAAATAGAAATGCAGCTGATTACTGTGACATCTCAAGAAAGGGAAGCAGCTGACTTCATCTTTAAGCAGCACAGAAATAATGAATGAAACATTAGGGCATGGGGAAATGTAACACTCAAACAAGCTGTTCAGAAATTAATAAATGTGCATCAGGTCAATAAATAACTAAACATCACAGTTATGGAGGCCACAGGTGAAACATTGTGGACGATGGAGAGCTTAAATATATTAAAACACTTGTAAGTAGTAAAGATTTTTGGATGAAAGAAATTGGTTAGGTCCACGCAGGAGATTTGGACGATTTGTTCATAGCTGGGACCTGATTCTTTTTTAATTGAGCTTTTAGGCATTTAAATCTTTGTTGTCTTTAGCACACACCTCCAAGCCTGTGGTGCATGAGTTTCATGAACAATGTGACAGCAATGAGTAAAGAAAAGATGCAAGGAAGTAATTGGCGGGATCCAAAATGAGGCATTGTTAGACAGATGAGAAGAAGAAAATATATCTGTTTTACTCTAAGACATTGAAAATTCCACTTTTAAAAAACGTTTTTGCCGATGATGACCTGATTTGGGTTTTTCCATTTGGGTCCATAATCTGTCTGGCTGTCTGGCTATATGTGAACAGCGCAGGTGCCTCCTTAAAGGGCCAGTTTACCCCCAAATCATTTGGATTACTCCTCTGATCTGTCTGGCTTTTTATAAATTGCTCTGTTTAAGACTGTAGAAATGTCTTCCTTCTCTTTTATATAAAGAACTAAAATGACGCTCCTCTCATGATGATCAAATCACAAAAACATTAAAAACCCAGGATGAAATGCAAGCCGTTTCATTTAGGAACTCTTTTTCTTTGTACTTTCTACATTCGCCAGTGAAAATAACAGTGCAGCTGAGCTCAGCCAGCTTGGTACTGCTCAGCTGAGAGCATTTACATTTCACGCTATCTTGAGCCTCTGGTCACGGGTAACTGGAGAGTTATGGTTGGCGGTTCGGCAGTAACGTCAGAGAGGCAGACATCTTTGCATCAGATACCTCGAAAATTGGGCATCTCACACCAAAACAACACAGGTGTGTAAACAGAGCTATGTGCACAAATTTGACGTTTTTTATTTTTACACCGAGCATCTTTTATGAATCAAAACACCGCGGCAGGAAAGATCAAGTATGAATAAGGTAAGCATGCAAAGGTGAAGGGTCACGATTCACTCATAAACATCTAAGAGACTGATTAACAGACTATATAACATGTACTGAAACGCTTTAGTCTTCATTTTGTAACTACTTCTAACCTTGAAAACCCAAAATATTAATACACAGTCCTATAAGAATAAGTTAATATATAAGGTCTATCGGTTTGTCTTCTATAAACATGTTAAGGCTTTTTCTGAAGCCTGACCAGAGATGACAGTGCAGCAAAGACAGGCTGAACTGGATAAGAGTGCAAAACTACTCAATCTCTTCATTGGCATATCAGTGAGGCAACAACTATAACATAACATGTTTCTGTTTAGCAGAGGGGGTAGGACCAACTCTCTTATTTTTGTCCAGTTCTGGATGGATTTTCACACCAGTCTGTAATTAATAATTGACTGTTGCCTTGAGGATCTACTTCATCATTTTAAAGTGAGCTGAACCTAGACCCTGTTTAACAGCCTAAGTACATATATCAGTCCCTGCCATACACAGATATACATTCACAAGTCAGGCTAGTGCAGCCATCTCCAGCCCTTTTTATGTTTCCCTGCACTCCAAGATCTTCCTTTATAAAATAAAAAAAAAATGTAAAAAAATAACAAAACTATTAGTTTACATAGCTGGGTAGATTAACGGGTTGTCAGCTAACAGAAGTGTGTGTGTGTTTTGGAGGTTTCTGTCTGCCACCGTCACTCTTCAGGAGGGGAGAGGAGACGGGACTCTGTTGGGGTCTTGGTTGCTGAGAGGAGGCTCAGGCTCGAGCTCGAAGCTGATGTTAACAAAGGAGGCCGGAGACACCTCAGGCTGCTCCACCGTAGCCAGACGAGGAGCTGTGGGATCGCCCCGCTTGCCTCTCTGTTGCTCCCCAAACCGATGCTCCGCCTCCTCTGCCAGACGATTCTCCTCCTCCTCTTCCTCCTCCTGCAGGAAAGCAACAGTGAGCCAGATTAATGTTAATGTTTTTGCTCCTCCGTTTGAGTAAGCAGCTTTTAAGCTGTGACATGGTGTTGTACCTCTTTCTTTATACGGTAGTACTCATCTATGGCATACTGGTACTTAGGTGTAGTGATGCCAAAGAGAGAGGCCAGTTTCTCTCCCATGTAGTCACATACTGCAAAAAAAACAAAACAAAACCAAAAAACCCACAAATTAGAGACATCTTCTAAACACTTAAAAAATGTTTAAAATACAATAATTATAAAACAATTTGTGAAATATGCATTTCATTTCAGGTTTTCTAAAGTATTTATAACATTTCCTGATATTCCCACTTCAAAAAGCTATTTTTAAAACTCCCTGAAAGGCTCTAAAGAGCCTTAATGTAGCGATGACACCAGGCAAACCTTCTAGCTTCCTTTTTTTACTTTTATTTAAATTTCTCTGGTATTAGAATGTATTTTCAACCTGCAACGGCTGGTGTTTTATGAGTAATTTTACAATGTAGAGTTTTACCTGATACAGTGGAGGTGGCCATCCTCCACATTTGGAACCAGAAGTAAGGACCCCAGGTCAGTTTGGACTAAAACGGGCAAGTGGACATGAGATATGATTAAAAAAATAAATAAATCTCAAGAAGCATGTTGAAACATTTTAAAACTGCACGTATTATGTGTATCAGTGTTTCAGGTGCATCTTTTTCTTCTTGGACTATATTAGTATTCACAAGTCATAACAATCTGTACAGTATCTCATACTGGGCCTTCCAACTGAGTTCATCCTCTGACTGGAACAAACAATATTAGCTGAATTTCCCTTCAATATAAGCTCAACTTTCTTCCTCTTTTATATTTGGAAACACAAAGAAGTATAAAGAAACACTGCAGTTCCAAATGACTGAAACATAATATAGTTGCTCAGTTTTGTATCTTAACCTGCTGGTCTACTGTGTTCACCAGGAAGCTGTACACTTCAGCTGTGGGACTTAAAAACTCAAACTACGGGCTCAAAAATCCTTGAAAAACCTAATTGATTGTTGTTATTCGACTCTTGCTGTGCCAATAGCATACCGGGTCTACAGAAATAACTTCTTTCTTTGCAGTCTGCTCCTCTTCCTCCTCTTCATCAGTGCTGTACTCCTCCATGGTCTCTCCATTGGCAAAGTAAATGGTTCTGCGAGGAACCTTCACCTTCCTTGGCGTTCCCACGGGGTCCCCCATCTCCACAGTATCAAATTCTGCTTCCCCTCCTGTACTCTGGTGATAATTTGAAACTGTATGATATTTTTAATAAAACACATATATAAGTCAATAAAGAATTGATAGGCTGCCAAGGGATTCCCATGATGCATTGAGTTTTTCCTTTCCAGTCACCTTTCTCACTCACTATGTATTTAATAGACCTCTCTGCATCGAATCATATCTGTTATTAACCTCTGTCTCTCTTCCACAGCATGTCTTTTATCCTGTCTTCCTTCTCTCACCCCAACCGGTCGCAGCAGATGGCCGCCCCTCCCTGAGCCTGGTTCTGCTGGAGGTTTCTTCCTGTTAAAAGGGAGTTTTTCCTTCCCACTGTTGCCAAAGTGCTTGCTCATAGGGGGTCATATGATTGTTGGGTTTTTCTCTGTATCTATGAAGCGCCTTGAGGCGACTTATGTTGTGATTTGGCGATATATAAATAAAATTGAATTGAATTGAATAGAAGAATTTACAGAAGTAAAAGCTTTTATTAGAGTAGAAAATGCTCAATTTCAGGCCTAATGTAAAAAACAGGTAGCAGATCAGTTCATAAAGTAGGATTGAGGCCTGGAATTTGATTTAAAAGTAATTTATATAATTTTAAAATGTATTTTATATCCAACAGGTAGCCAGTGAAGGATGATAGTGATGTGACCATTTTGCTGCTAGTGGTACTGGTACATTTGGACTACCTCCAAATTCTTCAACTTGACCTCAAATCAACAGTTGAAATGTGGACAAAGATGGAGAATGACACCCAAACCACATATAAACTGGGTTCGGAATGGGAATAGCCCTCCCAAAGCTCTGACCTAAACTCCTTGAAACTTTGGGAACAATGTTTAAAAGCCAGGTCTGTGCCAAGAAACCAACCAATTTAAATGAACTCTACTAATTTTTCCAAGATGAGTGGTCAAATATCCAACAAATTATGCAAGAAGCTTGTTTATGACTAACAAAAGCATCTGGTCAAGGTGCAACTTACTAAGGGACATTTAACCAAACATTAGTGGGGATGTCATGATGCATGCTCAATCATCCAGGTAAGGAAATCCCAAAAAGCTGATTCTGTGATTCTGAGACTGAAGAAGTCACTTGGATGAGTATCGAAAACGATACGTCCAGATGAACAGAATCACATTTTTGGGATTAGTGGGGATGTATGTAAAAATATTGACAACAATATCAGTATCTTCTTTTCCTAAAATCCAGCACTCATCGGGCTTTAAATTGCTGTTTATATAAAACCCTTACAGGTACAAAAATAAAAGTGGTCTAATGTGTTTTTCTAAGAGCTGACTGCACACAAAATACAACTCGCGACATCAAAGTACTGGTTAGAGAGTTTAAGTGACTTCAGTTGCTTTGTTTTTGTTGCCCGTTAGCTTCGTTGCTAAGGAAGTAGTTAACTATTAATACTACAAATCTTTATATGAGCTGTCACATAAAGAGAAAATAGTAAACATTTTAATAGCATCAACTAACCTTTTCAGTTTCCATAGTTTGTCCCAATGTAACATTGACATTCGCCAAATACAACGACAAATCTGCCATTACACCTACTTACACCTCACCGTGTTTCTGAGGGCTACTTCCTATTATCGTCAGGAAGAACAAATTTCCTTTCTGATTGCTTCATAATAAATGTTTTACAACATTAAAGGTACATTTTAATTGTTCTTCTGCGTGATCAAATGGCACCGACAGTACTCAAAGAGCCAAAATAACAGCTAAGTTTAATCAACCAGTGTTTTATTTCATTGTTATAGTCATAAAACAATTAGTGTGTCTTATTTTGAAAGTGGGGACCGGATGCTGGGGTTCACCCAGCGTTAGCTTGCTCCTCCGGTGGTGTTTTGGTCCAGTTGGCGCTGCTCCTCACTCGCCAAGATGACAGCGAGGAAGTCTGGTTCACGACTGGAGATAGAGATAGAGCGATGCCGCTCGGAGGCCCAGTGGGACAAGATTCCAGAGTTGGTGCGACAGCTCTCGGCTAAGCTGATATCAAACGGTAGGAAGTGTGCCGGGTTTCTCCGCTGTTCGTTCATCCAGTGTATGGGGCCTCCTCCCTGGCCTCAGTCCTCGCTACTTCCTGGCAGAGGCAGCCGATCCTGGGAGTTGTCGCCTCTGCTTAGAGCCAGTTACCTCGTAAAGACTTAAGAAAGAGATGTGACAGGTCTTTGTTAAACTTTAGGAAGGTTTGAGTTTAAAGATGTGAACAGTTTTCGCTGCTGTGATTGAGTTCCTGTGTTCTGACAGCTCAGTTTCCTGTCACGCAGAACTTCATTCAGAAATGTATCCATTTAACGTTGGATGTGTTTGACTGGTGTGGAGGATCAATAACGTTTTATGAATTGTACTTCAAGAAACATCGCTAGAGTAAAACGACAGATTTATCTCACATTTTTTATTTATCTATTTATATTTTTAAGCTCACTGTCCCCTTGCCACCAGTTAAACCGATTTGGGGCGCTATCGGGGTACTTACTCGATACTTTAATAAATTAATATGACCTCTGCCAATTTTTATTTGTGCCGAATTTTCCAGAAGGTTATAGTTCTAAGTTGTACCCCTTAACATTTATTTAATGACGGCCATGCGTTTGCTGAAACCACTATATATTTAAATGTGGTAGTTTTTCAAATTCTCTCTGGTTGGCTAAGATAGCTACAATACGTGCTAGCTGTCAAACCGCTTTCTCAGGGTATCAGTAAACGACAGTGTGATATTTTAGTTTAAAAGATAAAACCAGTTAAGCAAGGCTGATGTGTTACTCACGACAGACTTTTTTTTTTTTTAATTCTTATTTTTATTTTTTTGGTTATTATAAAAGTTACATGCAAGAAGGACTTTCTCACTTTTCTTAATGACATTTGAATGAAATGAAAATAAGATGAGAGATGTAAACTACTTTAACAGAACTATAGTCAAACTCATTTATATGCCAACCTTTGTCATGCAATTTAAATGTGCTTAGCTTTTATGTTTAAACATCATTATTGTTACACAAGGAAACGTTGGTTTATTTTTTTTAAACTTGTATCATTGCATCTGTAAAGGATATGAAACTGGAAATGAGAGAGATTTATTGTGAGATTTGAAAGAAGCAGACAATAAAGCAGGAACTCTGTAAAAACACCTTAACTAAAAAAAATTAAAACTGTTGTTTCAATTAAAAACAACTAAAATATAGTAGTGAAGAGTAAGTATAACTGTAAAAACAAATACAACTGTAAACAGAATCCCAGTAAACCTGTATCTTCTGCCTGATGGGAGAAGACTGAATAGGTGATTTGCAGATTAGGCAAGGTCAGTGGTGGTATAGTGTGAAGCTGTGGAAAATAGACTGCATCCAATGATCTTGAGAGCTATATGTACTGCTTTTTCAAGCTGTTGTTTGTCCTGATTGGTTGTGCTTAGCTGTCTTGGTGGGCTTTACTAACAATGACAGTGGTGTTCATGTCCCTTGATAACTATTGATGTATAGTGCTGCCCAGGAAGCGGAAGGACGAGACCCTCTCCAACAACATGGCCAGTGGTGGAAAAGGAGAGATGTTGAACTATTTCCCTTTTAGAGTCAACAGTAAGCTCTTTAGTTTGAGATGTGTCGAAGGTCCAACTGTTGTCTTTTCACCACCTCATCAGCTGCTGTTCCTCACTCCAGTATGCAGATTCCCTTCCTGTCACAGATAAGACTTACTGCAGTGATATCATCAGTGAAGTTAAAAGAAGCGGAGGCATTTTCCTGTAATTATTTTGGCCACTTAGTAAACAAAATAAAACAAGCTTTGTTAAATTCAATTTCACGTATATGAAAAGCCATAATTGGCCTTTGTTTAAGCTACAACCCCTTTAGTGAGCACCAGATTGTTTTTGTATAACAGAGCATAAAAGTCTGTTCATGATGACCTGAAGCCTCAGGATGTTTCGTAAGTACCTAGTAAATTCAAGACCTAAATTCAA
Organism: Rhamphochromis longiceps; assembly: GCF_057381845.1. NCBI lineage: Eukaryota > Metazoa > Chordata > Actinopteri > Cichliformes > Cichlidae > Rhamphochromis > Rhamphochromis longiceps. Next base: position 16,583,551 of record NC_140575.1, read on the forward strand.
GTCCACTGTAGACTAGATGTGGATTTGGGGAATCACCACTGATAGTATACAAAAGAAGGAAGTAGCAACTATCACTTTAAACACAGGTTTGGTCTCCACATTTTTGCATTTTTATCCAGCACCTTTTTTGTTTGTTTTGGAGTCATTAGTGAAGATATTCAGATCAGAGCCCGGAGTGCATAATTCTGTCTGGTATGTGTGCAAACAAAGCAGTGTTTCTCCGTGTGCAGATTTGCCATTCTCACTGTAACCCTGAGTAGTTTCTGAATAACCATTAAGCCTCAGTTCATGCATCATAATTTACACTCGGGGTGTTTTGAGCCCCTGTTACGTCCATATTTTCTTCTGTGTTACTTCTTTGCATACTTTTATGGCATTAATTTAAGTCCATGTTGCTTGGCAGATATTTTGCGTGAGCGTACACAGGTTACAGGGTTTGCCATTGTTGGCATGTGGTTGTAGCGACAGCTTGGCTATAGGAAGCTTAGATCAAAGGATAAAGTAGATGAAGGCACTGCATGTACTGCATTGATGTTAATGCCTCATTGACAAACTCAGGTGGTTGAGAGAGAACTTTAACCAGGTGTTCACCCTGCATTAGGCCTTAAAGTCATAAGGCAAATAATGAATGAAAATGGCACACCTTTACAGGTGAGTATCCAAGGAGAACATGCAAACTGCACACCAAGCAACCAGAAATAGGCAGGTTAGGGAGAAACCTAGTGTAAGACAAATAAGGATTTTTTTTGAACTGGGTCTCATGCTCATGAGCATAATAGATCAACTGTAAGCTCTCAAAATGTTGGAGACATGCTGGATGAGGACAAGAGGATTTGATGTCATGGTTGCTCTGACCTCCTGATTGTTCCAGATGACCTGGGCGAGCTGCTGTTGGGTGAATGTAAGCTGCAGACGTACCTGAAGGAGAATCCCATCAAGCAAGGTACAAGTCCCAGGGTCCAACGGCCAAAACTGCTGGAGGTCAGGAAGCATCTCACTGCTGCTCTGGACAGAGGAAACCTGAAGGTAACCACTGGGCTGAAAATCAAAACTCCGAACACATCCTTTATTATTTATTTATTTATTCATTTATTCCTCTCTTCTAGCCGGATTACATCCAGGAAGCTAGCCTGTTAATGGCCAAACTGTGCTATGTGGAGGGAGAATACAAAGATGCTTTAGGTGACACACATTTCTCATATTCGATATTTTTTCCCCCTCATTTTAGTGAATAAGTAGGTCAGTTTATTAATACATAATTCGTGATTTGACAGGGCACTACAGCAAGGTGAACCTGGACGACATGCAGCTGGCTGGAGCTCCTGTGTACAGGCTGTCTATGATAGCAGAGTCTTATGCGACTAAAGGTATACACAGTCTTTGTTTGTGTCCTCCTTAACCTCACTTAAACTGTCATCAAGCTAATCAGCACTAATCTCTGCAGCACCTCTTCTCTCCACACGGTGGCAGTGCAGTGCCACAGATGTAAAAAGAAGCCGCAGACTGCACTGTTTGTCTTTGAATGTGTTTAACTGATTTCATCTGGGAAAACATTCATCAGTGACAGTAGGTGATGGTGTCAAATAGGGCAAAATGTCTCCCAGTCACACCATGTTTCTTCTTCTCTCTTTCTTCCTCAGGTTTGTGCCTAGAGAAAGTCCCAGCTGCTTCACCGTCTCTATCCAATAAGAACGCCGGGTCTCCGGCGTCCAACAGGAGCATGACCGAGCGGGAGCAGGAGATCATCACCTGCTACGAAAAGTCTGGAGACATTGCTTTGCTCTATCTGCAGGAGGCCGAGAAGGTGTGTTGTCATGCTGTGATGGCTTCACAGAGTGCAGCGTTTTCTCTGCGTGTTGTTGTTTTTCACTGTCCTTATGGGCGTGTGATGAACATCCTGCTGACTGCGTTCGAGTTTGACTGATGCGCCACCGCCCTCGACGGCCAACTGACAAACAAATCTCTTCGTCTTTATTTGCCGAGAGCACAGGCTGAGCCAAACTGCAGTAAAACTGAGAAGGATGCAGCTCAAATATTCCAACCTGGATGTAGTGATACTTGTGAGAAATTCAACAAAACATGTGCAATATTACAGGTGCTAGTTAAGGAACACTTTAACGATGTCATGATAATGTATTTAAGACATAGATGGGAAAACCTTCTGTTTATTTTAAAGCAGAAAAGCAGCTTATCAAATGCTGAAACGGGAGATATTTGATTGTTTGTTGAGACTCTAATACCAGAAACTTGCATAGCTTATCTTTTAACATCTTTCTTATTAGTGTTTTAGAGTTGAGGGGCTGTACAGCATGGAAATATACTTTTTTTCTTTAAACAGCAACACTGGGAACAGTGGGTACATTCATCAAATCACAGAGATGAAACTCTTAAGGGAATGAACTAAAGGAACATTTTTTTTTTCCCTCCAAAATAATCTCTTTATCTCTCCTGGTGTGCAGTCCTCTTATAATGCACTCCCTGATCCTTAAAGTATTTTACTGTATTCTAGTTTATATTCAAAAGTATGCAAAGCAGCTTTCAGACTAATTTCCTCCACCTTTTGTGTATATATGTATATATAATATATAGTTATAAGAGATTTTTTGTTTTTAATTATTGTTTTCCAAAACTACCTTATCTGTCTTTTGTTGTCTGGTGGTTTGCACGTCTTTAAACATTTTAAAAACTCCGAAATAAAAAGAGAGTTAATAATCAAAAAGGAGAGAGAGCAAATGCTGCAGTACCAGGTTTGACTGTTCACTTGCTTATTTGATCGTTTTCAAAAGGAGAAAAGCACAATGTCAATAGTCTTTCAGGAGTGGTCCGGTATTTTTAACACCGTTACGTTTCCTTAAACGTGGACTCCTCTGACCCTGAAAGTTAAATGTTAAAATTTGACTGCTCCTCAAGAAGTTGTTTCAAGCTTGTTTAATTACGTCCAAAAAGACCGTAAAAGGAAGTATTTAGTAACCACATTTAGTTTTTCGATATAGCCTGATATCAGATTCTTTGTCATATATTGTGTCTTTGTGACACACAATATATTTCCGGCAGGTGTCAATTTTTGGACTGCCAATGAGCCAGTTTAGCACCTGAAGTCATTTACTAAAAACGGACATTATAAGAGAGAGACATGGAACTTGAATAATCCTGAATTGAAATTTGTGGAAGAATTCTGCAACGGGAACGATGGTTGTGGAAGTTTAATATTCACTGAGGGACAAAATCAAATCAAATAAAGCGGAGGTTGAAAAATCAAAGTAAAAATCAATAGAAGTAAACAGTTAAAAGTCATGCAGTGATTTCCACTGCAGAATCGTGTCTGTTTTTTAAATGCAGAGCCGCCTGAGATTAAAATAAGTCTTATTGATTCAGGTTAGGAGGGGTTGAGTAAACTTCTCGTTCTTTTTGTTGTTTGTTGTTGCATAGGCGTTGTCAGCAGGGATTCAGAACCGCAGTCCAAAGCCTGGCCCGACAGCTCAGGACCAGGAGCTGGGCTACTTCCTAGAGACGGGCCTTCAGAGAGCCCATGTCATCCACTTCAAGAATGGGTAAGGGGGGTGGGGAACACATGGTGGTGAACCTGAGAGATCAGACAGGAAAGTTTTTACCTCTCTGGCTCTTGCTGATGTTTTTTTTTCTTTTTTTTTAAACCTTAGCAGCCCTCTGTGGGCATTCTTCACTCATTCAGCAGTTGTAGTGTTACAGAGCTGCTGACAGGTGGAATAAAAGCAAAAAAAAAAAAAGTGTGAACATGGTTAAGTAACGTTCACGGTTGAGCTCAGAGCAGTTCACACAGCGGTGTTGCGCTAAATGCTGCTGGTGGTTTCAGTGTTGCAGCAGCTGCTGGACGCCTCATGATAGTCTCTTTCCTACAGGGTTTCTGTTTTTTGTTATTTGTTTTTTTTTTCTTTCTTTTTACTTATTGCTAAATGATTGTTTTTGCTGTGAAGCAAACCAAAAATATGTAGACAGTATACATACTCTGTTTTTGTAAATATTAAAGTCTGGCCTCTGCTATGAACATGCCAAAGTCTGGCCTCAAATATGACATCACGCAGCAACTTGTCATAGTTTCTAGGAATAACATGGTTTCATTTGAAGCTTCTAGCATAAAAAAAAATGCCTCACACAGCATTAAATGTCCATAAAAAATATATTGTGTGTGTATATATTGGAATGTGACTTTAAATAAGGCCTGTTACTCTTTAACTTTCCTGTCATGTGTATGGCCAAAGGTTTAAAAAATTAGGTCATCCTGTGTAGAGAGTTTCTTCTGCTTTTGGCTTTGCATGATGTAAATGTGGGATGATATGGTTTGAATGGTTAAAGATTTCCAGTACGGAAATCTCAGTCACATGACGTTGCCTGTGAGCAGAAAGCCCACCTGCTGGTGGCAGCAGTAGCAGCCAGTCAGAGGAATGTTAAAAGGTTGGTGGAGCTGAAACGGTTTAATTCAAACTTAGAGTCCCCACAATATAAAAACAGAATTATTTTAAACTGATAGTCATGCAAAGATATTCAGAGAGTCCAAGTATAAAAACATGGAGCTGGAAATTTGTGTCTGAAATTAGTGAGTTTATATTTGCACCATTTTCAAATTGTTTAAAAAAAATAGTAAATGATGTGAAACAGTATGGTCTCCTAAACAGTTGTGTTCTGGTGCATGCATAGGCTTGCTTTTACAAAATGTAATCAGAATAAACTAAGTAAGTGGAACCTAATTCAACACCTTTATCTAACGGTTTCTGTTTGTTTCCAAGGGGAAGCCAATGAAACTGAGCTAAATCAACTTGTTTCAGACAGAAGATAAACAGAAAAATTGGGATTATTTTGAACTCTGAATCATGCAAAGCTACTCAAGTGGTCAAAGAAAACCAATACACACAAAATTAGGCGAGTATGTGCACTGGACTCAGTGTTGTTCAGCAGCCAGTAATATTTTTTTTTTGTCTTCCCTGTTTCCTGTCTCCATCATTGCAGCAACCTGACACAAGGTGTGGGCAGGTTTCGAGAGATTCTTCGGGCTATTGAGACCAGAACCACCCAGAACCTACGAATGGTGAGGAACAGTTTATTAACACTTAAGGGAACAGCTTGGAATTTTTGGGGAACATAATTGTTTGCTTCATAGGTACTTTAAGGTACTAGAAGTAAGATTTTGTTCTTGTTTTTTTTTTAAACAGTTCAAACTGTTGTTGCACATTTAAGCTGACAGAAGTCAAACTGAAAACATTTTGTGCTCCAGAAGATTTTTTTCATATCACGATATGTTTTTTTCATTTCAGGCGATAACGATATCTATCACGATATAAGCCAAATAACTATATTTGTAAGATTTAAATGTGCCGTTGCTCACAAGTAAAATGTGAAATAATCAGCAGCTTGTTTTTATTTAAATATTTATTTCCCATAATAAGTTCAACAGGGTAGATGTACTTAAGGAACATGAGACTTTTTCAGATAGATAAAGGCAAATATTGCAAACTACACAAAAGGCAGCCGCTAAAGCGTTTAAGTTTCAAAATAGAACAAACGAAACAGACTAAATTGTCAATTCCACTTAGAAACAAAATATTAATTCTAAAAATAAATTGTTTTACAGAAGAACAGACAAAACTGACTAACTTTTGTCAATATCAAATAAACTGAGAACTAAAAGGAAATTCTCAATCTCTCCTTGTTGTATAGCTTAGCTTTTCAAACAGTTTTAACAGTTACTTTAGTCTGACAAAAGCCGAATGACGAATTAGCGCTTCCAGTCAGAGACTGAGGCTACGTCCACACGTACACGGGTATTTTTGAAAACGGAGATTTTCCGTTTTCGTTTTAAAAAAATAATCCCGTCCACACATAAAGGCAGAAATGAAGGAAAACGCTGCTATGAACATGCCAAAGCAGCAGGTGGCGCTAGATTCCTAACCGTGCAGAAATGTTGGCCAATCTAGAAGCCTCGGTGGGAAAAAGTAAACAAAGCTGGGGCATAGAAGCAGAACCGAGTCGTATGTGTGGACGGACAGTAACTGTGTGTATATGTAAGCATTTAAACACTGCAGAGAGTAGAACAGTATTATAGAAATTCATTAGACCGAAACAATAACGTGGCGCACAGTGTGACGTCAAAATGCGCACATCTTTGACGCTGCGTTTTCTCCGTTTTTCTAGTCCACACGTAAATGCAAATACGGAGTTTTTAAAAATCTTCGTTTTCAGTGACCAAAAACGCCGTTTAAGTGTGGACGAAAGGTGCAAACGCATAGAAAAATCTGCGTTTTCAAAAATACCCGGGTACGTGTGGACGTAGCGCATGCACCAGTTTATTGTATTTCCAGACTTGCTTTCGGCACAATTTACAGTGCGCGCTACTCTGTTTTTTGTCAGACTTGAAATAGCCGAAATACCTTCACACTACGGAACTTCTTTGGCTCTTCCGTTCGACAATCTCTCCGGCATTGGAACCATCATCTGTTTTCTCTTCGGTAACCTTCGGTCACGCTCGGTTGATTTTTCTAGTCGGCACACTCATTTCCTCCATTACCCGGGCGGTACGGTGGCTGGCTGCTTCCCAAACAAATACACATGTGCGGCTTGGCACTTGTGCTGTAAGTAACAAGTCACGCGACGTGACGCTGCGGCTGTGATTGGTTCGGCTCTGCATTACTTAATTTGGATTGGCTGTTGTTTTTGTTTTGTTTTGTTTTTTTGTTTTTTTTAGGACAAGGACAAGAGCGGCGAGGTCTATCGCGATAGTTGAATTTTTCTATCGAGAAAAAGTTATATCGCGATACATATCGTTATCGTTCTATCGCCCAGCTCTAGTTTGAAGCAAAGTTAGAGTTATGCCTCAGCGAGTGGTAGACAGAAGGAGAGAGAACTTACACTGCATGGCACTGCTGTCCACAGATTTTTTGATTTGTACTTCAAAAGGAAAACTGTTTCTAAATCTGACCTCTAACAACAATAGTGAGGTTAACTAATGGTCACTGACACCAAAATTCAAATGATTTATATCTACACATCCCCAAAGTTGAAAGTCAAACACTTGCCCAACAAACAAATGACAGAGCCCAACGCAGAGGCTTCACCTGTTTTCTGTCTGTGGCAGCCGACTTTAACTTCTTCTCATCTTAGCAACAAGTAATACGTTTAAAAATTTCCCAAATTACTCCTTTAAACACGTCACTTCTTCCACAAATTGCACCACAACTGTATCGTCTGTCTGTCTCTCTGTTGGGAAGAATCCCAGGACAGGCTGTTAGATCCAATAGTTGTAAATTTTTATAAGGATGTACGTTAATGACGAAAGGGTCCAGATTAAAGCCTGTGCTGTGCTATAAGAAGTTAATATACAAGTGTTGTGTTCGTACAGACCATAGCCAGACAGCTTGCAGAGATCTTGCTCAGAGGAATGTGCGAACAGAGTTACTGGTCTCCTCTTGAAGACCCACCCGTTGTGTCGCCCCTGGACGATCCGACACGCCAAGGACACACTCATAGCAAGAGCTACAGCCTAAGCCGACGCCCACGAGTGTACTCGGGAGAGAAGTAAGAAGCAAAGCACTCGGCGTGGATACCAGATTAAATCTGCTGCCAGTGTACTTTTCCACCAATTTGTTCTCATCACTTTTCTCTCCATTTTTTCCCTCCCTTTTTTTTCCCCTCCCTCTCATCCTCGTCCAACTCCATCGGCCTCCCGCTGCGTTCCTCTCCTCGCAGTCTGTTTTGCCCTCAGGAGAACACAGAAGAAGCATTGCTGCTGCTGCTCATCAGTGAATCCATGGTGAGGCACAAACTCTCTGCAGAGTAAACCATGCCAGAACACTGAGCTGGTTTTTCCGTATTCACACCTATGCATACGTGGGCTTTTGTGTGTTTCAGGCCAACCGTGATGCCGTCCTAAGCAGAATTCCTGAACACAACAACGATCGGATCATCAGTCTGCAGTCGGCCTCGGTGGTGTATGACCTGCTGACCATAGCTTTGGGCAGGAGAGGGCAGTATGAGATGTTGTCAGAGGTGAATGACCCCTCTGTAGACCGCAGTCACAGTGACTGTGGGGATAGTATTTTCACTGCTTTTGTTCCTCAACAAACGTTGGTGCCTAGAGACATCCCAATAAAACAGAAAAATGTACTATCTTTCAGTGTTTGGAGAGAGCCATGAAGTTCGCCTTTGAGGAGTTCCACTTGTGGTATCAGCTCGCCTTGTCGCTGATGGCAGCAGGCAAATCAGCTCGTGCCGTTAAGGTTCTCAAGGAGTGTATCCGCCTGAAGCCCGATGACCCCACCATCCCGCTGCTGGCCGTAAAGCTGTGCATCGGACCTCTCCACTGGGTGCGAACCGTACAGCTGAGCTGCCCTGTGAGGGCGGTTTGTTAGTTCTTAATATAACTGCCTCCAACATGTTCACCAGTGTCTAACTTTCTCTCTCTGTTCCTATAAATTTCCCTCTGTCATTATTCAGCTGGATGAAGGAGAGTGCTTTGCAAAGATGGTGATTGACATGGGAGAGAAAGCAGCTGAATTCAGAGCCAAAGGCTACTTGGCTATAGGTTTGGTTTACAGCCTCAAAGCCACTGATGGTAAGTCTGTTCAGGAGAAGTTCCATCTCCTGAGTCATTTTCTTGGTGCGAACGTGTGAGCAAGATTTTTATTTTTTTCTGGGTGAAAAGAAATCAGGAAAAGCTACAAGTTTGCAAACTCATTGGCTGATTTGGACCAGAGTTTTTTTCCAGCCTAGCCCAGGTCAGGAGGGCTTTCTCTTCTTTGTGATTTTGTTTTTTCCATCTTTCAAATGGTTGTGCATCATCAATTTGTCCCTGCTGCCTACTATGCCCCATTTCACACTGTTTAAAAATTTAAATTGTAGGGTCATTTTAGGGTCAGGAATTCAGTTCATGTGCAAAAGGCCATGAAAAGACTTCTAAGAAATCCATCACAGCACTTCATGTATGCAGGGGCGTGGCTAAAAATTCTCAGCTGCAGACCTGTCACCAGGGGCCAGTGTCGGGAGATGTTTTTGAGCCTGTTAGTTTGTCTGTTATGACACCTATTGCCCAACAACAGCACAAACACAAAGAATTTTTGTTTGTAGTGAAGTGAAGTGAAACTGAGCGATAACAATGAAAATGTTTGATGGGGTTTTTTTTTCTTTTCTTTTCTTTTTTTTTTGAGCTCCTTCTTCTTCGCGGTGAACTCGATGCTGCTCTTTCCCGTTCAAGCAACTTTCAACCACTAAATATGACAAGCAAGGGGTGGAGCTGTATATGAAACTGGGCGCTCATTGCAATGATCATATCTGTGTAATCTTCCTTTGTAACACTTAAACAGACCAGTATTTACAAAATGGTCCTAATGGTTTAGACAGTATGACCTGAAATGAGCAACTGAGGCCATAAACCAAGGTTTACGAGGTCCTGACCGTTTTCGATGAGGTTTCTATGGGCTCATAATTCTTTTTGCCCCCTGGTGGCCATTAAAATGAATGCAGGTTTAAGGTCTTCACTTTTCAGACCCAGATGCTGCTTCCATCTTTTTTATACATTTATTTATGCATATTACTTTGATCTTTAGTGGACCAGACCAGTGAATATCGTCTTTCTGTCAGTGTAAAGAAGTTTAACTGCACATTTAATCCCTGCGATATCTCTATAGAAGAAAAAGAAGTGCAGTTTAAGCACCACACCTCACTGCTCTATTTAAATGAAAGGAGTGTGTCGGCACGACTCTTTGGGCTTAAATTGTAAGAAATGTGTAAAAATACAGAAAAGGGTCTGGTAGCTCAGAGCCCAGACTGTCCTGTAATTAGAAAGCGGAAGGCTTTTGTTAATTGCCAGAAAATGCCATATTTTATTTATTTTCCTGTGGACACGTTGTCATTTAGTTGTTTGTCTATTGCTTCACAAGTTTTGTGTTGTACAAATAGCTGTGTAGGAGGTCTTTAGCACTAGCACAGGCTTTAAAATTTATAAAAACACCGTTAAAAGTCCAAAATTTTTACCCTACTTCACAGTCCAGTGGTCCTTATGTTTGACACCCCTGTTGTATACTGTGCACGGTTGCAAATTTATCACACCTTTGCTCACTCTGAGTAAATTCAAAGTAAGGGAAGTGTGAGTCATAGTTCTTTAAGTCTATGTTGAAGCCATGAGTTCTCTCCTCATTTAAAATCATTCACCTTGAGTTTTCAGCCACTTTTCAAGTGGTTTTGCTTTTGGGTATGTGTGCTGTCAGGGGACTCTTTTTGTTTGTGATGAGTATGATGGCAGATCTCTATAGAGCGCTTGCTTACATGAGGCGATGCATCATCTGTTTCTGTTTCTGGCCCGGATGTTTTTGCAGTATGAAAAGAAGTGTGCAAAAAGCTGCAGTGATTCATAATCAGTGTTACTGTAAAACCCATCGGTGTGTTTGTGTCTCTGCATGTCTTTAGCGTCATTGCGGAGCACACAGGAGGAATACCAGAGGAAAGCTTTGGGAGCCTTCCAGAGGTTCGGACTGAGCTATGATGCTCTGTTTTCTTTTTTACACTTTAAACTTACCACCCTGCCAAACCATTACATTATGCTTTTGACTCATTTGAACCTTCGTGCTTGTGCTATGACTAATCTGTGCGCAATGTTTGGCTTTGACATTATTTATTCCCATAAATATGGTCAGCATTTGCTTCCCTTTTCCATCAGTCTTGCTGCAGCGCTGACCTTATTTTTCCACTGGGATCTTTAAAGTTTTATCTAACCTTATTTAATTTTTTATTTGCTGCCTCTTGAACACAACATCTCCTTTCTCTTCTCATCTGTAGAGCTCAGAGTCTGTCTCCAACTGACCATTTGGCAGCCTTCTACTTGGCGCTGCAGCTTGCCGTGTCCAGACAGGTAATGCAATGTACAGTCGTAGCAAGAGAAAAGCAACACAAGTGTTTGTGACACTAAAGGCAGACGTCCAAAATCAAAACTCCAAGGAGTTGCACATATTTAACAAAGTGCTTTTTATCCCAAATGTTGTGAAAACCTGTAGTTTGTGTACATATGTGTGTGTATGTGTGTAGATCCCCGAGGCGCTAGGCTATGTTCGACAGGCACTGCAGCTTCAAGGAGATGACGTCCACTCCCTTCACCTGCTGGCCCTGCTTCTCTCTGCCCAGAAACACTACCACGATGCTCTCAATATCATAGAGATGGCTCTCTCCGAGTACCCTGAAAACTTCAAGTGAGCTCACAGACCTCACACTGAGGTTTTTTTTTGTTTTGTTTTTTAATTTAGCTGGATCAGGCTGATTGTGAGTTTGTGTGTGTCTGTGTAGTCTGTTGTATACCAAGGTGAAGCTGGAGGCTATGTGTAGAGGACCCGAAGAAGCTCTGCTCACCTGTAAACACATGCTGCAGATCTGGAAGAGCTTTTACAACCTTACCAACCCAAGGTATGCACACACTCCCCCTCGATAAAAACACTACTATTTCTACTACTGATAGAAAGTGGTAGAAATATGGTAACAGTGATGATAGAATTTACAAAATGCAGACAGGCAAAACTAGTATACCATCAACACCAAGGTGCAAGATGGATGACAAACCAGACACCAGATGGTTAAAACCATCATGTAATAGAAGGTGGTCACAGATTTTTGTGAACGTCATCTCGTCAGGCAGGTGGTTTCAAATCCAACGGGCCTCAAACTAGCAGCAGATGTAAGTCTTAACTTTGGAAGTCGAGGATCTAAAGATCGATGAAATGTTCAAGTCATACATAAATATTACAAAACACGGAGCCTGTGGCTAGAAGGCAGGATTGGTGTCATGTGTTCTAGCAAAACCAGTAAATGTCCCCAAAAAACCCCTCTGCTCTATGTCAGCCCCTCCCAAACTTAAGAAAAACACTGCACATGGGAGTAAAGTCACAGCGGGAGGTACTTGCTTTCTGTGAGTCGTCCTTTTAATATTCAGTGTGTTCCAATTTTGATTTTTGATGATGATTATCCAGTAACGCCTCCACCAAAGTCAAGAGAAATAAAATAGTTATTATTTGGTCAGATAAATGAACAATAACACATGGTTCAAATCACATGGCTTTGTTTTATTGTTGTTTCCTTTTTATAGTCCCTTAAATTTTGAGAATCACTGCTTCTCTTGTTTCTGGTGCCGTAACAAAACAAAGAGTTTGATCTTTTTTATTTGTTTGCTTTTATTTTAAATAATTAAGATATGGTGCCAATAAAAAAACAATAACTATACCTGATTTAAATGTTACTATCCCCTTTAAGGTAATATACTTCCAGATTATTACTTGTGATCAGCGGTTTAAAACCAAACAAAGTGCATCAGATGTTGAGCACCATGATGTCATCCCCCAGGGTAAAACTGGGCGTCTAATCTAATGTCTTGAGGAGTTGGAGGGAGAGCATTTGTAACCGAGGCAGGTGGCTGTGATTTCTCATTTCTCCTACTCTTGAGATTGAGCTCCCTGCGGCTTTGACCTCTATTCCAAAATAATATTAAGGTTGACGGGTCGCTGCTGTGAAGATCTGAAGATGCAGCCCTCGTCCTAAATAAGCACCTTCGTGTGGTCATAATGGGACCGGTGTGGAGCTCTGAGATAGGTGCAGAGGTGTGCAAGGAGACTACCTTGAAGGATCTGGCCACCAAATGTAACATTTTTAAGACTTTTAAAAAGAATTTAAGACTCTAACTTTGTGAAGACTGGATTACACTGAACTACCAACTGAGCACTTTCATGGAGAAGCATTTAATTCATTCTAATGGTCTTGGCATTTAAAAATGCTATAATTCCAGGCATGTTTGGTGATGTGTACTAAATAGCTTCTGTGGACAAATATTAGTTAATAACATAAACGGTCAATAAAGTTTACTGTTTATGTTAACCTGATGTTAGGTTTGTTTTTAATTTTAATCAAAACCTCACTATGTGAAAACATAAGCTGGTATTAGTTTATATTTATGATCCTGCAACTCTTGCCCTAATTAAATGTCCATTTAGTAAATTTTTTTTAAAAAAATGTTTTACACGCTTGTTTTTGCAAATTTTCTGAATGGATTATCACATAATTATGAAATATAAGACCTTCCCCGACTCTCTCTGTTGATTCTGACAGTCTGTGGAGTGACTTCTTTATGAAGAACTTGGGAATTTTCTGCAAATATCCAAAGGATGTGGCATTTACGCCCGCTCCCGAGTGCCGCTCCCAGTGCCAACAGTGAGGAAGTTAACATTAGCTTATGAATGGTGTCCACTAATCACTAATGTCAACAAACAGGCACAACAGGAACACAAAAGAAAAAGGAAACACTGATGTGGCTTTACATATGGCATTTAATCCATAGTTTTCCAGACTACAGATCACTTTAAGCCATCTTTTTTTCTGGCTAATGTTAGCCAATGCTAGTAATATGCCTAATTTCTTTGTTTTTTTTGTCTGTGTGCATTTGTCCCATTTAAATGTTTCAATCATCAAACAGAATTTAATACAAGATAAACATAACCAGAGTAAATACAAAATGCACTTTTTAAATTATTTCATTTATTAAGTGGGGAAAAACCAACCCAAACCTGCCTGTTCCTGTGTGAAAAACTCTTCGCCCTCTAAATCTAATAACTGGTTGTGCCATCCTTGGCAGCAAGAGCTGCAATCAAGCATTTGAATAACTGGCAATGAGTCGTTGTCTCTTCATTAATAACACAGTTCCCTTGAAGCTTGATCTAACTAAGAAAACAAAAGGTAACCAAGGCACTAAAATGCTTTATCTCCTTGTTTTGGAGGTCATGTTTGCTCAGCAGCTCAATCCCAGGCCGTGTGTGTGTGTGTGTGTGTGTGTGTGTACTTGCATGCGTGCGGATGTGCTTTTTCCCTTTGTTTACATCCACGTGTGTTTCGTGGCAGTGATTCGGGGCGTGGCAGCAGTCTGTTGGATAGAGCCATAGCAGACAGGCGACAGCTCAACGCTATGACCTTGCCTGACTTCAGTGACCCTGAGACTGGTAGGTACAGACACCTGAAATCTACGTGCTCAGCGTTCATCAGTAAACATGGAGTCAAACTTGTTTAATTATTCTCTCTCCTCTAATGGTCATCCTGATGTCTTTTTTACAGATAGCAGAGGGAAAAGTCTATAAAAGAATCTGATTTCTTTTAACTTAATGTATAAACTTTAAAAAATGGGAGCATTTTAAAAAATGTTGTTTGAGAAAAGGTCTTTTTGTTTCTATCCTTTCTTTAATCCTTCATTAATTTCACTCATTTCTGTTTTATTTCCTCCTTTTTAAGTCTCAGGTTCTTCCTCTTCGCTCTCTGGTTTCGAACCAGTCTCCCCTACCTCCCCCTCCACCATGTCCACCGTCTCCTCCCCGCTGTCTTCCCCTTCTTCCCCTGTCTTCATCTTCCAGCCTCCCCGTACTCCTCTGCCTCCACTCCGAAAACCATCTTTCCGCTCTCCTCTTCCTTCCCTTCCCCCTGCCCTTCCTCCTCCTCCTCCACCTCCACGCACAAAGACCAGGACTCACTCCTTCTGCAACCACGCCATAGTCCGCCAGCTGTCCTCCAACTGTAATCCTCCTCCACGTCCGCTCTGCCTGTAGCACGGTGTGGAGACTGACCACAAACAGATGTCATCACTAGTTACTTTTGCCTGTTTCTGTGATTTTTGAGCTACATATGTTATGACTGCTGTTAGTTATAACATCATAAAAATTTATGTCCAGAAACACGAATAGAATTAAAGATCCAAACTATATTATGAAGCACTTCAGCCTCCTGAGAGACCAGTTGGATCTCTGTCATGCTCATGAAGTCATGAAATTTCCTGTACTGCAGAGTACTGTCAGGCCAAGCTGTATTACTTTAATAATGCTGAGAAATTCACTGATATTTAAAACTATTTAACTATTTAAAAAATATTTTAAAATGACAGGGGCAGCACCATTTCCTGACACATTTAAATCCTCCTGGATGTGGTTTTAAGGCAAAAGAAAAATCTTAAAAGTTAAAAAATGCTTCTGTATTTTTTGGAGAAGATATTAATTACCTGCTTTGCAATTATTTTCTTACTTAAAGGCATCACTTGTTAGTTCCTGGCTTAATATAATGTGCCCATAAACCACCAGCTATCTTTGAACTCTTCGATATCTAAGAAAGCTCCTCTTATGAGCAGCCACATCCTTCTTGTGCTTTCACCCGCACTGATGCTTGAGCGGATCGTGAATTAGAGAGATTTGTTTAAGCCTGGACAAAGAGACTAAAGAGACTAACCATTTTGGAGTTTTGGCAGAGACAAACTCCACAGAGCTGCTGTAAATCCTGGCATGTTTGCAGAAACTTTGATGTGGATTGAGTTGAGTTTTGATGCATTTGCTTTGCTTATTTTGTGACTTAAACATGCGCGCACACACACACACACACACACACTCATTTTATTTAGCTAAAATTTATTGATCAGATGGGGGGAGGCAGTTTATGTTACAAAGGATTTTTTTTCCACAGATCGCAGCTGCACTTTCTCTGCACCTCTGTTTTTGTTTTTACCGTATTTTCACGACCATAAGGCGCACTGTGCTAAAAGGCGCAGTCTCAGTTATGTGTGCCCTTACTGTATTTAACACACACATAAGGCGCACTGGACCATAGGGCGCATACAAGTACCGTATGCGTATTTAAAAATAAAGCGGGAGCAAACGTGAATTCGGTACCTTACTCACATTTCTATTGCCGGTAATCGTCATCATCAACAACACACAAGCATACAAGTGTGCATATTTAAAAATAAAGCAGGAGCAAAACAAAGTTTGGTACTCACATTTTTATCATCAATTAAACCCATCGAAGTCCTCATCCTCTGTGTCTGAATTGAACAGCTGTGCTAAATCTCCATCAAACATTCCAGGTTCACTTTCTTCACCGTCAGAGTCACTTTCCGTGCCGTGCGGCTCCTCGGAAACTATGCCGGCTTTTGCGAAAGCTCGAACAACAGTGCCAGCAGACATGTTAGCCCAAGCATCTACAAATCCATTGGCAAATTGTGGCGTAACTCGCCCGGCGCTGCCTTCCACTCTTAGTGAAACTGTGGTCTCCACCGGTCATCCATCGCTCCCAGGCCGCTCGCAGCCTTACTTTGAACGGGCGGTTCACACCGATGTCCAGCGGTTGGAGTTCCTTTGTCAGGCCTCCCGGAATGACAGCAAGCTCACAGTTCATTTGCTTCACAAGTTTTTTCACATCGGCTGTGAGATGGGCACGCATAGAGTCACAGATCAACAGCGATGGTGATGCGTGGAAAAAACCACCTGGTCTCCTTACATACACCTCCCTCAGCCACTCTTTCATCATTTCCTCATCCATCCAGCCCTTTTCATTTGCCTTAATGATGATTTCTGCTGGAAACTTCTCTTTAGGCAAAGTCTTTCGCTTAAAAATCACCATAGGCGGCAGTTTCTGTCCATTAGCATGGCAGCCAAGCACAACAGTAAAAGAAGACTTTTCATACCCCGTTGTGCGTATCGCTACCGTGCTGGTCCCCTGCTTCTCCACAGTGTGACTCACCGGGATGTCAAAAGTGAGCGGGACCTCGTCCATGTTTGTGATGTGGCTGGGCTGGATGTTTTTGTCGCCGATGTGTTTGCTGCAGTAGGAGCGGAAGATGGCCAGCTTTTCCTTATAATCCGCTGGAAGTTGCTGCGCTATCGTAGTCCTGGTCCGGATGGAAAAATGGCACCGTTTCATAAAACGAAAGCACCAGCTAGTGAAACTGCTTTTAGCCGAATGGTGACCGTCGAAACGCTTCTCCCGCTCGCTCTTTGCTCGATGATCCACCGCTCGAGTCTTTCCTCCAACTCGGGCCACCTCGCCTTATGTCCGCGGAAACTCAGCTGCGTTTTCTTGACCTGCCGGAGCTTGTTTTCCAGCTTCCTCCATTTGCGAACCATCGATTCGTTTATCTTAAATTCTCTCGCCGCTGCTCGATTTCCATGTTCCTCCGCGTAGCTGATGGCCTTCAGTTTAAACTGTGCTTCGTAAGCGTGTCTCTTTGCCATTTTCAGGGTTGTTAAAACAACGATGTCCTGCATAATGCACATACCTGTTCTTTTATACAGGTATGTGCGATTGTCCCGGTATATACGATCAACGCCCACACTTCACCCTTTAACGTTCTCATGGTGTTCTCTACTACGTCCTCCTTACAACACATAGGGCGCACTGCGCTATAGGGCGCGCCGCACTTTTTGAAGAAAATCTAAGACTTTTAAGTGCGCCTTATGGTCGTGAAAATACGGTAATAATTTTCAGTGTTTCCATCTCAGCCAGCATTAATTTGTCGTGCTTCCCAGTTTCGATGTTGTCTGTCCTTGTTGCCATCTCTCTTACTAATGATAATAATAATGGTAATGGTTGTCTTTTAGATTATTTTTCCCCGCAGGCCACAGAACGGTGACAGCTAGTCGATCATCATGGTTACTGAAAATATGATACATTCACTTTCTTTAGGAGATTTTTGAATGATTAGTTCATTAAAAAGCTAATTCAAATATGCAGGCGCACCACATCATGAGGTGTAAAATATAATGTTCCTCACCAATTTTTGAAACAAAAAACCTGTCATGACTTGAAATATGGGCCTTCTCGACATTTTGGTATTTAAAAAACTTTATGGCACTAACTACTTAATAGGCCAGTGGGTGTGCATTTATGGAGGACTGACTCTGCCAAACGTTTAAAAAAAAAAAAAACAGAAAAAAAGAATGAATGACTCAGTAAAATGAAGTAATTTGCCAATAAGCAAACAAACTAGAACATAAATAGTGTTTTATAGCACATAAAAATTAGCTTTTACCTACAGTTATTTTAAGTATTCCTTTTAGTGCATTTATTCCTACAAATAATCGTTATTTACTGATTATTTTTTCTTGACCTAAATATTTCAGTATTTCCACACATACTGATTTTTTTTTTTTTTTTTTTCTATACATATTGTTTTTTTCCATCTATGCAAAGAAACAGCAGCGCTCTTATTTTGAAAGTTCAGTTACTGCTAATTCCATGAGAATTCTTTTTACTTTTTTTTTTAATGTAGTTATTCACAGTTTGGTCTGTTTCGGTCCTCCATATTCACATGTTATTCACATCAAATTTCTGTCATTAGAAAGGGTGCATGAGTGGAAGCGGCTCGCCTGCTGTCATGTGGTCTAAAAGTGACTGTGTGAAGAATGAAAACCCCGCGGGGTGCTGCAGTCTACCCTCTGTGGATTCTTTTGTTTTTTTTCCTCATCGTGCTTTGGATATTTCTTCTGTCTCTTCCTCTCTTTCAATCATTAACAGTCGTCTTTCTGTTTCTTTCCATCCCTTCGTTTTATTCAAGGCGGCCTTCAGGACGCTAACACACTTGGTTTTTCCTCCATGTTTTCTGTTTGTAAGTAGCCATCTAACCTCCATCTTTTCTTTTCTTTTTTTCCCCCCCTCATCCATTCTTCCGTCATTGCTCCCCCTTTGTCCCAAGAGGTCCAGATATGTGCCATATTCATATGACGAGAGTATGTGCAAATATCTTCTGCTTTAAGGTGACATCTGCAAACAGTTTTATTTTGTTTTTTAAATCATGCTGGTGGCTGATCCAAATGCCCACAGTGAGTTAGAAGGAAGAGCTCAGGCATCTTTTGCATGTTGTCACATTAAAGCAGCATGAAGGTGTTCAGGAAACAACTTGTTTGGATTGTTTTAGAGCACAATCCAGATGAGGGTCTTATTTTCCAGCACACAGATGTTATTTCTGATGCGTTTATCCTTTTCGGTAACGTGAAAGAGAACAAAAACTCACCAGGAAGCAGTTTCCTTCTCACGAATGTGATGGTAGTTGTGACAGTAACTGTTACAACAAGCTCGAGGCAAATTGCTGACAGATGCTCAAGTGTTGTAATCAATTTAACGTAATCTGGCTGAAATCTAGCAAACCGCTGTGGGAAGTCTGCGACTTCCCACAGCGGTTTGTGGGAAGTTGCACAAATGAGGAAGTGGTGCAGTTTCTCATGAAAGGCATTATCAGCTCTGTACAGCTGATATCCTTCTCTGTATTCTGACACTTAGGCTAACGATCGCATCTTTCACATGATGTCAAAGTACCGCTTGTGTCAAATATGGGTCTTTGCAAATTTTTGCGTTATTTCAGTGAGTGCCTTCTGCCTGACGCCCTCAAAATCAACTTTGTACCATAACTTACAAGCTAAGTTTAACCTTCATACCATGGAATTTGGCACTATTTTGGTGTTTGTTTATTTTTTGATAACTGAAAAGCACATTTAAGTCCAGAAGGAAACACGGGTTGAAGGTGAGCCTGTTATCAAACTGAGGATAAAAAGAAGACCTCGTTTTGAGCAGCCAGATATCCCACATGGTAATCTGACCCTTGCAAATTTAGCCAAGTTTGTTTTTTGGGGGTTTTAAAAAAATTTTTTTTTATATGGATCGAACAAGCTGTATCGAAATATTGACTTACACCGATCAGCCTGCCCCAGCCTACTACTCTACAAACCCTGATGACAAAACCTCAGTGACCAAGTAGGGCGTGGACTCTGCAGTGTTTTTTACCAGAGGAGTCATTAAAATACTTATTTAAAGAGGTGGCAGCAACACACCACTGGAAAACATTCAAACACACCCTGACATCTTCGTAGAATCACAACAAGCATAACGTGCAACAATAAACACTCCACGAATGATGTAAAGTCCAACACAAACAAAGAGCAGCACACACAAACAGTAAGACCTGCGGGTAGAAACAAAAAAGAAAACGGCAGCTGGAGGAGGATCGGAGGAAAGGAGGTGCACGGGAGCATAGTAAGCAACAGATAGATGATGGGGAGGTCACAGGGTGACAGATCTGAAGAATCTAGAGGCAGGGAACACTTTGGGCTTCATGTAATCTGTAGATCTATAATTCAGTGTAATTCTGGCGTATTTAATACATTCATTCGTGCAGACCTCCCTCTCACTGGCCACCTCCTCCAGCTCCTCTAGGGATGGAGGTGTTCACTGGCCTTCCCTGGGCCTTATACATTTAAATCATCTTTATACACATCCAAATGTGGATTTGGGTAAAAATCCATATTTGCCATCTTGCAGTACAGAAACAGGCTTGCAGACAGACGATGTACAGAGAAAAGTGAAACAAAGTAAGACTAAAATAAATCAAATAAAGCTTCAAATTACCGAAACAAATTCCACCTGCAGGCTGAAGGTGTTTATTCGCCATCATCGGCTTAATTTAGGGAGCGCTACACACCATCCTGCCCGTGTTGTGCTGCGTTCGGCTGGGCTGCTGCATGGTGGCGTCTAATAAATTACTCCACAGCAAACAGGATTCTCAGCTGAATCGAGACATCCTTTTGCCACGTAGTCCCCTCTTAGAAATCGTTAACATTCAAATCTTCTCCTTTTTTAAAATATTTTTTATTATTCCTTCAGTCAGTGAAGGGGACGGATCAGATTAAAGCAAGCTGTGTTCATTTTAAATTTAGAAAAAGACTCTAAGAGGCACGTTTTATTCATTTTTAATCCCTTTAGGTTGCAATGCATATGACAGTTTAGCGAAACAAAACAAGACAAAGATCAAATTTTGTGATGTGTAAGGGGGTCGTTCTGTGTAGCGTTGTGATACGTTTGGCTTTTGTGGACCTGCTTTTCCTCCCATGCTGACCCCTGTAATAGTCCGCGGATACGCAGACCATCACAGCGACGCTTCTTTTAGTTACTAATGAGCAGAGTGATGCAGTTTTATGCATGATGGTGACACTAATTCGTTGTAACTCAGGGCCCTAACACTGTGTGCCGCCGAGTGCTGAATGGCGTGGACTTATTTTAAGGCTTGAAAAACTGTGTGCCAGTGTGGACTCCAACTGTTTACTGCAACCAAACACTGCAGAACCATAGTAATCAGTGGCCTCTGCTGTTGTTTTGTTCAGTTAAAATCACCCTGCATTGTGGCACATGGCTGCCTAACACTGCTGTTGTAGTGGTTAGTCACAAAATTTGGAAGATGGTGTATTCGTCTGTGATGGTTTGATTTCCACCCTCCAGGTTCGGTGCACGCTACCTCAATAGCAGCCAGTCGTGTGGAGCAGGCTCTATCCGAAGTCGCCTCCTCTTTGCAGAGCAGTGCCCCCAAACATGGACCCCTGCACCCCTGGATGACCCTGGCTCAGATCTGGCTCCACGCAGGTATCCTCTTACTCATTCGCAGCGCATGCATGAAAGTTATTTTATGCCTTAATAATTAATCATTTTGTAACTGGCCGTCAAATACAGCAGGGCACTGTCTGCTCACCTCTTGTGGTCGATATTTGCTTCATCAGAGAATCAGATATGAGGTCAGAGTGAGTGCACCGGCATCAGCCTCCAGGACTTTATTGAAGAGCAGTTTGATTAGATATCTACTGGATATATTAGATTTCCCCTCACTTGAGCTCAGATTCTGATTTCAGCGACCAAGACAGACTGCGGTGTCCACACAAACAGACACACACACTCGGGCTGAGGTAGTTTGTCCGCCTGTTTATCTGTCCAGCTGCTTCCTGTCAGGGTTGGCCATGTCCAGCCCGGTGATATGGCTAATGTAATCAGCCAGTTCAGGCTCATTTCCTCCGTCTCTACTCGTATCATTCTGTCTTCATCACACCAGCGCAGTGAAAGCCTCAGCTGGGCATGAAGTGAAGAAGTCTTTTTTTTTTTTTTTTTTTTTTCTGCTCATGCAGCTTGAAGGGAAAAATGTTTTTATCCTTTCTTATTTTCTGCATCATGTTAAGAGTATCGCCGTGTCCGTGCAGCAAAAGCAGTCCAAAAGTCACATTTAATTAGTCGTTCAAACAAACGCACATATGTGCAGGACATATATGATGACGGCAGGCCAGTGGCGAGATATAGATTACACGTCAGGCATCAGCTCTGAGCCCCTTTTTGTTTGCAGTGGTGATGGACAGGCTAACAGATGAGGTCAGGCAGGAGTCTCTGTGGACGATGATGGACTTTGAGAGTAGGGAGCAGGTGGAGGAAAGTCTGGGGAGGTGGAGGTATGCTCTGGAGTGAGGAGGAATGGAAGTCAGTAGAAGAAAAACTGAATATATGTGTGAGAATGAGAGAGAGAGAGAGCAACGGGTGTAATAGTGAAGCTGCAAGGAGTGTAGGTAGAGAAGGTAGATGAGTTTGGAGACAAAGTTAGGCTGAGATCGTTTTTTGGACATGTGTGGAGGAGGAGTAGCGGATATACTGGACAAAGGGTATTGAATATGGAGCTACCAGGCAAGAGGAAAAGAGGAAGACCACAGAGGATCAGTATGTCAGTAGAAGATGCTGGGATAGGGTGAGATGCAGGCAGACTGTAGCCAGCCCCATAGGGAGCAGAAAAAAGAAGAAGATGATGAAGAATGTCACATTACATCCACAAAAGATCAACAGATACGAGAGATCATATATCATCAATATGTGTAAACTTGCACCGAATGGGCTTCGGGTGCTTTGAGGAAAAACATGGAACAAAAATGATCACAGTTGGAGGAATTTGTTTTTTAGCCCTGGAGGTTCACAGTGTTTCTATCAGTTTGAAATTCTGCGTGTGTCTCTGTTGAACAGCTGAGGTGTACATCGGCATGTCAAAACCTGCTGAGGCCACGGCTTGCACGCAGGAAGCCGCCAACCTCTTCCCCACGTCCCACAACGTCCTCTACATGAGGGGGCAGATAGCCGAGCTGAGGGGCAACATGGACGAAGCCAAGCGCTGGTACGAGGAGGCCCTGTCCATCAACCCGACTCATGTCAAGACCATGCAGAGACTGGTAAGACACTCTGTCCTCCACCTGCCTGCCTGCAGTGCCCTCACACCCTGACGGGTTTTGTGTGTTTTTATGTAATTACCGGTCTGCCGGGACGGTTAAACCTCACCTGAGGAGAGCAAGTTTGTTTTTTGTTTTCAGTCTGCTCCGTCTGCCCTTGTCACTCATTCACTCATGTTGGCAGGCCAGAAACGAACAGACCTGCTGATGGAGAGAGTAACACACAGAAATTCTCTCCAGTGACAGCACGGCAATGGCACCTGAAGGCGGATCAGTACCTCAGTAGTCAGTGTGTCCATCTGACCCGAGTGCAGATTAAAATGTTTTCATGCATTTGGAGGCTTTTGACAATTTGTGTAGTTGGTATTTTAGCTTGAAAACTGGATTTTGTCTTGGTAATTGTGGGGAAAGTTTCGAGCTTGCATGTGTGTCTGCAGGAAAAAGATGGTGTAGTTGAACATGCCTATAAAGAAAATTGGCTTTTTCTCCAATTTATTCAGCTTAGTTAATGTTAAGTGATAATCTAGCAATAGATGAAAAGAGTGAAAATAATAAAAGTGAAATAAAGAACTGAGCTGACTGACCCACGGTGGACCATCAGTCTGCAAAAGTTAAATCAGGTAAATCAAAGGAAGTAAAAGCCGAGACTAAAACGAAAAGCACATGAAGAGTACTAAAAAGAAAAGGAGAAGAGATTAAAAGTCCAGTTATGGAACAAAGAGAAGAAAAAGAGTAGGTTGGAAAAAAATATGATGCAACCTTAAGTTAAGAGCAACTAAAAACAGGAGGAATTCATGTTTATTTATGAAAGTTAAAAACAACAGGAGTTCAGTCAGAGTGTTTTCCAGTCACGAATAAACAGAAATAATCCGGACAGGATTCTTGGTGTGCCTGGCATCGTTATTAGTTTAAAGGGTCTCCTTCCGGGCTACTCTGCTTATACTCACTTTTTGATAATCTGCGGAGGTCATGAGGCAGTGAAGCAACCCCAAACCAGATGATTTCATCACCTGCAATGACGCCAACTTACAAAGAAGAAGAAACACTTCCCTCATCATACTCACTCACACTACTGTAAAAAAATGGACGGCAACCTCTTTGTGACTGGAAGAAGTCGGAGATTGCCAGTTGTGGTGATCACTGGGACACCCTCGATCTTCGACCGCTTTCGATTGGGGTCGCCTTTTGGGAGGCAACCTGTCTCCAGACTTGCACCAACTGCAGTCATGTTCACAAATAATTTGGGTCACGCTGTGGTCTCCAGCCACTGTTTTCCATTGTTCTGTTTCCATGGGGTTAAAATTCTGTTAAGACACGTGGTTGACAATAAGACGCACAAAAAATGGTGGGTGGCACCGAAAAGCACAGGTGTCAAACGTAAGGCCCGAGGGCCAGAAACGGCCCGGCGGAGCCTGCAAGAGTTTTATTTTTAGTGGACAGTCTCAGGAATAAACTACCAAAAGATGAAAGTTGGCTGTACGTGGCCACCCGTGTAAAAGCAGTTTGATATTGCTGCTGTAAAGACCAAGTGGCCACTCGAGGAACTGCACATTTTGGCACATTAGCTGTGGAGGTGGCTGTCCCTCAATAATACCCTGTTGAAGATTACTTCCATTAGTTTTTCCCATTTGCTGAATTTGATCTCCATAGCTCTCATGCAAGGAAAAAAACGGAGTAGAGAGCTCAGACCCAATGAAAATCATCATCTTATAACTGGAAGTGTGTAAAATACGGCAGGTAGTTTGCGGTAGAAGATAAATGACACGGCGCACTGTGTAAATTTGAATCTCTGGTTTAAATTCTTCATGAATAATAAATGTTAAAAGTGAGAGGAGGGTGGCTGTTACCGATATTAAATGTAACTTTAGAGCTTCTTTTTAAATAAAGCCAACTGCTGAATCATTGACACACAGCATGATAAAAAAAGGGGGATGTTCTCTTCTTCTCTTGTTTTCTCTGTTGCAGGGTCTGATCCTGCACCAGCTGCAGCGTTACAGTCTTTCGGAAAAGGTGCTGAGAGACGCCGTGCAGGTGAACAGGTGAGTTTGTTTGTGTTTAAACAAGGTAATGTTTGTACGTTTTCTCCTTTAAGGCACCTGTGGTTCAACATTTTTCTATTTCCTCACTTCTTCCTCTTTCCTTCCCACTTCCTCTTACATCCCTTTAATTTCTCCTCTTCTTTTACTTCTCCTCCCTCTTTCTATGCTGCTGTTCTCCTCTCATCCTTTTTTCTTCCTCTTCTTTTTTCTTTGCTTTCCTCTCCTCGTATTTCCCATCTTCTCGCTTCCTCACTTCTCTCCTTGCCATCCCACTTTCCACCCATATCCCTCTACTCTCATCTCTTCTTCCTCCACTTCTTTCCTTCTCATCTTCCATGTTTTTCCTCTCCACTATACTCTTTCCTCTACTCTTCCTCCCCCCCTTAAATTTGTTTCTGTTCTTCCTCTTGTGACCTCTTCATCCCTCTGTCCTCCTCAGCACGGCTCACGATGTGTGGAACAGTCTTGGCGAGGTGTTGCAGGCTCAGGGAAACACCGCCGCCGCCACTGAGTGTTTTCTCACCGCCTTGGAGCTGGAAGCCAGCAGCCCCATCCTGCCCTTCACCATCATTCCCAGAGCGCTATGAGAAAAACACAACACAGAGCATGCCTGCATGCCACTTCACAAACACACACACACGCACAGACCTGTGAAAAGGTGTACTGCCAAACCCTCACACACACATAAACTCAGAGTGTATATAGAAATGCAAAGAGTACAAATAAACAGGCTTCCCTCTGTCTACCCGTGCTTCCCACAATGCCTTTCTTGTGGCCACGTCTACGTGAGTGTGCGTGTCTCTTTCCCGCGCTGCGTGTTGTCTCCTTCGTCAGATTCCGTTCAAATCATTATTCTCAGAAGCCTGAAAGTTGTGTTTACATGTTGTTTAGTCCAAATACACACATACACTCTGAGCAGTTTTAACATAAATGGATTAGATTTCCTTTAAAAGCCAAATATGCATTTACTTGGTACTGTTCACATCGATGCAGCAGAAAACACTCTTTCAAAAGTGGATGCAAGCGCCAAAACCTGTCCGTCCCACTCCCTTCCTGTTTTTTTTGTTGTTTGTTTTTTTTTTTCTTATGATGATTTACGGAGTTCAGCAAGGTGAGAGAGCACCATACAATTTAGAGCCACCAGTGGACCCTGTTTTCAGTGGGTTCATGTCTTCATTTTTAATCCCTCTCCCTGCCCTGCATCTTTTCTGCTTTCTGATAATTCATCAGATAAAACTCTGTGTAGTCTCTGTGTTCTGCCCTCACCTGGTTTAGTCAGTGATAAATATTGCTGTATGTATATGCTTGTGTTTTTTTGTTTGTTTGTTTGTTTGTTTTTTAACACTACAAAAACTCAATCCCATTTTATATGCACGCACAAACACTATAGATCAGCAGCAGATCGAGCTGGGGGTCAAACCACTGAGTATTGCCTTCACTGTACTGTAGCCTTGCACCCGTGTTAGCATTGTTAAAATTTGAAGACAGGAACCCACTGTAGTAAATTCAGACTTCTGAGTGGTCAATGGTGTTTGACTCGACACTAAGATCATTTTCCAAAAGTATCTGTTACACTTTTTGGTGCTTGTATCCACTCAGGAAAGATGCTCGTGTAATGTTATCTGCATCTGCATGGAGGGGGATCGTTGTTACTGTATACCTGGCTCAGGATCAGCCAGGTCTTTAAGGTATCCAGCGGAGCATCGACGGACTTTCACTGAGAAATAAATCGGTGTAAATGCCAAACCTCGGGTTGCATTCGCCCTCACGGGAAATCTGATTTCCTGCAGCTGATTTTAAAGTGGTTTTGTGAAGTTTTTAAGTGAAAAATCAAAGTGCCACCTGGAGCAACTCAAACGGCAGCAACGTATAATCTGCGGGAAACTGTTGGAATCTGTGCCACATCTTTCCTCCAGAAATCAGATTTTCTTGTTGAGCGCAAATGCACCCGCAGTGATTGTGTTGTCTTTGTGTCCCATCACCAGATTAATATTTTTATTTCGTTTTTGATTATAAATACAAAGAATTATTGCTGTATATTTCATTGTTCCACTAGTGTATTATTATTTTAGAGAGTAAATTATAACTATTTTCTGGAGAATGATGTTGCTTAGAGAGAGTGAGGTATGAAAGGACATCCTCCTGAGCTCAGGCAGTGAGTCCTTTGTGCTGTAAATGAATGATTATGAAGACCAAGATAATAAAAGTGGATAAAAAGAAGATGTCCGATGCTCTCTGGTTCTCGTGTGTGTGTGTGTGTGTGTGGGGTACTCCTCCTGGCAGCGACCTTGGGGTCGGCGGTGTGTGTTACTTTCTCAGGTGTGTGTCTGTCAGCAAATCGACGCGTGCTCCTTTGTGTGGTTTTTATCAGAGGATTACAGCGCTGACAGGTTTTGTCCTGGAGTGCCAGGAAGCCCCCGCTCGGTCTCTCCCGCCCGCCCAGTCCTGAGGTCTCTGCTGGACTCTCAGGTGTCACTAGAGGTTAATCTCTCATAAAGGTCATCACCAGGGTCCAGGTGTAAACGTTTGCACAATTCCTGCAGTTACTGCCACAATTTCAGTTTAAAAATGACACAAAGTACTTGCTCACTAGGGTTTCTTATTATTGGCTAGTGCACAAAATGAAGCTGGTTGTAATTCGTTTCAATTGTCCAAAAATGAAACTGCAGTCCCTCTAATGGCCACGTGAGGCTGGCTCCAAATGTGAGTCCATCAACAGGACAATAACTAAATAAAAGCGAATGCATGAGGGCATAACGCACTGATGCTTTCATCAACGAATAAAAGCAAGATGACAATATTCTCGAATGACGAAAACCAATCTAGAACTAATTAAGTTGTGTAGAAAGGCGGGACAAGTTTGGAAGTGGTCCAATCAGAAATAATCTCTATGTGCA
This sequence comes from Rhamphochromis longiceps, assembly GCF_057381845.1. Taxonomy (NCBI): domain Eukaryota; kingdom Metazoa; phylum Chordata; class Actinopteri; order Cichliformes; family Cichlidae; genus Rhamphochromis; species Rhamphochromis longiceps. Next base: position 16,611,304 of record NC_140575.1, read on the forward strand.
TTAAGGTTAGGCAGCAGCAGATTTGATCTGCTCCTGGGAAACAGTACAACAGGCCCAGTGTTTCTCATGAAAATACAACAAAATGAACATTTAAGGAAAATAAGACTCATTGTAAACCATGTGGAGCAATTGATAAAGACACAACAAACTTTACACTCACATTTAGTCTGCTATAAACTTATCATGTTTATTCGGCTAAAACTGAAAGAATTTAGATGCCTAAATTATAACTAAAACTAAATCAAAACCCCCCGGCAACCACAGGTCACTAAGAAAAAATGTGTACTCTTCGACCAGTTGCCAAGTGGTTGCTGGCGGTTGCTAGGTTGCCACGGTCACCTGCAGTCTGCGTGAGTGATGCGAACTTGTCTGCAAACACCGCTGCAGCAATCATATTTCTAAAGGAAGGGCGTTTACTTTGAAGGCGAATGATCTTTTTCCAAGGTTTGCTGCCACTCACAGACTAGTTGGCAAGTGTTTGGAGGTAAAGTTAAGCCAATCTACTAGCAACCAAAGCAGTCACAAGGAAATAAGCCAGCAGCCACTCCCCAACCAGTCAGGGGAATACACATTTTTCCCTAGTGACCAGAAGTTGCCAGGAAGTTGTCATCCGGTTTGACTCGCTTCTGTAGTCAGCCTCTAGTGGCCACTAGAAGAAGTCCAGTTGCTGGAAGTTGCCGCAGCTAGTCTGAGGCTTTAGGAAGGGCTGAAGCAATGATGCTGAAACTCTGCACAAGATAGGAAGTGAAATGTGATGCTTTTTATTTTTTGCATGCAGCTGTGAACAAATAAAAACATGATTATGGTTCAGTGCGTTGAGTTGTTGCTTTTACAAACATTTCTTGAATGCAAATGTGCAATGTGTGTGAGAGTGTGTGTGTGTAGGGTGTCAGAGGGACTTTTCCAGATCGCCCAGAATGTCTTGTCTGCAGATGAAGAGCTGTTGCTAGGCAACAGAGCCAGGGACAGGATGGGCAAAACAGAACAAGAGGAGGGAGCAGAAAACTGTGGGAGCTGGAGGAAAGAGTGGGAGAAGGAATTGGAGGGGGGAGGGGGGCAAGGCTGGACTGGGACAAAAAATCGGCCCGGGCATTTTGACTAGAGACCGGCCCACCAGGATAAAGATTGAAAATGTGACGTCATTCAGGGGTAAAACCGCAAAGGATTCTGGGAACTTGTGGCAAGAGGTACTGGCGCACGCAGGCTTTCAATTGAACTCAGTTACACAGCGATAAAAAGAAACCCAAAAAATGGCAAGAAGCTGTTGTATTATTAACTGCAATAGCCGGTCACATGACAGCCACGGGAAGCCGACGGGTAAAGAGATCGTTTTTTTTTTATCGGATTAAGTCGTTGAAGAGAAATTTTTTAAGCCATGTTTCCGAAGTAAGAGCCAACGGATGGTCTGGATATACCAAATATAACGTCTCAGAACACTCCAGCTCACATGTTAGTCTGCTCCAAGCATTCCCACAAAGGTCAGAGTTTTGTAGTAGTTAATACGTCATTTTTCTTAACATAATTGGTGATATAGGTTACAAGCAAGTCTGGCGCTGAACAGAAATTGTTGCGCTATGCTCCTTTGTTTATTGTGTTTATTGTGCATTAATAGTGAATTGTCCTGACACAATATTGCGTTTCGCTTCTGTTATTACCATGGTACATTGACAAAAACATATACTTTTATTCACAGGGTAAAACAGTTGTTTTGTATCACTAATTGTCCAGTGCGATTACAGCATACAATATTATTGTCACTGCTACATTTCTGTAATGCTACCAGAAATTATTTCCACTACTAATTAATTACCGTTGAGCTCAAAGGTTATATTAATAAACGGTTAACGAATGTGTATCTATGAGACGATTTGTGAGACTGGTAAACTTACCTTTGTTCCTACGATGGTCTTTCGTTCTACACGGTGCATTTCAAGGTCCTGTACCCATCCGTCGGTAAACTGTACCTGGGCTTGTTGCAGTGACCTGAAGTTACTAAACTTCATGAGTGCATGCACTCACTCCAAGAACCGTATAATTATAAATATGAGCGTGGTGAAAGTTGGGCAGCACGCTAACGTCTTTTGTCCACTCTGTGTGCTCGTAAGGGTCTAACCCTTTCACTCCTTTGATTTTTTCCTCGAATCTTTTCTTTGTCTTTTCGTCGAGTCTGTCTTTGTACGGACCGCATTGTTCTCCTTTTGTTTTTGTACATTCCTTTTTGTGCGTCAAAGAAAAAACAAGAAGGCATTGGAACCGGAGAATGAACGTTTTGCTGCTTGCATTTGATGCGGTACTTGGATTGTTTTGCCACGAGTTCCCGGCATGCAATGCGCAAAAATCACGTGATTGCTAAACAAGGGAGAGGGTGCATCCGGCCTCCTCGGCTGTAATTGGTCCAGCCCAGAGTCGATCATGACCAATCCGGTTGTTCAGTGATGACGCGACGAATCCTACTTCCGGGTCTAAAGTTGTCTGCGTTTAATATGGCTTTTGTGTTGTTAACATGTTTAATGTTATGTATTTTCTTCTATTTGATCTCAAAAAGCTCCTAAAACAGTAGGTGATCACTGTTGACCTCCCTCGGCTTTTATTACCGCTAATCATTTATTTAAGCTCAGTTTTTAAAACCTTAGGATGTAACTACAGCCCAGCCCATGCAGCAGTATATGAATGACTAACCTCGTATTGTGGATGGATTATCTCAGTTGTTCTCCTGGTTGAAGTTTGGTCCTTTTACAGCATCCTGCCATGCGATTACATTTGTTCCTGACCACCGAGAACACTCACGTTAACTTTTATCGAGTGGAAAAAAAGTTAGCTTGTTTATATTATGCTAACATACCTGTGTCGCTAGCGGTCACGTAGCACATCATTATATACCAGCTAGCCCAACTTCAGTAACCCTACAAACGTCACTGCTGTTTAGTTTTCTGTCTTCATTTATGCTGGAAGTGATAACAGAGCTGTACGTTTTAATTTGTTTCCAAAACCCCGCAGTCAGGACATGCTATATTGTATTTAGATAGAAGCTAGCGAGCTAACTCCCTGCTAACTTCTAACTCCGTTAAATGTCATAAATTCCGTTTTCATGGATGCCTGGATGTTAAACTCAATTGTTATGCCTGGTAGAGCAGACACTGATCATTTTATTAAAGATGAAAGACTTTAGACAGTTTTTCAACTCTCAGTAATGCCATAGTGATCGTTTGATATATGGACCTGCAGCGGAGTTTAGACCCAGACACGGCTAGTGACGTCAGACTGAACAACAGGATTGGCCAATCCAACACCTTTCATTATATATACCCTTCCTAAAAAAAAAAATAAAATCCAAAAAATCGCCAGCGGCCCACCGGGCAAATGCCCGGTATGCCCGATGGCCAGTCCAGCTATGGAGGGGGGGGCTTGAGCCATGATGAAGACGACTTGTATGAGGAGGTCAAAATGAAAAGCTTCATCTTGAATATTTAAGACTGAGGTGGCGATTGTGGGATTGCAGAGGAGCAGACAGGGGGACGGGGAAGTGTAGGAGGTGTTGGATGTATCCTCTGTCACACACAGAGTTAGTAGCTGGAGTTATGTAACAGTCTGAAGTGTATTAATACATCTTGCTGCTCTTTGCTTGCTATTAGTGAGCTGCCACTCCAGCATTAATAACGGGCTTTCCAGTGCAGAAGATTCTCCCCTCGCCTTCAGCTCTGCTGGCTCCAGATTGCTCTCATAAATATTTCAGCCTTTCACCTGACAGCCAGAAGAATGTAGTGAGGAGCGAGTGTCTGAGGGATTTACTTATATGGGGGTACTGCAGAAGACGAAGATTTTACTCACCTACCCCTCAGATGGAGGTTTAATCATTTAGTTCCCATTTTTGATTTTGTTTGTTTTCTTAAATTTCTGCTACATTTACAGGATTATCGTGGCCAGCTGATCACAACTACTCTGTCATTACCAAAAAAACAAAACACATTTTTGCCAGGCACATCAGGCGGTGCTGTGATTTGCTCATACATAGAGGTCAGAACTGTTATTTATATGATTATTTCTGCTCCTAAGTTGGGGATTTTAACATGAGTATCTATGGTCTTGCCTTGTGTTTTGCAGCCTAGTCTATAGCCTATGGTGCCATCTGCTAATCTGAGTTACTAAAAAGGAGTGACAGTGCCCTATGAAGCATTTAGATTGGAAATGGCAAATAAAATCTCCCTATAGTACCCAGAATTGATCAGTTATGGTAAAAATAAACACAAATGTTTTGGTCAGGGCTAATACCCTCCATCCCTTAGAGTGAGATGGAGGGTATTAGCCCTCAAACATTTGGTAGTCCTCATATCAGAGCTGGCACCGGGATGGACCCTGGACAAACTGGAGAGATAACATGTGTCAGCTAGCCTGGAAACACCTCTGTATTCCCCTGGATCAGCTGAGGGAAGTAGGACCTGGCCCAAAGAACTGGTAGATGACTGAATGGATGGTTCACTAGTGGATTTGTAAAATATACATTCATTAACAGTTGATTTTCTTAGACTTTATTTACCTTCAATGGTCTGGCAATAAATGAATGTGGGTTTACTAACGAGTCAGTGAAGTAAGACTGAAACAAAACATCACAAACTGAAGCCAACAGCTGACGTGACTTTCTAGCCAATAATGGAAGTGTAAGTTGATAAACCCACCCTGTTATCGATATATGGCTCCCAAACACCATCTTTTTTTATACAGTCCATGGTTGCATCCTTTTATCACAGTCTTGTGCTTTCGCAGAAAGTAGTTTTTGTTAATCTCATCCCAAAATATGTTAGGTGGGTTTCAGAGTCTGTGCTCACAGTAAGACATCACACCGATCACCAATGAGTCATTTTAAAGCAGTACGTCCCCCACAGAGTTGCAGGAAAACACACAAGTCAGCTTTTAAAAAAAACAAAACAAAAAAACCCACACACACAAAGTGGCATCTCAGTTCATGTTTGTGTTTTTATTGGAAAAACAAAATGTAAAGACGAGCATGTACATCTTGGAATGCAGATCAACTGAACCAAACAGAACAGCTGGACTGGGCCGGGCCTCGCCACACCCATACACACAACCACACACACACGCACGCACACGCACAAACAGAAGATAGAAACACCGCAAAGCACCGACCCCCGTCCCCACTAAAGTGAACTTGTGTACACACACAGCATTTGAGGCAATGACATTTTATTCTTTCATCACTTCCTGTTAATCTAAAACCATTTGTTTACTCAATGTTGCGTCAAAAGCTGCTTGTGTATGTCGATCATCTTTAACCAACCGCCCTGAAACCCTACGACACACTCGCCGCCCAACATGGCTCAAAATCGTCACCCTGCCTTGAACAAAAGGTGAACACACGAAGGAAAAGTGACATGCCCGAAACACAAGATCTAAAATGACTTCTTATTTATTCTATTTTTATGCTTTTCTTAAAAATATCTGACTTCACTCAGGTAAGCAAACTGTGAAAGCTTCTTCCTTCGCTCAGCTAACCAACACCTCCTAGGCCGACCTGAGGACCACCGACTGCTTTCTCCTGCTGTGCTCTCGACGCTAACCCACGAAAAGCCTCATGCATGAAGAACAGAAATGAAAGAAGACAGGAAGTCGAGGAAGAAAGGCGATCGGCCGTCCCGAAACATCGCAGTGACGTCAGGAAGCCAGCTGCGCGGCGACCGCTCGGCTGTTGAGTTGAGATCTGATTGGGCAGCTCGGCGCTGAGATGGGAGAGGGGAGTGGGACGGAGAGGTGGGGGTACAAGCCAGTACATGCAGATTCAGTTAGGTTTTGTTTTTTTCCTTTTTGTGAACTTGTTTAATATGGACAGATCTGAGATTTTGAACATTCAGTTTAAGTTGTTGATACAGAACAGTATGATTAAATGTAGATTTTTGCAATAAGAGGTAAGTGAAACTTTTGACAGATTCTTTGTCTTTAACGCGAGCCCAGTTCACTTGGCGGTCATCATCTGGACAAATTCTGTGGAGAACGAAGAGGCGGAGAAAGAAAAGCCATCAGGAATTATAACACAGCAAGCCTCAGGACCAATCAGAGCTCTGGAGCTTCTAATAACACTCATGACCAAGCTCACCTTCGTAGTTGACCTGTCCGTCCCCGTCGATGTCTGCTTCCCTGATCATCTCGTCTACTTCCTCGTCTGTCAGCTTCTCTCCCAGGTTAGTCATCACATGACGCAGCTCTGCTGCACTGATGTAGCCATTTCCATCCTGACAAAGAGATGGGGAAAAGTGATCAGACCAACACGCGTGCCATTTCAGTGTTTCTCCGCATATCTACTCTGGATTTGTGAGGCAGGAGGTCAAATCCAAAAAAAGATCCCGTTTTACTCTTCACCACATCCTCCAACAAGGAGCACGCTGGATTAGTTAAGAGTCATTTACAGTGAGGAGCTGTGGCTTCATATCAGAAGTGTTGTTATGAAAAGGGAATTTTATTTTGAAAACTGACTGGCCACTTCCTTCATTCCTATTTCTGACTTCCTGCTTTGAATATGACATGAGGCGAGTCAGTTTCCCCACACAGACTTAAGTCGAGTCGTTTAAATGCTTCAAATGCATTGGGACGAGTGCTGAGAACACACCGAGGGCTCGTATGGAAGTTTTTTTTCCCACAAGAATTTACCAGCTCTTTTCGACTCTTCTTATCAACAGGACGTCTATAAAGACCTACGCAATTTCTCTTGTTTCCAGTGACTGGAAATGGCTAGGAAAAGCAGCATAGTATGCCATCTTTCATAAATTTCCAACCATCAGAAATTAGACCGCGAGTGCCACCGATTGTTGGAGTATTCTGATACCTTGCAAAGTGCCTTGACGCAGCTGTTATACTGACTGCAGCATTCATACGTCAAAATATGTATGAAAAACACTTAAACCAGGCCCACCTTATCAAAGACTCTGAATGCCTCCCTGATCTCCTCCTCACTGTCAGTGTCCTTCATCTTCCTCGCCATCATTGTCAGGAACTCGGGGAAGTCGATGGTCCCGTTGCCTAGGAGTAGGAGGTAAATATGACTCATCATTGATAAAAGGGTTATTTAAAAAAAGACAAGTTAGACAGATGAATCCTTCCCCCGTGTCGAGGGAGGACAGCAGCGTACCATCAGCATCCACCTCGTTGATCATATCCTGGAGTTCTGCCTCGGTCGGGTTTTGACCCAGTGACCTCATGACAGTGCCCAGCTCCTTCGTGGTAATGGTACCATCTCCGTCTTTATCGAACAGGGAGAAAGCCTCCTTGAACTCTGAACAGGCAAACGAAGAGAAGAAGAAAGGACATTTACACTGCAGCTGTAAAGACGCGAATAAAATTAGAAGTGTTTTATGGCATCACCTTACCAGCAATCTGCTCTTCTGTTAGTTGGTCAGCCTAAAAAAACAAAACAAAAACACCAAAGAGTGAATTAATATGCTATGTTATTACCAAGATTGATTAAGAAAAAAAAAAAAGAAATCCAATACAATCGTTTTGGTTCAACAAACTAAGCTTTTTTTTTTTCTTTTAATGAGACTTGATTATCTTTTAAATTGAGATTAATCAGATCCTGCCTCATCAGGCATCACAAACAGTGGTGAGAACTGCTTCTGTAAGCACTTTGTTGTGGTCGACTTGTGACATGCAAGCTTTGCCTGACAGAACTCTTCATCTTCGGTCATCATCTTCACAGTTTACCATAGCTTACTGCTTTTACTGTCATTTAATGATCTAAAATTTCCTTATTTCGAAAGGCTCATTTTAAAACTCCAGGATTATGTTACTTTGAAAGAGAGAAAGAAAGACAAACTCCTCACAACATCAACAAAAACACTGACAAGGCTTCAAGGCTTTTGATAATGATATTAGGAAGCAAATGCGGGGATTAATCAGGGATCTCATTACTTGAATCCAACCTTTATATCATCAAAGTGGATATCTGTTAGGTCTGCCACCAGCTTCGCTGCTTTTGGTTCTGTTTTTTTCACATCCCTGCCTCCACCTCCTATTCCTCCATCCAGTCTTAACCCTCCAGGCCCTCTGCGCTGCTTCAGATCCACACCTCTTCCTGCTCCACCACCACCTCCTCCTCCAGTTTTTATGGTCAGCCCATCAAGCGCTCCCCGCACCATCACCAAGCCCTCAGCCAGGCACTCAGCCTGCTTGCTGGTCTGGACGCCCTGCTTTTTTACTTCAGCCAGCTCGGCTTTGGTTCTCTGCAGGCAGTTCCTCAGGTCCTGCATCTCTCTGACAAGGCCATCCATGCGGCTTGATGACGAGTCCATCAGCATCTGCAGGAAGGCCCTGTAGCTCCTCTCCTGCTGCTGGATCAGCTCTTTATAGTAGTGCTGCTGTTCGTCCAGGAGGTCATAAACGGTGGACAAGCTCACCAGCTCGTCTTCTGCTGGGTAGACGGCGATTTTCTTGGGCAGCATGACGAGTGGGTGATAGCAGGAAGGGCAGGAACTGGGAGGAATGGGTGGATGAAAAAAATGGTTAGACATCTATCCGTCGCTTCTGATTGGCAGAAAGGATGGAAGGAGGAGACTTTGCCATGTTTCTGAATAGTTACATATTCAGGAACATGGATTATAAGATGCTAAAAGATGTTTTTAGTTGTCCTGGATGGGCAGACGGATGCATCAGTCGTCTCGTCTTTCAGTCATTCCAGTGTAGGTGGATGACAGAAGTTTTCCCCAGAGCAGAAAGAGTCAGCAGATTGGCACTGACCAGCCAGGTTGATGGAAAAGTTGCTCCACCTGTTGACGTTTTCCTGTGTGTCAGTCTCTCAGCCAAGCTTTCTATCCAAGTGACCAGGCACTGTTCTACCCTGGCTTCAACTGCCTCCAACAACTTTGGAGAACCCCTCTCTTAGCAGTGTTTCAGCCTCCCCGACACATGGACATTCAAAACCTCCTGCGGAGGCTCAACACATGAAGAGCAGCGGAACAAAGAAATCGAGGCTGGAGGAGGTCAGTGAAACTTATCAGTAAAATTGACATTAGGTGTGTGAGAGTAACGGGGTCCAGACCAGGGGGGAGGTCATGAGAGTTCAGTGTGTGTGTGCGTCTCCACATGTATATGCTAATCTGTCACCTGTCATCTCACTGCTACATTTGCAGCTCCCAGGGAGGATCGGTTGGCTAGTCATCTGACCTCCTGCAAAGCATCATGGTTCACACCAGGTGGACCCCTCGGGAAGTTCCCCTTTCTCCACTTACTAATTTGTCCCCAAAGCAGGCCAAACTTACACCTTCTCCTCAATGCAGATGTTTGTTTTTTTTAATTTTCAGTTTGTTTCTAGATTAAACTTACTACAAAAACTGTCTAAGGTGCCAAAACTATCAAAATCTATGCAGCTTTAGGGAATTCAGTTGCACTTTTGAATCACAAGGGTCATAAATAACGACAAGAGTGCCTGTAATTGATTACTACGTCTTCTACAATGAACATGTAGCTTGCAAAGGGGGAACAACAATAGGACATGCATCCTGTTCATTTGTTTAGTTTTCCATTCCATTAATATGATACAGGTATTGGGTTAATAAGCTATAATCCTCACTGGGAAGACAATATCAAGCCTGACCTCATCATTGCTTTGCTCGTGAAAGATCTTATCATCTTTATATTTGTTTTTGGATGAACTTTATTGTGTTCATGGGAAGAAATGGTAGTTTAGATAAAAGCTATAGAAATACAAAAATATTATCATGATATTACGGCCCTAATTATTTAGCACAATTGCAGACTGGTTAACTAATTAGAAATCTATTTTTTAATAAAGTAGATTTCCTTGAACTTTGTGGATATGCTCAAAGGGAAAGCGAGAGGTCGGGCACATTAACAGCACTATCTACATGATCCTGTTTTAATAATAAAAACTGCCGGAAGCCAAACCTGAAACTGAAACTAAAATGGTAAAATGATCAATTACCTGATATCTGAATCAAAATATGCTGTGTACTCATGTGACCCAAGGGAAAGGCGGACACTAATGACGGCACTGATCTGTGTCAGGCCGAGCGATGGTTAACAAGCTGCTAACACCTCTAATATCCAGGCCAAATTCCTCTCAAGGCGCCTGGCAATAGAGCCGCGTCAAGTATGAGGGCTCTATGATTTCCTTCTACAGCACCCATGGGTATTATTCTGAAATGTAAAATTAAACTCCGTGCAGATGGCTTTGATTAAAGCCGAACACAACAGCTTCTGTTCCCTGTACTTTGACAGTTAAAGTGAACTCATGATGGACATGTCACGCAAGACAAGTCTGTCTGCTTTTAAACGAATCCTGCATATGTAAGGAAGTACAAGGAAGTACAGCTTCAGCCTACTTCCTGTGTCAACTTTCTCACGTACGTAGCTATAGCAACCACAAACTAACCACAGGGTAATTTCCCCCGCAGGAAATGGCCTTGTAAAGCAGCTTTTAGAGGTCATTATTAGGTTCGGGGACTAGATAATTAAAGTACAAACTCTGGAGCTTGAATTACATCAACCAATCAGAAGCAAGACTGAAACAAACATTAACAATGTCAAATCTAAGATAAAGCCAACAGTCTTCACTGGGGGTCATTCGACTAACTTGAACCATTCAGGACCTGAAGCGATTTCCCCCCTCAAATTCTTTCTTAGAGGGTTGATCAGCGCCAGGTGGGCAGCTTGAAATAACAGGTGTGCACCTTGAACCTGAAGGCTGTTGGTTTGTGTTCCTTTTCAGATGCAGGCATCTCTCAGATGACTAATTTTTTTTGGACATGATCTCACAATGACAAAAATAAACATTATGAAGAACAGCCAGAGTAAACTATATTCTGATCTACAGACTGAAGAACGCCAGTCAACATCTGCACGCTTGTTCTCTATATGTCTAATACAGTAAATACACACACAGATACAGAGCTTTACATCTCCTGTGTCAAAACACTTTTTTTTTTTTTAAAAACAAACACTACTAATTAATCCATTATGCAGCCCTAATAAAAACAAGCTGAAAAATCAAACGCTCCCCTTCTGTAAGGAGTTGTTTTTCTGCTTATTCCTACAGAAAAAAAAAAAAAAGCCAAGTTCAGAGCCCTGTAGCCAATCCAAAAAAATTCAAATAAGAGAAGCTCCAACAACAATTATCTAACACTAACTTTAAATGTGCTACTGCAGAACAAAAATATGAAACGTAAGACCAAGAAACACTCAAAACCGGCCCACTCAAGTAGGGCATAAACCTCTCCCAGTCGATGTGCAATGAGTTTGACTTCCCTGCTGCAGTGCTAACCAGGACAAAAGCTGCTACAACAGGTAAAGTGGAACTTTAATTACCTGGGACTGCTGTTTGCACTACTGTTAAGAGTCTGGGGTTTTTTGTTTTTTGCCCCTCACATAATTATATCATGCATATTTATATTTTTAGGCAGCAGTTTATGGTTGCATGTATTTGACTTCCTCTCTTTGAAGCCTAGACACATGCTAGCTTTATTATAGACTTTACACTGGGAAGTTCCACACCTTAATCTTATTTGTAGACATAATTTTACCTGATCGGACCGATATGTAAAGATTCACACTAGAAACTACAGCCAGAGTCATAAAAGAAAGAAATGTTTACAGTTTTATTTTAAATATGTTATTAAGTATCATCAGACTACCTGGTTAGGTTAAGGTACTGTTTTAAGGTCAGGTAGTAGTACCTGGTTAGTTACCAGTTAGGTTATGGCACTCTTAAAAACCACCTGGTGAAGTTATGACACCAAAGAGAACTCTGTTAGGTTTAGGTAATAAGGGGTATTTGGTTAGGGTATGCAGTAAAAACATAACCAGGCAAGTTACAACACTAAAAGCCACGCAGAGAGGTTTAGGTGCATTTATGTGCTTTAACCAAAAATGTTTTTTCAGTAAATGTTTTTTAAAAACATGACATCAAATACACACTGAACAAAAATATGAACTACAAAAGGATCAATTTTTATACTTAACAATAGGGTCCTGAATGTGTAAACGCAAGCAACTCCCTCCACAAGCTATAAACGACAAACCTGGGTGGGATGCTACCACTCCCCTGGAGACTGGCACAGTGCATTCATGGACACACAACCCAGGAACAGTGGTGTATGTGCGTGTTTAAATAGTATAAATAGTGTAACATGGTGATTGCAGTGTGCATCCACTGCAGATCAGACTTTTCATCTAGGATCATCAATCTGTACTTAAAAATGTGACGTCAAAACAGGTCAAACACGTTTTATTCTACGCAAAGCGTATGCATGTATGTACACCATAACCTCTGGCCTAATTAGGACTATCAGCGGCTTTTACAATGGTTGCACGTTGGACTTTGACAGCTCTTATCTACAACTGTTAAGCTAACGCCTATGATAATATGCACCCTTACATAAATGGTCTGAACATGAAGGGCAGATGTGCACCTTTATTTTACAGCTCCATGTCTCAGAATAATCAGCAGAGAGAGGCAACTCTCCTCCTGAGAAAATTAGCCATCCTTACATCCTTACTAAAAAACAGAAGAAAAGAAACCACCGGAAAATCAGACTATCGGCGAGGGGATCACTGTTAGCTGTGATGCTAACCAGCCAAAAGCTCCACCACAACTACCAACTGTGGCCACCTGTAACGAGTACTACCTCTCAGTTCTCAGTTTGTGAAGGTGCTTACGGCACCAAAATCTGCTGCAATTTCACAGAGTGGGCTCTTAAAGAGGGGGGGAGGAAAAAGCCGCGGTGGTAATAAACTGCTCCGCCCGCAGAGTCTCTGTCTAGTACCGCCACAGTATTAACATTCGTCCCTGAGCGCTCTACTACGGAGATATTTCAACCCCGCATCTGGCTTCCAGTCAAGTTCACACAGCTTAAATCCACACACATCTCAAGGCACGGCTGGTTAAAATACTCACCATGTCTGTGCGGAGTTCCAACAGCGGGTCTGCTAACGCTACGGGGGAACAGAGGGAAATGGACGGTCGCCACAGAGCAGGAGGGCTGGCTGCTGCTTGGGGGCGGGTACGCAGGACAAAGCACCGCCGCACAGCTCTCACGGTATTCCTCCGCAAAGACCAGTGAGTATGGCTCCCGCGCTCGCTGCACGCGTTCATACGCACCATCTTGTCATTTTTAATTTAAATCCAGAGAAGTTAGGAGTTGGAATAACCGCACTTAGTTAGAAATCAGGAAGGAAATCAAAGTGGAACTGTTTTTCAATTGAATGGTAAGGTCTATATTATTACAATGCTTGGGTAGGTTGGTGGTGTTGGGAGTACATATACTTTAGGAAAGGATGTGATACAAGAGGTCCAGGCTTCGTTTCTTTTTATTTTGCCAGGAAAATAGGAAACGGCTTCGGAAATTTAATGAAACATGTGCAAATATGCACAAAAATATAGTACACAAGTCTTGTCCTGTCTTCCTCCATTTGCCACTAGCCAGTCATGGCAGATGGCTGCCCCTCCCTGAGCATGGATCTGCTAGTGGTTTCTTCCTGTTGAAAGGGAGTTTTTCCTTCCCAAGGTCGCTAAATGTTTGCTGATGGGGGGTAGACACTCACTGTTGTACTCTCTATTCTGTATATATTGACAAACACTCCAAAAGACCAGTTGTGTAATTTTGTTCTGTTTCTCTTCATTAAGAATAACTTCTTGACAGCCAATCTTCCACAGAGACAGTTTCTGATAACGCTTTAATGAACAGGAGATGGATCTACTGAAGCTCCAGATGCATCTCTCAGGTCCTGTGTTAGGTCTTTACTGGATTTTTTGTTCCCCTGTTTCTTAAATACTTGACTCTTGGATATGGTTCATCTGCTGTAGATATTTTTTAAGGTCGGCACTTCTTCTCTTGTCTTTGACTTGTCCCATTCTCTCATTATTTTCTAAGGAACCACAATGCTGAGATGCCTAAAGATACAAATGATCTGTAGACACAACACTGGTCTGGTTCATCCTGTGAGTGAGGTGCCTTTTCATCCTTGAATGATTCACTGCTCAGTATTGAGTGGCTTGATAAACAAGTAAAATATGTTATTTTGAAAATGGTCGGGTACAAACAGCCAATGTCCAAAGAAAACAAGAAAGATCTTCAGAAACTCTGGAGAACTATAACTTCACTGTCAATGTAAATGTGCTTTTGCAGAACATTTGCTGCTTGAGTTTCAAAATTTAAATGTAGGAATAACATAAAATGTTGCTTTTTAAATGACTATAAGGACTTTTTTTTATGTATTTAAAACATGAATGTGAATGACAAATATGCTGTAGGCTTTAAATTTTTTAAGTGGGACACCTGGTCACCCTAGTTGCAGGAAATGTTGAGCTTTAAGTATCCATCACCTGGACATGGTATGTTATTTCACCATTTTTGACAATGTGGTGGAGTCGGGGGATCATAGCACTGAGCTTACATCATGGTGGATGACCCACTCTACCTGTTAAACCACAACCACTCATATGCTGCTCTCACACCACATTTCTTATTGTGTGACAAAAGATCACGCTCCAGGAAATAGGGGGGGAAAATGCTACAGCCTGAAAAGAAATGGTAAACATAGATAGATGTAGCTTCCGGCTCTGCAAAGTGGTGTTCTCATGAAGTCCCCCAAAACCATTCTTTCATTATACTGGCCACCAGGGCGGGATACCTGTGATTGACTTAATATCCCATTTCGGGTCATCACTAATAAAACGTTTGGTCAATTTTTGTAAAGTTTGGTTACTCTGAAAGGAGGATTATGCAGTACATTCTCATGGACATTAGCAAAGGCAGTGCCAAAATGCCTTAAACATTTTGCAATGGTCACCTACTGGAAAAGTTAGAAACATCTTCATGGCCTCAGTTGCTTTTTTCAGGTCACAATGAAAAAAAAAAGATTTTGGAAACTTTAAAGATTACCAGGATGATTATCCACAACATGAGTTTGCAGTGTACCTGGTTTACACTCATATCTACCGCTCGGGTGTCACGTCTGATTTCAACACACTAGCATGTTCAGATTACCAAGTTTAGAGGAGAAATAAACATATTTACCGCACAATACAGACCATCAAGTCTTAATTTGGGATCTAATTAATTAAATGTAATTAATTACACATGGTGAGGTTAATGTTAACTAGTGAAACCAGCAGGACTGGCCTCATGTGTCAGTCAAGCTTCACTTTCCTCCCATTAGTTATTGCTGTAATACTAAAAACATTTAAATCAGCATGTTACCTGCCCACTTTTTGCCATCGCCACCAAATACAGGTTAAGGTTTAATTATTATTTTTTTAATTGCAGTTAAAAAAAAATTACAAAATAACATTGCTCACAAGCATAGCATGGTATGTGTTTTGGTGTTGTTTATGGCCATTAATTATTTTCTGTATTTACTTTAGGGTTAGATGGAACAATGGCGCTTACTTAATTTTCCAACAGCTGGTTACGTGAATATGTGGATCTTATATCGTTTGGCTTTAAACATTAGTCTGCCCACTGCACAAAACTTGCAGTTTCACTCTGTACAATTTGACTGTTTAAGAGCATCGACAGTCCCATTAGGTTGAGGCATCAGTTGGTGAGTCAGCCCAGACATTTCAAATGTCATCTGTCGCGAGAATAATGAGAGGAGCTTTCTGAATATGGTTTGCTGTTTTCAAAATGTAAAAAAGGCTTAAAACATTAGTTTTTTCCTTTTATGCTGAAGCCACTGGAATGATTTCTACATATGGTTTTGGATTGCTCTGTATTTATTGGTCACATTAACACATATTAAAGTGATTAGGAATAGTACTGCAGGTTATGTATATGCAGAAATAATATACTTTTCATCACATAATTTAGGAGCTGCCAGCCTACATTTTTGGCTTTGAGAAACTCTCTATTAAACCTTATCCAGTCTAAGTATCCATGATAAAGTATCATTTTAAATAGAGTGCTGTTACCTGTCAGCACCTGTCCACTCTCCAATTAAATAAAAACCTCTCTTTATGGCGTCCGTTCAATCTCAAGGTGGTTTCTCTTTTATATATATTTACATTTAAGGCAAAATTAATGTCATCTGGCGATCCATTGGCGTCATTATGTTTCATGACAATTAAAAATATTAAAAAATATATCAATATCAATAATTATTATGACCTCAATAACGCGACACTAACACGCTAGCGCGGCCGCGCAGAAACTGACGGACTACTTTGTGTAACGATCTTTTATACAGGCGGAAGGATACGCTCTAAACAGCGCGGCTGACGGCACTGGGTACAGTTGCAGTTTTGATTTTGAGAGCCGGATTCTGATTGGACAGCGCGGACCCGCAATGTGCTGCATGCTGTAAGGAGGCTGCTGATTGGCAGGAGGGGATCTGCAATGCGTCAAACCACAACGCGTCTCCACCGCAGTTGTAGACAGACCGGAAGGCGGGTAAGATCTGCCAGGTAGTTTACAGGTGTGTGGCAAGCAGAAATTAAGACGTGTTATCCTCTTTTTATTTAAAATTGCACTTTTAAATGTATTTGTAACAAAGTTTGTTGTACAATTGTTGAGTAATAGAATAAAACTGATATCCACCTGAAAGTTAAAACTGTCTGCATGAATGTTTTGTTTGTTTTCTGACTCTGTTTGGAAAAACTAATTGCCCCCTGCTTTTAAATCATGAATTAACTGTGATTAACAACACAAGTTAAATTTTACGAACCACACTCAAGAGAAGTAGACTAAAGATGTCAAAAATATGTATTGGTGTCACTTTCCCATATATTTATCATCATGTCACATTTTAAAGAAACCAAGTAACATACATCTATCAGTCTGGAAATAGTTATAAAGTTTATAAAGTCTAAAAAATTTTGGACTCCAGCAAACGCCGGAACAAGTCTTCATAAGTTAGATAGTATCATAGATAGTATCTTAGCCCCAATATCAGGGGCTAAGACTCTGCACAGGTGCGTTTACTGCTGCTGTTGGAGTCGTTTTAAAGGTAGAAATGCCATTAGAAATCAGAAGAGAGCAGTTAATACTGAACTACTGGGACATGGTCAAGATCTTTCAACAAAAACTATTCTCCAACCCTGCTGGGAAAAAGAGAAAAGAGAATTGAAGAGCTTTGGGTGAACAGTGAGGCAGGAAGCAGCTGAACTTAATCTGAACAACATCAGCATGAATCAATCTCTACCATTACCTGTAATACCACAATGGATACTCCCTGATGCTGTAGCAGATTTCAAACTATTGGACAAAAAGAAAAAGAATAGGGGTTTTATATTAAACTCGCATACAATGCAGACATACAAGTTATGTCAAAATCTACACAGATGCATCAAGGAATTCATCCAACCAAAGCGGGACAGTATTTATTGTTCCTGAGTTTAATGTCAAAGTAAGGAAAAGGATCAGTGACGGACTATCAGTGTATAGTTTCAATACTGTTAGCTGTCCAGTGGATTGAAGATGCAAGACCACTAAGATCTGCGATATGCTCAGACTCGAATTCAAGACAGTCACTCAGCATATAGAGAAGAAGAAACAATAGAGCATGTTTTAATGCACTGTCAGAAACATGATGCCAAAAGAAGACAACTGATCAAAAACCTTGGTGATATGAAAGTGAAACTGGACTTAGTTGATTTATTTTGTAAGAAGTTGAAAAGTGAAAGTTATCAGGCCTTTTTTTTTTAAGGCAGACTAATTTGTTTGGGGGGGGATTTGAATTATCGATTTTTTAAATGTTTTTTTTATATATATTTTTTTATTATTTTTTTTACTTTTTCTTTCTTTTCTTTTTTTTTTACATTTTGGTCCACGCTCCACACCAAATGGTGGCGGTAATGCAACATTTTGCTGTTTGCCAACCCCCAATAAATAATATAGAGAAGAAGACTAGAAAACTTCAGTGGGATGTTTTTGTCCACAAATGGAGAAAACTTGGGACCGTGGTGAACCTTCCCAGAAGTGTCCGGTCCACCAAAATTACTCCAACATGGACAGCTAATCCAGGTGGTCACAGAAGAACCCATAGTAAAATCTGAAGAACATCTAATGGGGGAGTTTCATGGCAAAAAGCAGTGCTGACCAAAAAGAAGACAAAAATTCATCTCACATTTGCCCAAAAAGATCTTCAAAATGTACGAGACTTTGGGGAAGATATTTGGTAAAATCTGAGGTTTTTGGAATGGTTGAATCTCATTACATCAGACACAAATCTAACAAAACATTTTATCACAAGAACACAGCAACAGTCAAACATCGTGGGGATAGTTCAGTGGTCTGAGGCTACTTAAATGGTTCAGGACCTGAACAACTGAACAACTTAATTGATGGAGTCATGAATTCTGCTCTCTGCCAGAAAATCCTAAAGGAGATCATCATTTTGTTTCCTTATGCTCATAAACTGTGTTACCCTGCAAGAGTAGTAATGGGTAGATGACGTCTCATGGAGTGTATGAAACCTTACTGTGTCGACACTGTGTTAGTGTGCTGCTCAATAGCGACATCTGCTGGATATTAAAAACAATCCCATGCAGCTCGGATTCAAAGGAGCTTGCAAAGAAAGATCGGATAAAAAAGTATGGAGAGACTGAAACAGCTAACTGTAAAAGTATGTCAAATGTAGATTTTACAGAAATCTTTGTTGCAAAGAAATGTAAGTAAAAAAAAAGTGAAATAAAAGTGAGTTTTGTTGGGAAAAATACATGCTTGTGACAGTGGGAGTGGTTGTGTACTTGTAAGTGAGGGGTAAAGGCACAGTTTACACAATTTTTATTAAAAATGTGACGTTTTTGTAATATGTTGGGACCAAGGTGAAAGTGGTTATACACACTTTACATCTCTTTCTCATACCTTTCTGAAAGGGAAGGTCAAGGAGGTGAAGCAGCTTCTGAACCCCTCATCTTCTATAAAGTTATGCGGCTGACAGTATTTAATGATCATGTTCAGCACAGCCTGCTTGCTTTCTAGAAATTTAGACCCCAAAATGGAAATATATGTCTCCCAATCTACAGACTTTAAACACCATTTCTGCACACACCCTGTATCACACTCCTCTATACTCAGTTCTATGTATCAGTCCATTACAGGATAGTGGTCACCTCCTACAAACACCTGCAAGTGAATCTGACACTAATGTGTGATTGTCCTTCCAAAGAGACGCCAGATCTGCTTGACCACCTGAAGATTGATGATCTTATTAAAAAAGAAACACCAGGCATGTTGCCAAGGGACTGTAAAAGATGCCCTGGGCAACATTCAGACAATGCCTGCAGATGCTGGGGTTAATGGCATCTTTATTGGCAATCATGCCACTAGGTGGACTGCATATGAGGGAGCGTCAGAGATGGGTTACATCACTGAACCTTTGCCAAAAGCGCCACATCAGAGTGACAACAGACTGCGCCGCAGCACTTACACCACTGGAGAAATCCCACAACCAGGAAGGTGGAGACTATGCCTGTCTCATGGGCTGGAGAGCCACACATGAGGGTAGTTAAAAACAGAAATTATCTGATATATGACGCTAAAATTTACAGCAATCATTATAAACGTTAAACTTTTCTACTGTGAACAGTTGAGCAGAAGGTTTGGTTTTGACACAGAATGATCACTATATCAAATTATACTGTAATACATTAAAATACAAGTACTGATGACCAGAGTACACATATGCTACACTTTTTTAATTTGTGGTTGACATCAAGAAAAGACAACAAAAGTCACCTTGTTTTTAATTTTGATTTCTTTTTTTTTTATTTCATGATAGTGCAAATTAACTTGGATGAGTGACAAAACGTTTCTCCCACAAAACGCTACGTCCAGATGAACAGAATCAACTTTTGGAGATTTACTTTCCTGGATGATTGAAAATGCATCAAGACCAGTTTTTGGATAATTTCTGCTTCAAGATTTTGAGAGAAGCAAGGCAGTGGAAAAGTCAAGGTCTTTAGTCATCGCTGCCCTTAAAACAGCATCTGAAGGGATACATAATAGCTCTTCCCACTGCTCCAAAGAACCTGGCAATTTTGGACTTTTGTGGAGGACTTGTGAGGACACCCAAATTGATTTTCAAATGCTTCAAAATAGCCTCATCAAATGAACTATCACCTGCCCAAGCAGCATTCATGACCTGTTCTGTGGAGCCAAACTCCTTGATGAGTCCTTTAAACAATTTTTTGGTCAATTGACTCACATTCTTGTCCAGATTTGTTATAGACTCCTCAATGCTGATTTCAGGTTGCACCAAGTTCTTGACATGTTCAATAATGTCTTCTAAGTTTTTGTTAGCTAATGAAAGCAGAGGCTTTTTTAGGCTCTTTTTGTACTGAGCCATGAGTCTAGCTATTAGACACATGGCAAGGTACTCGGCTGCTGCCTGAGATGACACTGACAATTCTGAGAGCTTTTCCTCTAACTTTTCTGAGGGTTTCTCTTTAGACATTTCAGACAGTTTTTCCTCTAACTTTTCTGAGGTTTGCTCCTCAGACTTTTCCGAGGGTATGTCCTCTGAGAATCTGTCCTCTGACTTTCCAGACATTTCCTCCTCCATCCTCTCGAGAACTGGTGTTGAACTTGAACAAGAGGATGTTGAGCGTTTCTCTGGTGACTTGACCTGCTTTTCCAGAGACGCTGGTCTAGAAGGACAGGGTTTTTTAGATTCTCTGCCACTTTTCTGAGAATAGTCTGATTCTGTGTCTCTTGCCCGTTTCTGTCCCTTTGCAATGACCTTTTGGATCTCTTCAACAGCATCAGACACTTTTTTCGCTCTGAACAATTTCATCTATTGTTTCATCATCAACCAAAAGCAGAATATTTTGCAAAAACTTTCCAACTGCGTCTTCTATGATTACATAGAGGACTTCAGGAGAAAAGAAAACTCTCGATTCAGCTACTTGCTGTGGTGTCCTGGAGATGACGGAGTCTGATAGACTTCTACCCATAACAATTGTGGGAATTTGGTATACACGACTTATCACTAAATGGTCGTACAGTTTCTCTGTCAATTCTCTCGAGAAATTCTTCACTTTCTCACTTATGTTAATGTTTTTGAGCCTTTCTTGGATAATGCCATGTTCTTTCTCCTTTGTGAACTCGCTGTATATGTCACTAAGTTCAGATTTGATGACATTAAAGCTAGTTGGAGTAGCATATTTTATCATGTTTCCCAGAGTAGATGAGCTTCTAGAAGGGGCACGGACAGACATGCTAGAATTTGAACGAGGAGTTTCGCATGCTGAACCTGGGAGGCTGACACTCATACTGTCATGGGAACCTATTCTCTCAGTTTCAGGGGAGTGGGTTACCTTTGACAGACTAATAAAATAGTCTTTGCTCTTCTTTGCTGTTGTTTTCAGCTCCCCTTTCATCTTTTCAAAATGTTTTCCTGCAATCTTGGAAAAATGCAGTTTGCGTGATTTTTGCGGTGCGGAAGGAGCACGTGAGGTAAAAAACTCTCTCACTTTATCAAAGATGATTCCCCCGTTGAATCCAGATTTGGGTGAGGTACATTTCTCACTGTGACAAGAATAATCAGTGTCAGTGCACTGGAGATTGTCAAGTACAATATTGACAATGTCAGCTGCAATTTTTTCTACTCAGGTGGAATACTTTCTGCCTGCCTTTCAGCTTCTGCACATTCCCCACTTTCTGAACTTTCTTTCTTTTCTGAAAGTTGCTCTATTTTAGCGGGTGGCTCACTTTCCATATCTCTGTCATCATCCGATAATTCATCATCTGTAAAATCTGAATCTTGACACCAATTGGTCAGAATCTCACTAACCTCCTGGGTGGCTGATTTGACTGAGATGCTGGACTCAATGCTATCTTTGCTGGACTCAGACTTACTTGAATCGCTTTCCTTTCCCATGCACGGGCATTTCAGTTTACTTGCATATCTTTTCAAGCATGAGAGAGCATGGGAAACCATGACACGCAGTTTTCTAATATTACGAATTGCCCCACTGACGTAAACAGCGGGGTCTGATGGTAAATTGAAGTGCTCTCTGACCAGGGTGACTATCAATTTGACCTTATTTGAAATCTCCTCCTCAACCATCTTTGTCAGCTTTTTAGCACTGTCACATATCTGCTTTGGGATGTTGAGCAGGTTTGCAATAGTGATTGAGATGGAGTCACAAAATGATGGATTTGTTTCTATTTCTGCAGATGCATCGCTCTGAATGACGGGAAGAGCACGTCTCAAAATGTTGGCTGAGGTGATCTGTATGATTTCAGAAATCATATCAGCCAAAACTGCTTGAATATCAGAATCCCAAGCTCCATTTTCTATTAAAGTCCACTGTGCATCAGAGAGCGTGTTGAAGGCGTTATTGATAATCGGTAACAGCTCATCTGGTGATACGACCAGTGGGGTTTGAGTATTATAATCTTGTGTTGCAGACATTGTTATTTCACACGGATTCTCTCTGTGAAAATCTTCCTGAAATGCTAAACTTTCTGAATTGAAAGAGCGTGGTAAGTTTGACATGTAACTACTGTCGAGGGGGTCTCTGGTAGTGATAACGTTTTGACTTGGCTCCTATTTAAGGACTCTCGGATCAAAGGAAAACCACATTAAAGGACTTCTTTGACGTAACACATCAAAATCTTCTATGACTTAAGTCGTTCAAATGCACGAGAATTTGCGCATGCGCAAACGCGTTAAGCTCTTTTTCTTTTTAACTTTATTTAACAAACAATGAGTATACAACATACGAACAGATGAAGTATACAAAACAACCGAACATGAACACAAAAAGCCAAGGGTAAAAGAAAAAGGTAACAATTATAAGAATACACGCAAAGATTCACATACATATATTGTTTTGAGAGCCTTTTCGTTGGTGGAGTCTGATATTGATTGTATGTACATTTCCACATCCTTAAAATAATGACAGAAATATGGTGTTTTGTTAGTAAATTTACATTTATGGATAAAAAATTTAGCTAAAAGTATTAACAACTTTATCATAAAAAACATTTCTCATACTTCTTGGGGAACTTAAAGAAACAGAATAAAACATTTTCCCAACGTAAAGAAAACTTCCTTAAAATATGGACAATAACAAACCCGCTAAATTCCTTCCAGAATCTCTGTGTAAAAGAACAGTACCAAAAAAGATGTGTCACAGTTTCTGGATGATCCCCACAGAAAGTACAATTAGTAGTTATGTCCCTTTTAAATTTTACCATGTAGTGACTGGCTGGATAACATTTATGTAGAATTTTAAATGAGACTTCTTTCACCTTATTTACAATCAAATATTTATGGGGGACCATCCAGACTGTCTTCCACTTGATATCTGGAACATATCGGTTCCAATAAGATGTTATATATGGGAGAGAGACGATATCTTCTTGGAATAAACTACATATTCTCTTATTGCTATTACCAAGTTCCTGTGAAAAGCAGATTTTTCCTATTGGTGACTCAGCTGGATCAGGGAGAGTGACTGAGGTAGAGATCGAGCTGTCAGTGTTTTTATATAACATTAAAGACCCTGAGGGTATGGCACCAAGCACCATTGAGAATTCCTAAACACTGATTGGAAAATTATATAGTGCAATAAAGTCGTTGTAAGCAAGTAGTTTTCCCTCTTTACTAACCAGCTGAGCCACCAATAGGATCCCATTCTGGACCCAAGTTTCCAGGAAAAGTGATTTATTTTTATATAAAATATCTCTGTTGTTCCAGATAAGCTATTTGTGAGGTGAGAAGTTGTGTTTATAAATGAGGGTCCACGCTAAGAGGACCTGCTTATGGAAGGATGAAAGCTTTACAGGGAGTTTCTCAACATTGTAATTACAATTTAAAATAAAATTAAAGCCACCAAAACGAGAGAAAATATAATATAGTATAAAGTTCCAGATAGAGGTAGGGTTTTTAAGAAAATGTTTAGCCCAATTAATTTTGAAAGTGTTATTTAAAGTAGAAAAGTCTAAGACGTTAAGCCCACCTGATTCGTACTTATTCATCACAACAGTTTTTCTAATATAATGCGTACGGTTTTTCCATATACAATTAAAGAGCATACGGTCAATATCTTTACAAATTTTCTTATCCAGATGTAAGGAGAGAGCAGCATATGTTAATCGGGATATCCCTTCTGCTTTAGTAATTAACACTCTACCTTTCAAAGACAAGTCCCTTTGCAGCCACTGGTTGAACTTTTTTAGGGTTTTCTGTATAATTGGAGTGAAGTTTGAAGAGCATCTTGATTTTTGGTCTTTGGATATTAACAGTCCCAAGTATGTGACTTCTTGTTTAACAGAGATATTACAGATAGTATTTGCAAGGCAGTCTTGAATTGCTAGTAACTCATACTTTTTTAGATTTAGGCATAAACCAGAGGCCTCAGAGAAGCCCGCGTTAAGCTCGTAACTCGGATGCGCATGGCAGAAGAAATCGCACGGAAATCCATGTTCTGTCAATGAGAAACTGTTTTTTTTTCTCAAACCTTTACTTAAACATCAGTACAATACAAAATGGAATTAAACAGTACCACAATAATGGTGTTGTATTTACAAAAGAATTGTATGCATAATAATTGAGTTAAGATACTGTACAAGTTCAAAGGAGAATACATAAAAAGAGAGATGTCTTCCTAAACATTTGGACTTGTAAATCAATGAGAAACTGATCCAGTGAGCTCTCACGTGTTCGGCTGCGGTCATGTCGGCCGCACTTTGAATTTTGTTGCTCTTTTTCTCTCCATAATACGGTTACTCGGAAACACAGCAGAGTTCGTCTTTTTTTTATCCTGCAAGTTTGTCCCCATTTACTCCGCAGTGCAGTAGATGTTTGTTAACAAAGAAAATATAATCCTTACTTGATTTATTATGATTAAAAAAAAAATATTAAAAACTCTTTAAGAGGTGGCAACATGGTAATATGCTGAGTGGCAGCGTTTTCCTTTCTCACTTCCACAGAGTTTTTCTTAATAAGTTGGAATGTAACAACTTCCGGTATAAATTTTACATGTTTTATTAAGGCATGTCACATAGATCAATCTTGTATTTATTGACAATATCAAGTAAAAGAAATACAGTTTTAGTGGTTTGTTGTGGCAATTAAAGCATTTTGTGTCACTTTATACAAAAAAACCAAACAAACAAAACCCAGCTCTTTTCTCAAATTACTGCAGCTGTATATGTGTCGAGTTTGCCTTTGTGCTTGTCCTTTTCTTCCCATCAAATTTGACAATTTGAACACACACTTGAATTAAGATTGTGTGTGTGCTCAGTCTTCCAGCAGTATGTCCAATTCTTCTAAAGGCAGTCGCACTCGCAGTTCTTTCTCTGTCAACAGGTCTACAAACTCCTGCAGGTGATCGGGGAACAGCTGCGCTGCGTCCATATACAAACCCTGATCACTCACACACACACACACACACACACACACACACACACACACACACACACACACACACACACACACACACACACACACACACACAGAGAGAAAGAAAAGGAGGGAGAATTTTATGTACTAGCAACATACATACAGCACTGATGTTGATTTAGTTTGCAATGATGACTACATGACACAACAACAGGGCGATAAGTTTAGTTTGGTAATAATATGCTGAGCAAGGCAGCATATTGATCAAGTGGCAACATCTTTAATGAAATCATATAACAAATAGTGTTGCCTACTGTGTGGCTAATTGTACTAACTTAGTTTCACTCGTACAACAACACCTGACGACTCTGCAGGGACTCAGCACAGAACTACAAATCAAGCTTTGGGAAATATCACTTTCACAGTATATGTGTGCCTCACCTTACACCAGGGGATATTCTGTAAGGCCTTGTAGAAGATTCCTGTGGCTTTATCCACTTTTCCTTCACACACCTACAAATTCACACGTACACACGTTACACGCACAATATAAGCATGGATGATATTGGTGCATCCACATGCACAGAAGCACTTCTACACTTTTGTTTCCATGTTTAATATTTTTTTAAAAAGAGGACATTTTAGTCCTTATTCCTAAAATGCACATAATAATATTCCTAAAATGTTTTTTTTTTCCTTTTTAAAAACGACACTAAAGCTTTCAGATACAAAATTTATTTTTCTCATTCAAGCAGGATCGGGTCTCTACAATCTTCCTAAAACTTTTAGTGCTCCAGGGCAGAACAGCATCAATGTGAGTTTGTATGACTGGTCTCACCAGGAAGTAGATGTACATTCTCCAAAGTAAAGGACAATGAGCCCCAGTTTCTGTTGCTATGGCGTTTTCAAACAGTCCACGGATGCGGTTGCTGAGGCCATTCTCCGGCAGGATGGATAAGGGATCATCATGTAAACACGATCTATAAATACCGCAGACATGTACAGTTTAATGTGCAGTAAGTGCTAATTATCAGTTGATAATGTGCAAACTGTTTCTGTTTCTATAAAAGCTGCATTAAGTAAAACTAAAAGCGAGACTGCAAATCACTTAAATCTGCATTTAAACAACATTAAACACTGAAACTTTTTGAGATGCTCTTTTTTCATCATGCTACTTATGAATCGCTTTTGTGTTGTGATGTTCCATCAGATGGATTTATTAACGTTTTTGAGCATTAAACAACTTTTATACTCTTTGTTGTCCTTCACTGGACTTTTTTGAAACGAGCAATTTAAATGTAGTTTTTGTAAATACTTTTGAAATCATCACCTTCTGTTTTTATTTGTAGTTTACATGGCATTTTGCTTTTTTGGACACAAGGATGTAAATGATATGTGAACTTTGATGTGATCCTGCTGTCTGATGTTTGTGATCATCTTTTGTCGTTTTACCTCTGAGCTGCATCTACCAGCTGCTTCCTTTGCTGTTCAGCAACAATGGCAAAGAGACGCGGCACCACGCTGCTGCAGTTTCTGGTTACAGAGTGAAAAAACCGGCGTGCACGGCCAGCGGTATGGTAACGGTTCTCCACCTGAAGCACACATCACATGGAAATGTCAGTCAGGCCAAAATAAACAAATAAGGTTAGGGCTCAAAAGGCTTTGGGAAACATATCTAGAGAAGAATGGGGGAAAATGTGCTTTTATTAGCCTGACCTGTACATAAATGCTCCACAGAGGGACGCTGGTGGTCCAGACTGGGAGGGCCGATGTCAGCGTTTGCCTCAGTGTCACCAGAGGAAACACAGCGACGGTGTTGTGGTACTTGAGCAGTGCCGCCTGCTGCCAGGCCAATGCCTCACACTCAGCAGCTACTCTGCTGACACAGGGCCTGTTTGAGTCAGCGTCAGCTCTTGCGAGCTTACCCTCCTTG
Source organism: Rhamphochromis longiceps (assembly GCF_057381845.1). Taxonomy (NCBI): domain Eukaryota; kingdom Metazoa; phylum Chordata; class Actinopteri; order Cichliformes; family Cichlidae; genus Rhamphochromis; species Rhamphochromis longiceps. The sequence continues at coordinate 16,638,548 of NC_140575.1, forward strand.
CTGCTGTTCAGCTGCTGTTCAGCTGTTAACGTGCGGTGTAGTTCCTCCATCTTCTCTCTAACCTGGGTGTAGACTGCGTTGGCTGCTTGCACGCTCACCGTGAGGTACTGGAAAAGAGCGTAGCAGCCAACCAGACCTCTCAACCTCAGCTTCTCTGCCATCAGGTCGTCTTGGACTGGAGAAGACAGGATAAGACAAAAAGCTCAAGCACAAAAAGAGAAGGGGCTCATTTTTAACTACTCTTACATTTTCAACAAGATATATTAGTTTGGAAGATGGTTTCCACCAGAAAAGCTTGGTTCAGGTGTATCCAATAGGTAACAAGAGAGTTCACATACAGCAAAAAGCATGACCCAGTCAAGCACAACGCTCTCAGCTTTTAGGACAAGAGCAAGCTAAATGAATGAGTGAAAAAATATTTTGGTTAACTGATATGAAATAAATTTAAAAAAAAAAAACCCTGGATGTTTGTTTTCTGGATATTTTTTCTGGAAATAAAAATATCCAGAAAATCTCTGATCTAGTCAAATCTGTAAACAACCAGGCGGAGGAAGCTTTGTCTCAGATATTTAAGACTTCAATGTCCAATGGAATCAATGCATTTATAGCACATCGCTTTGTCCCTGACTACTGGTTGCTACAGGCTCTGGCTGCCTATGTAACCCTCTAATGTATTTACCATCCTTTCAAATTTAAAACAATTGTATCCTCCACTCTCATTGGCAGCTCCGATGTTGAGAAAAAGTTCAACTCGGGAGCCATTTCACATTTGTTGCTTTAACTCGCTGAACGCCATTATCTTTGGTTGCTACGTTGCTTCCTGTGTTTGTCATGTTACTTTTTAATATTATTATACTGTTCTGCCCTTCTTAAGTAATGATAAATCGTCTAATAAATATGCCAAGCACTTACTAAATTAAGCAAAATGAAACACAAAAAAAATAAAGTGGAGTAAACTAAAAAGAGAAAAAATTAAAGAGAAAATACAAAATTACTACTACTCTGATTGTGCAGTGAGTGCGGATTTATAGTAAAAATGTTCACGGCAGGTCTCTGAGAAGTTAAACAGTTGGAAACGGGTCAGAAAACAAACCTTTACTGTTTTGGTCCAGTGCTGATAAACTGGCAGCCAGAGTCTGGTCGTACGATTTTCTGGCTTTCAGGATGGAAACCGTGGAGAGGGAGGATGAAGTGGACGATGCAGAGGTTCCTTCTGCTAGCCGGGTCAGTACAGACACAGCCGGGGATGCTGTTACATCAGCCGGTTGACCCCCTCGCTCTTTCGCTCCATCCTCCAACTCCAGCTGGGACCACAGCAGGCAGAGATCACACAGAGCGAGACTGCTCAGCCCTTTGGTTCCCCCAAGCGCTGTTGCAGTGGAGAACACTTTGCGGGCCTCATCCAGGTTGCCCAGTAGCCATTCCAGGTGGCCGTACTCCCGCCACAACACTAATGATGAGCGATTGTCTGGTTCTTTGAGCAGCCGCTTGGCAACTCGCTTGCTGCTCTTCCCCTGAGAACGAAGGCGCTTTTTATTTCCGCCGTGCAAGCAGCGCATGACCTGACGCAAACACCAAGAACCAGAAGAGTGTAAGGGTTAGTTTGACCTCACTTTGAGTTTGAATGTAGTCAAATGAACCAACTCCTACCTTGAGTTTCTCGTACTGGATCCAGCTGAGTGACAGGAAGGCTCGGTGGTGGGGCGGAAGCACAGGCTGAAGCATATTGAACAAGTTCGTGAGGAACTTCTCACCCTGTTTCCCAAGCCCCACCCACTTCCGTGTTCCTTGGAGAGTGGTCATGTGACCGACAGAGTTAATGCCACCATCAGCTAAATCATAGGAGGTCAGAGGACGCTGGGGAGCATTACCTAGGATGGAAAAAGTTGCTTTTTTTAAGACTCCTCTCACCTCAGTGAGATTTGAAAAAATTAAAGCTTGTTTAGACTGTTTTACCTTGAGTGAGCAGAGAAAGGTTCTCCAGCAGCAAGCCAGGCTGACCTGGGGAAACCGAGAGCACTGAGTCCACAGGCAAACCCAAAAAGCTCAAGAAACGGAGAAGCACGCGGAGATGGAGCTCTGGCGAAGACAAACAAATCAGTGACGGGCCAATGTCATCAAACAACACCTGGAATTAGAGATAGAGGTCAGCAGAGAGGTCAACCTACATGGTAAAGTTCAACAAAAAGAATATTTTGTCTTAAAACAATCAAACACATCACCTGTCTGTCAGGATCCTCACAGTCCTCCTCTGACTGGCCCTTGGCTTTGTCGGGTCTCCAGGGCAACCAGTCTGTGGCTTCACGAGATGACTCCACATCCAGCCAGATGGTACCTCTGGGCTGGGTCCTGTCCTTCACCTCCTCTTCATCCTCTTCCTCTTCTTCCTCCTCTTCTGTGGAAACAAAAAGAAAGATTAGATTAATTACATCCCCATAAAGAGAGCTTGGATCACACAAACTGCAATAACTCTTCACAGACAGAATTTGTAGGTGCAGTCATATAGCAGAGTTTCATCTTCTTTGGTCTCAGAGAGAGAGGGAGGTCTGGGGATCTCTGCTTAAACTGTTGGCTCATGAGCCAAACCCAGATAGACAGTATAAAATTGATGGATAAATGAAATGGCACGTGCACTGTAAAGTGTGTGTGTTTTACCTACCTGCAGTGGGTTGTAGCCAACCTCCTCGCTCTTGTTGGAGCATCCAGGCTTTCCAGCCTCTGGCGTCCAGCTCCCCGATCCTTGCTTCGCCGCTGTCCCAGAACGGCTCAAAGAAGTCAACCTGTGGACACAGAGGCAGAAATGTAACTACACGAGGTTAGAATTTATTTTTTTTATTATTTAAATGACCAGCCAAGGCCACTTCACTGATCATCACATTCAACTCTGAGCAACAAATACAGTGGCTTGCAAAAGTATTCGGCCCCCTTTTACTTTCTGCCCACGTGTACACCACTTTGTGTTGGCCTTTCACGTGGAATTCCAATAAAATTGATTCATGTTTGTGGCTGTAATGTGACAAAATGTGGAAAAGTTCAAGGGGGCCGAATACTTTTGCAAGCCACTGTATAACTCCTGAAATGTCACACAAGTCCTCTAAGAGTAGATTACAACATTAAAACTCAGCGAGAACATACCTGCTGCTTAGTGGACAGCTCTCGCACGCTGTCAGGCTTGAAGAAAGTAAAGTCGATCATTGCCTGAAACATGGCAGTCGACTTCTCCGAATGACCACACTGACGCAGAAAGTGACACTGCTGCATGAAGATATCTGGGCAGAAAGTAAAAGGATGTGGGATTTGTAGTCATACAAAGCAAGCAGGACTGAATAATGAATGAATCTCATGCTGAAATGTCTGTTACCCAACATATCCTCCTCTATTCCTGGCAGAGCCGGGTGAGACACCATGCTGCCGTCTCGGACAGCACTGAGCGTGCTCAGACACTTGCCGTACGCAGCGTTGACCTTGGACACGGTGAAGCTGCTGAAATAGCTCTGGGTGAAGAGCAGATACTCCCTCCACAGGGGGGTGCTGTTTGGGTGGAGAAACACCTGAAACACAACAAATAAAGAGCAACTTTGTTACTTGTATGTGACATTTATTTTTTTTGATAGAAGCAGTAAGATTCCGACACTCTTGAGGGTTTCCTCTGCATTTTAGGGACTTGTTGTGACCTTCATACATAGACATACCAGTTTCTTCCACTCTTTAGCCAGAGCAGAGGGCTCCCAGAGCTCCTGGCAGATGCGGAGTCTCTCGAGTTGCAGAGCTATGCAGAGGGGGTTGGTGGCCACGGCGCGCTCTGCAATGCTTAGCTTTTTCTCCAGCACTGCCCTGTAGGAAGACTTGCGGCGCTCAGCAGCATCACTGCCCTGCTGCTCCTCCTCGCCTTTGAACACAGCTGCACTCGCCTCATCCTAGAGGATGAAGTAGGCGATGAAGTACCCAAACCTTATCTGATAAGCCAAAGAGCATGTTGGAGGAAACTCCGTGCTTCTTGCTTTTCTGTGACTGATTCAGGGCTTTATGCACACAAGAAGACTTTGTGAAACTTGCAATGAAAATGAAATGAAAGCATATCAATTAACTAATTATGTCTGTCCCCTGTTGTGTTGATTTCCTATTGCGGCTAGTAGTGACACTGAGTTAGACTCCTGGTTTGACTTATGTGTATGATTTAACCAGCGTAAGCCTTTACCAGCACATCTCTAAAACTTTAGAAGCATTTTGAACAGTTGCTGCAGGCAATTTAGATGAATGAGCCTCTGAGGAGTTCATCAAATCTACTTCTGAATTACCTAAATGGTTCTTCAGTGGATGAACGTTATTCAAGTAAATCAACCCTCTTGTACTTTCATTGCTGTTTTGGTAATAATAAAGAACGTCAAACACTAAATATTCAATCTTTGTGAGAGTGTTTTGGAGCACCAGTGTGAGGAGTGCAGTTTCAGAGATGCAGAAGGAGCCCACGCTGCAGGATTTCCTCTCGGTACAGTGAGTGATCACTTGCCTCAGAGAAACATTCCTCCTGAAAGTTCACTGGCACTTTCAGAGTCCAGGATAGGAGTAGAGGGAAGGTTCAGATGTCAGACAATAAAATGCTGTCAGTCAGAAAAAAAACATTTCCACTGTCTTGATGCATTTGATTACTGCTTCTTGTGATGTTCTCATGAGAGGTGAGCACACATCAGGAGTCCGTAAACTTTTGTTAAAAGAAAGCACGTTCTGAAGCCCTGACATTCCTGCAGCAGTATTATAAAGCAGCGTGTGTACCTGATATCGTATGAACTCTATCCACAGCTGTGTGTCTGCTGGCTGCTCTCTCAGCCGCCTGTTGAAATCTTCGGTCCTGCCACCCAAAAGTGCAGTGCCCTCCTCTGTGTGAGCGTCCTCCTTTTGCTGGTCTTGCTGTCCTTTCCCCTGCAGCCAGAGGGCCGTCGAGGAGTCATACACACCGAGGGGATTCACCGATGACGTCTGCCCTATGTGAGCTAAAAAGATAAATACATTTTTAAAAATCAGTTACATTTTAAGGAATAAATGGAATAAATGTGGCACAGTGATGTTACATCTTTTTAAGCTTAGCACATTTTATACCAGCCCGTTTATACAGATGTCCCCTAAACACGTCACAAGTTTTGAAAAGAAGAAAGCTATAACAATACACTCGCTGAATATGTGAGCTTGTTTTATCATACCAGCATGACAAACAAAGGCAATTACTGGCTTTTAACACACTTTGACCAAAACATTTTGGTTTTAACAGCCTTAGTTGTTGTTTTAGTTGTTTTTATTGAGTTATTTTATTAATTTTTTTCTATATTTTACTGCATCATTATTTTACATTTTATTTGTTTTAGTGGCATTTTACATTCTTAAGCATTTTGTGCAGCATGGACTGTTTGGAAATGGGCTATAGAAAGAAACTTGACCTACTGGTTTTAGTTCATCAGAGTCTCAAAGCTACATAAAATTGAGACCATTTAATGTTTCCACACCCATTAAAGGTCTGTTTGGGGGTTAAAGGATGAGTGTTAAGCGTTTTTTTGTTTTTTGGATGATTTAACTTGGGGGTAAGAAGATTGGGACATGGATGTGCATGCAGATAAAGATCCTAACAAAGCCACACAAAAAAACCCAAAAGCATAACTGTGTGACTACTAATACATATTCTAACAGAGAAAATTATTTTAGCCAAAAATATGAGAACTGACAACAGCCAAACAACCTCAAACTCACTGAGATCTCACTCACTCAGATCTCCAAAGTTTGAGGGAGATGAGATAAACAGAAAAGTCAAAGAAATGTCAAACAGACTCATAATTTTCTCAAATTAGTGGTGCCATGGCCCGTTAAAAATGTGAAGGTCTAATCTTGTTTTCTTTCCTTGAGACAATCATCAAACGCTGCTGACATTTTCTGGATTAATCTGCTTCTTCTTGGTCACTTGCGCAAGTCTAAATGAGACTTTCAGTTCAAAAAGGATCAGCACTATAATGGCACATTAAGCATGAAGTGGCTGAATTCTTTCTTTGCCACACCCAGCTAGACCCCGTACCTTTCTCCCCTTCTTTATTGTCTGCCTCATCATCACACAGAGGGAGGAAGATTGCAGAACTGGTGCCATCGCTACCATCAAAACTCGCTGGTAATGCAGGAAGAGCAGGCGCTGCCTTCAGCAGCTGTCGACTGACTGTAGAGTAGTATCTGTCCGCTGCCTTCTTCCCGTCGCCGCCTTTCTTCTTCTTCTTATTAGTCACCTCTGAGTCCTCCCAGCTGACCCCCTGCTTGTGAAAGTCCAAACCCAGAGCCGAGCTGCCTTTCCTTCTATACCTGGAACACAAAAATAGTGCAGCTCATCTCAGATTGTAGCTTTTATTCTGTACTCAACTATACAGTCCATGTAACTTTATAATTTGGTTCAAAATAAAACCTTCAGCCAGTCATTTATAAGTAAAAAACAAACAAACGGATGAATCCCAGGTTTTGGGAGCATGGTTTAACTACAGACATTACAGTCTCAGCTCTCCTTAAACTGTATGAGGATTCCTAAAAGACACATCTGATGGACAGAGGAGAAAGGAGAGAGGAGGCTTATAGGAAGAGCACAAGTGTATCCTTTGCAGAAGTGTTTTTACCTTCAGAGTATAAAAAAAGGCATCTCACATGGCTGGAAAATACAAACCACCCCTTGAACAAAACTCTTTAAACAACTCATCCTTTTTATTCTTACACTGCTTCATTTATTGAAAGTGATCAAACTTTTTCCCCTTTTTCTTTGTGAGATTAAAAAAATAAAGTATAATGTCCTGTCATATTGCACCATGTTGGGAAACTATTCAAACGCAGTCTTAAATGTGAGCATGGCTACACCTGAGATCAATTTAAGTTAAGTTTAAAGAGTTAAGCTTTTAAAGACCAACGTGGGAAAAATCAGAAGGTGCCAGGGATATTTCAGTCCACTTAAATCCTGGAATAAATGTGACACCGTGATGTTACATCCTTTTAAGCTTAGCACATTTTTTACCAGCCCGTTGATACAGACGTCCCTTAAACACGTCACAAGTTTTGAAAAGAAGAAAGCTATGACAATAAACTCGCCGAATATGTGTGCTTGTTTTTATCATACAAGCATTACAAACAAAGGCAATTACTGGCTTTTAACACACTTTTACCGAAACATTTTGGTTTTAACAGCATTAGTTGTTGTTTTGGTTGTTTTTATTCAGTTATATTGTTTATTTATTTATTTGTTTTTTTCTATATTTTACTGCATCATTATTTTTGAATTGTATTTGTTTTAGTGGGATTTTACATTGTTGAGCACTTTGTGCAGCATGGACTGTTTGGAAATGTAGACACAGTTGGGCTATAACGACACTGTTTATGATGTAATTGTGTCAAATGTTTGCATAAACGTCACTTTCTTTGTGTCTCTTCTTGTGTGCAAGTCTTTTCTGTGAAGGGCTAAAAAGAAAAAAGAGTCATGTGTCTTTTACCTGGCTACGTCTCCTCTGTACAGAGACTTGTAAGTCCAGATGGCGGGGTCTGCTTTTCGGTCCACACAAAACAGCTGCTCTGTGGGCAACTGGAGGTCATCCAACCAAGAGAAATGGCTCGCTAACTGAGGAGCCTCCTGCCTGTTTCCCACAAACATAATTACAGAACAGAAGCGAGGTTATACTCAGTGTATAAAATTACAAGTGTATGCCTCAGTGATGTTAAAGATGTTTGTGTACCTTTTGGCTTCTTGCTCCTTTTTGAGATCACTCGGGTAGATGGTTTCAGAGTCAGATGCGCTGCTGTGCGAATACCTCCCACTCTTTTTTTTGTGCTTTTTCTTCTGTTTCTTCTTCCTTTTCTTCTTTCTGGGTGCCACACCATCCTCTCTGTCCTCTTCAGAGCTGACATCTCTGCTGACACTGGGAGTCAATGAGGAAGAGAGGAAGAGTTTGATTTGGCAGATTTTTAGAGCTGGATGCTCTTCCTGACATAACCCAAAGGAGGTTTGTGTCTCCTTCTGCGACTGAACTGGGCAGCGATGAATTTCTAAGGAAGAACCAACACATTTCACAGTTCAGTGATCAGAGTTGTGATTCTTTTACCTTGGTTCCTTCTTGTTTTGCTCCTCGCTGGTCTTCTCTAGAAATCGACCGTGAAGAGAGAGCGCATCTCCTGTCTGAAAACTCTTATTCTTCAGCCAATCAAACTCTGAAAATGAGAGCAGACAAGACATAATTACAAGATAATCAGGAGGACTTAGAAATCATGAACAATGCAATCTGTCTATCCCAAGTAGTGATACTGCACTGTGCGAAGGTTTTGGACCACAACACGTCTAACAGACATAACATGGCATTTTTGCGCCAACAACACGATTCTTCCCTAAGGGGCATTAGCTGAAAATATGGCATATCTCTGGATGTTGTGCAGGGAAAACTGAGGGCAAAACTGAGGAAACTGGACGAATGGAGAACAAAAGTAACAGGCCTAAAAAAAACTATCTGCAGATGAACTGCATTTTGCCCAGCAGTATTGAAGATCTTGTCAAAGCTGATGAAATTATGAACACAGAAGTACCATCAGATTCTCACCCACCATGTAATACAATCTGAAAAATGTATGACTGGCAACAGCTTTCTTTTTAAGCACGACAATCATCCCAAACTTACTGTGAATGCAGTTAAACTACAACTGGGTAGAAAAACACACAATGAAACACGATGAGTCATGGATTGGCTGCCCCAGAGCCAAGACCTCAATTATTGAAACAGTGTGGGGTCATCTAAACGTGGCCAACATTAAAAGAAGAGCTTTGAATGTCCTTCAAGAGGCCTGTAAAACTATTCCTAAAGGGTACTTAAAGAAATGACAAGAAAGCTACCTCAGAGACATGTTTTCTAAATGTGAACAAACTGAGTTTTTACCATATATACTGTACCTCCATGTATTTTCCCACATATTTCAAGAAATCACTCAGTCTATTTTCCATTTTTAAAGCAGAGAAATATCAAAAACCAAGGGTGGCTCAAGACTTTTATACAGTATTATAATTTTTTTTTGAAATACCAACTCTGAAAATATTCATAGTAGTAAGTCAAAATTTCGTCCTCATTCATTTTTTATTCATTAAATAAAAAAAGTGAAATGAGACACAAAAAAAAAAATCCTCTAGAGAGGGGAGGGAGGGAGGCACTAAATGATTATTCATTAAATGAACCCCGAAGCTTCAATACGTCAATAAAACGTTAGTGTAATGACACGAGCAGGATGGGTAAAGAGTATCTAAAGATACTGACAAGTCGTTTAGATTATAAAGACGTAAAATCGTCGCTGTTTTAGCTAAAAGATAGCGAGTTTCTTGGACTTCCAAGAGGAACACGTATCGTGAAATGAGAGATAAAGCTAAAAGAGGTTAAGATGTTTTGTGTCATTCAGTTCCAGCGACGAGCGGCTGATCTGACATTGAATATCAGGTCGTTGTTTCGGTCAGATTTTAGTTTTCGGCAGACTGTCAGTCTAACAGAGCGTCCAGGTGACTGCTAACTGACATTAAAAACCGTGTATTACAGGAAGCCGGGATCACCTGTGGAAGAATCTCTAACTTTGTTGCTCGCCTCTTCTGCAAACGCTGGAAACAGCGCCATGATGCTGCGTCACTTAGAAACAGGGCGCAGGGATATGACGTCACAACGGCGTTTGGGCTCGCCAAAGTAAAACATAATGCTGTTTGGGGATTTTTCAAACGTTAAAAAATTAAAATCCCATTTCTGTTGAAGCGTATTATACTCACTTAATTTTTTTTGTCTTGTGTAAACATATAATACATTTGGAAATAAGAAGGAAAAACTTCGGATTTTATTTTAATGTATTATTTTCTCATTTAAAACGTTAAAAGAGCCCCTGTTGGCCTGAAAGCTCGAATTCATGACTGCGTTGGCAGCTTTGGCTATTAGTTCACAAATATAATCTCTCCTGCCCACGTGTACTTAATATAAAATAATCCAGTGGAAAATAATACTATTCAAACTGTACAGCACTGGCACAGATGGTTGGCAAGGGAGAGTTGATTTTTTCACTTCCTGTTACTAAATAATGTGGTAAATTATGGCTTCTCTGGCACTTCACTGAAATTGTTGCAAAGCTATTTGACAAATCATAGGCAGACTATCAATGATAAGGCATTTAACATGTGGAGTACCTAGCTGTTTGGGGAAATTATTATTTTCAGGTCGTTTTTATGAGCTTTCATTTGTTTTAAAAATTGGCTCAGATTCTTTTGTATACTGATGACTCACCAGTATATGGATCTGAAACCTCAACTGATCAATTAAGCTTATTAATGCTTAATGAGTGACTGAACGCTGTAAAAGATGCGTTTATAATATTCCTACTAAAAAAAGAGGAGGCAAAACTGTTATTATTATTAGTGTATTCGTTGCTTTTAAAATAAAATACGTATATTGATAATACTGTAAGTAAAATAGGTAAAGGTCTGTCAGTGATTAGAAGAAGTGTACAATTAATGACACCAGAGTTTATAAAGGAGGTTCTAAATGGATTAGTGTGATTATTGCTATGTAATCCGTTCCAGTGCTTCAGCAAAAGAAATTTTAAAAAATGAAATAGGTTGGCACTTTTTACAGTTTATATTGCACATCCGATAACTAAAGAAACATATTTGTTAAAATCGTATTAGCAAAATCAGTATGAACTTGGCTAAAAATTGTTTGGATAGTGAAGACAGCTGACAGGCAGTCTGTAAAAAAAAATATTTGCCCCTTTCCAGATTTTTAAGTTACCAGTTTTTTTCTTTTATTTTTTGCATATTTGTCACATTTAAATGTTTCAAATGCTTATCCTATTTTTAATATTAGAAAAAGCTAAAACTCAGTAAATACAAAATGCAGTTTTTAAATGATCAGTTTCACTGACTCGTCTGAAACTGAGTGAAAAAAGAGCCAATGTCCAAATAAAATTTCCTCCAGAAAGCCTGGAAATGTAATGCTCAAGATGACTTTTAGAAACACACAAATGCCTGGCTCCTTGGAAGCAAAGTATAAAAAAATGAGGGATGACTCAACACCTTTCCACAGTACTGTCAAAAATAAAATTAGAAATGCTCCCACATCGTCATAAAACCTGGTATTTAAATTTGAATTACTTCCGATTGAATGACTGAATGCACATCGCACTGTAATTTTATATGTAAGCCAGAAGTTAGAAAGTGCTCTCGCTGACTCTAAAATATAACGACTATGTCACATGGTAACTACAAACGATCGCCTCGTTTGGCGTTAAGATTCAGTCTCCATATTAGGTTTCATGTCGTGAGCTCGTGTATCGGGTAGAAAATGAAGTTGATTCTGAAAAGTCTTTCCTGGGTTTGTTATTCAAACCTGAGTGACGCGCACGCAGAGCTTTTGCGCGTCTCCAAGAGACGCGTTGTGTGCTGAATGTGTGCGCCGTTCTCTCCGTGTTACCGAGGTAACGGACCTCCTGGGATCGCTATCCAATCAAAACCCGAAAGCAAGGTGTTTGGGCCAATCCGATTCCCAGTCTGTTTTGTTTGACACTTAGTTCCTCCAATTGCCTTCTCGGTGTCTCTATAGCTGGCAACGCTCCTACCTTCTCAGGTTAGTCCGTTGTTGGTTGAACGCTGGATCAGTGTCTACGCTTGGCTGTTCCGAAGTTTTTCATTTCGACCAAAAAATGAGGGAAATAGTTCATCTGCAGGCCGGCCAGTGCGGCAACCAGATCGGCGCGAAGGTGAGAGTGATAGTGGTTTTAAAGTTGAGTTTGAGTGTTTGAAGTTCGAGTACGCGGGCCACTAAATTAAATTAGCGCCAGAGCTAATCATAGCGCTGCTGAGTTTGACTGAGCCGACTGATTTAATCGTTTTATTCCGTCCCTGTGTGTGTGTTCTAGTTCTGGGAGGTTATAAGTGACGAACATGGCATCGATCCCACCGGGACTTACCACGGAGACAGCGACCTACAGCTGGAGCGAATCAACGTGTACTACAACGAGGCTACAGGTTAACTTCACACTGCACAGTCTGATCTAATTTCTGGGTGAGCTGAGGTAATTCAATAGCCAGCAGAAACCTGGTTAATACAGCCACCGTCCAGTAGGGGGGGCATTAATCAACCCCCCTTTCAGAGTCAGGGGGCTTTTTCTTGGCTCTCCTTCCTGGTTACCGTCACTCAGTTTCCAAGACAAAACAACAAAAACAAACCCTTGCCTAGCAATGGTGCCCACAAATTAGACTGTTCCCGCTTTAAGTCACACTTCGGACTGGGATAATATTATCACTAAGTTAAAGAGGCAAAGCATTGAGTATGTTCATGCAGTTTATGACAAAGTAAAGTTTTTATAGTTAAGTACAGTAAGTATGTGTATACTAGTTTCTGCAGTGGGTTTGCTCATGTCATAGTCTGGGTCATTCTACGGTGACGTCTGTCTCTGCCCCACCCCCGGCCTTTGCAGAAACATTTTAGGGTTACAGTTTGTTTCTGTGTTTAAAATAAACATGTTATTTAAACAGTTCCTGAGCTATCAGTTTGGCAGTGTTCGTTTTTAATCTGTCATAGAGTGGCCCAAGCACCACAGTCAGCTATAGAGGCTAAGCGCTGTGATTTCACATAGTTCAGAAGTGAATGAATGAATGAATAAATAAATAAGTTATACAATAGACACAATACACACATAGAAATGTAAGATATGTAGAACAAATATAAAATGTATAAAGAAAGTAATGATCCTATGAAGTTGCCTCACCGGTGTTACTGTGGAAAAACGGCCTATTATGAGTTCACTTCCTATTACTAATTTCCTTAAGCTCTGTAAAGAATTCATCATACCACCTCCCAATTTTGTGAGCACAATATGACAACGTGGATTTTATGAAAGGGACTATTAAAAACAGCCATTACTTACTCAGTAACACCAGTGGCTCCTATGTTCAGAGGAACTTTTTGCATAAACTATTTGTATTTTATGCAAATGCTAAGTTTTTTTTATCATAATGAATCCTCTTTTTGTCTGGTATGGCTTAACTGAGTAGCATGATGATTAATACGTCACTGGTGTTACCGTATGGGGTTTATTATTTCTGTCACATCAAACTGATATGATAATAATTTCACATCAATTGAATTTTGTTACAAGTAAGAGTTAAGATATAAAGGATTACATCACTTCTCATTTTTAATTGTTCTTCAAATTATTTTTATTGTTATAGCAAATAAACAATTCCACGAATGGACAAATATTGGGTCACATTTTAACAAACAAAACTGATAATAATAATAATAATGACAATACTAAGAGATAATCCCCAGATCCATTATTATTGACATTCTTCTGTCTGAAGAGAATTGGGACCAAGTATTTAATTAAAGCGTTTTAAAGCAGTCCAAAGAAATGTTCACATACCTTCAGAAAACCTGGAAAATTGAAACCGCTTTTACCAAAGTTGCTCCTTTGGCAAACACCACTTACAAAAGAATTCAAGTAGATGTAGATAAAATATATATTTTTTAAATCAACAAACTGTCTTTTGATTTTTTTTAAATTCATAAATGAGCAAGTTCTATAATGTGGTTTAGGGTTAAATATTTTAAAATAAATCAATTTTAAGATCTTGCGCTATCTCAACATCAGACATTTCTGTAGAAGGACCCCTCTGTTTCTTTTTACTTTTTTCTTTTTTTATAAAGATTACACCAAAAGAAGCGTTTTCTGGGTTGAAGATTTGAGAAATTTAGATGGTTACTGGTAATTAAACATATCTGTCTTGATTTGAAAAAACAAATTAACAAATTGAAACTGAACATGTTTTGGTTTTTGTTAGTTTTTCTAAATCATAATATCTTCTGGTTGTTTTTGGTGTGATTTTCACCTCTTGTTAAAGTTTTTTTTCCTCTGTAGTTACCTGTGATAATTTGGGCTTTTTTAGTTTTTGTATTTATTTGCACTTCGCGTAGTTTGCTGATAGAGCTCGGAGGATTATTAAGGATTTATAACTGATATTAAACAGGTGCCCTATCCCTAAACTAATTATATAATCTTGAAGTTAAAAGTGTGGCTTTTTTTGGTCATCTGTCTTCACCAGGTGGGAAGTATGTCCCTCGTGCGGTCCTGGTGGACTTGGAGCCGGGCACAATGGACTCTGTGAGGTCCGGCCCCTTCGGTCAGGTGTTCAGACCTGACAACTTTGTCTTTGGTGAGCCTTTGAAAGCTGAACATTCATTCATTCATCATCCTGGCTTTAGAAAAGTAAAATGGAAAGTATTTTGACCAAAGGAAAAAAAAAATCTGTGTTTGTTTGTTTTAATTTGTCTGTATGTACTTATTTGTTTGTTCAAAAAAAAAACCCAGTGGAATAGTACGTTTTCAAGTGATGTTTCATGTTTGGCTGCTCACTGTAAGTAAATTGTGTTTTAAATATGGAAATTGAGTCAGTGGTGTCAGATGCCTATATTTGCTTGTGACACACAGGTCAGAGCGGGGCAGGGAACAACTGGGCTAAAGGCCACTACACTGAGGGGGCGGAGCTGGTGGACTCAGTCCTGGATGTGGTGAGGAAGGAGGCAGAGAGCTGCGACTGCCTCCAGGGCTTCCAACTCACGCACTCCCTGGGCGGAGGTACGGGCTCCGGCATGGGCACGCTGCTCATCAGCAAGATCCGCGAGGAATACCCAGATCGCATCATGAACACTTTCAGCGTGGTTCCCTCCCCCAAGGTCCGTATTCGACATCCACATCATTCCAGATTAACTGTGTGGGGCCCTGCCCGCCCTTAATGGCCCCTTCTCCTTCTTCAGGTGTCCGACACGGTGGTGGAACCATACAACGCCACCCTCTCCGTCCACCAGCTGGTGGAGAACACGGACGAGACTTACTGCATCGATAACGAGGCCCTGTACGACATCTGCTTCCGCACGCTGAAGCTCACAACGCCCACCTACGGCGACCTTAACCATCTCGTCTCGGCCACGATGAGCGGCGTTACCACCTGCCTCCGCTTTCCAGGCCAGCTCAACGCAGACCTGAGAAAACTGGCCGTGAACATGGTGCCGTTTCCCAGGCTGCACTTCTTCATGCCGGGCTTTGCACCCCTGACCAGCCGTGGCAGCCAGCAGTACAGGTTAGAGCAGCCGGATGCTGTTAGCAATGCCTATTTCGAGTTTGAATTATATCTCAACTAAAATATCTGTTCATTTTCCTAGGGCGTTGACCGTTCCCGAGCTAACCCAGCAGATGTTCGACGCCAAGAACATGATGGCAGCATGCGACCCACGCCACGGGCGCTATCTCACAGTTGCTGCCATTTTCCGAGGCCGCATGTCCATGAAGGAGGTGGACGAGCAGATGCTGAACGTGCAGAACAAGAACAGCAGCTACTTCGTGGAGTGGATCCCCAACAACGTCAAGACGGCCGTCTGCGACATCCCGCCGCGCGGCCTCAAGATGGCTGCCACATTCATTGGCAACAGCACGGCCATCCAGGAGCTGTTCAAGCGCATCTCTGAGCAGTTCACCGCCATGTTCCGCCGCAAGGCCTTCCTTCACTGGTGAGAGACACCCCGGTCCGTTTGTAGCCTGAGTGCATGCCCTCATGCGACGTGTTAATCACCTCACCGCTTCTGTTTCAGGTACACGGGCGAGGGCATGGACGAGATGGAGTTCACGGAGGCCGAGAGCAACATGAACGACCTGGTGTCCGAGTACCAGCAGTACCAGGAGGCCACGGCCGAGGAGGAGGGAGAGTTCGAGGAGGAGGGTGAAGAGGACATGGCCTAAAAATCAGCACGGCTCTTCTTTTTCTTCCTTTTCTTCTTTCTATGCAACAGTTTCAGGTCAATGCGGTTCAGACGTCAAGAAGTTAAACAACTTTTTTCTTTTCTTTTCTTTTTTTTAAGAACAAAAGTTGTTATATATCACCAAGTTATTTAGAGCGTACAGGTGGTCTCCATGCTTTTATGTGTTACATGTTTGCTTTTGTTCCCCATCTTTAAATATGAATGTTTTCAGCCTGTTCTTTCTTTTCTGGTTAGTATCACCTCATCATTGCGCTGTTTCTAAATGGATGGTGTTATTAAAGGGAGCCTGACGCTTATTACAGGAGGTGTGATCAAAAAAACTCCATTTAAAAAAAGATGTAGCAGTAAATAGAACATTAAATGTCCTGTTTGTGTAGATCACTTACCCTTTGCACTGTTTGATGTCACCACAGATTTTGAACATGACCCAGCTCCAGCTTTAACATGTACTAATGAGAGAATGTAACACTGACTAATTCATGGCACTTTCTTGCGATTTTTAACACTTAACGTTTAATGTAGAATATAATTATTTTATTTTATTTTTAAGTGAAATTAAATATTTAAGATTTATTCTAAATGAAAGAAAACACTGAGAGCGTCAGGAACTCATCACTCCCACCTAACTTTGTGTGCTTGTTCTGATTTTGTAGAAGAATTTAAATAAAGTTTGTCTTTTTTTTTTTTTTTTTTGTAGAGGGGTTCAGTACAGCCATGATATTTTTACATTATCATGAGCCATCTTTCTGCTCATATCCCTTCTATCCTAGCGTGTGACATCCAAAACTTCCTCAATCTGAAATTGCGAATTCCCTGTTGGGGTTAATAAAGTTTGGTGCTACATATGGTGGATTACTTCTACTTTTGTCTTTTTGTCTACTTAAAAACAAATGAGTCAGACGTGCTCTTGGCATGATGAGTGCAGGTGTTTGTGCAGTAGTACAGTGGGGGTAAAGATGAGCCATATTTGAGTTCACTTTTAGCAAAGAAAACATTTAATATTCCGATTTTTTTTATACACACATGGGTGCTGACTAAATTCCCCTTTTTTAAAAGGAAAAAGCTAAGTTAAATTTAAGGTCCAATGTGAAATATGTGTGTATTTGATTCTGACCTCTCTAATTACTGGTGGCTCGTTTTAAATCATAGAACTAAAAACAATGGCTATATTTTATAGATAGATATATTTATGATTTAGCATTACCTTTCCCTAATTTTTAACAAATTTCATCATTTTCACAGAATGCTGGATAATTGTAGTTAAATGTTTATATCTGAATCACTGGTTAGCCTGATGTGGCCAAGTCTGCTCATCTCCTGCTGTCAAACTTAAGGGGTGGAGTGAGGAACAAAATGCAGATGGGGGAACAAAGTGGATGTAATTAAGAGGAGATGATAGCAGCAGTGAATGAGGAAAGAAGCAGAGAGCTTGAACATAACCAGAGAATGCAATGAGTTGAAAGCTCTCTATGTAACATCTTACTTAGCCTTTCCAAGGCAGAAACACCTTCCCGTCTGCTGTGCTCTGGGAGTTGGACACTCACACACATCCTGAGCTGCTATGTCAAGGCCCTTGGGGACGGTTGCTATGGGTCGCTCCCCAGCTGTGACAATAAACAGGCTCTGCTGTCCCCTTAGGAAACACGTAACATTTGTCAAAGTGGGAGAGCAACTGAAACTGCTGCAGGTCTACTTTCCATCATGAACACTGGCAGGTAATGGTAGACTTGAGCCAGGGACTTCAAAACAGATTTCTTTTGAAGCATTTCTGTCAGCAATCTGGGAAGATTGTACCGAGCAGGCGTTTCAAGAGGAAGCTGGCCAAGTACCAGGGGCTTCTGGAAGATCGCAGGAGACAGAACAACTAGAAAACCCACAGATCAAAACACCTGGTGCAGCAGGTGTAACTTAAATGAGACATTTCATCCTGTCTGTGTAAATGTGGTCAGAAGTTTATATCATGGGTGTTGAACAACTGCAGATTTTTGCATCATCAGTTCAACCAACTGTACATAATTTGATGTTATCCCTGCCATGAACTGGAAACTGCTGGAACTCCTGCATCTCTGTCCACAGAGAAGCGAGTTTAAAATCTCCATTGATGGAGAGGATGCTGGAGAAAGGTTTTATGATCAGGCGAGACAAACAGAGAGCTTTTTGGCCACTGTGCCAAGTGATATCTTTGGAGGCGTAAGTGAGGCTTTCAAATCTAAGAACACTGTGAACTGTCAAGCATGGTGGTGGTAGCATCATGCCAGTGGTACTGGTACATTACACAATAGGTATGGAATAATGAAGGAGGATTACCTTGTAATTCTTCTGTTTCACTTTAAATCAACAGCTAGAAATAAAATCTTGTTTTACATCATGTATGTTTTATAACATGTATGCTGCATAATCGTTACAGAAATCTATAAAATCCCCAAAATAACACGACATTCACGCTCATGACAAGTGGATGTAAACTTCAGACCACAGCTTTATATATGTCAGTCAGTTTTGGTGCAAAAGATTTCCCTGCAACATTCAGAGGTCTTTTTTTGTTCTAAACTACAGCTTGACCCATGTTTTTAGGTGCATACTCAGATATTTTACATCAGGGGGAATTTTGCATTTGGCGATAACCTCTGGTTCAGATCTGTTCATGCAAAATAAAAGCTGCTTATGTGAAATTTGTTTCCTCGTCCTGTCCGGACATGCCACAGATTTGATCTTTATCCACCTTCATCAGTATAATGGCTACTTTCCTTTAACCTTTGTCCAGCTGCACAGCCACACAGCTAACAATAGCATGTTTTTGTGCGTGTCTGAATAAAGCTCAGTGCAAACACTCATCCATGTCGGTATTTGACTTCATCTCTCAGTCTGCTTAACCTGCTATAATTATTATGGCCAGAATAATGCACCATTGTGAAAAGTTTACAGGAAATTTTGCAGTGTGTCGGGTAAATTAGAGTAAATATAATGAAAGACTGAAGAGAACAAGACAAAATTCAGATTTGCAAACTGTTTCTTTTGAAAACTGGGGAAATCTAACTGCATTTGATCATGAGAAGATTTTACATCTAACTAATTCAAAGGGATTTATCAGAAGCCATCGGAGAGAACAAGAACCTGCCGATTGCAGATGAAGGGAAATAATCCTGAATATTTAAATGACAGATAACAAACAAATGTCATTATGATTGGACACTTCCTGGTCCCGTTTCTTTCCTTTACATGGAACTAAAAAAAAGAAAATCAGCAGCATGCACATCATTTACAAAGTTCTCAGCTCTCAGTCCACAAACTGCTCCCCTTTTTTCCTCTGGTGTGCCTGTAGTTTCTGCTTTTTATTCATATATACACAGGAATGATCATGAATGCTTTCAAACCTATATAAGATGATATAAAGATAAGTTAGAGCATTGTTTTTGAAGTCAAAGTAAAGCTGACTGTTTGTTATCTAATGCACTGAGTTTATTTGATCTTTTTTCCTCTCGTCTGTTTTTTTTAAATCCAGTTTTGGGATTTATCAGCCGTTAAGGTGTCTGCCTCCTCTTGAATAACAGGAATGCCTGTTGACCAGAAGTCATGAAACCGCGACTCCATTATGCAGCTGACCCATGACACAAGGATTTAGTAAACATTAATCGACCTTCTGTGCCTTACCTTATTTCCTGCCGTGTGTATACCAAACAAACTTGAAACAGCAGTTTCACATACAGACACTACTAGTCGTGCCTGTTTTGTTTTTCCATATAAACCACACTGATAAGCCACATATGTACGCTCACCACTCACTTTCTAGTACTTGCTTGGACACCGTTTTGCCAGGGCCACCTTAATTATTCGTGGCATAGATTCAACAACGTGCTTTTTGGTCCATGTTGGCACAACAGTGTCACACAGTTGCTGCAGACTTGTCAGCTGCTCGTCCATGATGGGAATCTCCTGTTCCACCACATTCCAAAGTTTCTCTATTAGATTGAGATCTGGTGACTGCGGATGAAATTTGAGTACAGTGAACTCATTGTCATGTTGAATGAACCAGTTTGAGAGGAGTTGAGCTTGAGTTTTCCCACCGGGTGCAGCCATCAGAAGATGTGTACACTGTGGTCATAAAGGGACGGTCATGTTCAGCAGCAATACTCGGGTAGGGTGTGGCGTTTGAATGATGCTCAGCTGATACACAGCGTGCCAAGAAAATAGCATTACACCAGGCAGGATGGATCCATGCTTTCATGTTGTTCACATCAAACTCTGACCCTACTGTCTGAATCCGTCCATCCATCCATCCATCCATCCAGCAGAAATCAAGACCCATCAGCTCCAGTAACATTTTTCTAATTTCCTAGAGTCCAATTTTGGTGAGGCCATGTGAAGTCTCACCTCAGCTTATATTTCTTAGCTGACAAGAGCACTGTAGCGTGGTCTTCTGCTGCTGTAGCTCATCTGCTTCAAGGTTGACGTGTTTTGTGCATCAGAGATTCTTCTGCATACTTAAGTTGAGTCGAGTTACTCCTCTGACCTCTGGCATCAACAAGAGATTTTCACCCAGAGAACCGCCTCTCACTGGGTATTTTCTCTTATACAGACCATAAAACCATGGAGACTGTAGAGCCAACACGTCCCAGCAGATCAGCTGTTTCTAAAATACTTAAATAAAAATAAAAATACTTGCATCCACCTGGGACCAACACCCAAGTCACATGTCCAAAGTCACTTAAAGAAATAAGAATAAGAAAGAAATGTGATGAAATATGATGGATTTTGTTTTATTTGTTGTCATTTTTTTTAAATACTTAATGGCAGTTCAGCATTTTGTGCATGACATAAAACATCACACCATCTTTGGGCCTCTTCTCACTGAAAAATCATGAAGAAATAAAAAGAAATAAAAAAGGAGGTTTCAGACAGCAGCTGTAATATTGAGACAGTAATATTTCATTTACACCAGCAATGGTGACAGTTATGCTCTGTGTGTGTTAATTCACCATCAGTAAACACTGTAAGTGCTGGAAAATGTCAGCGAGTGGCTAGTTTACACCGCAACATCCATCCATCCATTAACAAAAACAATATGAGTAACAACGAAGGCTGTACGAATGCAACTGCTCCCCGACGTCCACAACGAGAACGAACAAATTCATATTTTCATTAGGTCAACAGAGCAACACACCCCAGTTTATCCCAGAGGTTTTCCCTAAGTTCCTGCTCAAACAGCAGAACTGTGAACTGCTCATGAAAGGAAGAAGCAAAATACAATCAAAACAATTGGGTTTAGGCCTAATAACGTCCAGCATGTGGGGACACGCCTGGGTGTGGCAACAAAGATAAAACAACCACAGAGTTCATTCCTCATCAAAAGTCTCTCACAGAAAACCGGAATGACTCCAAACAAAGAAAAGCACACATAGAGTTTAAAATACAGAAAACCTCTGGTTTAGGAGTTAGTAAGAGTATTGTTTTTATACTTTTGATTTGTCTGCTGCTCTTCTAAAATCTGCCAACTCCTTAAGTTGGGAACCAGCTGGTGGGAGTGAAAAACAAGAAGGACAGAGGGGATAAAGTGGAGAGGAAAGAAAGGAGACAAGGGAAAGTCAGCCTCGGGGTTTGAGAATTTAGCCGATTGTATACTCGTAGTGAGCCGTTCACTACAAGAAGGAGACAGAAAATATCAACGGATTCTCCTACAGCACGGAAAATGGAAAGTTCATAGCAGTGAAATAAGGCCACATGGGACATATATATGAATAAATAAAGAAATGGGGGAACTATATCATATCTGATAATTCATTAAAAAAAGAAGAAAAGATGAGAGGCATTGTGCATTTTTTGCTGTTAACAGAAGGATTACACTGATCAATATTAAAGGGGACCTATTGTGCTCTTATAGGGTTTTACAGTAGCGGGTTATTATTTTAACGATGGCCAGTCTGTGTGTGCAAGATTACGAACCCAGTGAGAGCAGAAAGCTCTGACACAAGCTTCTGGCTGTGAAAACAGAAACTCCGCCCACTTTCTCTTTACAAGGAGCTGCCAATGAGAAGATAGCTGGGCTAAAGGGGGAGGAGCTACTTGAGCAAGAGATGGCTTATTTCAACCTGATATCACGGTCCACCATTTCTCGCTTTTCCTCTCCAAAAACTGAAATGTACACGCATGCAGAAGTTGCAGTAACAGCAGAGGGAGATATTTTATTTCAACCAACATGAAAATAATCATGAGAAAGTTTTTAAACAGACATTATTAACACATTTACATGTATATACATATTAGCCCCCGAGCTAAATCGATTCTAAAGATTAAGGATCCTGGTATGTACTTCATACTTTTCTTGCTCACTACCGACTTTGTGGATTTAAATACATTATCTCCCCCTGCTGGTAATGCAACTTCTGCAGGTGTGTCCATTTCACATTTTGGAGAGGCAAAGCGAGAAATGATCAAGGTGGTCCAGTGTCTCTATTACATGTTTTGCTTTGAAACTGGGTTGCTTACTTTGAACCACGAATCATGCAAAGCTATTTTAGTAAAGGAGCAGAATAGGTTCACTTTAAAGTTTTAATCAGATCTCAACCATTAAGAGTCATCCACATCCAAAGTGATGGGTATGATGCGGGATTTACACTCGACATGTAATGCAGTTTAACGGATTAAAATACAAGGTGTGAGTAGAAGGTCTGTCCATAAAATATATTAAAAAAACCACACCTGACATTTGGCCCATCTGCCCTTCAAAGTTTGAATTTTGGCTTTTCTTGGATCTCTCCCTGGAAGTCCCGTTACTAGCTTTGGGAGACCTCGAAACTTTTGTGTCAAAATGAGTTGTTGAGGAGAGCTCGGTGTTCAGGTACAGCCAATTTTCAGCTGAAAAATGAACGCATCAGGTCAGGAGCGAGTTGGACTTTTTAAGGCAGAGATATTCACTGTGAACTGCGAATAGTTCACACAGCCGCTGTAGACTTGTGGCGGTGTTTGCAATGGGCCTAAATTTCATTTATTTTCTCTAAATTTTGCTATTTTTAGTATAGCACATTTAGTACATTTCACAATTTCTTCTGGAAATTTTTCCATTTTTGGGACATTAGGGGCTGAAATAATGCATAAAATTAAATTTTAATCCTAATAATCACCTTTCTGTGAGTATTTGGGATGTCAAGGTAACACCTCCTAGGTGAGGTGCGCCAGGCATGTCCTATCGGGACGAGGCTGTGGGATGGACCCAGAACACGCCCCAACTCCAGTTAAGCTGGAGGAAGTGGCTGGAGAGAGGGAGGTCTGGGTTTCTCTGCTTAGGCTGTTCCCGCCACAACCCGGCCCTGGATAAGAAGAAGAACGACAGATGGCACTACAACCAGCTGCTTTGAATACGGCGAGTATGTTTTTTTTTTGTCTAGTAGCAGGTGTAAATAATTATTTTAGGGATTTAGCATGTGCACCTCCAACCAGTTTCTGTACAAATGGATAAACACTTTCCAGGTGGACTGGGACCATCTTTTTGCTGTAGATCTGTATCAGATGTGGTAAAAATATACCTCATAACGAGAAGAAACAGTTGCAGAAACTTCTGGATAAATCTGAAAGCGAGTGGCATCAATCACCAGTCACGCCAGCACAAGCTTTGCTCAGCATCCGCCCTTGTTGTCATATCCGGCGCTCTGTGACTTCATCATCTTCCTCAAAATTAAGTTGTAGGGTCACTGAGGGACAGAACGGGGCTTCCAGGGAATGATCTGGAAAAAGCAGCCCCTTTAACTGAGGGGCAGCAGTGCACAAACACACAACAGTATCTGCTCAAAATGCTGTTATCGATCATGTGACGTGTTGCCAGAAAGGCAACCTTCTGCGTCGGGTTCACTATTCTCCACAAAAAGGGTTGAAGCAAAAAAAAGGTGACACTAATAAGACAACTCAGATGGGCGTCACCTTTCACCAGTCTGTATCTGAAATAAAAAGCACATCTGACGTCCCGGGCACTGAAAGCTGTGTGAGAGATTCCTGCCTAATAACATCAGATGTTTGTAAACTCGTTGTGCGTTTCTGTGACTGCTGCTGAGGTAACAAACCCGAAGCGTCCGTTCATCGCGTCTCTGTTCGCTCCGTTTCCCTGTCAGCCTCCGTCCGATGTGACCGATGAGCACAGTTTTAATTCAGGGAACAGGTCCCAGAGGGACCTGTTCCCTGACGCCGCTTGGCATCACTGTAAGCCGCCACATTCGGCAGGCGCAGACGAGGACGCGAGAACCACTGCTTCCTCTTCCTGCTGAACCTCTCTGACAGCCAAGATGCGAGTGAGCATGCTCTGTAGAGTGGCGGCATCCAATGGTTGAGAAGTGTACCAGTGGGGACTGTTGAGGTTAAAATGGAAATGATAAAAAACATTATTTTCACTTTACAGTGTCAACATAAAGTTTTTTCTGTTTGCTGATCTTTGTGAAATTTTATGGACAGAAAATTTCACATTTTTTCACCTCAAAAAAATTACGGGAAATGACAAGGAAATTCTGTGTCGTTAGCTTGTGTTGATCACACAGCATTGAAATGCTTGCTGAAGTGTTACTTTTGTAGAAAATACAGAAACAAAAATAACAAGACACCCATAACCAATTCAAGAAGCAACGCCTACACGAATGGTTTCACAGCTAAGCTCGGGGTAATAACGAAGCTCTGACCTGTGTGTGTGGACGTTCTGTTCGGGCTGCAGGTAAAACATGTTGGTCTTTTTCTTCACAGACTCCGGGCTGTGGTGCACAAAGAAAGTAATGCGCTCAGTTTTCATTCCTGCAGCAGTGATTGCAAGTTTGTCTGTGTGTGAGTCTCACCATCTGGAGAGGTAGAACTCATAGAGTCGGACAGGACAGTGCAGAGGGTTGGTGACGTTCTCCATCATCTCCAGGTCCCCCTCGTTCTCCGTCTGCCTTTTTCTGAGTCGTTCTGGACATAACGGGACACAAAAACCCAGCTGATCTCTACTTCTGTGCATACTTTAGTTAAAGTCATTCACATGATTTCAGTCAACGACGCCCACCTGTCTCTTCAGAGCTGGGCGCACTGGCACTGCTTCTCTGGAATTGGAGGTAGTAGACTTTGCCGGCTCGGCTGCAGGGTTTAGAGTGGCGGGTGAAGTTGGAAAAAGACAGGCGCTGGTGCTTCTCCACGGTGTTGAAGTGGAAGTATTTGGTGCAGAAGAAGAGCAACGTGTTGAGCAACACTATGGGTGAATAGGCACCCAGCTGCTTACACTCCCACAGGTAGGACTCCTCGACACGGGAGGAAACAACGCCACCTGGAGGAAGAGAGATGTCTGGCTCTTTTTGTTTGCTGGTTGGTGCTTAAAGCAAAATAAACATACTGTAAATATGTATCAAGATAATACCCTAGAGTGAATTAATTCGTAGTTTTGCTACAATGCTATGTCTATTAAAGAAAATAGATGAGGAATAATTGAATAAAATCTATTTTATTCATCGTACCACTAGGTAGTAGTTTTGGTTTCCAGAGTTGAAGCATCCCAGAGATCTCGGAGGCAAACTGATTGTACAGCTGGTCGGTGAAGATGTTCTCTATGCGACCCATCATAAACAGATGCTGTCCAAACAGAGAGGGTGGGGGACGGAGAGGGTTGTTTTAGGAGAAAAATAAAGAAACATGATGGAAACCAGTTGTGCAGTTTTTTGTGGGCACCTGTTGTATCCCCAGACAGAGGTAGAAGATGCTGTCCGGGCTGTAGGGTGCTCCGTTGGGCCGTCGCACTTCTTTGATGAAGCAAGACAGACCGAAGCTCAGCTCAGCGGAGTTGCAGTCAAGGACGTCTTCTTTCACTTGAACTGGATCGGCTGTTACGGGGAGAATGAAGGTAAAGCGCAGGCAGTGCAGATTAAACAGAAAATTAATCAAGAACGAGGAAAAAAACTCACATTTTTGTGGCTGCTTGTTGCGTTGCTGGACCCAGCTTCTCCAGGCTTTAACCCCATACAGGTGGTTCAGTTTGGAGGTAGCAGAAAGTGCCATGGTTGTGCCACGCTCCAGAGAACCAGTCCTCCTCCGACCCTGGATAGTTGATGGGAAAAAAGCTTTTTATGGCCAAATTAGGTACATTTTAAACATCATAACAACATAACATGGAAGTACAGGGAAGCATTCTTTGTTTTGAGTCCTGGTTTTTGGATCAGTAGGAGTTTTCAGCAACATAATCAGACAGGGTATGGGGAAATAAACCCCGCCCCCATCCTGATGGGTTCTCTGCCCAGTGCCTCCACATTTAAAACAATTCCCTAAGCACCCTTGACTGGCAATAGTGGAAATAGAAGCATGGAAGATTTGTTATGCACTTACAGTATAATTCAAAAGATAAATGATTAAACATAGCTTAGGTGATTTTTTGTTGTCTTTTAAAATATACAAGTAATAAAATAAGCTGGCAAATTCCAAAGTCCATCATAGGGGGAAAAAAGAGACTCGTGATCAATTATGTCGTACCCGTTTCCGGCCAGACGAGCCCTCTCTGGGTCTCTTCACTCCTCGCTGTGGAGCACATGACTTCTGATGCAGCGACTCTGCAAAAACAAACATTTCCAATTATCCTGCTTCTGTTGTTAGTGGATGATTTTCATCTTTCCTCTGTATTAATTCTATTCTTTTATTAATATCTATTAATCATCCACAATATCTAGTGGCTTAATGTTCACCTAACAAGCACAGGATTCCTGGTTTGAGTCTGGAAGGAGAAGCAGCTTAAAAAACATAAGAAAAAACCCTCCAAAATCAAACTTATGGAGCTATCATACTGAGAATTTCTGTTTTTATATTTTATCTTGTCTGTCTGGATTTCTTCTTGAACTTAGCATATACTGCTAAAGCAAATCTGAATCAAGTATATGTTATGCTTTCTTCAGCTGACTATCAGTGATGTCACATCTCACTAGAAGGGAAGTCATTTTCCAAGTCCATCATCGGGGAGGTTGGTGGTTGATCGTCAGCACAGCTGGCAGGAGGGTCGGTTGTCATTTGGCTCGTCTCTGGCTCTGGATCAGCTGCCTCTGGATTCTTCTCTGAAGTCTGAGTAAGTGGTAGGTCAGCTCGGTCTTCTTCTTCCCTCAGAGTTTCCCCGTGATGAGGGATTGTGGGAGCGACCACTTCAGACTTCATGTCTCCACTCTCAGAGGTGTTCTGGTCTAGAGCAGTCACATACAAACCCAGAGGATCATGAAAACACTGCTGGAAGTGTTACATCTATTAAACCCAGGATCAGAACGTTCACCTGCACCGGACTCATCTCTCTGCTTTTCTTCCTCCACCAAAGAAGCCTCTGACTGGACAGCTGCATCTTTCGTGTCCCTGTTCAGTGGTGGAACCATCATGGGTACTGGAACCTTAAAGAAAAAAATGGAAAGAAGTGTTTGATTTACTGAAACGATTATTTAAACCTTATAGATTGTGAATATAAAGTAAGAGGACCTACAGGCATGGGCATAGGCAGTGGAACAGGTGTGTGCTGGGAATACATGTTCATAGGCACTGGAATGAAGACCGGCACTGGGACTGGAACCATTAACACCTTCACGTTCTCCTCTCCTGCTGCCAGAGGAGGATGAAAGGGAGATAAAGAAAGAGTTAATCTTGTTTTTATGTGAAGAAAATGATTTGAAGAAGAGGAAAATTAAAGGTGAGACACAGGGGTGGGTCACTGTGACATCACAGGTCAATTAAACAAACTTTATA
Source organism: Rhamphochromis longiceps (assembly GCF_057381845.1). NCBI lineage: Eukaryota > Metazoa > Chordata > Actinopteri > Cichliformes > Cichlidae > Rhamphochromis > Rhamphochromis longiceps. Next base: position 16,666,081 of record NC_140575.1, read on the forward strand.
AGAGACCAAAAAGCGACAGTTTGGGGTTAGCCAAGAGGAATAAAAGTGGACCCCTTAATACTTCCCAGCTCCACGTTTTTATTCCTGCACTCTACTCGAGTAGTTTTCCCATGATTCAGGGTTTGTAATAATCATTTTTAATCTTAGTCGGGGCCTCATCTTAACCAGCTGTTTGTGCTCCTGTCTGATGAAATTGATAAAAAAAGCTACCATTAATTTTTACTGTTTCCCCATACGATACTCATTGCACAACTAATAAAAATTAATCCTCTGAGATTACTGAGCTTACAGTCACAGTCAGACTCTAAGGAGCAGCTGTTATTAATTCACTCCAGAAAGGGATCAGAAGTAGGTGTATGTGTACAAAAAGGTGGCATTTATTAATAAAAACATGTGAATGAAATAAAAGGAAATCCTGCTGGTGCCAACATTACTAGCTGCTCTGGACCTAACCAAACTGTCTTTGCTACCAGCTGATCATTAGGATTATAGGTGACCCACAGAAACCAACAGCAAAAACCACCCAACTGATGGAGTCGGCTACAAAAATAACAGAGAAAATCTGGGATGTGGACACAGGGAAAAGCGGAAAGAGAGATTCCTTTCACAGTCTTATGGTAAAAGGTAAAATGCTACCAATGTGACACCAAAAGATCTGCTGTTTGCAGAGTCTTCTGATTTATTGGAACAGCAGTTTTTTGATTTTTGAACAAACATGTGGCCAGCAGATGTCGCCACTGAGATGTGACTAACTTTTCTGATGGAGTGTCAGGTCACTCCATCAGGAAAATTTGATTTCTCATCACTGCTCCTGCATTTTTGAACCATCAGGGATGGCAAATAAAGCCAGCTGCCTCATGTCAGGACTCAGCTGACATGCATTTATCATCAGACTGAAAAAAATCCCAGACAGCAATAAACCTTCACATAATCACAATAAATGTAAGACTTTAAAACCTTTCTTAATATCAATTCAATGATTAAATTGATTTGGAAATAAACCTCAAATGTTCAAATGATCGTTCTTTTGGTTTCATTTCAGAAAAATGTCCAAATGTTTATATTTTTATTAAGAAAATAAGACCATCGTGAAGTCCCACCGCTTATTAAAAAAACCTCACTGACATTTATCATTATTTTGGCATCCTCACATATATGCAGACTGTACTTTTTAGATGTTTAAGATGCATATTTTATCAAGACACTGTTACTGTTGATTGTTTTATACCTGAAAAACAGCCGAGAGGACCCAAATGTGCCGAAAGGACGAAAACAAGAGACCTGTAAGTCACCTGCAGCCACCTCATTAGGTGGAGAGGAGTGTAGGTATTTCACCTGAGTCAAATATCAGATGCTTTGTGGCATTTGGGCCACAAAACACCTCCTGTAACACATGTCGATCCCAGCAGAAGACTTTGGGCTCTTAAAACTATTAACTGCCTTAACTGAGCCACAATGTTAAGAGTCTGAGCTCCATCCTGATCATTTTGTCAGCATTTGTTGGCAAGAGGCCGAGGTGAGGGTCAAATATGTCTGTTATCTTAAATTTGTACATGTCAATAAAAAAAATAATAAAATAAACCATCACAACTGGGCTTTTTTTTTTTTTTTCGCAAATATAATTTATTTGCAGTCCTTGCTTTCAACCAAAACTTTCAAAAAACAGAGAAAATGAGGAGGAAATGAAACATGCAGATGCACATACAGCAAAGTGGAATAAATATTAAAAATAAAACAGTGTACAATGGGTCATTAAATAAAGTTCAGTAATGTTACACACAGCTGGAATCAGTTCGACTTCAACTCAAGTCAGAATTGAAACCAAACTTGGTTCGCGAGACTGCATCAGTAGTGAGGTAATTTTCATGAATCACACATTCATATCAAACAAAGTGTAACAGGATATAAAGTTAGACTGACATCAACTAAACGAATGAATGAGGTTTGCCAGACTCGAGACCGGTCAGACATTGAAGTGAGCGCAAGTTTTACCCTCAAAGATGAACGCCTACCTGAGGTTTCAGTTGGGGATTTACTAACCTTCAACTGCTCACATACTCCAGCTGGATTTTAATAGATTTCCTCACCTGTAAAAGGGGGATCTGTTGTTTTTATAATTCAAGTATTTAATGCCAATGCTTTAAAGCAGATGGTTGTAGATTTTTACTCCGGGACTCTACCAAAGTAGCTTTGCATGATTCACAGTTGAAAATAATCCCCATTTATCTTTTACTTGGCCTGGCTGCAGCCCCTCGCTCTAGCATCCCTCAGAATGTAGCCGCTTTAGCCCCTCCCCCTCCCCTGTGATCTTAACAACAGGTGGGTGGGGTCTGTACAGAGCTGAGAGTTACAAAAAAAAAAAAAAAAAAAAAAAAAAAAGCCTGAAACTTAATGTTTCTTAAGAGCAGTCTGAAGCCGGATGTTTTACTTGCAAATAAACTGAAGTCACGGGCTGTTTTAATTGTGAGCATCCACAGTTGTTACAGTATATATAGAAAAGGGTAATAGGTCCTGTTTAATGCAGTCACCATCCTACACAATAAAACCACATGCCTCCAAATGGGGTATCATCTTCATGAGAAGCTTATTGAGAAGCTAGAAGACTTTAAAAAAAATGACCTTTCAGCTTATAAAGAAGAAAAAAAAAAAACTCTCACATCACAGGAAATGGAGGAATAGTAGTATGGATGAGGGGCCATCATGAATAATAATTAAAAAAATGAAATTAAATTTAATAACAGGTTTTAATCATTTGACACAATTCTTCTTTCTTTTTCTTTTTTTTTTAAACAAGTAAGGTCAGTGACTTGTCTTTTGTGGATCTCTTGCAAATACCCACCATACAAACTAAATACTCATAGCGGAAAGAAAATACTCAGCCATATGATTAGGTCATAAATATTGCTGTCTTTACTTCATATAAAAATACACAGAAAGCCCCTTTAAGTGCATCGTTTCTTTGTAGTGCCAGATTACAAGTATGAATTCACAAAAGTACTGAAATGAGGTTTTTTTGCCTTTGTTCTTAAGGCTCTGGAGGTAATCATAAACAACAAAACAATATATATATATGAAGTAGTGTGGAAACATCAGTTAAACCCTGTAGTTTTCAATCTGTGTCCGAGCTCGGGGGGGAAAGGGGAGGAGGCGGAGGAAGAGGAGGAGAGCGTCTCACGTTGGCAGATCAGGAGGCTGTGGAGAGAGTAGATCACTCGGGTGACACACTCGACCCTCTCAAGAAGTCAGCTAGAAAATGCAAATTCATTTCAACAAAATCACGCAAGCACAACATTAACAGGTTTAAAAAAAACAAACAAACAAACAAACAAAAAGGGCTGTAAGTTGTTGTAAGACTCACAAACATTCACACATGCTGAATGCACAAGCTTTATTCTTTACATGTTATAAAGCAGAAGGGAATTTGTGTATGCTCGGAAAACTCACCTTCAGTTTCCAGTTCGGGAATCACTTTGTAGATCAGTCGGGTGTGATAGAGCTCGAAACAGGGCACGGGGCAGAGGCTGGGCTCTCCTGAACACGTCTTACAGTAATACGACGTCTGCCTGCCCGACAGCTCGCTCCTGCTCTCACAATCTGTCTTTTCAAGCTGCTCCTCCTCCTCTTCTTCTTCTTTTTTCTCCATCTCCTCATCCTCTGCCCTCTTCTGCTTCTTCTCCGCTCCCTCTTCTTCCTCCACCCTCTTCCTCTTGTGCTGTCTGCAAACCTTGCAGTCTGAGTAAGTCTCTCTCTTGCCCAGGAAATGGCGCCCGGTTAGACGCGCTGGCAAGCCATCACACAGTTGCGTTTCTTCCTGACATTTTGGGCACGGTTGTGGTGGCGTGGAAGCTTGAGCTGACGGTTGGTCAGACTGCGAGGAGCTATCTAGCAGAACTGGTGCAATTGTTAAAAACAGCTAATTGTGAGCAAAGATTGAAGAACAAAAAAATATCAAAAAAGAAACACCAGCTGTGGACTGCGGGAACGCTGCTGCTGAGCATAGGATTCATTTTTATTTTAGGTGCATGGTGTTTAGATGGAGCAGTGACTGATACACATAAAATGTCAACTCTTAGTGAATGATGGCACAAATGGTAGCAAGTCTATCAGAATATTAGCCCACTGAGCTAAACTTTATATAAATCTAAATAAATTAAAAACAAAGAGGAAACTATAATAGTTTTAGTCTGTCTGATGATGCTTCAGGGAAAGTGTTTGTTGAGACTTGTCTCAACGTCTACAACACTTTGAGTTTAGTGTTTTTATTATAATGTCCGTGCCGCCTCTCATACACTGAAGGACTGAAACTGAAACAATAAAAACTAAACCCAAATTAAATATTTACAACAATAAAATCTATAAGAAAATCAGCCAACCTACAGTGGCCCTGAGAGGTCGAACAGGAACTTAAGAAAACACCAGCAAACAAAAATGTTGCAAAACAACACAATACACAGAAAAAAATAGAAAAAAAATTCACATTGGGTTTTTCTATTTCCATTGTGTTTTATGTGATTTTGTGCCATTTGCTGGTGTTTTCTTAACTTGCAGTGTATTTGACGCCTCAAAGCCACTGTACGGATCCACTATCGAAAACTTGCAGAAATGAAATAAAACTGAAAGCACAAAGTCAAAAACATAAGAGTAAAAACTAATTAGAAAAAACCTTGGTGCACTCACAGTAACAGCATTAAAAGAACATGATTATTTTTAATATTGTGAATAACTTTTATATTATTTATCTTGATTCCCTTTTTTAAGTTTCACTAGGGAAAACAATTTTATTGAGTCATACTGGTTTCTCTTTTTTGTTAACATTTCCATCTTACAAAGTTGAGAAAATTAAGCTGAGACCCTGATGTTGACTTATATAAAATATTCGTTTTATGTGAGGCAGACGTTTAATACATAAAATATTGATTCTCTGTCTGTTGTTGGCTGACAGGAGGAATAATGCTGATAAATTTAACACTGGTAATGCTAATGGAACAGTTTTCCAGTAAGAAGTAAGGACACTGGGATTCATAAATATTTAAATATATGGAAAAACATCTTTTAAATTATCTAATCATTGCTGTTGATACAAACATGCAAAGCTGTGACTTGTAAAACACCCAAAATAAACAAAGACAATGTAGTAGGTTTGTGTAAAAATCAACATATGTCCATTTAAAAACTTCCAGAAATTATAATTTTTTTTAAAGGTGCATTACCGGTACATGTTTGTTAGTGCACTGTGTATTCAGCAGGTGTTTGTAGCTGTGCTGTACTGAGTTTTACTGTCAGGAAGTTACTGAAAGTGGTGCAGCTCAGCTCCCAAATCTCACTAATCAACAGGCAAAACATGTTGAGGTGATTCCTGCAATTACCTCCTGATTCAGTGGAAGGCAGCTGGCACATGCTCTCTTGGTCCATGGTGAAGGGCCTGCAGAGAACGGACTTGTTCTTCATCTGACGCCGACGGGATGAAGGCACACGCATGGCATCGGTTTGGGTACTGGCCTGCATATTAAGTATCAAACAGTAACAATAAACGAGGCGGATCTGACTCATAATCATAAATTTGTTACAGTGGACAGTTTCTCCAACAGGAATCATTTGAATGTCAAAAAGGGTGCCATTTTTTTAGCAGTCTGTGCTGTTTGACATCAGAGATGTAAATCTTGAGGCCACCTTAATGTGAAACTGCTCTCTGCAAGTCCAAAGATCAGGTTTCAGCCTTTCTGAACTACAGCTCTATTAAGAATAACAATGGATACTGGGGCACCAGTTTAGCTCACAGGTTGAGCAGATGACCCTCTGCGTGTCTTCCCCACTCTCTCCCCCCTCTTCACTCACTGCATCATTAAGAATAGGAATGGATACTGGAGTCACTCGGACTGCATACTGACACTTAGTTGTACAGTGTGAATACATATTGTTTGATCTGTGGACTCTCTTTACACAGCATGCTTGGGTGAAGTATCTAAGATGCACCATTTGGAGAAAATCTTCAGGTAGTTTCAACAAAGCAGTTTTTATTTATTCTCTTTTAGATCTTTGAGGTCAATGAAAAATGCAAGTGACAGGTGATGTCGCCGTGGCTACGGCCATTTTTCATACAGAGTCTGCTGAGGTTAATTGCGATCTTTGCAACGTGCTCGTGAAGTTGACACTTGAGTACAGAATGCCACAGAGTAAAGAAAATAAATTAAAATGGACCCAGTAATATACACAATTGACCCTCTCTAGTAATGTCAGGCAAAATCATCCAACCCTTTGAGAACAAATACACACAGAAACAGTACATACGTGGTCGAGATTCTTGCCGTCTACATTGGAGGTCGGTAGAGCTCCTAAAACAAACAAACAGACAAACAACAAAACCCCAATAATATGGTTATAATTAATAATATGATAATATGAGATCTGACATCACAAACACAAACCTAAATGACTAAATATTATCAGTTGCTTTAGCGGTAGCTATCTTTATTAAATATCTGTACTGTGCTTATTACAGAGAAAACATTTACATAAGAGAGCTTCTCACTTATTGCAAATACTCACTCTAGAAAGGATCAAATGTTTAAACACCAAATCTAAAGACACTAAATACACAAAAAATATTAGAATATTAGGACACTGGTTTTATGGATGTGTGCATGTACTAACCAGTCAGAGTGGTATCTGCTGACACGCTGGGCTGTGTGGCGGAGCCGTTGGCCAATGAAACGACGTCAGCTATGACTGGATTCATCTTTGAGGAGTGGTGGGGTTGGGTTGGAGCTGGAGCTGGAAGTAGAGAGTGAATGCAATCCCTTCACCCAGATGCTTCAGTGTTTACCACGCAGCCCTTACTTGGTTTGTTTTGATTTAAACACCATTTGAGAAGCAGCTCTGTAGCTTTCTAAATTTTTGCAGATTTGAAATAATTACTGCGCGTGTTCATGTGCAGCTTTACAGTTTTGAACACCGTTTACCATATGGTGTCTGTGGCGCCGTCCCATTACTGCTGCTGTGTTGGCTCGTCTCAAAGTGAAGGTGGCAGTACTGCTGTAGGCAGGGCAGGTTGCAGAAGTTACGCACCGAACCCAAACACTGCAGCTTCTCCGTCATGTAGCCCTGCTTCCTGCAACTGTCACACCGACCCATCTGCACCAAGACATAGGAAGACACGACCACATTCAACACGCTGCAAGAGGCATCGTGTGGTTCGGTGTATAGTGCAGTGGGGCAGCCGTATTCTCACCCCGTAGTAGAGTACAGTGTACTGGGACATGCAGTGGGGTCTGCAGAACTCCTCCAGCTTGCCTCCGTAGTGACTGTGCAGCATCTTCTGTGCAATGCCAGAGCAGTAGGTGCAGGGACGCCAGACATGCTCCTTGCTACGAGAAGTCAGGTCATGCTTGAAGAGCAGCTTACAGTCTGGAAAACACAGGAGGGATATTACCTCAGCACTACTGCAAACACAATTAAGCAATCAAATCTGGAAATTAAAACAGAGAGAAAAGCTAGAGAGAAAATTCAGATAGTTCCTAAGAGATAAGAATTATCTTGTACTTTCAAAATTACAAAAAAAATCCAAGTAGATTGTGAGTTAGAGTTTGAGGGTCAAAAATAATAACCGAGATGACCTCTGATGAGAAGGATTTGCAAAGGATCACAGCAATAGAGCGGCACATGGCTGAATTATGTTTAGTAACCAACACGACGAAACTTGACTAGCATCAACAGTGTAGAACAGGATGAAGGCCATCTTTGAGCATTACTCACTTTCACTGCAGAAGACCAGGTCCTGCTGGTTGTAGACGATGGTGTCAAAGATCACCTTATCCTGCTTACACCACTCGCACACAGCAAGGATATTTTTCTGGGTTTTATACTGCTCACAGCACATCTTACTGCAGAACACAGAAATTCGACCCTGCAGGCAAAAACAACAACTAGTATATTCCTTTTTTATGGTGCGGCACTGGTCATGCAGAAGGATATGAGTGAGTTTACTTACCTGGTGGCTGAATAATAGCGGCTTGGTGTTGAACTGTTTGCTGCACTGGTGACAGGTCAGTTTGGAGGTGTCACCTAGCCGGCCCTCTGCCAGTTTCATTGGCTGACCGGCCTGCGTTTGTCCTGGCACAGAAGGGGAGGAGGAGATGGCCGGATGGGGAGGCACTAGTGGGGGCACTGAGGTATGACTGGGATGATTGCCTGGATAGGGAACTGAGGATGGGTAATCCTGAGGGACGGGAGGGACTGAGCTGGCTCCGGCAGAAGGCCCCGGTTTGGGGGCATCTCTGACAGAGGGGTCCCTGAGAGAAGAGGCTCCATTGGTCAGGTCTGGCTGGGATATGTGGCCAGATTTCTATGAGACATTAAGGGAAAAGAAAAAAAAATTACAAGACGGCTTAGACCATCAATGTGTGCCATCTTTAAATTTATTAATGCCACTGTTGCTTTACCCTAAAGATAGTCACACAGGTGTAGGAGCAGAAGTTACGTATAGTGCCATCCACCATGGCAAGGTGATACTGAGGAACGGCGGTCACTTTACACAGGGAACATGGGAATGGAGTACCTGCAAAAAAATAAAACAGTCATTAAAAACAAAAACTTGAGATTCTTCCTCCAATGGAGCCAGGAGGCTAACTAATAATTTTCTATTCTGCATGGTATCTTAATTTGTAATAAATATACTGCTGTAAACCCTGTGCTTGTGACATGACCCTGACACATGTGGACGCGTGTGTCATACCAGTGAGATTATGCTGAGGTGGTCGACTCTGTTCCACGCAGACCACAGAACAGTAAAGCTGAACTTTTCCCTTCTGGTCTCGTTCCATGATGGTTGTGGACACGACCACTGTCTTGTGACAGTACGCGCACTCTGTTGTCTTTCTACAGGTCTGTGGAGGAAACGATACGAGGGTGCCGAGCATGATTTTTCTGACATAATGAATAATGAGAACAGATGCATGCATATATGCACACAGAAGCAGCTGTGCTTGCGAGGAGAGTCTGTGCTGCTCCCATTTTGCTCAAAGAGACTGACTATAAAACATTTTGTTATGAAAAACACTTTTTTAAAACTAAGAAGTTGGATCGATTATTGTAACTCCTGTAGAAAAAACTTCACACTGCCCAGGATAGATCCCCCTTTATATGATATGACAGGGCAAACCACTGAACCACCCAAGTACGCCAAAACATCAATTCAAGTCTAGCATTCGTAAAGCATACATCTTCAAAATTCAGCAGGTTCTGATAATTTGGACACATATGAGGGGGCACAGCTGCCCCTGAGCAATAAGGTGGCAAAAAAACAAAAACAGGTTTTGTTATAAATAAACAACATGTTTCTAAAAAGTAAAATGTATAGAACTGTATCTTATTCTTATCTTATTCCAGTGTTTTTTTTCTAATTTTTCTATTTGACATTGCACTGTCCACTTTCTGCTGTAACAAAAACAAATTTCCCACGTGTGGGACTAATAAAGGTTATCTTATTTTATCTCATCTCAACTGATACAAGGATATTTATACCTGTTTGTAGGTGCTAATGCAGGTGGGACCACAGAAGTTGAGCTGAGACTTCTCGATCGTGAGCGTCTGACAGGAACCTGATTTGGTGTTACAGTAAAGACCGCAGCCTTCGCAGCAGTTCATAGCTAACTGACGTATCTTGCGCCAGGTTACAAAGCAAGCGTCGCTGCAGAGTCTGTGTAGGCGGCCTTGATGGGTGACCTCGTGCTCAATTGGCTGTAGAGATGATCACAATCAAAACGTGGAGAAGCAATAAATACAACCAAAATGAAGAGACGCTGACCTAAAATTGGATCTTTATGTTACACACGTGAAGTCTTTTACCTTGTTGGAGACTTTACAGACACTACAGAAGGGTCTGTCAGTCTGGAGCTCTGCCGGTTTCTCTGGCGGCTTCTCTGGCTTTCTCTCCACTTGTTTATCAGCCCATTTGTCAGGAACCTTGTCAGTCTGTTTCTTCTTGTGTCTAAAGACGGACAAACAGAACTGGCCACAAAAGTGCATGAAGGTGCGGTCGTCTGCTGGGATTGTGATCATGTCCCTGGGCTGAACAATCTCCCTGCAAAGAGTAAAACAAGAACTAAAAACAACACAGACTCAAAATATCACCCATGCATGTACACTGTCATAGGGCCTGAGTAGTCCTGCCATTGTGGATTGCTAACAGAAAGTTTAAGCTGTTTTGGAGGTCAGTGCATGAGCTGGACAAAGCATACAAAATATACAAACAAATTGCATAAAATATAACAGCATTCATATGTAACCCTCAAAAACTACTGCTTATAATGCTGCAGAAAAATGAGGATTCAAAATTCTGACATGTGGATCCCTGTGCTGGTTTAAATGGAATAAATCAAATCTTTTGATTCACAGGTAGCACGGGAAGCCCTTTTTTTGCCGGCTTGCTGTCCAAATCAGAACAAGGACTATCACTGCCACCTAAAATCATAGATTGAGTTTTAAGTTTATCCGATAGCTGAATGACATCAAATGAAACTGGAGTAGCAGACCCACAATGACCAATGAGACTGGACGGCGCAACAACTGAAATTTTAAAATAAAAGTGAGGGGAAAACCAGCTGCTCCAAAGCAATGTGAAAATAGAGGCAAAGGGAGAAAGTTATGCTATGCACTAAAGGGTCTCACATTTCAGCGATATTTAAAAAATTTAAAAGTAGATCATGTAAAATAAAGTAGCATTTCGTTAAGACTCTCAAGTGACCATCCGTATACGGTTTTCATAGCACCACAAGGCAGCGAGTTCATATCGATGCCCAGTGGAAACAAGTGTGTACCTGTTGCACTGGAAACAGCATCGGTTTTTAGTGGGCAGAGGAAGATGGCCCGTCAGACATACAGTGGAGCAGAAGAGCTGCGTCGATCCTTTTCTCTGGAAAGCCGTTTGACCTTTCAGCAGAACCTGAAAATGTAAAGTCACATCATTGTACATATTCTCAGCAAATAACAGCATTAATAAGTTAAATACAGAGTTACGTGAAGCTTTTCAAATTGTAGTTTTCCTTTAACAATGTGCATTTTTGCATTAATACCTTAGAGCAACCGCTGCAGCGAACGCTACCAGGAACTGGGGGTTGTGGTGGGCGCGGCGGTATTGGTGTCAGAGCTGGTATTGAAGTTGGGACTGGAATTGGAGGTCTGACGGGGAGGGAAGCCATGGCTTGTATGACAGCTCCTCTACCAGGGATAAAAATGGCAGTCGGAGTCGGGGCTGGAACCGCTGCTGGCACTGAGGTGGACAAGAGGTTAACAAAGCTATCAGGCAGATTTATTAACCCTTAGATAATTCGCAGATTTTTCCTTTCTGCCACTAATCCGTGGTTTATCATTAGGTCCAATTTCAGGCCAATTTTCACACCAAGATCTTCTTTGGTTCACTGAAACTCTATGGTGCATTATTACCAGGACTAATAATAATAACACAATTTGAATTCTTGTTATTACAGTTAAAATCAAATAAACTACAACATAGTGTATAAGACATCACCACTAATGTTAAAACAAATGCACTCACTGGTAGGAGAGGTGAAGGTGTTGCCTCCACCTACGGAGAAGACGGAGCTGATCCTCAGCTCCTCCTGCAACAATAAAACAATAAGAAATCAGACTGCACATTTCTGTCTGTCTTTCACACTGCTATAAATCACATCAAAAAGGTCAAAAGATCATTTATTTAAAAAGACCCTCAGAATCAGCCATTTTTGGTACAATAACTTCAGTATATTTAATGAAGGCAGGTAAAATTTGATCTTCGTGCTGTGACTATATAAGAGGATGGCATATTGCTCCTATGCTCCAAAATGCTGAAAAACATGACTTAAATTTAAAAGCACACAAATTTTGAACCCACATCACTGCACTTCAAAGGCCTGCAACTGTGAAAATATTAACATGGTGTGAAAATAAAATTTGACATGTTATTGTGCAAAAGCAATCGGCTGATTCTGAGGGGACTGGGTGGGATATTTTTAAACTTGATGACCGAAATAATGAGTCTAAATTGTTTCATAACAATGCATAGTCTGTTAGCAGCTTCAATCCAAATACAGTGAGGTAATCTTTAACTTCTCTCTATACCAACCTCCTGGTGTTCGAGCTCCTCTTTGATCTGTCTGATGGAGCTCTGAGGCAATAACGCAGCATCGTAGCCTTCATCAATAGGCTCCTCTTTTATATTCACACTCGGAGAAATCGGGGGATTGCTGTCCTCCACCGGAGCTGCCTCTGACGTCTGAAATAATAGAAAGCGTCCATAACTACCCAAGCTGAAAAGGCAGTTAACTGACAGTGTTTTCCAACCCTCACCTCTCCCTGCTGACTGTCTTCTGTCTCCTCTGTTTGGTTCAGGACGCCTGCATCTGAACATGGATAGGGGAAAAAAGCAAAACAAAAAACGACATGTATTATTGTTTTCGTTATTTTTTTAGTAAACACTTTAAATAAAGTTGGAACAAATATGATCTGCAGAGGAAATAGATGACAATCAAGATCCTTTCCAGATGGTATTACATCCCTTTCTGCTTTTGTAATCAGTCCCAACACCACTGTCTGACAAGCAGCCTGACGGAGCCTCCACTGTGTTTCACAGATGGCTGTAGACACTCTGCTGTACCTGTCTGATGATTTGAGCTAAAAACTTCAAATCTGGATTCATGACAGGTTCTTGTTTAACTTCTCTTCTTTCAGAATGGCTTGTTGACCGGCAGTACTTCCACTGAGAGCTTCTGTCAGTGCATTACCCGATACCAACAGATGCTAAATTCTAAGATTTTCTGAGGAAAAAAAACCAAAAAAAACAAACAAACAAACAAACAAAAAGGGAAAAAAACAAAAACAAATTGAACAATAAAATGCATGCTAAGATTTTCATTAAACCCCTGGAACTTCACAAAAATAACAAATTCTGATTCATGTGGTATTAATATTGATATTACATTAAATTGATATGTTGTTGGTCACACACAGGAACTGACTGCCACTTATTCTAATTGTAGCATGGACATGCACTTGTTAAATTAATGTTTTAGCACTTTTTTACTCTCTATAAGGTTACATTTAATTCAACTGAATTATGGCACCAAATCACAACGAGTCAGCTCCCCGGGCGCTTTATATTGTAAGGTAAAGACACAATAACACAAAGAAACAAACTCTTTTTAACAGGAAGAAAAGTCTGGCAGAACCAGGCTCAGGGAGGGGCAGCCATCTGTTGCAACGGAGTGGGTTTGATTGGAAGAAGGAATTCAGTATTCATATTTTTCATATGTACGTATTTGCACTGTGTGTACTTCACAGGGTTTTTGTTTTTAAATCTGTGACACCTTTTGAAACCATTTTCACTTTTCTTTCAGGACATGTGGAGGTTACAACTTCTAATGGCTCAGTGGATCTTAAATGATGATCCAAGCAGATGGTAAACATATTTATTTTAGTCCTTTACCTCACTGCACAGATATTTCCCAAATTCTAAATCATTTAGTAGAATTAGAAAATAAAGTGAGTCTGAGCTAACCTCATTCATGTCTTCACATTTCTGAGGTACATCTGCAGAGCAGCTCGCCGGGATTCAAATCATTTGTCTCTTGGACTAAAAGAAGTAGGCTTCAAGGAGAACATCCTGCACTTATAAGGCTTCTCTTCATTCTGTCCTCTTTAAAGAAATAGCTGGTGTTTCACTCCTGTTAGCTGCAGACCTGCAGGCTTAACAGACTTTTCTGTGCTGGTAACAGGTAACCTCTGTTGCTTTCACCACTTTTCGGCCTCAAAAGTCCCCAAATCACTCGAAGTTAGTGAAGGTTATGAAAGTTGGCTGCTTCTACACTTGAGAAGCCCCATCCATGTGCTGTTAAAACAGTCAGTCTGCAAGTAAAATGTTTTGATTTCAAATAGTCAATCTATTAAATTTCAAATGCTGCCATTCATTCTTGTTTAATTGTCAAGTTTTGTGACGTAATCAGACAGTGCTGCCAGATTGTGAGCTTTTCCCTCCCCTTGTTATTAGAAATGTGTGTGACATGACATGAGCCTACAAATCACTGTATTTTTATTTATGTCCTTTGCTTCGACTAATATTTATATTCTTCTAAAAAGTATTTATTTAGGACTACCTTTTTAAATTTGTAATGCAAATACTACAGCCTCACTTTAATGTTACTATTTTGCTTGTTTTTTTTTTAGGTTTCTCGTTTTTACTAAGCATACTATTTATATGGTATTTTAAATTACTGAATATTTGTTTGCTTTTCTTACTTTTTCTTCTAATCATCTGCTTATAATTGCTTCACAGATGAAAGACATCTAAACTGACCTGCATATGCAGTAATAACATATTGTTATTGTACCTTACACTATAAAGTGCCTTGAGGCGACGATTGTTGTTATCTGGCGTTCCACAGATAAAGCGGAATTAAATTGACACCATTGTGACTTCATGAGGGTTGTTTTTACTTTTATTAAGCTCCACCCTCGACTCAAAGACTGTTTTATGAGCTGAATGGTACGCTCTGTGACTAACTGTATAAAAACAGTGGAGTAGAAATTAAAAAAAAAAAAAAAAAAGCAAACAGATGAGTCACTAACTATCGTGTCCTTCAAAAATAAGCAGCGTTACCTCTGCTGTTGTCTTGTGACGAGTGGAAGGTGTTGGCAGAACCGGTGCTCCCTGCCCTCTCTTCTTGCTCCTCCTCCTCTTCCTCCTCCTCAGCCTCCCCTACTTTTGGCTCAGAACCAAAGGTATTGCTCGGAGCTTCGCTGTTCTCCTGCTGCCTACCTTTCCTGCCGGCCTTATCCACGTCTACATCCTCCAGGGTGCCCATGGGCAGGGCAAAGTGCCAGTCTTCATCATCTTCCTCCTGCCCAAATGAAGGAAGGCCATCCAGCGCATCATCAAAAGCCGCTGCCCCGCTTCCTCCTCGTCCACCTCCCCCTTCGCTGGTCCCCATTTTAAAAGAATCCTGTGGGTCAGAGGTGGGCGAGGCAATGCGAGGAGGTGATGACTCGCCCGCCCCTTTGTCTATCTTTTCTTCTTTCCTGCTGCTGTTGCTATCCTCCTCCTCTTCCTCCTCCTCCTCCTCCTCCTCCTCCATTGGTTGTTGTTCCTCTTGTCCTGAGGTTTGGTCCACTCCCTTCGTCTCATCCTGTCCACCACTCTTGGAAGATGCATTGGAGTCCCTGGAGGAGTCGGCGAAGTCTCCCAACCCCATCACCTCGTCAAACACCCTGGACATGTGCTCCTCATGCTGCAGAGGAGAGAGATCATTATTATTTCTCATTTCACATCCATATACAACACAACTTTTGACAGATAAGGGCCAAATATGTTCAGTGGAAACATAAAATACATCCTGGATACAACCCCAAATTGGATAATTAGTTAAGAAACTTGATACACACAATCAAAGATATAATTAAGGCATCAAGTGCCATTTTAGTTTAACATACACCAGTTTTCTGACTAAAAACACATATTCTAGAGATAACCAAACATGTAGCATGACTGGCTGCTGGTGTCTTAGTCGAGTTAATGCATTTTTCTGTTATTTCTGCCAATCTTGAATAAAGCACAAAGATGTTTTTATAATTCATTAATCTAAAAACATCTAGCAGGGAGTCAGTCCCCAGAGACTCCCATGGTAAGAAAATAAACTCTTGATTATGACTTTAAAAAAGTATGAATTTCTGTACAATAGACAATAAAACATCCAAGCAAATAACAATCATTTTAAAGAAAAATACAAAAAAATCAACGAAAACCTGCCTAAGATGATAACACAGACACATAGGTCAAAATTAAGACCCAAAAAGCATATGGACACCCAGTGGGACCCTCAGAAAACCTGGCCATGAAATCAAAAGTTATCAGACCCGTGGAGCTGTAGCCCAAATCTGATAATTTTACCTTGTAACTGGGACGAAATGTAAAGCTTGATTTTCAGACTTCGCTGGTTTTGTTGGTAAAGACCATAAGACACTTTACAGCACCCACTGAGCCAGCAACTTCTTGACAGCAGTATCTTACATTCACCACAACCAGTGGCCTTTGTGCACACACACAGGAGCTTCTGTTGTAGTTTGACTATGCCTCAAAGAGCTACCTATTGTATGGAAACACACATCGTCAAGGCAGCATGTCCCATTTTTAACCGAGTGTTATGGGTTTGTGGGGGAAAAAACAAAACAGCCTTCCCTGCAAGACGAGCTTAAGGACACGTGCTGTTTTATTTCAATTACATATTATCAAAACTATTTTTCGTAAAAATTTACATTTCAACTTTTTAACTAGAATCAAGAGTAAATCATTATATTCTGGAATGAGGATTATGTTGAGCACACCCTCTGCTGGGCTCCAGGCTGAATTGTGGCACATTTCTGTAAATAAAATAACAGGAACTGAAATGGCTCCCCTACACTGGCAGAGACGTTTTATCTAATCACTCTTAAAAATGCAACCTTCTCATCACTCTTTCTCTCTGAGCAGAGATTTGACTCTCTGAGGGTTTTCTTGATGTTACTCACAGTTATGGACCTTGTCCTGGTCTTTCTGGGTCTGCCCGAGCGTCTTCTGTTCTCAATAATGAGGCCATCATTTTTGAACTTTCTGATAATATATTGAATTGTGGAGGACGGGACATTGATTTGTTTGCTAATCTGACAAACAGAGTTTCCCAGTGTGTGCAAATAAACAATGCTTATTCGTTTCTCTGCGCACACCTCACTCATTTTTACCATAATTTTCTTTTTGTTAAATGGGAGTTGCTGACCAGTTTCATGGTAGTTTATAATGGATGAACAAGGCCAATTAGCACAGGGTATAAACACCTGGCTCTTGCAGAACAACCACGGGTGAAGATGATCACACTGATGATGGACCACACAAACAAAACTTGTTCAAATACTTTTTCCAAACTGAGGTCATGTTTCTTTTGTTCCTAAAAGAGGAGGAAATGTCTTAACCTTACTTTAAAGGTATTATTTAAAAGCAGTCTTAAATATTCTAAAAAATAAGCCTTAACAGCAGCTTTTTGAAAAAACATTTAACTACAGTAGGGGAGTTTACATCCACTCATCATGGGTGTGACTATCATGGTAATTTGGGGGATATTAATGATTTCTTATTTTTGACAGGGTTGAATAATTGTACAGCATACATCTTTAATGACTTGAATGAACAAGAACACAGAGTGCACAGTTTTGAATGAATTTTTGATTTTTTTCTTAGATACACATCCACTGGAATGTGTTTAAACGTCTCTTGGCAAGCTGCAGTTCTAGTAGATGCTTTAGGTAGTCATCCACAAGCTTTTTTATCTGACCTCTCTTCTTAGCAGAATTGGTAGAGTTAATTTAAATGTGCTGATTTGCTGGCACAAAACCTGCTTTTTAAGTGTAGTCCACAAATTTCCAATAGGATTGAGCTCAGGGCTTTGGGAAGGCCATTCCAAAGTTTAATATTAGCCAGTTTTATCAATTCTAAAACCAGTTTTGATATGTTTAGGATTGTTGTCCTGTTGGAGTTTGAGCTGTCTAGCGGTTGAGTTGAGGTGAAGTTGAAGACTTTGGAGATAGTTCTCCTCCTTCATCCACTGTTTATGTAATGTAGAAGTAACTATATAATTAATTGCCCAACAATGGTCATTATATACTGTATTTTGCAGACAGAGTTACAGGACTCTCTCCCAGACCACAGACTCATACTACAAGTCTAAGCTTTATTAAAAAAAAAAAAAAACAACAACAACAACAACAAAGTGGTGTTTTCAAAATTGGAGTTAAAGTTATTTTTACTTACTTTTTACTTCCAATAGTGTTAACATACTACACAGGTCATGAACAAGATCTTTTTAAATTTTCATTGTAAGTGGGTTAAAGCACTTAAAAGTAGTCTAACATAAATGTAAATGCTGTAATTTGATTATTTTAATAAACCATGTAACTTGGTTAGATTAGATGCTGGCGTGACCAGAGTGCACACGTCTACTGTTGCTCACAGTGGTCCAAGGGACCGCTCAGGGAGTTTGTGTGTTCGCTCAGACACGTGAAAAATTAGAGGGAACATCGCACCGGAGTATATTCTCGAGCATCTCACACTTCTGATAATCAGTTGTCTGCTTAATGTTTATTCAGCTGTGTAAAAACTATAACTTTAATCTGAGCCAATTTACCGATTTACTCAGGAGCAAATAAAATACTGAGAAAGCCAAACAATAACATTTTTAAGTTATCTAAGTGTAGAGCTGGGCGATATGAGATTTTTTCATATCACGATATGTTTTTTTCATTTCAGGCGATAACGATATCTATCACGATATAAGCCAAATAACTATATTTGTAAGATTTAAATGTGCCGTTGCTCACAAGTAAAATGTGAAATAATCAGCAGCTTGTTTTTATTTAAATATTTATTTCCCATAATAAGTTCAACAGGGTAGATGTACTTAAGGAACATGAGACTTTTTCAGATAGATAAAGGCAAATATTGCAAACTACACAAAAGGCAGCCGCTAAAGCGTTTAAGTTTCAAAATAGAACAAACGAAACAGACTAAATTGTCAATTCCACTTAGAAACAAAATATTAATTCTAAAAATAAATCTTAGTTTGTTTTACAGAAGAACAGACAAAACTGACTAACCTTTGTCAATATCAAATAAACTGAGAACTAAAAGGAAATTCTCAATCTCTCCTTGTTGTATAGCTGAGCTTTTCAAACAGTTTTAACAGTTACTTTAGTCTGACAAAAGCCGAATGACGAATTAGCGCTTCCAGTCAGAGACTGAGGCTACGTCCACGGGTACACGGGTATTTTTGAAAACGGAGATTTTCCGTTTTCGTTTTAAAAAATAATCCCGTCCACACATAAAGGCAGAAATGAAGAAAAACGCTGCTAGGAACATGCCAAAGCAGCAGGTGGAGCTAGATTCCTAACCGTGCAGAAATGTTGGCCAATCAGAAGTCTAGAAGCCTCGGTGGGAAAAAGTAAACAAAGCTGGGGCATAGAAGCAGAACAGAGTCGTATGTGTGGAGGGACAGTAACTGTGTGTATATGTAAGCATTTAAACACTGCAGAGAGTAGAATTAACAGTAACAGTATTGTAGAAATTCATTTCACCGAAACAATAACGTGGCGCACAGTGTGACGCATGCACCAGTTTATTGTATTTCCAGACTTGCTTTCGGCACATTTACAGTGCACGCTACTCTGTTTTTGTCAGACTTGAAATAGCCGAAATACCTTCACACTACGGAACTTCTATGGCTCTTCCGTTCGACAATCTCTCCGGCATTGGAACCATCATCTGTTTTCTCTTCGGTCGCGCTCGGTTGATTTTTCTAGTCGGCACACTCATTTCCTCCATTACGCGCTGGCTCCATTACCCGCTGGCTGTTTCCCAAACAAACACACGTGCGGCTTGGCACTTGTGCTGTACGTAACAAGTCACGCGACGTGACGCTGCGGCTGTGATTGGTTCGGCTCTGCGCTGCTTAATTTGGATTGGCTGACCTTTTTTTTTTTTTTTTTTTTTTTAAGAGGACAAGAGCGGCGAGGTCTATCGCGATAGCTTAATTTCTCTATCGAGTAAAAGTTATATCGCGATACATATCGTTATCGTTCTATCGCCCAGCTCTATCTAAGTGACTTATATATCATGTTTAACCTGAGTAGCAAAAGACAGCGGTTGGTTTGAAAACGATTTGCCGGGAGTCCGGTGTTCTCACGGCTCTAGTGAGCCTTGAACCCCGGCTAGCCATCAAGCTGGTGGGTAACAGATGTCTCCGAAAATGTCGGGGGGCTTTTGAAAATATGTGGTGTCTTGATAAACTGAGCAGATATTTCAGGTTTACACAGCTACATTCTCGCCTGAAAATATGTTAAAAGTTTATTTTGTGACCCAGAAAGTATAATAAGAGTAATATTAAAACTAACCAGCTGCCGCTATTGTTGGAAACTGAGCAGGGCTGCGCTATGAATTCTGGGACACTGCTTCTTCTTCTTCGGGGTTTAATGGCAGCTGGCATCCTTGTGCTTTTTATTTGTTTTTGTTTCTAATGTCTCTGTAAAGCACTTTGAATCACCTTGTTGTTGAATTGTGCTATACAAATAAACTTGCCTTGCCTTGTACATGCAGTGCTGCCATCTTCTGTTTTAGTCCGTTATTACACTCTTAAATCCTACTACTTATTCCTGCGTCTTTTTGGATCTTACAAAGCTTCAAACGACGTGTCGACTATTATATTAGTCGTCGACGATTTTGGTAGTCGGTGTAATCGACACACAGTTGTAGTCAATCACGTATACCAATGAGAAGTTAACAAACATTGGCCATGTCAAGATAAGAACCTTCATTTATAGAACCTTCAGCACCACTCACTTAAAAGATGGAAGTGAGTATATGTATAAATTTGACCCTGAATGGATTAGAAAAAAATCCAAAACACATTAAGCTTGTGCACCCAATTCTTGGTTTTTAAAGTCATTAAAGATGTGTGCTGTACAGTCATTACATGCTGGAAAAAGAACAGTTCAAAGAAATACTTAAAAATCCTCAAAATATCATGAAATATATGCCCATGATGAGTCTATGAAAACTTGTGACCACAATTGTATATGTGGAGTTTACAGGTTGTAGGGCTAACTTAAGTCAGCTAACTTGGGCTACATCCACGTTGGAAGCCATTTGCTCTGTGTTTGTAGTTTTGAAGCCTACGCCTGGTTGCTTGTGGACCTCCCCCTAGAGTTTGACTGATTAGGCATCCATCAAATGTAACAACCAGGTCACTCTTCAAACAGGAGTATCTTGCACTCACTGGTTGTCACTTCAATCGCTCGCCGGGAAGTTGATTTAAGTCAGTTTTGGATTGTGCCTACAACGTATAGTCAGTGGTTATTTCTCCTGCAGTCATGAATGTCATTCAAATTCCTGCTGCAAACTTCTTCCAGTTTAGACATAAATGCAGCTTGTTAACTAAAGCTATGTCATATAACTGCTAATGACCAGTTCAATAACTCTGGTTAGCTAAACCTGTTGGGTGGCTATACCCTTAACTCCAGTATCCAGGTGGAAAAATACTCTCTGTAGCACTTTCTTTATTGAGAGGCAAACTATGTACAGATGCAAAAAAACATGGAGTTCATGGCTCTTTCGAAGGCGGCCTCAAGTGGCCATTAGAGGAACTACAATTTTTGTCATGTGGCAATCAAAAAAATGTACCAGAAAATCCCCGAAGAGTACCAATGCTATAACTCTGGTACCTGTATATAAATGTAATAATATTTCCCTGCTTCTAATCTTTTAATTATACAAATATCATTAAGACTAATGTGAGTTAAACGTTAGCTTTCACGTTTTAGTGCCTTTTTAAAGGCTCCAGGCCTCATGTCTAATTATTAGTTGTATGAAAGAAGGGGGGGGGGGTCCCACCAAACTCCATTTAAAATTCAGCCATATTCTGAACTCACTCATACTTTTGAGTTCAGACACACCCCAAAAAATAATGTTGGTGATGGCTACACTCCTCACGCAAAAAACGGCTTTAATGTAGCCACAGATAATTTCAATACACCCCCCACTTCTCATTATTCTCAGCAGTCCTGGCCGATGCTACGTGGACACTGCTGCAACCCAAAAGTTGGTCTGCGGCTGGCTTAATAACAAGCTCCCGAGGTGCACATCAAAGGCTCGTGGACACAATGTTCTCAACATGTTCGTTTGCTGCTCCGCAAATTCTCGGCATGCATCAGCACTGAATAGCAAAGCAGCAAGCTAGCCGCTAACACTAGCCTGAATGTGCGAATCTCGACCGGCCCACAACAACTAAACAACACAGTGTGTAGCTGGATCAGCTAATCCGTTTAGCGTCCAGTTGAGTGCCGCTATAACTACAGCCTGGTTGTGAATGCCTTACCTTTAATCGTTTAAGTCTATATTCCTCCGAGTCCGCCATGTTTTAATTATGCTGCAGACGCCGCGCTTCGCACCCAGCCGCCTACCTCCTCTCGGGGTTATGGGTCATGTATGTATGCAGAGGATGCTGCAGTTCACCGAGGAAACGAGCGGACCGACAACAGACGCAGAGGAGTTCACTTCGTAGGGAAAAAACTTGTATATTAGGCTACTTTTAAAGTGAATCCAAAGACTACTACAGAAGAAACAAAAGTACTTTCATAGAAGAGATGTGGGTTAAGATTACCTTAATGACTAGATAAGCGTTCCCTTCTTTTTACTCCTGAAACTGTAAGCATCATAAATGTCAAGTAGCGCTGCGCAGCCTTTTCTTATAAGCACGTCTTGAACTTTAGTTTTTAATACTCAAACTCACACATCAAACACTTGCTTTTTAAAAAAGCAGTCTCCATGGCCAATTTTTGTATTGCTGCTATTTTGTGGTGATTACGGTAAACCCTGTTTGTAAGTGACTATGAAATGCTGCATTTCTTACTGAAGATAAATGACAAGCGTTTGTTTCATCATTCCTACGCATCCTCCATATTCCTTTCCCCCAGTTTGGTAACACAGTGGATATTTATGTGCATGTGTCAGTATACTGTCAGGTGGGTGACAAATTAAAGAACCTGATCCTTACAGTGCAAATCAGCGCAGAGCTGTTTTGATTGATCACCTATTATTAATGGAGAATCACTCCCAGGATTACATAAACATGATGTGAATGATGTGCCACGGCCTTCAGTCTCCAGCTGTCAACCCAGTTTTACATTAATAAGAGATTTTGTTAGAAAGCCCTTTCGACCACCATCATCAAAACACCAAAAATAAGGAGATATCTGTGGAGGAATGGCGTGAAATCACTCAGATAATTCTCCACAGACTTGGACAGTCAGTCCCCAAAGGAGCACCGAGGCTTATCTGGAGGTGCACACCTTACTATAACAGTTCTCTCCTTAAAGTTGCCCTCTGCAGTTCATCCTTTCAGAGGTTGCGTCTCCTGTCCGACAGGGTCGTGCTATTTAAATGTACGACCCTACCGTAAGTATTAGTGTGTTTGCGCAAAATATATATGTAAATATATATATTTACTGCAGTAAAAATAATAACGGTCCTTCCATCTGGTAAAGAACAGCTGAGATTGTGTAGGAGTGTGATATTTTAAAGTGTGGATGTGGAGTTGTACAGTCTAATAGCCACAAGTAGAAAAGATCTCATGGGCTAGAGTGAATTGTTCGTGATGCTGAGGAGATTCTTCAGCATCCTCCGCTCAGACACCTCTACCATCTCAGCAAGGCTGGACTGGGACAAAAAATCGGACCGGCCCACCAGGATAAAGATTGAAAATGTGACGTCATTCAGGGGTAAAACCGCAAAGGATTCTGGGAACTTGTGGTTCCCAGAATCCTTTGGGAACCACAAGTTCCAATACAACAGCAAGAAGCTGTTGTATTATTAACTGCAATAGCCGGTCGCATGACAGCCACGGGAAGCCGACGGGTAAAGAGATCGTTTTTTTTTTATCGGATTAAGTCGTTGAAGATAAAAATTTTAAGCCATGTTTCCGAAGTAAGAGCCGACGGATGGTCTGGATATACCAAATATAACGTCTCAGAACACTCCAGCTCACATGTTAGTCTGCTCCAAGCATTCCCACAAAGGTCAGAGTTTTGTAGTAGTTAATACGTCATTTTTCTTAACATAATTGGTGATATAGGTTACAAGCAAGTCTGAACAGAAATTGTTGCGCTATGCTCCTTTGTTTATTGTGTTTATTGTGCATAAATAGTGAATTGTCCTGACACAATATTGCGTTTCGCTTCTGTTATTACCATGGTACATTGACTTTTATTCACAGGATAAAACAGTTGTTTTGTATCACTGTCCAGTACGATTACAACATACAATATTATTGTCACTGCTACATTTCTGTAATGCTACCAGAAATTATTTCCACTACTAATTAATTACCGTTGAGCTCAAAGGTTATGCTAATAAACGGTTAACGAATGTGTATCTATGAGACGATTTGTGAGACTGGTAAACTTACCTTTGTTCGTACGATGGTCTTTCGTTCTACACGGTGCATTTCAAGGTCCTGTACCCATCCGTCAGTAAACTGTACCTGGGCTTGTTGCAGTGACCTGAAGTTACTAAACTTCATGAGTGCATGCACTCACTCCAAGAACCGTATAATTATAAATATGAGCGTGGTGAAAGTTGGGCAGCACGCTAACGTCTTTTGTCCACTCTGTGTGCTCGTAAGGGTCTAACCCTTTCACTCCTTTGATTTTTTCCTCGAATCTTTTCTTTGTCCTTTCGTCGAGTCTGTCTTTGTACGGACCGGCATTGTTCTCCTTTTGTTTTTGTACATTCCTTTTTGTGCGTCAAAGAAAAAACAAGAAGGCATTGGAACCGGAGAATGAACGTTTTGCGGTGATGCAAATGCTTGCATTTGATGCGGTACTTGGATTGTTTTGCCACGAGTTCCCGGCATGCAATGCGCGAAAATCACGTGATTGCTAAACAAGGGAGAGGGTGCATCCGGCCTCCTCGGCTGTAATTGGTCCAGCCCAGAGTCGATCATGACCAATTGGCCAATCCAACACCTTTCATTATATATACCCTTCCTAAAAAAAAAAAAAAATCCAAAAAATCTCCAGCGGCCCACCGGGCAAATGCCCGGTATGCCCGATGGCCAGTCCAGCTATGCATCTCAGGTACCACTCTCAGAATTAAACCAGAACTTTCCTAATCGTTTTGTCTATGTGTACTTCTAGATTTGAACCTCCATCAGTGATACAGCCAACAACAGCAGAGCTGTCCAGAAATCTCTGTAGGTGGCACAAGTCTGATCTGTACCTTGAGTCTGAGGTGTAGTAGGTGAAGGGAAAAGGTGATTAGACAATTCTCAGTGGTGCTCCTGTGCTGTTCAGTATGTTGCCTGAGCCTACTGATGCAATCTTATTATACAAATGCATTTTTAAAGCGGTATTTATCAGGAAAACTAATAAATAAAATAACTGTAATAAATTAAATGAAAAAGAAAAGTGAGCAGAGAAAATGTTGTTTTCTGTAGCTATAACTCATGGCAAAGCCTGTAAACTTTGAAAGCATTTTAATAATTAGATCTAGCTTTTATGTCCTGGTAAGCCCCAATAAGTATCTAGAAGTTTTATTTAAAATTTTGATTTGATTATGATTTTCACTGTTGTTAATTTCTGTATTTTTAAAAGGCCAGTTCTACTATTGTTAATGTCTCGCTCACGTGGCTGTTGTCGGTAGTGTCAGGTGTCTCTTCTGTGAAGTAAATTGCGAGCAAAAAGACACGGACCAATTCTTTGTGAACACATGCTTGGTCAATAAACCTGATGCCGATTAAGAAAAATATTGTATAAAGTTCATGCGCATTTATTATAGCAGTTTCGGTATACATTGCATAGAAATATGTGAACTAGATCAGGCTCAATGCTGTCGTTTAATGGAGGTCTTCTCTGCTTGGCTGCACTTCTATGTGCGAACTTTCACCGGGGGTCAAATGGTGATCTGAACGTTTTCCGGAAGCCGTGCAGAGAGAGCTTCAGGTCGACGTTTGTTGTTGTTGTGGATTGCTTTGGATCCGCTCGCCAGCTGTCTGGGAGTAGGGTCAGCGGAGAAACGAGCAGGCTTAAGTCATTTTCCCCGTCGGATGAATGGCAGTCACGGCGGTGAGAGCGGCGGCAGCCGCGGGAGGTCCCGCGTCTTTGTCCCGCTTCAGGGGAGCGCTGGTCGCGGGTGTGCTAGGAGACTGTATCGGAGGAGAGTTTGAAGGGGCGGAGGAGGTTCCCATGGAGAGTGTGCTGCAGCACCTCAGCAGCCTGGACGACGAAACTAAAGGAACAAGTCAGTGAGAGGAGGAGGTGGTTTCATAACAAGCCCACTGCACCGTGAAGCAAAGCTGGCATGCAGAGTAGCTTAAAGGGATCAAAATGGTTTGAAACTACTAAAGAAAGAAAGAAAGGGAAAAAAAGATCACGTCTGAAACCGGCAGGGGTCTCTCCAAGGGGGGGATGGGGAGGCACTAGCCCCCCGAAATGAAAGTTGCTCTATAAGACACATTTGCTCTTACATTGTTTTACCATGTTTCCTGTATGATTATGGTTCATAAAATAAATCCAACCTATTCTGGCTAACTTGTCAACCAATCAGCATTCAACTGATAAATAGGTCATCTGTGTCTACCAATGTGCAGTTGGAATTTTGGAGGACTGCATGAGGGCATGTTTGGGGAAGCTGTCCATGTAGAAATCTGTATGGAAACTCGCATACCCAATACCGTAAAATATGCATAAGGTACCACCAGAAGCAAGAGCCATTTCCCGCAACCTTCTATAGAATAAGAAGTCTTTTGGAAACTCCAGGTATTGCCCCTGGTGGCTGTTAAATAGAGTGCAGGGTTAAGAATGGGTTAAGGTGTCTCTTTTTAGACATGGAACCTAATCTTTGTGCAGACAGATAGGTGGTTAACTGTCAATTGAATTAGCTTGCTATCCTATCTGCTGCTTCACCATTTCATCTGTCATTACTGTGAAGATAAGGTGAAGAATGAGACTTTGAGATATTCCTCAAGCTTCTGAAACCAATAATGCATAGCTTAATTATAACAATTTTCACAAAAATCAGATCTGGACTGGCTGGGATGAGCTGGGAACAAACAAACTACAAAAATAATAATAAAAAAAAATTACAGGGTGTAAATTGTGCCGGCTAAATCTTCTTGTCCTTAGCGGGCGACCAGTGGCGGTGGTCTGCCGCGCAACCAGAATGCTGCTGTATGTAGGTGCCGCAGGTTCTCTTGCTTGACCAACGATTATCTTCCACGCTTTTCGATCTAAGGCGATGGTTCTTGCCTGCTCGAGGTCAAGTCGAAGGGCCTTCAAATCATCCTGGATTTGTTTCATCCATGTCTCTTTGGTGCATTTCGATGGGGCGGGTCAACCAGAGTAGGCCATGGGGGTAGCGGCTCGGCGGCTAAATAGTTACTTAAAAAAAAAACTTGTTATAACATGTTATACCGTGTAACATTCAGATGAATATGCTGCGGTTAGATTGGAAAAGAACACTTTAAATACCCCAGCTCCCTTCAGAAAAAGGCCTTAATGTTGGCAGACATGACTTTAAGTAATTAAATAATCTATATTTCCAGCAACAAGTGATATACACATTAATGAATCTATAATTATGATCCAGTAATATTAGATAATCAGGATCATGATGTCCACTGGATTATTTATCCTGCAGAAACTGGGGCTATTACTTTTTCTCATCATCTGTTTACAGGCACAAAAATCTTTACTACTTGATTAACGGGCTCAGCGAAGAGTGCTGAGTCCATCGACGTCTCTGCTCATCTCATCAGATCTCAGAACAAATGCTGTGTAAAGCCCCACTGATTGGGCCTTGTGATTCCTGTTTAGGCTGTTGATTGTCTCTTTAGGGAAGGAAGTGAGATGAGACCATGTTTTGCATTAAGGTATTCTCCTCAGTTTTTTTGTTGTAGTCAGGATTCTTTGAGAAAGTAGCAAAAATACATCCACACTGTATTTCTATAAATATGCTTGGTTATAGTTCATTTAAATCTTATATGAGTAACAGGGTAAATGAGTAAATTAAACTATTAATTTTTCCTGTGTAAACAATCACCATCTGTAGATATGTTCATTTTATTATCCGCAAATTATATTGGTGTCTTTGTTGGCTAAGGATTCCAGCCAGTCCACTAGATTAGGCGATAAAGTGATTACAATTTCAGGATGATTAAATTGGTGTTAGCTATTTATTTCCAGTGCGGAATTACTGTTATTATTTGTTAAAATGTGTGTATTTATGTTTTTGTGTTTTAGGTATCCTTGAATACAGTGATGACACAGCCATGGCACGCTGTGTGGCTCAGTCTCTACTCACCAGGACTGGCTTTGATGAGCACGACATGGCTCGCAGGTAGAGGAATCATCATCATCTTTATCTAAAATAAGCCTAAAATCACTTCACCATCATCTTCTTCCTTCCTTCTCCTGCATTAAGCCAACTTTCCTCTGATTGGTTGTTCCTTGTAAACCAGGGGTAGGCAACGCCAGGCCTCGACACCTGGTATCCTGCAGGTTTTAGATCTCACCCTGGGTCAACACACCTGAATCCAATGATTAGTTGATTACCAGGCCTCTGGAGAACTTTGAGAAATGTTGAGGAGGTAATTTAGCTATTTAAATCAGCTGTGTTGGATCAAGGATGCATCTAAAACCTGTAGGACACCGGCTCTCGAGGCCTGGAGTTCCCTACCCCTGTTGTAAACAAAAGGTTTAAACAGCAGAAGGGTGGGTCTTCTGTGTACACAGCCAAGAGTAGAAAAATAGTCTCACAGGCGTTATTTGTATTGCAACAAATTAATTTTTGGAAACTTTGCACATGTTTAATGTGAGGCTCCACATTTGGAGCAGTGTGTATATATGATAGAAAATAAGGAAAAGGATTTAAGGAGTTAAATATGGATCCAAAGGCTCTTTGGGTAAGCTGATGATGGTTCCTACCTCGGTGACTCACCATTTTTAGGTTTGCAAAGGAGTACAGTGCATCCCCACATCGTGGTTATGGTGCTGGAGTGATCCAGGTGTTGAAGAAGCTCTCATCCCCCCAGTTAAATGACGTGTATCAGCCAGCGAGGGACCAGTTTAACGGTCGGGGCTCCTTTGGAAATGGAGGGGCCATGAGAGCAGCTCCCTTTGCCCTGGCCTTTCCGGACTTGTCTGATGTTAAAAGGGTGAGCAGGGGTCTTTTGAATGTTGAGTTTTCTCTCTCCAATGGATCGGATAGAAACAACATCTTTAAATTTGCTCTTTTTCTCTGCAGTTTGCCCATCTGGGCGCCATGCTGACGCACTCCTGCTCGCTGGGTTATAATGGGGCGGTGCTGCAAGCGTTAGCTGTGCACCTGTCTCTGCAGGGGGCACTGGACTTGCCTCACCAGTTCATCAGCAGGCTAATTAAAGAGATGGAGGAAGTGGAAGGTGATGAGACTGCACGTAATGATGCAAGAATGTGAGTAGACTGGTCAGAGGCAGCGAAAGCAAACAGGGTTTTTCCTCCAAAGGAAAACATTGTAGTTTTTCTGTAACTTATGTTTTTTATTTGAGGTTTTATTCCCTGAAGCATAATAGACATTTATCTTACAAGTCTTTGTCATACAAGGTAACTCAGACTCAATTACTTTTTAAATTAAACTTTCACATCAAAAGGCTAATTCTGAGTCAGAAAAAACAACCGTAGGAGGGATTTATGTCTTTCAAAATGTGTTTTTAAAGGTTGAAACATCCCTTTTCATGCTGTGTGAGATGTATATATTTTTAATGTATGCTTTTGCAGTTTAAAAGAAGCAGAGAAGCCATTCTGTGAACGTCTCCACCGAATCAGAGACCTGATGGACAGGAGCAAAGTTAGCATAGAGGAAGTCATCTCTGAACTGGGTCAGTATGATTATTTATCGCTGATGAGGAGGGGTATGTGATCGAGTTTGTTTGTTTTCAGGATTACGGAAATGTTTATTTAAAGAATTCCATAAGAAAGGTTTATTGACAGATTTTGGGTTTGATCTAAAATTAGAGGTGACTTTAAGAGTCAATCTGAATCTGGATCTGGGTTTTTTTAGGAAGTGTACATGCAAAATTACATTTAGATTCATGAAGCCTGCCCAGTTTTGTTCATACCACCGTGCCCCTGTTACAGAATCAGTCATTCAAAACCACCACTCTGACTATTACTGCCATCTGCCACGCCCACAGTGAGACTGCGTTGGGAGCTGAATATCAGAGGGGGAGCAAAATTTAATACAGAGGGGTTATTACCAACTTGGTTGAATAAGCCATCATCAAATAAACACTGTAAAGTCAAAGAACATGATAAAAAAAAAAACCACCATTACTATATATTTTTAAAATTTTAGATATATTTCTCCTGATTTATTCTAAGTAAATTTCCCCATCTTATTTATCTTTTAGTATATGAGGAAGTATTAATGGGGGTTAGGGAGCAAGCCACATGTGCAATAAGGCCCCGATCCACTTCCTTTTTTACATGACATTTCCTGTTTCTCTTGACTGCCACCACAAAAACACGCCCCTCTCTTTGTGACTTTTACCAGGTAATGGCATTGCAGCTCTTCACTCCGTCCCCACTGCAATTTTCTGTGTGCTCCACTGCCTGCAACCCCGGGAATGTCTCCCAGAGAGCTACGGCGGCGTGGAGAGGACGATAGCGTACAGCCTGGCGCTGGGAGGGGACACTGATACCATAGCCTGCATGGCTGGGGCCATCGCGGGGGCCCACTACGGCATCGAGACCGTCCCTCAGTCCTGGATAAGGTGCTGTGAGGGGGTGGAGGATGCAGACCAGTATGCAGAGAGGCTTTACAAGCTGTACCACCAGTCACCACTGGGGGGCAAAGGCGAGACAGGCGAGCAGAGTGGCGAAAACAGGTCAACTGCTGCTAATGGCACAGAGAAGAAAACTGGAGTAGAGTGATGGATCAGTCAGATTGTCATTAAAAGACTTTCACACACATAAAGAACGCGTAAAAAAGACTTTAAATTTTGTTTTGTTTGGAAAAGCTTTTTTTTTTTTGGATCTTAATGGTATTAAATAATTTAAGCTTTGAGGAAGAAAGTGATTTTTCCAAACTGTCAACATGAAATTTATTAAGTATCTGAAAATTAGAGCTGAAGAAAATTTCCAGTCTTAATTTTGAGAATGTGGCTTTTACACAAACTGCCAAACTTCTCTGAACGCCAATCCAAAAGTGGTCTAAATATGAATAAACAGCATATTCATACACGCTCTTTTCCTTGCTTTCCCCTGATTTATGTCCTGTCTCGTGAAAGTTGCACTATAAATTGACAATGTCTTGTTTTAGCAATTTGGTGAAAAATATTTAATAAACTTTTTATTTTCTTTTTAATTCACACATCTGTACGAGTGTTCTCAGACCCAAAAAGCACATCTACTTCATGAAGATCTGCTCCATTCAGATGCTTTTGTGATGCTTATTCACGCAAACTTGT
The DNA here is from genome assembly GCF_057381845.1 of Rhamphochromis longiceps. NCBI lineage: Eukaryota > Metazoa > Chordata > Actinopteri > Cichliformes > Cichlidae > Rhamphochromis > Rhamphochromis longiceps. Next base: position 16,697,145 of record NC_140575.1, read on the forward strand.
AGCGAGTACAGACGAATACAAACAGAATCTGAATATTGCAAGAAATCAGGAAATGTCAGGAGCACTAAGTTCGCTGATATGTTTGAAATACTTTATTTTTTTGTTGATTATAAAGTGACAGCAAGGTATGACTGACATGCAGTAAATGGCAGAGCTGTAAGGTCCCCTGCAATGCTGAATTATAGCGTGTTTTAGTGTTTATTGTATTAAAAAAAGATAATCAATGTTTTTCAATGACAAATATGGATTTGTGTCCCCCTGTAAATCTTAATGAATTTTGAACTTAAACATCTTGCAAACGATCTTTTACAATGAGCTTAAATGAAAGTTGTGAATTTACAATAACATCAATTTAAAAATGCAAGTAAAACACTTTAAATGCACCTTTAAATAAAACAGCAACACTGCATTATCAGATGTAATTTAACATGCAAGGATAATTCATGGAAAAAGGCTTATTTTATTGGTAGCTTTCAGTTATCTGCATGTTATCCATGTGTGTTCAGTAGAAATTACAGGTTTTTGTCTGCAGGGGCGACCTCTAAGAAGAGCTGCAAGAACACTGTTAACTTGTCCAGCACTCTTGGGCAGAGCTTGTAATGGATGAAGGGTATGTAGAGTACAATGCCACTTGAGATAAATAAAGCCACGTAGAGGTACTCAATCTGAGGATTGTCTATGATGGGTGCCAGCACGAGGAATATCGCTGCAATGAGGACCAGTATAGGAATTACAATGGGAACCTGTGGGGAGAGGAATAACCAGGCGTGAGGACAAGATGTTATTGTCATGTAATGTGAAAACAATGATGACACTAACCTTGTACGACCTTGGGAGGTCCTTCTTCTTGATTTTGAGATAGATGAGCCCAGACAGGACAATGGCATAGAAAAACCAGGCACTAAAACTGAAAACGGCAGAGGAAGAGAAATTAAAGACAAACAAAAAAAGCAATGTGTGCTAAAAAAAAAAAAAAACCCAAACAAAGTAGAAATGGAGCAGAAACAGAGTCAGCCTTCACCTGAAGTAGTTGACGATACTCTGAAAGTCTCCAGGAATCAGCACCACCAGAGAGATTATTGTGGTGAAGATCAGCGCCGGAGATGGAGTCAGTCTGTGGACGTGGGCCATGGACAGAATATCTGGCTGCAAAACCAGCACTGGTCTGTGTAAAAATCTGTACGTAGCTTTATTTTAAACAGGTGTGTGTGTTCTTATAAGACAGAGAGACTGTTACCATGTGTCCTTCCCGGGCAGCAACAAAGCACACACGGCCGCCGCTGAAGAACGTCCCGTTTAGAGAACCGAAAGCTGACAAGGCTGCGGCCACAGACATGACCCAGCCCCAGCTGCCCAGCACCTTATTCCTGCATGAAAACCGTTTGTATTATAAAAAATCTTGTAGTGCATATCAATCAACCCTTTTCTATATACATTTCAGTAATTTAACAAATTAAATCAAAAACATCTTCTGTGGACATATTTAGGAATAAACCTTTTGGACAGGATGTGATGTCACCTCAATGTAATATTTGTCTTGAAAGGTGTTGAATGGGGCCTTTGCTGGTGTGACCAGGTTTAACACTACAAACATCTGTTCTGAGGCCCCTTCTGCCTATATAACAATAATAATAATAATAATGATGATAATACATTAGACTTGTAAAGCGCCTTTCAAGAAACCCAAGGACGCTTTACAAAACAGAATAAATAAAAAAGGCTTAGAGATCGAAGGTTTTATTGAAGAGGTGAATTTTGAGAAGTTTCTTGAAGGACTCCAGTGACGGGTTGTTGAGAAGTTCATATGGGAGAGAGTTCCAAAATGACACCCAGATTGCAAACGTTGAAGGAAGGCCAGATGAGGAAACCATCTATATCAGGGGTAGGCAACTCCAGGCCTCGCGTGCCTGTGTCCTGCAGGTTTTAGATCTCACCCTGGGTCAGCACACCTGAATCAAATGATTAGTTGATTACCAGGCCTCTGGAGAACTTCAAGACATGTTTAGGAGGTAATGTAGCCATTTAAATCAGTTGTGCTGGGTCAAGGACAAATTTAAAACCTGCAGGAAACTGGCACGCGAGGCCTGCAGTTGCCTACCCCTGGTCTATATCAATAAGTAGATGGCCAGTCTTCTGGAGTAGGGCTTTAGGGGCCTCAACCAAGACCTCTGCGTTATTACTGTTGAGCTTGAGTAGGTTAATTGACATCCATATTTCTATTTCATGCAGACGGTTGAGAAGTGATCGTGGGGGAGCAGGGTAGAGGGTTTAGTACAGAGATAAAGTTGTGTATCATCAGCATAGGAATGGAAGCAGAGACCATGGCGGTGGATGATCTGACCAAGGAGGAACATAGAGACGGTGAAGAGAAGGGGTCCACTATCTCTTGGTATTTGTGTGACACCAGAAGTGAGCACCTAACTGTAGTGATGCTCTTTGCTGCCATTCCTTCTATGTTTGAAGTGTTTGGAGGCGACTCTTAAGTAATTTTCCTTACAGTGGATTGATGAGTCTTGCGAGAAATCACATCAACTGTGTAAGATAAGTTTCATAATTACTTGCACAGTGGGCAGATTTAAATTGCCTATTAATCACCTATTAATCCCACTGGATGATTTAATCTCTGGTATCAACATGGCAGGGAGCTAAAATGCTAATACAGAGGATTCAAAATGGAGACAGGATTGCAACATCCATCTTTAAATACAGTTTGTATTTTCAACTTACAAAAGCCCCATTTGTTTGACCATCAGTAATTTTAATGCACATATCAAATGATTGTACAGAGAAGAGGATTTCTTCAGGTTTGCTTCCTGTTCTATGGGAGAAGTAATAAAAAAAAAAAAAAAAAGATCTTATCAGGTTGAGAACAGGTGTTGTCTTACCCCCAGGTAACTGCTACCGCGCTTGAGGACACGAGCTCTTTAGGCGTCATTACTGCCAGATAGCTCACATTCACCAGCAGGTACAAAGTAGTCACAAGAGAAATGGCTATCAGCACCGCCCGAGGAAGATTCACCTGTACAAAAAAAAGATATGACATGAAATAAAATGTCATGACATGACATGGTTGTAAAGTTTGGCTAAACCTTGATTACACATATTAACAAAGCAGTCTCTCATGACAAAACAAAGCCTCATTGAATATTTACTTTTTTAATACTTTGCCAAACCGTGGGGGGAAATGCTCCCCAAGCAACACCAAGCACCAAGTTTCATGCAGTCAGGACAAGCTGGAACTGCAATTACAACAATCCTAACAATGCCAACTCGTGTACCTCTTTAGTCACCTCAGACACTTTAAACACTGATTTAAGCATTGTAGGGGTATACAGCGGGGCAAAAAAGTATTTAGTCAGCCACCGATTGTGCAAGTTCCCCCACTTAAAATGATGACAGAGGTCAGTAATTTGCACCAGAGGTACACTTCAACTGTGAGAGACAGAATGTGAAAAAAAAATCCATAAATCCACATGGTAGGATTTGTAAAGAATTTATTTGTAAATTAGGGTGGAAAATAAGTATTTGGTCACCTCAAACAAGGAAAATCTCTGGCTCTCACAGACCTGTAACGTCTTCTGTAAGAAGCTTTTCTGTCCCCCACTCGTTACCTGTATGAATGGCACCTGTTTGAACTCATCATCTGTATAAAAGACACCTGTCCACAGCCTCAAACAGTCAGACTCCAAACTCCGCCATGGCCAAGACCAAAGAGCTTTCGAAGGACACCAGGAAAAGTATTGTAGACCTGCACCAGACTGGGAAGAGTGAATCTACAATAGGCAAGCAGCTTGGTGTGAAAAAATCAACTGTGGGAGCAATCATCAGAAAATGGAAGACATACAAGACCACTGATAATCTCCCTCGATCTGGGGCTCCACGCAAGATCTCATCCCGTGGGGTCAAAATGATCATGAGAACGGTGAGCAAAGATCCCAGAACCACACGGGGGGACCTGGTGAATGACCTGCAGAGAGCTGGGACCAAAGTAACAAAGGTCACCATCAGTAACACACTACAACGGCAGGGAATCAAATCCCGCAGTGCCAGACGTGTTCCGCTGCTGAAGCCAGTGCATGTCCAGGCCCGTCTGAAGTTTGCCAGAGAGCACATGGATGATACAGCAGAGGATTGGGAGAATGTCATGTGGTCAGATGAAACCAAAGTAGAACTTTTTGGTATAAACTCAACTGGTCGTGTTTGGAGGAAGAAGAATACTGAGTTGCATCCCAAGAACACCATACCTACTGTGAAGCATGGGGGTGGAAACATCATGCTATGGGGCTGTTTTTCTGCCAAGGGGACAGGACGACTGATCCGTGTTAAGGACAGAATGAATGGGGCCATGTATCGTGAGATTTTGAGCCAAAACCTCCTTCCATCAGTGAGAACTTTGAATATGAAACGAGGCTGGGTCTTCCAACATGACAATGATCCAAAACACACCGCCCGGGCAACAAAGGAGTGGCTCCGTAAGAAGCATTTGAAAGTCCTGGAGTGGCCTCGCCAGTCTCCAGACCTCAACCCCATAGAAAATCTGTGGCGGGAGTTGAAAGTCCGTGTTGCTCGGCGACAGCCCCAAAACATCACTGCTCTCGAGAAGATCTGCATGGAGGAATGGGCCAAAATACCAGCTACTGTGTGTGCAAACCTGGTAAAGACCTATAGTAAACGTTTGACCTCTGTTATTGCCAACAAAGGTTATGTTACAAAGTATTGAGTTGTATTTTTGTTATTGACCAAATACTTATTTTCCACCCTGATTTACGAATAAATTCTTTACAAATCCTACCATGTGGATTCATGGATTTTTTTTTTCACATTCTGTCTCTCACAGTTGAAGTGTACCTCTGGTGCAAATTACTGACCTCTGTCATCATTTTAGGTGGGGGAACTTGCACAATCGGTGGCTGACTAAATACTTTTTTGCCCCACTGTATGTTGGTACAAAGTCAATGAATTACCTGAAACACAAATTCAGAGTTTAGGGGGGAAAAAGGTAAGTGGTCATTTTTCTCAGGATAGCAGCAAGAAAACAATCATATTTCCCAGCAGAATCTTTATCAAAGATTATAAGCTGTATTTTAAAAAATTTAGAATTTAGTCTGCTTGTCCAGAGTTGGTTTTTTCTTAGGTTTCACATTAACAATGAGTTATTTTAGGTTCTGCTCTATAAAACACAGTTGGAGAAATGAAAAATTAAAAATGGAAATGAAAAATTCAAAATAGAGACTATTTTGAATATTTCCAGTCTCCTGGAAATGTCCCTGCAAGCCAAGTTGATTCTTCTGGTGTCCTCAATTCTTTCTCTGGTGTTTGTTCATATTATGTATACTTGTGTCTGGATCTACGTGACCTACATGAAGATTAAAAAAAACCCCTGTACTTTCAGTAAAAGATTAGACAGGGCCTCATCTCAGTGAAGAAAGTAACACAGAAAGAAGAAATGGACAGAGTATCTGCATAACAATGTTATCAGAGGAAAGACATGACTTGACCTGGTTCTCCCTTGTGCCAGTTTAAGCAGTCCAACAGAATAACATAAAACTAAGTTGGATATTTACTTTCTTTAATGCTTTGCTAAACCATTTAGTTCTCCAAAGTTGAACTCTACTTTTAATTAAATAGGACTCGAGTCTAAAATAATAGAAAAAAACACCAAGCACCAAGTTGCAAAATGCAGTCAGTGGAAATGGGTTAATTATTATGGACTGGCATGAACAATAAGGACAATCACACTGAAGTTTTAACCATTTAAGATAAGGATAAATTAAGTTTGTCATAAGTTGAGGTATTTTTAAAGAATTCACCAAGTCTTTAAAAATATTAAATTCCTATTTAAACAGTCATATTATTATTGGTGCTGTCAGCGTTAATCTCGTTAAAATGACGTTAATGCCATAACTGCATTAACGCGGCAAATCTCCGTTACCGCCGTGTGCGTGGGGCTGCATGGTGTCAAACATTAACAAGCTAACTGCACTGATTTACAGAGTGTTATAGACATCCTGTGTTAGGACAAAGTCAATAAATTACCTGAAATACAAATTCAGAGTTAAGGAAGAAAATATAGCAGCATATAGGCATCTTTTACAGTAAAGAATCAAATCATTCTGGACAGGTTTTAAGCTGTATTTGAAAAATTTAGCATGAATAAATGCTACTATTTCAGGTCACTTCAGACCCTTTCAGCCTCACCTCTGGTTTGTTCAGCTCCTCAGTCACATAATTCAAGTTGCTCCAGCCAGCGTAAGACCAGAGGCCTTGAAGTAAAGCCTTTCCCAGAGTGTTCAAAGAAAACTGAGTTCCTTGAAAAGCATTCTCAATGTTAAAATTTTCCTCGATGACAGTGCTGCTCTGTATCACTTCCACTAGCCCTCCAATTACAATGAAAGTGAGTGAAAACACTTTGGCCACCAAGAAGATCACCTGCACTCTCAGAGCAAATCGGACATTCAGGATGTTGGTAATGGCAACTACCAGAATACTAAAAGCTGCAAAGCATTTCACAGCCAGCTGAGGAGGTGGGCAGCCTGGGTAAAAGGGAGCCATGACATACTGTGCAATGGTCATTGACATTGCTGCAATGCTGGAAGGTTTCAAAAGCAGGATGAAAGTGATTGCCGCAAAGAAGGCTGGGAATGAACCATAGATCCTCAGGATGTAAGTAAATTCCCCACCAGATTCAGGAATAATGGTCCCAAGCTCAGTGTAGGAGAGAGCTGCAAGCAAAGCCACAACACCTGAAAAAAACCAGATTAACATGCTGGCCCCAGGACTTCCCACATACGCCAGGATATACTGTGGGGACATGAAGATACCGGATCCAATCATGGTTCCAGAAACTATTGCTACTCCACCAATCAATCCAATCTGCCTCTTCAGTTGCAGGCCTTCGTTTTTTGGGGTTTTGTCCGCCATGGTGAGAGAGAGCAGGGAGCACAAAACGACACGTCTACAGAGCAGACTGAGAAAGATCACAAAGAATTCAGATGCTACAAACTGCGTAGAAAAAGCTTTCAAAAGAAATCACGTGGTGTAAAATGTACTTGTTTTGCCTTCAATTAAATATTAACTCGTCAGTTTTCTAACTGTGGAAAAAGTGCTAACCACTGCACCAATGAGCCACCAGTTGGTTTGGATTATTATATCTTAAACCAATATCAGTTCTCAGGTTACTACAGTTTGTCCTGGCCTACTCATCTAAATCTGTAAGAAGATAAAAAAAAATGCACAATCATGAGTGGAGACGCACAGTGTTGGCATGCTTCATCTTTATTTTGACTTTCTATAAACTACTAATAGTAAATATTGAAAATCTCACTTCTGGATGTTTCACCTCCTCGGTTAAACAATTTAAAGTGTTCCAGCCATCATACGACCACAAGCCCTGATAGAAAGCAATGCCAATGGAGCTGACCCCTGCATTGGTTCCCTCAAATGAGTCCTCAAAGTTCTCAGTGCGGCCCTGGAAAAGCATCACAATGCCTCCCAGGATGATCACCACCAGGGCCACCACCTTCACTGCCATGGTGACCACCTGGATGCCTGTGGCCAAGCGGACGCTCAGACATTTGATTATAGCCAGCACCAAGATTGATACAGCAGCCACGAACTTCACTGCCATCTGTGAAGGAGTGCAGCCGCTGTAAAAGGGGGCCACAGCATATTCAGCAAAGATGAGAGCGACTCCTGTGCCACTAGCCGGCCTCATGACCATGATGAAGCTGAAGACGAACATGAAGGCCACCACTTTCCCTGCAGTCCGCAGTATGTAAATGTACTCAGCTCCAGACTCTGGTATGATAGTGCCCAGCTCAGCATAGCGCAGACCCCCCAGCATGGCTATCAGTCCACAGCAGGACCATATAATGAAGCTGGGGGGGGCTGTAACTAACAAAGGGGTGAAGATTTTGCAGAGGGACACACCGGCCTCGTCTTCCCTTCTAGAAGTGCATGCTTAAATGAAGATGAATAAAGATGAATAAAGATTTTGTGAAATAACTACTGAGTTCCGGTGCCGTCTCTGGATGCCTCGACGAATAAAAGAACCGGGGTCAAACTGATTTCGCAACAGCTCCCAATAGTGGAAAGGACGTACTGGGGAGAAATGAAGATCCCAGATCCAATCATGGTTCCACCAATGAAGGAAACTGCTACTATGATCCCCACTTCCCTCTGCAGATTGAGTCCATGTGTATCATCTCCCATGTTCAGAAAGTTTGTGTCTTCCTAGAAGCAGCGGACAAGAACACCTGAAGCGTTGTTTGTTACATAAGAGGCGGAGCACACTTAATTATACAGCTACGAAATGAGGCTACTTTTAAGCAGATTTTAAGAATGTCTGCTTGTCCAGAGTTGGTTTTTTCTTAGGTTTCACGTTAACAATGATTTATTTTAGGTTCTGCTCTATAAAACACAGTTGGAGAAACGAAAAATTCAAAATAGAGACTGTTTTGAATATTTCTAGTCTACTGGAAATGTCCCCGCAAGCCAAGTTGATTCTTCTGGTGTCCTCAATTCTTTCTCTGGTGTTTGTTCATATTATGTATACTTGTGTCTGGATCTGAGTGAAGAAATGGACAGAGTATCTGCATAACAATGTTATCAGAGGAAAGCCATGACTTGACCTGGTTCTCCCTTGTGCCAGTTTAAGCAGTCCAACAGAATAACATAAAACTAAGTTGAATATTTACTTTCTTTAATGCTTTGCTAAACCATTTAGTTAAAAATGCTCTCCAAAGTTGAACTCTAACTCTAGTTGAACTTTAATTAAATAGGACTCGAATCTAAAATAATAGAAAAGAACACCAAGCACCAAGTTGCAAAATGCAGTCAGTGGAAATGGGTTAATTATTATGAACTGGCATGAACAATAAGAACAATCACACTGAAGTTTTAACCATTTAAGATAAGGATAAATTAAGTTTGTCATAATGTGATGCCTCAAAGGCATTTATGTTATTTATCTTTAATGTTTGCTTTAAAATAATTCTTTTGTATGTATTTAAGTTAAAAAGAACAGTAAAAAGAGTTAAAAATGTTAAGAAGCTTTAATTTTGAAGGTGAACTTGCTAATAACCTCACTTCCTGGTGGTTTACCTGTATTGCTTCATTTCCTGTTTAATTCCTCTTCCTGGTTGCTCTAAGAGGGAGAGGGACATGCGGTCTTGCTCTGAGGCTTATCCACAGCCATCCACTTGGGAACATTGTTCAGGCAACGCTGTAAGTGTATATATTTCATGATGAAGGTGTTAAAAAGGCATAAATAGCAGTATTTGTTAAAAATTATATTTTGTTTGTGATTCATGGAGGTTGATTTGTACATGTTAAGAAAGGCAGTTTTGATGATCATTACTGTTGCTAAAGCTAACACGAAGGTGTAAGGTCACATTTTGAGTTATTTCGTGATGCAATATTTATGTAAACGATCATTTTTTCTATTCTGTATTTCTTTTCAACTACAGTTTTCACCACTTGTCAAATGAAGATTCTGAGTAAAAAGTCAACTCTACTCGGACTCGTGTATTCATTGACAGAGGTTTAGCTTGGTGTTTGATCAGAGTTGCTACACTCTGCAACAGAACACTACACATAAGTTGAGGTATTTTTAAAGAATTTACCAAGTCTTTAAAAATATTAAATTCCTATTTAAACAGTCATATTATTATTGGTGCTGTCAGCGTTAATCTCGTTAAAATGACGTTAATGCCATAACTGCATTAACGCGGCAAATCTCCGTTACCGCCGTGTGCGTGGGGCTGCATGGTGTCAAACATTAACAAGCTAACTGCACTGATTTACAGAGTGTTATAGACATCCTGTGTTAGGACAAAGTCAATAAATTACCTGAAATACAAATTCAGAGTTAAGGAAGAAAATATAGCAGCATATAGGCATCTTTTACAGTAAAGAATCAAATCATTCTGGACAGGTTTTAAGCTGTATTTGAAAAATTTAGCATGAATAAATGCTACTATTTCAGGTCACTTCAGACCCTTTCAGCCTCACCTCTGGTTTGTTCAGCTCCTCAGTCACATAATTCAAGTTGCTCCAGCCAGCGTAAGACCAGAGGCCTTGAAGTAAAGCCTTTCCCAGAGTGTTCAAAGAAAACTGAGTTCCTTGAAAAGCATTCTCAATGTTAAAATTTTCCTCGATGACAGTGCTGCTCTGTATCACTTCCACTAGCCCTCCAATTACAATGAAAGTGAGTGAAAACACTTTGGCCACCAAGAAGATCACCTGCACTCTCAGAGCAAATCGGACATTCAGGATGTTGGTAATGGCAACTACCAGAATACTAAAAGCTGCAAAGCATTTCACAGCCAGCTGAGGAGGTGGGCAGCCTGGGTAAAAGGGAGCCATGACATACTGTGCAATGGTCATTGACATTGCTGCAATGCTGGAAGGTTTCAAAAGCAGGATGAAAGTGATTGCCGCAAAGAAGGCTGGGAATGAACCATAGATCCTCAGGATGTAAGTAAATTCCCCACCAGATTCAGGAATAATGGTCCCAAGCTCAGTGTAGGAGAGAGCTGCAAGCAAAGCCACAACACCTGAAAAAAACCAGATTAACATGCTGGCCCCAGGACTTCCCACATACGCCAGGATATACTGTGGGGACATGAAGATACCGGATCCAATCATGGTTCCAGAAACTATTGCTACTCCACCAATCAATCCAATCTGCCTCTTCAGTTGCAGCCCTTCGTTTTTTGGGGTTTTGTCCGCCATGGTGAGAGAGAGCAGGGAGCACAAAACGACACGTCTACAGAGCAGACTGAGAAAGATCACAAAGAATTCAGATGCTACAAACTGCGTAGAAAAAGCTTTCAAAAGAAATCACGTGGTGTAAAATGTACTTGTTTTGCCTTCAATTAAATATTAACTCGTCAGCTTTCTAACTGTGGAAAAAGTGCTAACCACTGCACCAATGAGCCACCAGTTGGTTTGGATTATTATATCTTAAACCAATATCAGTTCTCAGGTTACTACAGTTTGTCCTGGCCTACTCATCTAAATCTGTAAGAAGATAAAAAAAAATGCACAATCATGAGTGGAGACGCACAGTGTTGGCATGCTTCATCTTTATTTTGACTTTCTATAAACTACTAATAGTAAATATTGAAAATCTCACTTCTGGATGTTTCACCTCCTCGGTTAAACAATTTAAAGTGTTCCAGCCATCATACGACCACAAGCCCTGATAGAAAGCAATGCCAATGGAGCTGACCCCTGCATTGGTTCCCTCAAATGAGTCCTCAAAGTTCTCAGTGCGGCCCTGGAAAAGCATCACAATGCCTCCCAGGATGATCACCACCAGGGCCACCACCTTCACTGCCATGGTGACCACCTGGATGCCTGTGGCCAAGCGGACGCTCAGACATTTGATTATAGCCAGCACCAAGATTGATACAGCAGCCACGAACTTCACTGCCATCTGTGAAGGAGTGCAGCCGCTGTAAAAGGGGGCCACAGCATATTCAGCAAAGATGAGAGCGACTCCTGTGCCACTAGCCGGCCTCATGACCATGATGAAGCTGAAGACGAACATGAAGGCCACCACTTTCCCTGCAGTCCGCAGTATGTAAATGTACTCAGCTCCAGACTCTGGTATGATAGTGCCCAGCTCAGCATAGCGCAGACCCCCCAGCATGGCTATCAGTCCACAGCAGGACCATATAATGAAGCTGGGGGGGGCTGTAACTAACAAAGGGGTGAAGATTTTGCAGAGGGACACACCGGCCTCGTCTTCCCTTCTAGAAGTGCATGCTTAAATGAAGATGAATAAAGATGAATAAAGATTTTGTGAAATAACTACTGAGTTCCGGTGCCGTCTCTGGATGCCTCGACGAATAAAAGAACCGGGGTCAAACTGATTTCGCAACAGCTCCCAATAGTGGAAAGGACGTACTGGGGAGAAATGAAGATCCCAGATCCAATCATGGTTCCACCAATGAAGGAAACTGCTACTATGATCCCCACTTCCCTCTGCAGATTGAGTCCATGTGTATCATCTCCCATGTTCAGAAAGTTTGTGTCTTCCTAGAAGCAGCGGACAAGAACACCTGAAGCGTTGTTTGTTACATAAGAGGCGGAGCACACTTAATTATACAGCTACGAAATGAGGCTACTTTTAAGCAGATTTTAAGAATGTCTGCTTGTCCAGAGTTGGTTTTTTCTTAGGTTTCACGTTAACAATGATTTATTTTAGGTTCTGCTCTATAAAACACAGTTGGAGAAACGAAAAATTCAAAATAGAGACTGTTTTGAATATTTCTAGTCTACTGGAAATGTCCCCGCAAGCCAAGTTGATTCTTCTGGTGTCCTCAATTCTTTCTCTGGTGTTTGTTCATATTATGTATACTTGTGTCTGGATCTGAGTGAAGAAATGGACAGAGTATCTGCATAACAATGTTATCAGAGGAAAGCCATGACTTGACCTGGTTCTCCCTTGTGCCAGTTTAAGCAGTCCAACAGAATAACATAAAACTAAGTTGAATATTTACTTTCTTTAATGCTTTGCTAAACCATTTAGTTAAAAATGCTCTCCAAAGTTGAACTCTAACTCTAGTTGAACTTTAATTAAATAGGACTCGAATCTAAAATAATAGAAAAGAACACCAAGCACCAAGTTGCAAAATGCAGTCAGTGGAAATGGGTTAATTATTATGAACTGGCATGAACAATAAGAACAATCACACTGAAGTTTTAACCATTTAAGATAAGGATAAATTAAGTTTGTCATAATGTGATGCCTCAAAGGCATTTATGTTATTTATCTTTAATGTTTGCTTTAAAATAATTCTTTTGTATGTATTTAAGTTAAAAAGAACAGTAAAAAGAGTTAAAAATGTTAAGAAGCTTTAATTTTGAAGGTGAACTTGCTAATAACCTCACTTCCTGGTGGTTTACCTGTATTGCTTCATTTCCTGTTTAATTCCTCTTCCTGGTTGCTCTAAGAGGGAGAGGGACATGCGGTCTTGCTCTGAGGCTTATCCACAGCCATCCACTTGGGAACATTGTTCAGGCAACGCTGTAAGTGTATATATTTCATGATGAAGGTGTTAAAAAGGCATAAATAGCAGTATTTGTTAAAAATTATATTTTGTTTGTGATTCATGGAGGTTGATTTGTACATGTTAAGAAAGGCAGTTTTGATGATCATTACTGTTGCTAAAGCTAACACGAAGGTGTAAGGTCACATTTTGAGTTATTTCGTGATGCAATATTTATGTAAACGATCATTTTTTCTATTCTGTATTTCTTTTCAACTACAGTTTTCACCACTTGTCAAATGAAGATTCTGAGTAAAAAGTCAACTCTACTCGGACTCGTGTATTCATTGACAGAGGTTTAGCTTGGTGTTTGATCAGAGTTGCTACACTCTGCAACAGAACACTACACATAAGTTGAGGTATTTTTAAAGAATTTACCAAGTCTTTAAAAATATTAAATTCCTATTTAAACAGTCATATTATTATTGGTGCTGTCAGCGTTAATCTCGTTAAAATGACGTTAATGCCATAACTGCATTAACGCGGCAAATCTCCGTTACCGCCGTGTGCGTGGGGCTGCATGGTGTCAAACATTAACAAGCTAACTGCACTGATTTACAGAGTGTTATAGACATCCTGTGTTAGGACAAAGTCAATAAATTACCTGAAATACAAATTCAGAGTTAAGGAAGAAAATATAGCAGCATATAGGCATCTTTTACAGTAAAGAATCAAATCATTCTGGACAGGTTTTAAGCTGTATTTGAAAAATTTAGCATGAATAAATGCTACTATTTCAGGTCACTTCAGACCCTTTCAGCCTCACCTCTGGTTTGTTCAGCTCCTCAGTCACATAATTCAAGTTGCTCCAGCCAGCGTAAGACCAGAGGCCTTGAAGTAAAGCCTTTCCCAGAGTGTTCAAAGAAAACTGAGTTCCTTGAAAAGCATTCTCAATGTTAAAATTTTCCTCGATGACAGTGCTGCTCTGTATCACTTCCACTAGCCCTCCAATTACAATGAAAGTGAGTGAAAACACTTTGGCCACCAAGAAGATCACCTGCACTCTCAGAGCAAATCGGACATTCAGGATGTTGGTAATGGCAACTACCAGAATACTAAAAGCTGCAAAGCATTTCACAGCCAGCTGAGGAGGTGGGCAGCCTGGGTAAAAGGGAGCCATGACATACTGTGCAATGGTCATTGACATTGCTGCAATGCTGGAAGGTTTCAAAAGCAGGATGAAAGTGATTGCCGCAAAGAAGGCTGGGAATGAACCATAGATCCTCAGGATGTAAGTAAATTCCCCACCAGATTCAGGAATAATGGTCCCAAGCTCAGTGTAGGAGAGAGCTGCAAGCAAAGCCACAACACCTGAAAAAAACCAGATTAACATGCTGGCCCCAGGACTTCCCACATACGCCAGGATATACTGTGGGGACATGAAGATACCGGATCCAATCATGGTTCCAGAAACTATTGCTACTCCACCAATCAATCCAATCTGCCTCTTCAGTTGCAGGCCTTCGTTTTTTGGGGTTTTGTCCGCCATGGTGAGAGAGAGCAGGGAGCACAAAACGACACGTCTACAGAGCAGACTGAGAAAGATCACAAAGAATTCAGATGCTACAAACTGCGTAGAAAAAGCTTTCAAAAGAAATCACGTGGTGTAAAATGTACTTGTTTTGCCTTCAATTAAATATTAACTCGTCAGTTTTCTAACTGTGGAAAAAGTGCTAACCACTGCACCAATGAGCCACCAGTTGGTTTGGATTATTATATCTTAAACCAATATCAGTTCTCAGGTTACTACAGTTTGTCCTGGCCTACTCATCTAAATCTGTAAGAAGATAAAAAAAAATGCACAATCATGAGTGGAGACGCACAGTGTTGGCATGCTTCATCTTTATTTTGACTTTCTATAAACTACTAATAGTAAATATTGAAAATCTCACTTCTGGATGTTTCACCTCCTCGGTTAAACAATTTAAAGTGTTCCAGCCATCATACGACCACAAGCCCTGATAGAAAGCAATGCCAATGGAGCTGACCCCTGCATTGGTTCCCTCAAATGAGTCCTCAAAGTTCTCAGTGCGGCCCTGGAAAAGCATCACAATGCCTCCCAGGATGATCACCACCAGGGCCACCACCTTCACTGCCATGGTGACCACCTGGATGCCTGTGGCCAAGCGGACGCTCAGACATTTGATTATAGCCAGCACCAAGATTGATACAGCAGCCACGAACTTCACTGCCATCTGTGAAGGAGTGCAGCCGCTGTAAAAGGGGGCCACAGCATATTCAGCAAAGATGAGAGCGACTCCTGTGCCACTAGCCGGCCTCATGACCATGATGAAGCTGAAGACGAACATGAAGGCCACCACTTTCCCTGCAGTCCGCAGTATGTAAATGTACTCAGCTCCAGACTCTGGTATGATAGTGCCCAGCTCAGCATAGCGCAGACCCCCCAGCATGGCTATCAGTCCACAGCAGGACCATATAATGAAGCTGGGGGGGGCTGTAACTAACAAAGGGGTGAAGATTTTGCAGAGGGACACACCGGCCTCGTCTTCCCTTCTAGAAGTGCATGCTTAAATGAAGATGAATAAAGATGAATAAAGATTTTGTGAAATAACTACTGAGTTCCGGTGCCGTCTCTGGATGCCTCGACGAATAAAAGAACCGGGGTCAAACTGATTTCGCAACAGCTCCCAATAGTGGAAAGGACGTACTGGGGAGAAATGAAGATCCCAGATCCAATCATGGTTCCACCAATGAAGGAAACTGCTACTATGATCCCCACTTCCCTCTGCAGATTGAGTCCATGTGTATCATCTCCCATGTTCAGAAAGTTTGTGTCTTCCTAGAAGCAGCGGACAAGAACACCTGAAGCGTTGTTTGTTACATAAGAGGCGGAGCACACTTAATTATACAGCTACGAAATGAGGCTACTTTTAAGCAGATTTTAAGAATGTCTGCTTGTCCAGAGTTGGTTTTTTCTTAGGTTTCACGTTAACAATGATTTATTTTAGGTTCTGCTCTATAAAACACAGTTGGAGAAACGAAAAATTCAAAATAGAGACTGTTTTGAATATTTCTAGTCTACTGGAAATGTCCCCGCAAGCCAAGTTGATTCTTCTGGTGTCCTCAATTCTTTCTCTGGTGTTTGTTCATATTATGTATACTTGTGTCTGGATCTGAGTGAAGAAATGGACAGAGTATCTGCATAACAATGTTATCAGAGGAAAGCCATGACTTGACCTGGTTCTCCCTTGTGCCAGTTTAAGCAGTCCAACAGAATAACATAAAACTAAGTTGAATATTTACTTTCTTTAATGCTTTGCTAAACCATTTAGTTAAAAATGCTCTCCAAAGTTGAACTCTAACTCTAGTTGAACTTTAATTAAATAGGACTCGAATCTAAAATAATAGAAAAGAACACCAAGCACCAAGTTGCAAAATGCAGTCAGTGGAAATGGGTTAATTATTATGAACTGGCATGAACAATAAGAACAATCACACTGAAGTTTTAACCATTTAAGATAAGGATAAATTAAGTTTGTCATAATGTGATGCCTCAAAGGCATTTATGTTATTTATCTTTAATGTTTGCTTTAAAATAATTCTTTTGTATGTATTTAAGTTAAAAAGAACAGTAAAAAGAGTTAAAAATGTTAAGAAGCTTTAATTTTGAAGGTGAACTTGCTAATAACCTCACTTCCTGGTGGTTTACCTGTATTGCTTCATTTCCTGTTTAATTCCTCTTCCTGGTTGCTCTAAGAGGGAGAGGGACATGCGGTCTTGCTCTGAGGCTTATCCACAGCCATCCACTTGGGAACATTGTTCAGGCAACGCTGTAAGTGTATATATTTCATGATGAAGGTGTTAAAAAGGCATAAATAGCAGTATTTGTTAAAAATTATATTTTGTTTGTGATTCATGGAGGTTGATTTGTACATGTTAAGAAAGGCAGTTTTGATGATCATTACTGTTGCTAAAGCTAACACGAAGGTGTAAGGTCACATTTTGAGTTATTTCGTGATGCAATATTTATGTAAACGATCATTTTTTCTATTCTGTATTTCTTTTCAACTACAGTTTTCACCACTTGTCAAATGAAGATTCTGAGTAAAAAGTCAACTCTACTCGGACTCGTGTATTCATTGACAGAGGTTTAGCTTGGTGTTTGATCAGAGTTGCTACACTCTGCAACAGAACACTACACATAAGTTGAGGTATTTTTAAAGAATTTACCAAGTCTTTAAAAATATTAAATTCCTATTTAAACAGTCATATTATTATTGGTGCTGTCAGCGTTAATCTCGTTAAAATGACGTTAATGCCATAACTGCATTAACGCGGCAAATCTCCGTTACCGCCGTGTGCGTGGGGCTGCATGGTGTCAAACATTAACAAGCTAACTGCACTGATTTACAGAGTGTTATAGACATCCTGTGTTAGGACAAAGTCAATAAATTACCTGAAATACAAATTCAGAGTTAAGGAAGAAAATATAGCAGCATATAGGCATCTTTTACAGTAAAGAATCAAATCATTCTGGACAGGTTTTAAGCTGTATTTGAAAAATTTAGCATGAATAAATGCTACTATTTCAGGTCACTTCAGACCCTTTCAGCCTCACCTCTGGTTTGTTCAGCTCCTCAGTCACATAATTCAAGTTGCTCCAGCCAGCGTAAGACCAGAGGCCTTGAAGTAAAGCCTTTCCCAGAGTGTTCAAAGAAAACTGAGTTCCTTGAAAAGCATTCTCAATGTTAAAATTTTCCTCGATGACAGTGCTGCTCTGTATCACTTCCACTAGCCCTCCAATTACAATGAAAGTGAGTGAAAACACTTTGGCCACCAAGAAGATCACCTGCACTCTCAGAGCAAATCGGACATTCAGGATGTTGGTAATGGCAACTACCAGAATACTAAAAGCTGCAAAGCATTTCACAGCCAGCTGAGGAGGTGGGCAGCCTGGGTAAAAGGGAGCCATGACATACTGTGCAATGGTCATTGACATTGCTGCAATGCTGGAAGGTTTCAAAAGCAGGATGAAAGTGATTGCCGCAAAGAAGGCTGGGAATGAACCATAGATCCTCAGGATGTAAGTAAATTCCCCACCAGATTCAGGAATAATGGTCCCAAGCTCAGTGTAGGAGAGAGCTGCAAGCAAAGCCACAACACCTGAAAAAAACCAGATTAACATGCTGGCCCCAGGACTTCCCACATACGCCAGGATATACTGTGGGGACATGAAGATACCGGATCCAATCATGGTTCCAGAAACTATTGCTACTCCACCAATCAATCCAATCTGCCTCTTCAGTTGCAGGCCTTCGTTTTTTGGGGTTTTGTCCGCCATGGTGAGAGAGAGCAGGGAGCACAAAACGACACGTCTACAGAGCAGACTGAGAAAGATCACAAAGAATTCAGATGCTACAAACTGCGTAGAAAAAGCTTTCAAAAGAAATCACGTGGTGTAAAATGTACTTGTTTTGCCTTCAATTAAATATTAACTCGTCAGTTTTCTAACTGTGGAAAAAGTGCTAACCACTGCACCAATGAGCCACCAGTTGGTTTGGATTATTATATCCTAAACCAATATCAGTTCTCAGGTTACTACAGTTTGTCCTGGCCTACTCATCTAAATCTGTAAGAAGATAAAAAAAAAAGCACAATCATGAGTGAAGACGCACAGTGTTGGCATGCTTCATCTTTATTTTGACTTTCTATAAACTACTAATAGTAAATATTGAAATTCTTACTTCTGGATGTTTCACCTCCTCAGTTAAATAATTTAAAGTGTTCCAGCCATCATACGACCACAAGCCCTGATAGAAAGCAATGCCAATGGAGCTGATCCCTGCATTGGTTCCCTCAAATGAGTCCTCAAAGTTCTCAGTGCGGCCCTGGAAAAGCATCACAATGCCTCCCAGGATGATCACCACCAGGGCCACCACCTTCACTGCCATGGTGACCACCTGGATGCCTGTGGCCAAGCGGACGCTCAGACAGTTGATTATAGCCAGCACCAAGATTGATACAGCAGCCATTAACTTCACAGCCAGCTGTGGAGGAGTGCAGCCACTGTAAAAGGGGGCCACAGCATATTCAGCAAAGATGAGAGCGACTCCTGTGCCACTAGCCGGCCTCATGACCATGATGAAGCTGAAGACGAACATGAAGGCCACCACTTTCCCTGCAGTCCGCAGTATGTAAATGTACTCAGCTCCAGACTCTGGTATGATAGTGCCCAGTTCAGCATAGCACAGACCCCCCAGCATGGCTATCAGTCCACAGCAGGACCATATAATGAAGCTGGCCCCTGGGCTCCCAATAGTGGAAAGGACGTACTGGGGAGAAATGAAGATCCCAGATCCAATCATGGTTCCACCAATGAAGGAAACTGCTCCTATGAGCCCCACTTCCCTCTGCAGATTGAGTCCATGTGTGTCATGTCCCATGGTCAGAAAGCTTTTGTCTTCTCTGAAGCAGCAGCGAAGAACAGACGTGCAGTTACAAAACGCTGCCTGTTGCCCAATAGGAGGAGTGCACAAAATTAAACTGCTATGAAATTAAAATGAGGCTACTTTTAAGCAGATTTTAAGAATGTCTGCTTGTCCAGAGTTGGTTTTTCTTAGATTTCACGTTAACGATGATTTATTTTAGGTTCTGCTCTATAAAACACAGTTGGAGAAACGAAAAATTCAAAATAGAGACTATTTTGAATATTTCCAGTCTACTGGAAATGTCCCTGCAAGCCAAGTTGATTCTTCTGGTGTCCTCAATTCTTTCTCTGGTGTTTGTTCGTTTTATGTATACTTGTGTCTGGATCTACGTGACCTACATGAAGATAAAAAACAAAAAAACACTGAACTTCCAGTAAAAGATTAGACAGGGCCTCATCTGAGTGAAGAAAGTAAGAGTATCTGCATAACAATGTTATCAGAGGAAGGACGTGACTTGACCTGGTTCTCCCTTGTGCCAGTTTAAGCAGTCCAACAGAATAACATAAAACTAAGTTGAATATTTACTTTCTTTAATACTTTGCTAAACCATTTAGTTGTATGGATGTAAGTCCCAAAAAAATGAATTTTGGAGCTGAATCTGAATGATGGAAGTGAAACTGAAATTATTCGAGAGCTACACTTTTAAAGGATAAAATACAGTTTCAAAGTAAATGAATTCATTTTCAAAATATAAAATTCAATTTCAATTTAGTGACGATAATTTTCAAAACTGTACATTGAATTTCAAATTAGACTGATTCAAATTCAGTTTTAAAAAGCATTTATTCAAGTTACAATTCAGGTTCAGTTTCTGATGGCACAAAGTTCTGCCCATACTCTTCTTTTAATTAAATTGGACTCCAGTATGATATAATAGAAAAGAACACCAAGCACCAAGCTGCAAAAAGCAGTCAGTGGAAATGGGTTAATTATTATGAACCGGCGTGAACAAAAAGGGACGATCACACTGAAGTTTCAGTCATTTAAGATAAGGATAAATTAAGTTTGTCATAAGTTGAGAAATTCTTTAAAAATATTAAATTCCTATTTAAACAGTAATATTATTATATAAAATGCTGTAAGGAGCTGCAACTAAAAACAAAGTATATGTTCTGGAAAAGCTGGAGATACAGAAAAATGTTGGTCAAAATGCTTCTTGTTGTCAAAATATATTCTGATACTTGATACTCATATATTATATTCACCAAACATCTTTATATACAGTCTTTGAGATCTAGGAGTCACACCTCATTGGAGTTAGGACTGAAATGATAGCAAAGCAAACATACTCTACTCTCGTGTACATTTATTATCGCCATACAACACCTCAGACACTTTGATCACTGATTTACAGAGTGTTATTGACTTTGTGTTAGGACAAAGTCAATAAATTACCTGAGGTACAAATTCAGAGTTAAGGAAGAAAATATAGCAGCATATAGGCATCTTTTGCACTAATGCATCAAATCATTCTTGACAGGTTTTAAGCTGTATTTAAAAAAAAAATTAGCATGAATAAATGCTACTATTTCAGGTCATTTCTGACCCTTTCAGCCTCACCTCTGGTTTGTTCAGCTCCTCAGTCACATAATTCAAGTTGCTCCAGCCAGCGTAAGACCAGAGGCCTTGATAGAAAGCCATTCCCAGAGTGCCCACAGAATACTCTGTGCCTTGAAAAGCATTCTCAACATTAAAATTTTCCTCGATCACAGTGCTGCTCTGTATGACTTTCACTAGCCCTCCAATTACAATGAAAGTGAGTGAAAACACTTTGGCCACCAAGAAGATCACCTGCACTCTCAGAGCAAATCGGACATTCAGGATGTTGGTAATGGCAACTACCAGAATACTAAAAGCTGCAAAGCATTTCACAGCCAGCTGAGGAGGTGGGCAGCCTGGGTAAAAGGGAGCCATGGCATACTGTGCAATGGTCATTGATTTTGCTGCAATGCTGGAAGGTTTCAAAAGCAGGATGAAAGTGATTGCCGCAAAGAAGGCTGGGAATGAACCATAGATCCTCAGGATGTAAGTAAATTCCCCACCGGATTCAGGAATAATGGTCCCAAGCTCAGTGTAGGAGAGAGCTGCAAGCAAAGCTACAACACCTGAAAAAAACCAGATTAACATGCTGGCCCCAGGACTTCCCACATACGCCAGGACATACTGTGGGGACATGAAGATACCGGATCCAATCATGGTTCCAGAAACTATTGCTACACCACCAATCAATCCAATTTCTCTTTTCAGTTGCAGCCCTTCGTGTTTTGGGGTTTTGTCCACCATGTTGAGAGAGAGCAGGGAGCACAAAACGACACGTCTACAGAGCAGACTGAGAAAGATCACAAAGAATTCAGATGCTACAAACTGCGTAGAAAAAACTTTCAGTGTTATCAAGGGATTGATAACAGGGCAGCTGTGGCTACAACTGTAGCTGCCTCCACCAGTGTATGAATGTGAGAGTGAATGAATAGTGGTATTGTAAAGCGCTTTGGGTGCCTTGAAAAGCGCTATATAAATCCAATCCATTATTATTAAAACCTAGTCGTTACCCTCATTTAAATATTAACTCTACCTTTTTTTTTTTTTGCTCTATAGCAAAAGTGCTAACCACTGAACCAAAGGGCCAACAGGCTTGGGTTATCATATCTAAAAGTAATATCAGTTTTCTTGTTACTTTGTCCAGTCCACTCATCACTCATAACAAGATAAATTATATACAATCCTGACTAAAAAGCCAAAGTCTTGGATCGATTTGTCTCCTTTTTTTGTATAATATTAAACACAAACAGTAAATGTTCAAATTCTGACTTTTTTGATGTCTTAAGAACATTTTACCTGTCATCCCTGAGGCTTCTAACGTTCTAAAAACAAAAGGTGAAGAGTTCCAGGTATTTAAACCACAGTTGTTGATCTACTATTAATCATGTGTGTCATCACATGAACCATATTGTTAAAAAAAAGTACCAGTTTTTGAAGCTCTTAAGACTACCATGACTTAGATTACTGCAAACCCACGCAGACTTACTTCTGGATGTTTCACCTCCTCAGTTAAATAATTTAAAGTGTTCCAGCCATCATACGACCACAAGCCCTGATAGAAAGCAATGCCAATGGAGCTGATCCCTGCATTGGTTCCCTCAAATGAGTCCTCAAAGTTCTCAGTGCGGCCCTGGAAAAGCATCACAATGCCTCCCAGGATGATCACCACCAGGGCCACCACCTTCACTGCCATGGTGACCACCTGGATGCCTGTGGCCAAGCGGACGCTCAGACAGTTGATTATAGCCAGCACCAAGATTGATACAGCAGCCATTAACTTCACAGCCAGCTGTGGAGGAGTGCAGCCACTGTAAAAGGGGGCCACAGCATATTCAGCAAAGATGAGAGCGACTCCTGTGCCACTAGCCGGCCTCATGACCATGATGAAGCTGAAGACGAACATGAAGGCCACCACTTTCCCTGCAGTCCGCAGTATGTAAATGTACTCAGCTCCAGACTCTGGTATGATAGTGCCCAGTTCAGCATAGCACAGACCCCCCAGCATGGCTATCAGTCCACAGCAGGACCATATAATGAAGCTGGCCCCTGGGCTCCCAATAGTGGAAAGGACGTACTGGGGAGAAATGAAGATCCCAGATCCAATCATGGTTCCACCAATGAAGGAAACTGCTCCTATGAGCCCCACTTCCCTCTGCAGATTGAGTCCATGTGTGTCATGTCCCATGGTCAGAAAGCTTTTGTCTTCTCTGAAGCAGCAGCGAAGAACAGACGTGCAGTTACAAAACGCTGCCTGTTGCCCAATAGGAGGAGTGCACAAAATTAAACTGCTATGAAATTAAAATGAGGCTACTTTTAAGCAGATTTTAAGAATGTCTGCTTGTCCAGAGTTGGTTTTTCTTAGATTTCACGTTAACGATGATTTATTTTAGGTTCTGCTCTATAAAACACAGTTGGAGAAACGAAAAATTCAAAATAGAGACTATTTTGAATATTTCCAGTCTACTGGAAATGTCCCTGCAAGCCAAGTTGATTCTTCTGGTGTCCTCAATTCTTTCTCTGGTGTTTGTTCGTTTTATGTATACTTGTGTCTGGATCTACGTGACCTACATGAAGATAAAAAACAAACAAAAAAACACTGAACTTCCAGTAAAAGATTAGACAGGGCCTCATCTGAGTGAAGAAAGTAACAGAGTATCTGCATAACAATGTTATCAGAGGAAGGACGTGACTTGACCTGGTTCTCCCTTGTGCCAGTTTAAGCAGTCCAACAGAATAACATAAAACTAAGTTGAATATTTACTTTCTTTAATACTTTGCTAAACCATTTAGTTGTATGGATGTAAGTCCCAAAAAAAAGAAATTTGGAGCTGAATCTGAATGATGGAAGTGAAACTGAAATTATTCGAGAGCTACACTTTTAAAGGATAAAATACAGTTTCAAAGTAAATGAATTCATTTTCAAAATATAAAATTCAATTTCAATTTAGTGACGATAATTTTCAAAACTGTACATTGAATTTCAAATTAGACTGATTCAAATTCAGTTTTAAAAAGCATTTATTCAAGTTACAATTCAGGTTCAGTTTCTGATGGCACAAAGTTCTGCCCATACTCTTCTTTTAATTAAATTGGACTCCAGTATGATATAATAGAAAAGAACACCAAGCACCAAGCTGCAAAAAGCAGTCAGTGGAAATGGGTTAATTATTATGAACCGGCGTGAACAAAAAGGGACGATCACACTGAAGTTTCAGTCATTTAAGATAAGGATAAATTAAGTTTGTCATAAGTTGAGAAATTCTTTAAAAATATTAAATTCCTATTTAAACAGTAATATTATTATATAAAATGCTGTAAGGAGCTGCAACTAAAAACAAAGTATATGTTCTGGAAAAGCTGGAGATACAGAAAAATGTTGGTCAAAATGCTTCTTGTTGTCAAAATATATTCTGATACTTGATCCTCATATATTATATTCACCAAACATCTTTATATACAGTCTTTGAGATCTAGGAGTCACACCTCATTGGAGTTAGGACTGAAATGATAGCAAAGCAAACATACTCTACTCTCGTGTACATTTATTATCGCCATACAACACCTCAGACACTTTGATCACTGATTTACAGAGTGTTATATACATCCTGTGTTAGGACAAAGTCAATAAATTACCTGAGGTACAAATTCAGAGTTAAGGAAGAAAATATAGCAGCATATAGGCATCTTTTGCACTAATGCATCAAATCATTCTTGACAGGTTTTAAGCTGTATTTAAAAAAAAATTAGCATGAATAAATGCTACTATTTCAGGTCATTTCTGACCCTTTCAGCCTCACCTCTGGTTTGTTCAGCTCCTCAGTCACATAGTTTAAGTTGTACCAGCCAGCGTAAGACCAGAGGCCTTGATAGAAAGCCATTCCCAGAGTGCCCACAGAATACTCTGTGCCTTGAAAAGCATTCTCAACATTAAAATTTTCCTCGATCACAGTGCTGCTCTGTATGACTTTCACTAGCCCTCCAATTACAATGAAAGTGAGTGAAAACACTTTGGCCACCAAGAAGATCACCTGCACTCTCAGAGCAAATTGGACATTCAGGATGTTGGTAATGGCAACTACCAGAATACTAAAAGCTGCAAAGCATTTCACAGCCAGCTGAGGAGGTGGGCAGCCTGGGTAAAAGGGAGCCATGACATACTGTGCAATGGTCATTGATTTTGCTGCAATGCTGGAAGGTTTCAAAAGCAGGATGAAAGTGATTGCCGCAAAGAAGGCTGGGAATGAACCATAGATCCTCAGGATGTAAGTAAATTCCCCACCGGATTCAGGAATAATGGTCCCAAGCTCAGTGTAGGAGAGAGCTGCAAGCAAAGCTACAACACCTGAAAAAAACCAGATTAACATGCTGGCCCCAGGACTTCCCACATACGCCAGGACATACTGTGGGGACATGAAGATACCGGATCCAATCATGGTTCCAGAAACTATTGCTACTCCACCAATCAATCCAATTTCCCTCTTCAGTTGCAGGCCTTCGTTTTTTGGGGTTTTGTCCACCATGTTGAGAGAGAGCAGGGAGCACAAAACGACACGTCTACAGAGCAGACTGAGAAAGATCACAAAGAATTCAGATGCTACAAACTGCGTAGAAAAAACTTTCAGTGTTATCAAGGGATTGATAACAGGGCAGCTGTGGCTACAACTGTAGCTGCCTCCACCAGTGTATGAATGTGAGAGTGAATGAATAGTGGTATTGTAAAGCGCTTTGGGTGCCTTGAAAAGCGCTATATAAATCCAATCCATTATTATTAAAACCTAGTCGTTACCCTCATTTAAATATTAACTCTACCTTTTTTTTTTTTTGCTCTATAGCAAAAGTGCTAACCACTGAACCAAAGGGCCAACAGGCTTGGGTTATCATATCTAAAAGTAATATCAGTTTTCTTGTTACTTTGTCCAGTCCACTCATCACTCATAACAAGATAAATTATATACAATCCTGACTAAAAAGCCAAAGTCTTGGATCGATTTGTCTCCTTTTTTTGTATAATATTAAACACAAACAGTAAATGTTCAAATTCTGACTTTTTTGATGTCTTAAGAACATTTTACCTGTCATCCCTGAGGCTTCTAACGTTCTAAAAACAAAAGGTGAAGAGTTCCAGGTATTTAAACCACAGTTGTTGATCTACTATTAATCATGTGTGTCATCACATGAACCATATTGTTAAAAAAAAGTACCAGTTTTTGAAGCTCTTAAGACTACCATGACTTAGATTACTGCAAACCCACGCAGACTTACTTCTGGATGTTTCACCTCCTCAGTTAAATAATTTAAAGTGTTCCAGCCATCATACGACCACAAGCCCTGATAGAAAGCAATGCCAATGGAGCTGATCCCTGCATTGGTTCCCTCAAATGAGTCCTCAAAGTTCTCAGTGCGGCCCTGGAAAAGCATCACAATGCCTCCCAGGATGATCACCACCAGGGCCACCACCTTCACTGCCATGGTGACCACCTGGATGCCTGTGGCCAAGCGGACGCTCAGACAGTTGATTATAGCCAGCACCAAGATTGATACAGCAGCCATTAACTTCACAGCCAGCTGTGGAGGAGTGCAGCCGCTGTAAAAGGGGGCCACAGCATATTCAGCAAAGATGAGAGCGACTCCTGTGCCACTAGCCGGCCTCATGACCATGATGAAGCTGAAGCCGAACATGAAGGCCACCACTTTCCCTGCAGTCCGCAGTATGTAAATGTACTCAGCTCCAGACTCTGGTATGATAGTGCCCAGTTCAGCATAGCACAGACCCCCCAGCATGGCTATCAGTCCACAGCAGGACCATATAATGAAGCTGGCCCCTGGGCTCCCAATAGTGGAAAGGACGTACTGGGGAGAAATGAAGATCCCAGATCCAATCATGGTTCCACCAATGAAGGAAACTGCTCCTATGAGCCCCACTTCCCTCTGCAGATTGAGTCCATGTGTGTCATGTCCCATGGTCAGAAAGCTTTTGTCTTCCTAGAAGCAGCGGACAAGAAGACCTGTAGCTGTAAAGTGTTGTCTTTTACATAAGAGGCGGAGCACACTTAATTATACAGCTACGAAAGTAAGGCGAGGCTATCATCAGCATGGCTGTTTAAAGTTCTTCTTTTCTCTTAGGTTTCACGTAAGCAGTAATTTATTTTAGGTTTTTTATAAAACACTGACAGGGAAGTAAAGCATTAAAAATATACATGTTTTAAATCATTTCAGTCTTGCTTTTCTACAGTAAAAGTCCCTGCAAACCGAATGCATTCTACTAGTGTCCTCAAAGTCAGAGAAAGACTGTCTTCAGTCCTCAATATAATGTTTTCTTGTGTCTGGACCTACATGAATAGTTTGGAGAGCTGTACTGGCAGCAGAAAAATACCTAATCTGAGAGAAGACATGAACATCTGCTTAACAATGTTAACAATGTTATCATAGAAAGGACATGGCCAAGTAAAGACACCAAGTTATTCTTTGCCTCACAGCTCAGTCTGTCCTCAGTGTACTTTCAGAACTGATAAAACCTGGTCAATAAAAAGCAGAGTGCACATTTAATGATTAGATTAGATTAGATTAGATAGAACTTTATTAATCCCTCGGGTGGGTTCCTCTGGGAAATTCGATTTCCAAAAAAGCACAGCACCGACAGAAGTTACAGAGTTACAGAATATTATATATATATATATATATATATATATATATATATATATATATATATATATATATATATATATATATATATATATATATATATATATATATATATATATATATATAATACACACACACACATATATATATATATATAAATACAGAGACAATATAAATAAAATATACGAAGGGGATAAATAGAATAAATAGGAATAAAAATAAAAATACAAGTGAATTGCACATTTCAAGTATTGAGTCTATTGCACCGTTGACTATTTACAAAAGTATTGCACAAAAGGTATTGCACAGTGAGGTGAAGAGGCACTACAGCTTAGTTGTTCCCCCCTCCTTTGTCCTCCTGTTTCCCCTCCCTCTCCCCTCCAGGGAGGAGTTAAACAGTCTGATGGCGTGTGGGACAAAGGAGTTTTTAAGTCTGTTAGTTCTTGTCTTTGGGAGAAGCAACCTGTCACTGAACAGACTCTTCTGGTTGTTTATGGCCGTGTGCAGAGGATGTCTGGCATTGTTCATAATGTCCATCAGTTTCTTTAATGTCCTTTTCTCTGCCACTGTCACCACTCTGTGTTTTTTCTCTCATTACTCAACTACTTAAACATAAGCTTTTCAAAATAAAACAACTTATAAATAAAATACAGGCGGTCGGTATCACCATCTGTATATGAAGAAATGACTTCAATGTTCAGTTCTGAATTATAGGTGTTTAATTCACGTGTTTTACCTAGCTCCGCGTTATTAGGGCAGGGATAGCTCAGTAGGTAGCTTGGTGGCCCCATGATCGGAAGGTCGGGGGTTCAACTCCGCTGAACGGCTACCCTGAGGTACCCCTGAGCAAGGTACCGTCCCTACACACTGCTCCCCAGGCGCTGCATTGGTGGCTGCCCACTGCTTCACTGGGTGAATGGGTTAAATGCAGAGGAACTATTTCCCTATGGGGACTAACACATACACACATTAGTTATAGTTTCAAAAATATTTTAATAGTTACTATGTACTTTAGAAAAATATAAAAACTAACTAAATATTTTGGGGGTACAAAAATATATGTATATATACTAGAAATACCCATACATTTGTAATAAGACAGTAACATTAAATGGTAAAAATGGTAAATGGCCTGTATTTTTACAGCGCTTTACTTAGTCCCTAAGGACCCCAAAGCGCTTTACACTACATTCAGTCATTCACACACACACATTCACACACTGGTGATGGCAAGCTACACTGTAGCTTAACAAAAATAAATGTATAACTATGCAATGAATGAATAAGTGAGAATCTTAAATAACCACTCCCACTCCAGAAACTAAAAAGCTAAAAATAAAAATACGAGAAAAATAAAACTGCTTAGCAATATGCTCTCATGAACAGCACGAGCAGTTCTGCATGACTTAGCACAATCCTAACTACCAGGTTATAGCGCTGTAAAGCCTGCAAAACCACAAACTCTCCAGTGCAAACTGTGGGTTGAGATGAGATTTTTGCATTATGAACCGTTTAAAGGCACTCAATTTCTTGCTGCGAGATGCCCCAACTAACACACAAAACACCAGATTTAAAGTTGCCGTTGCACTCAAAAATATTTATTTGGGGATTTTAATCCTGAGCCACATCTTATCAGGAAACCTGATAAATATAAATATTTGTCTACTCTGGGATAAACTAGTGTGGACCAATAGATTAGGAAAATGAGTAACTATTATTCTGTTATATTCTGAAAGGGAAAAGAGATTTTCTTTTTATAGGGGAGAAATAATTATTTGATCCCCTGCTGAATGTTTAGAAAGAAAAGAACAGCCTCTAATATTGTTAGAGCAAGATTCTTGTTCATTGTCTGATGTTGTGTTAAATGTCTTTTCTATTGCTTTTGCTTGACTTGCTGTTTGGCTAACTCTGACATATTTACATAAAGATGCACTGTCCCGTTTAAATAAATACATTAAAAATATAATAGAGCCGAATAAACTAAATAGATAAATGCAAACGGATCTAAGCCTGAACACAGGAGCACAGAGTGAATCTGGACTTCAGGAGAAAAACCCAATAATCATTTAATGGGCTCATGTTACCAAATAAATGAATCTATCATTCAACATCTGGGCTACATCCATCTTTGTCAGACATTAAATCATTAAATTATTCTCAAGGTCAACTTAATAATTTATTGAAAAGCTGACTCTTAAAGGTACCAAGATTTAAAATGTGTCAGAAATGAGTAACAGCTTATAACCGTTTAAATACATAACAATGTGATACATGTACAATGTTCCTTAATAAGAGAAAAAAATATATAAAAGTGATCATATTCTTTTTCACTTGGTCTTTATTACTAAACAGAGATTAATTTGACCAAATCATTCAATCAACGCCTACTCCGACATCGTATTGCATTTACAAACTTGGGCGTCTACGTCGCCTGCCCGCCTGTGTGATGAATACCTCATCTGCATTTTATGGCTAAAAGGAAAAAAAAAAGTAGTTATACTCAAATAATGTTGTTTATTAAAATGGGTTTCAACAGAACAAGTTTTATGATAAGAAACTATTGATTTAAGTTTAGGGTCTTATTATGCTGCCGGAAGATTAGAAATAGGAAGAATATCAACAGAAAAAAAAACGTTTTTCTTTATGTGATGTTATAATGCACACTAGTAACAGATAATCTTTCTGTTAGATCTAAAATTAAACCGTTTATTTATTTATTACCTCTGTCGCTACTGTACTTCTGTGGCCTCAACATAAAAGTCTCAGTCGGTTATAGCTCAAAGTTCCCGTTAAACATTTGTAAATTTCTCAGCAATAAAAATAAATTATTTTCTCCCTGCAGAGAACCCATTACTTATTTATTCGGGGTGATTGTGTTTTACAGTCAGGGCATGGGTCAGCCTCTGAAGGCCCTCCCACTTACCTCGGGACGTTTTAACTCTTCAGTCACTGAGTTCAGATTGTTCCAGCCGTCGTATGACCACAGCCCCTGGTAGAAAGCAATTCCTATTGAATTGACGCCAACATTTGTGTTCTCAAAGGAGTTTTCAAAATTCTCAGTGTGGCCTTTGATAAGCATCACCACACCTCCTATGATAATCCCTGCCAGAGCCAAGACTTTGACTACAGTAAGGAAAACTTGGATTGACATTGCAAAGCGAACTTTCATGCAGTTCACGGTGGCGAGCGTGATAATTGCCGCTGCGGCCACGCACTTCACCACCAGCACCGGAGGGGGGCAGTCTCCGTAGAAAGGAGTCACAACATAGGCAGCAAAACTCAGTCCTATGCCAGCAATGCCTGCAGGTCTCACAAAGAGCACAGAGCTAAAGATGAACATGAAGGCAAGCGCTGGACATGAAGTCCTCAGAATGTAGATGTACTCGCCCCCTGATTCTTTTATAACTGTGCCGAGCTCGGCGTAGCAGAAAGACGCCAGAATCGCCAGCAGGCCGCAAGACGCCCATATAACCAGGCTGGCACCGGGGCTCCCGATGGAGCTGATCACCGTCTGTGGGGTCATGAAGATCCCAGATCCGACCGCCGTCCCCACGATGAGGGACACGGCTCCCAGCATCCCCAGCTCCCGCTTTAGTTTGAGCTTCTGCGGCTTTTCTTCCGTCATCACTGCAGTTAAACAGCTGCCTACAACCTGACACCTTTAACAGCGGAGAAAACACTATAATAGCGTGACCAAAGTCACTATTGCATCAACACAAGGAGTTAATAATTATGTGGGCGGCTCATACAACCACCTGTTTTGCTTGGTATTCTCACACGTTTGCTGGGCTTCACTGATTGGCTGCTTCAGGGACGACAGGGATGCCCAGCACCTAAGCAGCCCTGAGTCAGAAATATGTAAATCAGACCGCAAAGACTCTCTTGTACTCCTCCATTGGCCTTGAGATGTTATGTTACCCGCTAATAACATGTTATCCCAATAGAGCATATCACGATGAGACTGCAAAATAGGAGGTAGAGCCTTCCGCTTTCAGTGTCCTCTAGACAAGGGCTGGTTTCACAAACACACTCTAGATCAATTTTTAGGGTAAGACTAGACGTCATTTTGTGCATTTGTTATTCGAATGGAAGTTAGACTGTTTTACAAAAAGACCAATTCAAAGCCCTAAAATAGTCTCCTTACCCGCAGGACAGCTTAAGCCTTGGACTTATCAGCGCTTTGATCAGCTGCATTTAATAAAAAGAGGAGAAAAATGCTCATAATCTATGGTTCACCAGTATTTTTACACATTTCTGCATGCATTATCTTTTGTGTTGTCTCTTTAATGTATTGTTTCAATTAATAGTGGCCTCTATATACTCCTCCAGCTCTCTTTGGTTCCCTCATGCCCCAAACCTGATGTAATAGATTGTTACCCCTCCACTAGCCTTACTTTGCTGGGGTTTCTTGATGCTTAAAGACGGTTATTATCTCCCCACCTTTGCTTGTTTAGTAGTCATAAAACAAGAGCAAAATGGAATTAAATAAACAACCTGTAAAAATAGTGTTCACCTTCAATGACCTGTCTGAAATGGGGGTCTTCTCCTAGCTTTGAACCCTCAACATCAACATTTACATGTTGAGTTTGTGAGTTTTAGTCTCTCCACATTTATATCCATGACGATCATGGTGACATTAAGGTTTTAATCTACACTGTCCTTGTTTGAGTTTTATGAGGATTAATCTGAACTATAAATCATGCAAAGCTACTCTCGCAGGTTGTTTTGGCTTGAAATTCTCATAAGATTACTGCATTATCACCTCATGAAAACTATTATGCAATTATTTTGGCACTTCATGGCCGTGTTAGGTCACATTTTGCTATGCATGAACTTTAATCAAGTAAAAGATAAGGAAAGTTTTTAATAATAAACATCCAACTCTTCTTATCAGTGACAAGTTAATAATCTCTTTACAAATGAAAGGAATGTTGTTGCAGGAGACCATAAAACAAAGCCAATAAACATGTTTTCTGGTGCATTTGGAAACTTTCCTGATTATTAAGCATGGTAAACACCTATGCTCAATTTACTCCAGTGGTCCTTTTCATATTCATCCAGTGTCATCACACATTTTTGTCTTCCCCTCCCGTGACAAAGAGGTGAACAGCCTTGTTGGAGTTCAGCATCTGTCCTGCTCGCTGTGCTCCGGTGATGGCAGCCAGTTTGTGAGCGTCGTAGCGCGAGTAGAGTGCCGTGCAGGTCCAGCTGGCCTCCTCCCCCTGAGTTGCTGTTGCCAGCATGTTACACACCTCGCTATAGAAGTGTGGGAAGGAGGGCAATCCATAAAATATCAGGTTCTGGATCCCTTTGATTGTGTACCTAAAAGAAGCATGTCAGAGATCAGACTCTTTTAAACCAAGGACAACATGGTCTATCATCTTCTCACGTTTTTTCCAGCTAAAAACCCTGGCTTTATACTTGGAGGAGCTGACTGTCATCCAATCTGCAAGCTGGATTTCTGATGCTGATGCAAACCAAGCTATGGTAATACAAGGACCAAATTCCCTGCAATAATAGGCCAGTTCCCTTAAAGTCCACAAAACACATGTAGACTGGTTGGATAAACTTCAACACACATTTGAATGCCCTTGAGAAGATAAAGGCCTCGTCCAGTGATGAAAAAAAAGCAGTGAAACAGTTTTACCTAGAAAGATGCCAAACTGAGGGCAACCTGGGTTAGACTAGTAAGATTTAGTAATAAGATTCTATTAAAATGAATAGTCAGCAGCTTGGATACCCAAGTTGGTGCTGATCTTTCAAAGGTTTAAAAAACAAAAAACCCGACTAACTACAGACGAGCAATTGAAGTGTTGCTAAAGGCAACGGAAAGTGCATTAAAGTAGGCCAGGTACATTATAAAAGCATGACTAAGACATTCATTAAAAAAAAAAGAAAAAAAAAGCTTAGAGCCACCAGCAGTGCTTTAAGGGAGCTGACATAGTTTCTTTTTATTGGCACATAAATTACGGTGTCATCTGCAATTAGTCCCATAGGGAAAAATAAAGAGAAGAGAATTGGCCCAAGAATTAAACCCATTGGACTCCACATGCAAGAGTGGCTGAGGAAGAAGTCTGTCACCAAAACGAGCCGAGAAGGTTCTCTGTGTTTAAACCACCCTCGATGCCTTAGTGTTCTACACGGGACAAGAAACTTGTGTTGTTCACAGCATCAGAAGCATCAGTAAGATTTAAAAGCACAATAATAGTGAAGTCATGCAATTCACAAAAACATGGATGATTTTCAGAACAGACTAGAAAACTTCCAAAATACTGTAAAAAGAACTGCCGTTTTAAAAGTACAGTTTTCTCTAAAACTTTAGGTATATATGGCAGTTTTTAAATAAGTCTAAAATTAGAGAAAACCAAAGCATTAGGATTTGTGTTTTCATCGGCAGGAGTACCACAGCTTATTAACATCAGTCTGAACGGCCTATTTATTTTAAACAGTGGTCTGAACGATTGGTCCAATAGTCTTCCAGAGCTCTTTAAAACGGATCAAGGGGAGCAAATTAATGGGACAAGACACTGGCTAAAGCCGAGTGATTATTCTCTTTAAGCGAGAGGATAGAACTGATATAAACTGTCCTTTATTATCTCCTACAGCAGAGGATATACTAAACCAGTTTCTATAACAAGAAACGTTATAAGTACATGCATTGCTGATGCGATTTGACTTTTCAACAGCCTGTTTAACCCGCAGCTGAACTATCACGCCGAACGATTACACTATCATGCTGGTGTAATAAAATCTTATCAAGGTGTTACCTTGAGAGCATAGATTTATATAAGCTTCCTAAATTGAGATCGTGAGCTGTATTAATTGATCAAAGTGCATTCAAGGATTTAATGTAACTTAATTTGCTTAGTAATAACTGTTGGAGTAGCTGCAACCTTTAATTTAAATAATTTTCATTTCGGATCGGCTGGAATAAGCCATGAATGCAAGGCTCTTTTTTTTTTTTACGTTGCAGTAATTGTAAACAAGGAGGAAATTAGTTGGATAAATCTAGCAGAAAATGGCTTCATGTTTTCTTTTGAAATATTTAGGAGTTATTCCATGATTAGACATTTATGTGCTCTAAATTACAAAAAGAAAGAAAGAAAAGAAGCATCAAAGCAACAACAAGATGAAAACACCTGACAGTACTACAATTCTTCTTCTGACTGCTCCCCTAAGAGGTTACCACAGCAGATAATCTGGCTCCATTTCAGCCCAGCCCTCTGTTACACCAAACCTCTGCATGTCCTCCTTCACTTTATTCACAATTCTTCTCGAGGTCTTCCTCTTTGCCTCCTGCCTGGCTTCTCCATCCTTTGTCGAATATATCTCATATTCTTTCTCTTCACATTTCCAAACAAGCTCAGCATTGGCTCTCTAACGTTGTTTTCAAACTGAGCTGTCCCTCAGATTACTTATTTCCACTCTTGTCCAGGTCACTCCCAATGAAAATCCTACCATCTTCAGCTCAGCCTCCTGTCTTTTTGTCAGTACCACCACCTCACAAACCACACATCATAGCAGCTCTCACTACCATCTTGTAAAACTTCGCTTTCACTCTTTCTGCTATTCTTCTATCAGGTATTTAAAATCTGCCTGTTCACCTCTTCACCTGTTTCCCCCAGAACAGACTAGAAAACTTCCAAAATCTCCCCCTTATTCACACACACATTCTGTCCTGTCATCTGCAGAGACTCATGCTTGACCCCGTCTGTCAACCTGTTCATCGCCAATGCAAACAAAAGGGGGCTCAGAGATGATCCCTGATGCAATCCCACCCCCACATTCATGCCCTGTACCAGGCTCACATACTTCTCTGCCACTTGTGACTTCATCATACAGTACCATAGTTTCTCTCTTGGCAACTTGTCATATGCAGCTATCAGGTGAGTGCAATAAAATGGATTACAAATATATATCAGTTATCTGGTGACGTTAACTCTAAAGATTAGTGCCTTTAAAGCCTTCACAGCCGACAGAAGCGACGGATATAAGTTCTCTTACAGTTGAATCTCTAAAGTTTAGTAAAGCCAAAAGAAAAGTGTTACAAGCTGAACAGGTAATAAGCGACCAATTGGTAAAAGCTGGTACAGTCTTGTTATTGAAACTCCCACAACAGGGATGTTTTTTTGGCTTTAGATTGTGACACTTTGAGTGGGTATAA
This sequence comes from Rhamphochromis longiceps, assembly GCF_057381845.1. Lineage (NCBI taxonomy): Eukaryota > Metazoa > Chordata > Actinopteri > Cichliformes > Cichlidae > Rhamphochromis > Rhamphochromis longiceps. The sequence continues at coordinate 16,732,997 of NC_140575.1, forward strand.
AATTTATTTGGTTGCTGTTTGAAAAAAACAAACAAACAAATTAAAAATCCAAACCAGATCTTAAATGTCTTTTTAAGGCCCCGAAAAACATGCAGATTAAACAAAGCTACATTTTGACCACCCTTTGCACCCTGAGGGTCTTTAACTTAGGAAATTCCCACCATATTTAACATACCAAAGTTATTGTACAAAATAAATCAGATGACTCAGAGGTGGTCAGGTGGGTTTTTTTTCTTCAGATTTGTTTGATTTACTATGGACAAGGCCCACATGACAGGGCATTACAAAGAACTGACCTCTTGTAGAAGTGAAAGCGCTCCGTAAAGAGCATGAACTGTTTCTCCCCCTTTTGGAAAAAGTGGCGTGCTCGGGACACCTCGGATTTGCTGGAGTACTCGCAGACGCTGGCAAAGTTCATCTCCTCTTTCTTCATGTAGTTACGCAGCCGAACGTAGTCGAAGTAAGACGGGATGTAGATCAGAGTGTGTGACATAACCGAATCCTTGTACTGCGGCAGCACTTTGTCTATAAAGAACTGAAACCTATACACAAAATCGGAGAAAACAACCAATCAGCTGCCAGGACCTATATCGTAGAATGCTGTGAGAGAGAAAAAAAGAGCACTAATGTCAGGAGACAGTTTAGGGTGAAGGTACACGCTGGACTTTACCGAGCATCGTGGTCGATGAAGCTGGCGGAGGAAAACATCTGGAAGACATGAGGCAGCTGGACCAAGACCTGGCAGATGGAACCAGTTTTTGGTATGTTCTTTATGACAATCTGAGCCAAAAAACACACAAAGAAAACAAAAGAATTAACACCTTAGTTAAAACCAAATCAATATGAACCTGCAGATATTTCCGAGCCTTGTTCTGAAAATGTTACACGATAAAGGGTGTACATCCACCACCTCTCTCTCTCAGCAATAGTAAAGTGTGAAGTGTGGCCTACCTGTCCGCGGTAGTTGGCGCAGTGCTTGGAGAGGATGTTGTTGATCTGTGGGTCCTGAATGGAGCTGAAAACCAGCGTCTGCCTGTAGTGTCGGGCCCAGTTGTTCAGATTCCACATCCTCACTCTGGAAAAGTCGACACCGTGGGAGTCCAGCGGCTGCAGGTTCATGTGCTTCATCACATGCTGGTGACCATAACGGGGAAAAACAAAAGGAAGGAAATAATAACATTATGAGGAATTATGGAAGATAAAAGCTCAGAATTTTCCTGCTATTCATTTAAATCAGATCTGAAAAAATACATTTAGAGGAAAGATTTCCCTGATTTCGTCGTTTTTGCTTCTCCTATTAAAAACGATGTAATGTGGATTTTTAAATGTGCTACATAAATGAATGATTATTATTGTTATTACATCCAGAGTACTTTGTAAGTAGCATCTGCTAATAGCTGATCCAACATAGTTTTAATGGTACCAACTTGTTCAAATGTTAAATACTAAGGACAGTCACCATGTTTAAATGCTCGACTAGTCATTAAATTAAAAGCAAAACGTTTTTCAACCATTTCCGGAATTACTATGCTACTATGTGCCAGACACTAATAAACAGAAGTGAAGAACACATTAAAAGCATTAAAATGAAAATCAGGGCTTGTATAAAGCTAAAATGTCATAACTTTATAACAGCTATACATACTGATTTAAAGTGAGGGTGCAGGGGAAGTTATGCTTAAGAACGGGTGAAAAGGTCTTAGTAAATACTAAATAACGTTGACGCCTATCCCTACATAAAGGCTTAAAAGAAAGCTTAACTCAGCTCATGAATTATTCTACAGGTTGGCATTCTCGTAATGGCTTTTGTTTCCTTTATAATCACTCAATTAGGTCTGTAAGCTTTTTGTTTCCATCAAATCTGTAAAAAAACATAATGAACTTCCTCCATTATCACACTGAAGTTTAATTATTACACTGCGCAGATAAGAAACAGGATAAAGCAAGATAATTTTCCAACTAAGATTAAAAAGTACATTTCATCACTCTGGATGGGATTTAAATTGCAGCAGTAATAATAATAATAATAATAACTCAAATGCACTTTGGACTTTGATTGTGATAAATGAGTAGAGCAGGTAGCAGTAAAAGCATGAGTGAAGTAAATCTGGTCAGAATGAGTCTTAAATGAAGCTTTCATCTCATGTTTGCATTTAAAATGCAAACATGTTTGTTGTTTATGCCCAAAATTGCTTCCTAGACAGCAGAGGGCGCTACGTTCTTACCAGCACGTGCTCCCAGTTCTGCATGAGGAAGACGTCTGCCTGATCCACCACTAGCAGTTCGATAGAGGACAAGAAATCAAAGTCTCTCTTGCGTTCTCCTTCTGCTCCCAGCACAGTGCGAAGGCCCAGAGGAGACGTGATGATGATGTCGGATGAGTAGAAGGGGGCATAGAGGCGCATGCTGCCCTTCAAAATGGAGACACCTGGAGAGGACAGAGCAGGAGAAGGTCAAAGAGACAAACTCGGGTTTTTAAAGAAGCTAGGGTTCTTTTTTCAGAGCGTACCTATCCTGAAGTGATCGTCCACGTTGCCTGTAAAGATAGCGTTATAGTCGTCTGGTCTCTGCAAATTGGGCGGCTTCTCATCCTCGTCCTCTCCAAATTCTTCCTTGAACTTCTTCTTGTTGCTCACCATCACTTTCTTGCCTTTAGTCTCCAGCAGGCTGATGAGCGTATGGACGACCTGCAGCGCGCTTCCCCGAAATGGAACGAGGATCAGGACCTGACAGATTCATCAGGGCGATGACAGCAGGTTAGCAGATACTCAGCAATACTGATATGTAAGTAAAAAGAACAAGAACAAAAAGAAGAATAAATGAACATTTCTGTGGATTACTTTTGGCCTGGTGAGTCCTTGGTCTCGGAGTTCATCCTGTGGCTCGGCTCCGGCTTTAGTCCGACTCTTCTGCTCTTTCAACTGTGAGTTATGAGCCAGGACCTGAGAATTAGCCTTCAGTACATGGTTAAGCACATGGAGGCAATATGCACTGCGCACATGTGGTCCCTGCTTGACAGGGCATGTCTCCGGGTAGTACAGATCTTTATAGGAGCCCATTAGGGCCAGCAACTCCAGCTGGAGAGGGCTGATCTCTTCGGCCTGCCCTTTATGATTGAACGTCTGGTTCAGATCCCTCCAGCGTGTCTCCACAAGTTTATGGAAAACTGGGAGGTTTGTGTCTGTCTGGGGGCTGATAGGGCCAAACTTCTCCAGGGGATTGGTGCAAAGCAGAGTTCCCAGCTTTGGCCACTAAGAAAGAGAAAGGCAAAGGCTGAAACTTTACGTTTTGTAATATGATAAGAGCGGCACTTCAATTTCAACTTTTATATTCCAATTCTTGGGAATATTTCTGGATATTTATATATTAGAGTTATTTGTATTAGAGCTATTCTTTAACGTATTATTTGTATTTTAATTTGTTTGTTAATGTTCTTATTGTCATGGAGCAACTGAGACCACACAACTTCCTCTGGGATTAATAAAGCATTTCTGATTCAGATTTTATGACCTATCATGCTTTTACTTCTTTTATGTGATATATACACGTATACAATAATGGATGCCAATATTAAACATTCCCAGAACATGTGCAAGTTGCTCCCGTGAGCCAGAACCTCAGTTTTAGGCTTCATATTTTACTTATGGCTCCGTGTGATGTCACTGAGCACAAATACGCTTAACACAATCACCTCAGGCACATGGCTTGGGACTAAAAGCACATAAAGTCCACCCCTCCTTGCTAATCAAACCCTATGTTTTAGAGGTGGAACCAATCTGAAGAAAGTTTGGGGGGGGGGGGGGGGGGGGGGGCCTTAAAGGAGAAGGGGCTAACACGGTTTTTGTCAGGCAGAGGAATATAAAATGAGGGGCTGCACCAAGGATCAGCAACATAAAGCTACTCTACGACTAAGAAATTGCAGCTGTCGATGAGCATTAGAAGTCTCCTTTAATGAAGATGTATTTAATGAGACTGGTGTACCGTAATCTGAGTCTTTGATTTGCAGCCCGATGTTATCTTCTGCACGTCCTCTTCGTCAAGCTCTGTGTCCAAATGCTGGACAAACATGTCTGTAAACAAAGAGCAAAACTATAAGACACACCATACTCGTATCTAGAGCTGATAAAACAAATGTACAAGAAAACATTTAAAAATCTGTTTTTTAAGATACTAAATAATTCTGCCAAAGAATTCAGGAGATCTTTTTTTCCCCTCCAACCCTTTAAGTACCTTTACTATCTTCGTCCCGTGTTTCCTCCTGTTCTCCTTTTCCCGTGAAGTTGGTCTCCAGACAGAACTGGGACTCATGCTCTTTGTCTACAAACTCATCTCCCGGCTCCTTCCTGTCATCCTCCCCATCTCCTGCTTCCATCAAAGCTTCCTCTCCATCTGCAGGTTCTCCTTCTCCCTTTTCATCTTCATCACCACCCTCACTTCCCTCCTCAGCATCAATCTCATCTGAGATGGAAAAAACACAAACACATTCAGTGAAATCCAAAGTGGTTGTTGAAATAAAGAGCTCTGGAAACAAACAGCTCACCTTCACCAAGAAGCTCCTCCTCTTCTTCCTCCTCCTCCTCATCATCTGTGCTGTCCTCCTCTTCGCTCTGAGCTTCACCTCTTGGTTGGCTGAGAGTTGAAAGAAGTTTCTGATAGGCTGTTTTCTGCTCTGGTTCCTCCTCTTCTTCTTCTGGTTCCAGCTCATCGGCCTCTGACTCAGATTGTTCTGGACTTGACGGCTAAAAATTAAAAAAGGTAGCTCATGAATCCATTTATTATCGCTGTGTTGATGCTGTTCACGATTATTGCTGTTCACTGAATGTGGCATCATCGCTTTGTGTATAATAGTGAATACTGAACCTAAATCTAACCTCAAAACTGGATCAAATGTGATGGTTTATGCAAGGATGGGGTGTCATAGATATTAAAAAAAGTATATTACAGATTAATTATTTTAAAAGTAACTATTTATTTACTCACTTTACTGTCTGAAGAAGGTAATTTGATACACGACATTACTTGTTCATTACTTCAGATGACCTGAGATGCTTGGAATGACAAATTAACAATGTAAACCTTAGGCTAAAGCAGCCACTCCCCAAGTCAAGAGTGTGCAGCCCACTTACTCTTGTTAAGAATGCAACAGAAATATTGTATTTCATTAAAACATGTACTCAGAACCCATAAACCACACAGGCTTTAGGTTATACAGTCATATGCGAACACTAACGCAAGTGACCCACCTGCCACTGGGACACAAACTTACTTACTTATTAAATTTAGCCTTAGGTCACAGTAATGTCACAAACTACCACCTCATACTACCAGTTTTGTTTCCCTTTTTATATAAATAAATACATTTATACAAGTCTGTAACTGAACATACTAGTAAGTAATTTCAAACTGAATTTCTGTTATTACTCTGGCCCACCTACAGTTCCTTAGGCAGCCCACCAGGGGGGCCCTAGCCCACCCTTTGGGGATCAGTACTAAAAAGCTTTGATTTTGTTCCGTGGTCTTTCCTGTTACACTTCTTTGAAGACCACCACCTGGAGCGCATGCATAGCTGATCACAAAAAACAGGCAGGCATGCAGCCGTCCGCACGGACCCTCGGGCTTGCCGTGTTACGATAAAACTTAAATCAGTCTAACCTGAGAGGACTCATCAATGTGGAAAGTATAATCAAGGCTTTTTTGGAAGACACTCACACAAGACATTAAGTTTTAAAACAAGTCTGACAGCAGCGTTGGTAAAAACGAGCCCAAACTGATAAAATAAGACATTTTTAAATTTCATGTATTAGAGGAGCCAAAACAATAAATACCACCTATTATTACATACTTTAAGTAAAGCATTACAGTGCAATACAATGTAAAAAAGGAAAAACAAAGGCACAAAATGAAACAGAATTTTTTTTCCAAACTGTATTTATAGAATCATATACAGGAAGTCGGGGAGGAAAAGTAGACTTTGACAAGCCACACACTTTTTACAGCACTAAACTGTTTAGGACTTTCTACTCACCAGTTCCATTACTTGAGTTTTTTCAGGTCTTTCATTAACTCTGTAAAAAAAAAAAAAAAAGACAGAGAGAAAAAGAGAGAGAAAATTAAATGAAGCTGCTCAGAAAACATATTTGTAAAAATATTGAAATTATTAGGACAAAGTAAAGCTTTGTACTAGTTTTACAACAATGATTAATAATCTGCCACTTATTGTAACCAGTAAGTGCAGTTTATTATATATATATATATATATATATATTAACGCATTGTTCTTTTGGCCTGCACCGCTGCATATGTAGATCAGAGATGGCACCAGAGCTGACCCACCAAAGGATAGAATTCAACCCACTGGATGGCTTTCAGAATTACATGTAAAAACAGCAGTCTGACAGCTCCCACAAGATGTGAGCTCCTCCTGCCGTCCGCATGGAGTCTTATTCACAGTTTAGGCAGAAAATAAACGAGGTCATCATTTAGAGCTTTAGCGGTGCTCCACCAGTTTCTAATCACACAGAGGAGCAGATAGCAGTGCTGTACCGGTGCCGATGCCTTTCTGCGGCTCTGTCCAGCTCTCCTTGTGTAACAGTCCATCTCCTGAGCTACCAGTAGAAAAAAGTACCACCAAATGCAAACCTATAGAACGATCAGCCAGGAGGTATTAGAAGCGACGTTGTGCTGTTGTTGCCTCTCCGGCGTACCTGCGTCACTTTCCCCAGGGTAGAAGAAACGGTTCTTACTGAAGTTAAAGTGTTAAAGTGTCCCCTTAAAATGCGCCATTCTTCTTCTCTTGTTTCGGCTTTACTAGGGGCTTAACTCACTGATAGTTTCTAATATTAAAAATCCATGTCATCAGGTAAACATCAGCACATTGCCCTCCTTAGAAAAAGTAAATTTAAGATGTTTGCTACATTTCTGTTTGTACTTTACACCGAGATAATACGGGAAAAACTACAGTTACATTTAAAAAATGGAATGAAAAACTAGAAATTAGCAGCCTTGCTAATATAAAGCAGCTTCTTCCTTTAAACCAGACCGGAAGTTGCTGTCGTTCTGCTTACACATCGTGAAAAGGATGTTCCTCTCCAAACTCCTTCAAGTGCTTCTTCTGTTTTTTGGATAAAGTAGTTAGAAACTGCTTATTTTGTTTTCTTTTGCCCATGTTGACACTCTGGTGCAGGAACACGTGTGAGGTCTGCTTCTTCCTCCTCTTGCTGTGCGCCAGCAGCGGGCGCTTCCTGCCATCTACAGGAGCGGGGTGGAATTACAGGCTGGGGACTTTATGATCCGTATATTTTATTTGGCCACGAATTTGCCCGATCCCTGCATTAGGATCAACATTAGGAAATGCACTCGCTCATGAGTTGCATGAGAAGAATGGAGAAGAACTTAACTAGTACATATTTTTCTTTGATCCTAGCAACACTTAAATGACTGGAAAGTTGTTTAGTACAATACAAAAAAAGCAAAACAAATAACAAAACCCTCACAAACACCTGATTGATGAAAAACATGGTTAGGTATAAAAACAACCTGCCAGAGAGGCTTTCAGAGGCAAAGATGAGAATTTTGTTACCATTGATAGTTTAAAGACAAGCAGCTACATTCTCAGAAAAAAATAAAAATAAAACTGCAGTTCCTGCTGTGGCCACTTGAGGCTGGCTCGAAAAGTCGATGAATCGCCACAGATTCTAATTCTAAAATAATCAACTTTGTAGTCGATATGAACATGATTACAGCCGAATAATAATAATAATAATAATAATAATAATAATAATAATAATAATAATAATAATAATAATAATAATAATAATAATAATAATCCTGGTCTCTGTGGATAGCTTCCCATCTTATTTAATAATAACATAACATAAAAAAAACTCACCATCTTCAAATCAAATCAGTTTATTTCTATAGCACATTTTAAAAGATTAGTGTAGATCAAAGTGCTTCACAATAATACCGCAATGCGGGCAGAAACAAGAAACAAATAGTACAATTTCAATTAAAATGTACAATTACATGGTGTAGTGCAGGCCAAGTGAAAGTCAAACTAATTTGCTTCAAAAGCTAAGTTGAACAGGTGGGCTTTTACAATTGAAACAATTGAATAGATTCCGATGTACGGATATCAACTAGGAGATTATTCCAGAGTCTAGATGCAGCAATAGCAAAGGCACGGTCACCTCTGGCTTTTAAACGAGACCTTGGTTGTATTAGGAGCAGTTGGCTGGAGGATCTTCGTGCTCTTTTTGGGTTATACAGGTCAAGGAGATCAGTTAAGTACCCACTAGCTAACTTGATGGTGGTAAGGCTTAAAGTTTTGCCTCTGGCTCTGTTCATTACTTTGTGTGACTTAACTGAACCTACTGTGTTTTACTCTGACAAATAAAATAGCCTGCTGCAAAGTGCAGAGGTTGCAAAAAGTTGGAAATAAAACTAGGACAAGACACAAAGGAAAAGTCAACCTTCAAAATAAAACACGAAGTAACTAAAAGGCAAACAACACTGAAACTGAAAACAAAGAAACACAACAAAACAAGCTATCACAACAAGAACCAAAATACAAAGCAATAACCTTCCACACTGACTGAAAGGACACACAGTGTATTTATGAGCATGTCATGATTTGTCATGACTCCCACTGCTGACTTGTATCAGTGGAAGCGTGAGTTACAATACAGTGGTCCTTTTCCAGGTGTAGGGAGAGAGATGAGACAGGGGTTAATCCTAGTGGTCCAGATTTTTCCAAGAAAATATTTATGAGATGAATTGAAAGAGTGAGCTTACTGAGGTTCCAGCGGAGAGGCTCTCTGGAGAACCACCATCCGTCATGCCATTTGTTCTTTCTTCATCTTGATCATGTCTACATGCCTAAATGCACTGAGCTGCTGCCATGTGATTAGCTGATTGGATATTTGTGAGCAGTTGAACAGATGCATATAATAAAGTGGCCAACACAGAAAAGAACAATCTGCCTACTTTGGTTTTCGAGTCTGCGCTCTCGTGATAACCTCGGGGTCAGACAAACAAAACGGGGGCCACAGAAAAGGTCACCGGAGGTTGTCTGGTGTTTCCTGGGTAATTCATCCTTGTTGCTGGCCCAGTCGACCATAAAGGATCACACACTTCTGTAGCTGTTTGAAAACTAACCTTGATTAATTATTGAACATGGTAATATCAGTTTACTGTTTACCTGTTTTAGCGGTTACCATGGCAGAAGCTCATTAATTATTAACCATCTGGGTGTCTAGTTTTTGTACTCAGCTCATTTTGACACATCAATGAGGATATTATTGTTTGATAATTGCGCAGCACTGAGAGAGCGCGTCTGGCTTTTCTGAATGGGATGTAAAACATGTGAGACATTCTTGTATTTCAATGGAGAGGCCAAAACTGAAACAGGAGAACGAGAAGGCTGGGAAAACAGTCAGGTTTAGAGTAGCGTCTGCCAACAGTGGCCGGGTCTTGGCGGAGGTGTTCAAGGATGAGAGAGCCTGGTGCGGCTTGGTGGAGGACTCGGTGGAGGACTCGGTGGAGTCTGACTCGACCAGCAGCCCAGAGGCAGAGCAGCAGGGCGGCTCTCTCCCCACCAGCGAGGCCAACCGCCACCTGAACGGTTTGGTGGTGGAAGCAGCCGTGGACGAGAACGGCTGTGAACCCGATGACCTACTTTTGTACGCCAGTGCCAAGAGAGAGATGCTGTTTAGCAACAAGCGGATCAATATATGCAGCAAGAATGGGACCGTGAGAGGAGTGAGGAACAAAGTGAGCGCAGGCCAAGTGCTTTTCAACAACCTCTCCAACATGTACTCCGTAAGTAGCTGAGTGCATCATCAGAAACAATTTTAAATAAAGCTTTATCCTCTTTTATTAACATGTATGAAGTCAGACTGAAAGGTTATGGAATATATCTGATCATGAAGAGATTTCCATGCACTCATAACCCTTATTTACTTTTCCTTTTAGGGTTCCCTTCGTCACCAGAAAAGGAGACCCTGGGAAAAGTAGTGAACAGCGTGGGATTTCACACCGTGGGCACATCAGGGAGGAGCAGTCCTGAGGAAGCTTTGCCTCCACCCTGAATCCCTTTCAGTGACTTCTGTTTCTTCACGTGACGTGGAGTCATTCACGATCCCAGCCTCATATTTACATGTGCCTTCAGGATATTTTTGACCACAAATATTTTTGATTTGACTTCTTGTACTACTTTTCACAGCTGTTTATGGGCAACTAGGAAACTAAACTGGATAGAGTTAATATTTGTACAGACATTGAACACTACAAACGTTTATTTTATTGCAATTTGGAATTTATTGGTGTTTATTTCATTACAACTTGTTGAAAGTAACAACCTGTCCACATATGATTCTATCAAACAAATCTTAAGTTTCAAAAGTTTTCTGGTTTACTGACAGAGAAAAATGTTTTGTGTGAAGAAACAAAGAAGGATTGTCCAATTAAATGCGATTTTGTTCATACAATTTCATTTTAACTCCTTTTTGCATTGAAAATGGAAAAAGTGATTGTTGAGGATTAAAAGAAAGTTTTAGTAGAGATTGATGCTTTGTTTGAATCCACCCTGTGGCCTTTCTTTGCATGTTCTCCCCGAGTCTCTGTGGGTTATTGACTGTAGGCGTGATAGTGAGGATGGTTCTATGTCTCTGTGTTAGCCCTGCGGCAGACTGGCGACCTGTCCAGGGACCCCACATGCCTTCGAATCGAATATGAGCAGAATAAAATGGATGGATGAACAGCCCTTCAAAAATGTTCCACAATTTTCCGACATGTGCTTCATGTGTTTCAGTACAGATTTAAACCAAACAGCTGATAAACAATTTTACTCACTGCTCTGAGATTTAGAGAGTTTCTGAGAAGTAAATTGTATTTTTTAAATTGTGAGTTTATTTGTGCCCTAGAATCTGACACGATTTTGATATTTCATGGAGTCTTTCATGAATGAATAGGTCTTTTCTGTTTGTAAAGATTTTGCATTCATTTCTAGATTGAATGTGCTTCATATCATCTCTGAGACCAGATTCACACAAATACAGTGAACTGTAAATATAAAAGCCTTTATAATAATTGAATGCATTTTCATACTGCAGGTTTTATGCTTGACAGTTTCTGGAAACCCTTGTTAACTAGATTTATTTTGGACTTATCAAGATTTTTGAAAACATTTGACATAATATATCATTTGCAACATAACTGATGTTACTGGTGGAATTCATGTTTAAAATTAAACAGGCAAATCAGTAAAAATGTATCTTTTACCAACTCTTTGTACTTCACTGCTCAGCAGGAAAACTTCTAGAGTTTCCAGACACAAGGAAACATGACTGTCAAAAATAACACAGGAGGTAACTAAACACAAAGGAAATGTTAAGAAAATTAAGAGTCTAAAATAAGTAACCTAAAGCAGAATCCTAAATGAAATAAGCTGAAAGTTTCAACCAAAAAATAAATATTAAATAAAATAATTAACAAAAATCCACAAACTGAAGAAACCCAAAACTTCTTTGCGGCTTTGTGTTTTCGTGGGTTTTAGACTTTTGCTGATGTAACAGACTCTTTAATAAAGATGAAAACATGACTATAAATATCCAGAGGGCTGATTAGGGAATAGAAACAGAAGAGGAGGAAATAAAACCCAAAAGAAGAGAGAAGAGGAAACTATCAATTAGAAAAAAGGAAATGACCAAACAAGGAGACATGAAACAAACATTCTAAATATTATTGAACTATTTCAGGAAGGAACATGGTAGGAAAACATCATACAGACCTACACAGGGAGAAGACAAAACAAGATTTGTTATAATTGTCACGGGTAATGGGAAAATACGGACTCAGTCGTGGAGGTCTGGATGCAAAGTACACAGTGCGTTTATTTACAGTGCCCAAAAACAGTTTCAAAACACAAAGTGAAGTGCAAAGTCCAACAGTGATCTTCTCCAAACTCGCAGTGGTGCGCAGGTGAGTTTCCAAAGTGATTATCCGAGTGTGTGTTCTCCTCCAATAGCTTAATCCCACGGGCTCCTTCTCTCCAACCTCCAGCTCTGCATCTCTTCCTCCTACAAACGAGCAAAAACAACAGGTGAGGAGGCTAGCCGGCTAAAGCTAAGCTGCAAGTCACAAAACACTCTTTACTACCGCGCTTCAAGTACAATCCAGCGTCGACTGCCATCTGGACACACAGTTAAATACCTCAGCCCACAACGAAGGATGATCAGTGACAGCTGGGTGGCAAATTAGGTGCAGGTGTGTCAGCCACTGGGTGGAGGAGGAGGAGAGAAACACACAAATACACACACAGGCAGGTCACCCCGGGAAGGACCGTCCGACCATGACAATAATGGTGGAAAACAAAAACACAGAAATCTGAAATTCACAGGATCAAAACCAAAAAACTCAATATAACAAAACTGGAAAATCATAAAGTTAAAAACAGGAAACAAAGACTTGATGATGTCTTAAACTCACTAGCAGAATGATAATAAATTTAAAAAAAAAAGAGTTTTAAAAATAAGAATTCAAATGTATTAAGAATGAAAAACTCTCAAAGAACACAAAAGCCCAAGACCGTGACTAAAAACCCCGAATCCATGAATGCAAAAACTTAAAAAAAATAAAAAAAATAAAAAAATCCTCCACAACAGCACTGAAGTCAAAAGTCATGAATATGGAACAAAACCCTGGGACCATGACACCTTGACCAAGCGGATGAGCCGGCATATCGACAAGGAACCTTTAAGTGTCACCGGATTACTCAGTTAAAGCGAAAATCTCTGTTTTTCCTTCCCTGCATTGAAAATCAGCGGAGCTGCACATTTTAAGACTCGCTTATGGTCGGACTTTCCCTTTAAGTGATTTATGCAACAGCATCTCCCGGTACCTCAGTCTACCTCAGTCAGCACCATGGACAGCGACCCCGCCAGCTCTCCGGCCGCCTCCTGCGCACCCAGCGGGCCCCGAGGGGCAGGGCACGCTCCTTCAGTAACGACGACCAGCTAATATCTCCCATCATGTTACTGCGGCACTGACAGCTGAACCGTAGAAAGCAGGATGCGGGATTTCCCATAGAAACACCCTCGCGTATTGTTTTTCTTGTCTTAACCCGTTTCCCAGCAGCTGGAAGGTACAGATGCTCTTTTTTGGCCGATCACCGGCTGTAAATGCCTCTAAACGACAGCAGATGTGACGAGTCTCATTTGAGGGTCGCTGTGGAGCAAAGGTGGTGAAATCTCTCGCTCTTCCTCCTCCTTCACGCCCTGTCATCACTACCAGTAGCTGCCCAGCACCATGTCTTCTCCACCATCGGCTGCGACAGCGAGTGAAAGCAGCACCACCACCGTTTTCGAGGAGGACACCAGAGAGGAGGTAGAATTTTCTGGCAATCCTTTTTTTTTTCTTTTTCTTTTTTCTTACTCTCTCTGTGTTGTTGATTTTTATTGTGTCCGCGCGCGTGCTGTGCAGGCTGTGACACGCTGCAGGTGGATGATCTGACAGGTGTCATCGGTGTAAACTTGGACACGGGAGTGCGTGAGGCAGTGGCGATTCACTCTGCTTATCCTCCTGTTTATTTAGTTTTCCACTTAAGTTTCAATTTTATTTATTAATTTGTTCATTTTATTTAAAACATGTTTTAAGTAATGTTTTCTCACAGCTTCTCGTTTTTATGAATTATTTTTGAGATATAGAAATAAATGAAATGAGAGAAAATGTAGATCAAAAAGGGTAAACATAAATACTTTTAATTTCCTATTTTGTTTTTTACAAAAAGAATTACAAAACAAATGACAGCATATTAATGTCTGTTCTCTTCAACCAAATTAATGTCTGCTTTTATGTATGTTAACTTTAAATCATAGTTTTATTACTCAAATTGAGCCATTTTTGTCCTCCATACCATGAAACTTGTCTTTACAGCAAGTACATATAGAAATACTTGTCATGTTCCTCATTTGAAACATGAAGTTTAGAGTTTTTTTTAACTTTGAATTCTTCATTATTAATCTCTGTTTTTTTTTTCTTACATTGTAGGATTATTGTGTTTTACTGTAACACCTCTGTGGCCAATTTCATTCTTTTCTAGTTCGTGTTTAGAGTCATGTTTGAGTCTTTGCTTGTTCCAGACTTCCTCTTCATCCTCTTGTATATTTTTGCCAAGTCTATTCTTCTTGGCTTTTGTGCCTTGCTTTTTAGTTTTTCTTTACCTTTACTATTCACACAGGACCACGCTCAAGTTTGTTTTTTTGCTTAATTTTGATTGGCTTTAAAAAAAAATTATATCTCATTGTTTTCACTGCCTTAATGAATTGTAAACCTACAAGGATTTCTGTTTTTTTCCCCTGTATTTTCTGTGCTATATAAATAAAATCGCCTTTATTTTTCTTACCTCGTTATCTAGATTCTGTTAACATGTGCCCAGTTTCTGCCCAGCTGTGCTCACTCCCCCTGATTAGCCCTGATTAGTGTTTTTACCCTGTAAGATACCATTGCATTACTCTGGCCAGACTGTTGTTAAGTTTGTTTGAACTTTGGACTTTTGAAGTTTGCCTACCATGCCTGGAGTAAAAGTAGGTTTTACACCTGCCAGACTCATAATCCTGCATTTCAGTCCTAAACTCTGCAATGTTGTGCAGTCTGAATGAAAATACAAACTGTTCTCTAAAAAAGCAAACCTCTCCTTCCAAAGTTGCATAATGCAGGCTGGATTAGTATTTGCAAAATGCTGAATTTTGTCCACGGGACCTGAGGACTTGTACAATACACCATGAGATTGTGGATACTAAGAGTTTAGGTGGTTATAGGATTATAAATATGTCCTGATCAGTTTTTAAAATGTTTCTTCTTATGTGTGCTTTCACTCAACAGCAAAGACCGCTGAAGCAATCTCTAAGCAAGTCCTTATGTCGGGAGAGTTTCTGGAAATGCCTACTCCTGTCCGTTCTCATGTATGGCTGCATGGGAGCCATGGTTTGGTGTCACATCACCAAAGTGACTCGTTTCACCTTCGACAGTGCCTTAAAAGGAAAATCCAAGATGTACCATGACAGCCCCTGTTCTGATGGCTACATCTACATTCCCTTGGCCCTACTGGGCATCCTCTATTTAGTCTACCTGTTGGAGTGCTGGCACTGTCACGTGAAGAATGAGTTGCTGCACAAAATGGACGTGGAGGGCATCTATGAGCACATCAAGAAGATGCAGCAGGCTAAGCCCTGCATCTGGTGGAAGGCCTTCAGCTATCACTATGTGCGCCGAACTCGACAAGTCACGCGCTACCGCCGTTATACTTGCACCCAGGTTTACCATGAGCGCCTCGACTCCCACGTGGCAGAAGCAGAATTTGACTACAGCCACTGTGGTGTCAAAGATGTTTCCAAACAGCTGCTGGGCTTGGAGAAGTCTGTGCTTACAAAGATGCGCTTGACTAAGTGCTTCAGTTTTGCCAACGTGGAGTCCGAGAATTCTTATCTCACACAAAGGGCGAGGTTTTTCACCGACAACGAGGGCCTGGATGACTACATGGAAGCCAGAGAGGGCATGAATCTAAAGAACAATGACCTGAAGGAGTATGTCTTGGTGCTCTGCGACCCAAAGCACCACCCTTGGTATCTGTCCCACTACGTCTTCTGGTTTGCCTCCTTCCTCACGTTCTCCTGGCCTCTCAGAGTCTTCACGGAGTATCGCACTGCATACGTCCACTATCGCGTTGAGAAGGTCTTCGGGCATGATTACCGACCTGTGTCGCCATGTGTTGATCGACGATACTGGTGTCGTATCCCTCGAGTTAAAAGCACTGATGTTACAGAACTGGAGTGGCACATTTGCTCCAACCAGCAGCTGCTTACCCAGAGGCTGACCTCATGGATCTGGCCCAGCGACCGTCCAACTTCAGCGAGATTCATCAGAACTGTGAGTGCTGCCACAGAGTCATCATCTGATCCTCAGTGTTCTTTAGAAGCCCCCTCAGCATCTGCACTTGTGCCAACATTCCTTTAAAGGATCCCAACATCGACTTTGTTGTAGTTTTGTCACCGTCAAGAATCCTTTTCTGTAATTTTATGTTTCTTTAGCCTTCAGGTGACCTGTGTGGAGTCATTTATGACCCCAGCCTTATATTTATATGTGCCTTTGTGATATTTTTGACCATAGAACTATTTCTTGCCAGGATTTTTTCCACCTTCTTCTTATTTTATCGTTATAGGCTTTGATTTTATTGTGGTTTGTGACTTGTTGGTAATAATGTCATATTTACGAGTCCAATTTTGACCATTATTATTTTTAGATATTTTAGTAATCTGGGAATTTTGAGTGTTTCTGCTAAAAGAATCATATAACACATTAACACGCAGATTGAGTTTGAGCCTGGGAGTAACAAAAGATGAAAAACAAACCTCCTGACTGTGATAACTTCACTGTAATTTGTCGGTGATCAAAGTATTATTGAGTCACCATTTCATAGTTCGGTGTTAAATGATACATAATCTGCTTAAAAGTATATTACATATACTTACATACATATTTTTCTAGTGTTATTGAAACAAAGAAAATTTGTTTTGTGAGAAAAATTATAGGATTGTCTAAATAAAGTGTCATTTTATTTGTGCAACTCCTCTTTGCAGTGAAAATAGTAATAGACGAGTTATTTGAGGGTTAAAATGAAGACTATTTTACTAAAGACTGATGCTCAGTTACATTTATACAGTATCAAGTAAAGAAATAATGTACTGAAATGCTGTTAAATGTGCTGTTACATTTTAATAGCACATTTAGTCATTTAGTAACACCACAACCCTTCCAAATGACCCATAAGATTTTCCAACATCCTGCTGAACTGATGTTCTCCTTGTTTCAGTAAAGAGAAATTAGAACCAAACAGCTGAACAGGCAGCTTTAGATCATACATAACACAAACATTACTTTTGTTGTGAGTTGTAAGTTTAATTGTGACCCAGAATGTGATATAATTTTGATGTTTCATGTATCCCAATTATGTGAAGAAATGTGCTTTTTGGTAATAATGCCAGCATTAAATGTGCTTCATATCATGTATGACACATGACTCGCACACAGGATGAGCTCTACTTACAAATATCTTTATTAGACTTAAAGAAATAAGAGTTTTCATGCAGTAGATTTGATGCTTGATGGTTTCTGGAAACTTTTGCTCCCGTGTTCACTACATTTCTTGAACACTTATTGAGGTTCTTGAAAACATTTTACACATTGTATAACAGATGTAACATTAGTAATGTGACTGATGGTATTCATATTTAAATTTAAATATGTAAATCAATAATAAAAAGTATTTTATTTTTACCATTTCTCTTTGATGACTCCAGAATAGAACAAAGAAACAGAAGTGAAAATAAAAGTGGGGAAAACCACATCAAAAAGACATAAATTAGTTAAACAGAAAAAAGAAATGCCCAGTAAAGATAAATTTAATGGAGCTGAATATACAAAAGTTGAGAAAAGCTAGAAATGGAACTAATTTCTTTTCAAAGAATGTTTAATGTTTAGAGGGTCCTGGAAAAAAGTAGGTATACACTTATATACACTAGGTTATCTACAAAGAACAATGATTAAAAATGCACAGAATAATAGTGAAACATGACACAGAGGGAAACAATCACAAAGGAGGCAAAAGGCGGACACAACACAACTACACACAGTAAAACAAGTAAAACAAGAAATAACCAAAGGAAAAATGAGACTGGACGAATAAACAGACACAGACACACTAAGGAAACAGAGGGTGTTTCAGTCTGTGTAATAAAATCTACCTCATAACCCAGAATTAGAAAACCAAGACAAGGACCCAAAACACAACATCAGAAAACATCAGGTTGAATGTAGAAGTTAGGAGCCAAATACAAACACAGAAAGCAGAATATTTGTTTAACAAAAAAAAAAATCACTAATCCAAGCCAATTATAGGTTAGAAAGAGGAGGTGAACAAGACACAGGTGAGGATAATCAGACAGAGAGACACAGGGGAAAACGGTCAAAGTATAACAGGAAATGAAATAATTAGATATGAAGCATGTTGGAACTGTAATTAGGTCAAGTTGACAACTTCAAATACTGGAGTTTAATATCCCCAAACAACACAAAAACTAAAACACATCAACAGAATAACCATAAAAACAAAGCAGGAACCCAACTCAATTCAATTTTATTTATACAGAGACAAATCACAACAGGAGTTGCCTCAAGGCACTTTATATTGCAATGTTGACCATACAATAATACAACAGCGAAAACCCCAACAATCACATGACTCCCTATGAGCAAGCGCATTGGTGACAGTGGTAAGGAAAAACCCCCGTCTAACAGGAAGAAACCTCCAGCAGGACTAGGCAGAGGGGCGGCCATCTGACCGGTTTGGGTGAGGGGAGGAAGACAGGATAAAAGACATGCAGTGGAAGAGAGCCAGAGATTAATAACAAGTATGATTCAATGCAGAGAGGTCTGTTAACACATAGTGAGTGAGAAAGGTGACTAAAGAAGAAGCACTCACTGCATCATGGGACTCCCCCAGCAGCCTACACCTATTGCAGCATAACTAAGGGAGGAGTCAAGGTCACCTGATCCAGCCACCAAAAATTAAAGTTTTAAGCCTTTGGAGATTGTGTCTGTCTCCTGAATCCAAACTGGAAGCTGGTTCCACAAAAGAGGGGCGTGAAAGCTTAAGGCTCTGCCTCCAATTCTACTTTTAAATACTTTAGGAACAACAAGCAAGCCTGCAGTTTGGAGGTCAAGGCAATGCAAACCAGGGCAAGTATCTTGTTAGAGGGCATATTACTAAGATTTTCAGGGCCAAGTACAATAACCTCAGTTTTAACTGAATTTATAAGCAGAAAATTAGTGGTCACCCAGGTCTTAGTGTCTTTAAGACATTCCTGCAGTTTAACAATTTGGGGTGTGTTACTTGGCTTCATGGACAGATAAAGTCGGGTGTCATCTGCATAGCAGTGCAAATGTATACTGTCTTCTAATGATACTGCCTAAGGGAAGCATGTTTATGTGAACATAATTATACATGCTTCCCTTAGGCAGTATCATCAACAAACAACAAATCAACAAACAGGAGAATCCAAAACTTCAATAAAATCAAAAGTCATTCATAGTAAGTAACCAGAGATCACAACGTCACAACAACACTACACACTCAGAAATTAAAGTACAGAAATGTACCTATAGGGGTACAATGGCTTGTCACTGGGGTGGTACCCTCTAAGGTACCGTTCTGTACCCTAAACTGTGGGTACTGATTTGTACCCTTGTAATTTGTACCTTTTACACGTCAAACCTGTACTTTAAAGGGCAAAATTGTACCCTTAGTATAAAGTACAAAAAAGAACCCTTAAAAGGAGTACAAAAATGTCTTTCTAAAGGTTCAGTATCTACACACAGATTTCCTATATTTTTCCTCTCAAGATTTGAAAAATTGAAGATACAAAGTCAAAAATACTTGTCATATTTATTACCTTCTTAAATACATTGCTTAACTGTTACATACAAACTGTTATCAACAGAGTATGTGTCATAAGCTGCAACATCAATTTCCTGTCCAGGTTTTAGCAACGTCCATTCACTATCAACTCTAACACTGTATGAATGAAAATGGTTGTCATATAACAGAGGAATGAGAATTTTTCCACAAAAGACCCACATTGTGTCAATATTAACACAACACCTGTTCTCTGTGTTTCCTATACACATGTCGTCTGAAAGATTCATATTTTTTGAAGGAAGAACAGCAGTCACTGAGTCCACAGGTTATATCAAAATTGGCATCATGGGAATGAATAAGTCCTATGTGCTGAATAAGCTTTGTCAAACTAAAGGTTCTTCTGCCACATTTGGAGCACTGATATGGCTGAGGCATGGTGGTCAATACAGAAGATTTATTTGTCTGGTGACTGTGATTGGCAGAGGCCGATCCTCACCCTCATCTATTTTCACAATGTACTTTTGGAGAAAAATCAGGGTGTTCTTCAGATGTTTTGGATAAGCAAGGTTGAAGACAAAATACAAGCAGAAAGAAGAGATGATTCCTTCAAAAATACACGAGCTTCTGCACACTTCACTGCCATCCAACTTCACAATATTTGGAGCGCTTCTGGAGAACACTGGTTTCCAGTCTTCATGAAGTAGCTGAACAGTTGGATAGGGGGTTTTAGGATGAACCTTTGAAGTCAAAAGAGAAGGTAGAGGAAAGCAATATATTAGTCTCTTAACAAAAGATACATTTGTTTTCCTTTTATATAGACTAAATATTTTAATACACACACCTCTCCAAGTATGACAAAGAGATCCAGTTTCTCCTTGAAGACGTATGGCAGGAATAAAAGTGCAGCCCTTGTGTCAAGATCTGCCAAAAGAACAACAAAACACAAGATCACCCATGCATTTTATCTGGCATTTCCAGTTACCTATAAAAATTATATAAAATGGAAGCCTTGAAGTTAAAAAAAAAAAAAAAAAAAAAAAAAAAGCAAATACCCGGTAGGTCATCAGTGAGAGCCTCCTCTCTTGCATCAAGGTAGAGCTGGTAGAGTGGGGTTTTCCCTTGTGTAAGGTCAATCACCTTTGCTGCAACACATGAGAGCCCTTCACGAAATCGCTGGCTTACATTACCCGTTGTTGGTTGGATCCACCCGAGTTCGTTGCACAGCTACAAGTAAAAAATTCATTTTCAGTACAAAATAACAGTGTATGAAAATGAAATAATCTAAAGTTGATATTAATTATGTATGGTGCTGCATAATTATTTTTTTTATAGAATTTAACAACAATACTGTAAGAAGTTACATGAACATACGAAAAAAGGAAAGAGGGACAGATGAAGAAAACAAGGTCAAGGGCAAATAAAATTTACTACTATAAACATGTTAAATGTGACAGCTATTTCCAAGTTCAATCCAGCTTTCTGACTTACACCAGTAGGCATCCCTAAGAAGGGGTACTTCTTCAACACATCCTCCACAGGCATACCATTTGCAATTTCTTTCTGCCGCCAAGCAAACGTTTGCTGCACACGGTTATGAACCACCATCGTATCTGGTTGCATCTTCTGATATTGGCACTAGGGCTGGGCCATATTATACTGTTCACGGTAATACCGGTATAATGTTAGGCAACGATAGGAAAATGAAATATCGCGATAGAATGGGAGTAAAACGCGCATGCGCAGTGCCTTTGTTTTCATACGCACATGGCCGATTGTTGGTTTGTAAAAATGGTGCAACTTCCGTGATGTGGAACTGGTTTGGTGTTTGTCCGTCAGATACACAACAAAGCACATTTTTTTGCAGAACATGCAAGCGGCCGTTGTTATTGTCGTGTTTGTCGGACTAAGATGCTCTTAAATCTGGGAGTAATCTGGGTCCCAAACTCCGTATATTTGACTTCAGGTCAAACAACACTGCAGCATCACTGAGAGTTGAAAACTGTCTAAATTCTTTGATCTTTAATAAAACGATCAGCATTGCTGCTTTACCAGGTGTAACTATAAAGTTTAACTTCCAGGCATCCATGAAAACAAAAGTTATTACATTTAACGGAGTTAGAAGTTAGCAGGAAGCTAGCGGAAGTTAGCTCGCTAGTTTCGCTAGTTACCTAAGCATGATATAGCACGTTCTGACAGAGATTTCTGAAAAAATTCAAACGTACAGCTCTGCTATCACTTCCAACATAAATGAAGACAGGAAACTAAACAGCAGTGACGTTTGTAGGGTTACTGAAGTTGGGCTAGCTGGTATATAATGATGTGCTACGTGATCGCTAGCGACACAGCTATGTTAGCATAACATAAACAGTGAAGCTGGAGGACGAACACTAACACTTTTCCACTTATAAAAGTTAACGTGAAGGTTCCTCATGGTTAGAGACAAATGCAATCGCATGGCAGGATGCTGTAAACGGACCAAACTTCAGTCAGGAGAACAACTGAGATAATCCATCCACAATACGAGGTTAGTCATTAATATACTGCAACAACATGGGAATAGCTCAGCTGCCAGAGAATTCAACATTAATGAATCAATGGTACAGAAGTGGAGGAAGCAAGAAGAATGAGTTTAATAAAGTTTGATTTATCTGACTGCTTTGTTTCGCTTAATGTGCCTTATAATCCCGTGTACCTTATGGTCCGAAAAATGCGTACTGCACACTGCAGTTTAATGTTGCAAAGCACCTCTTTTTAACTTCAGTGGATATTATACATGGTTATGCTCAGGATATGTCAGCCCATTTCTACTGGAAATGCCTTTGGGTTAAACTTTCAGCAAGGAATTTGCATTTGCACTGTTACATTTTTATAAAGCTTTAATGTACATAAAAACCAGCTTCTTGTTTACGTGAAAATAAATGGAAGGTTGTCTTTTTGCGCTAGTAATGTTGTGGAGTTGTATTTTGTCTCGCATCAATTATATCGTCAGTTATATCGTTATCGCAAATTTTCAAATATATATCGTGATAAATATTTTTGGCCATATCGCCCTGCTCTAATTGGCACTGTAAGACCTTTAAGTGGGCGTCTATGGATAATAAATCCTCTCCTTGGACGCATGGTCCCTTGAAAGAAAGCAAGAGTGAGAAGAGAAAGTCAAAACAGATTAGAAACCCAACATAAGACTAAATATACAATTAGAGCTGACACGATCTGTGCATCACAAAGAACTCGTATCGGTTAAAGTTAACCGATACCATGAACCAATATTTAAAATATGGAAAGTCTGAAATAATTTCACATAAAATCTTAATTGTTAACTTGAAATTTTAGTTTTGGAGTCATATTTAAAATGTTTTTTGTTTTTTTTAAAAATCTAGTTCACCCTCTTTTAGCGCCTTCTAATTAATAATATTTTGTGAGGTAGAAGTATTAGCACTGGTACTTTGTATTAGCAAGTGCTCTAATCCAAGTATTGGTATTGTTTCGGTTTGAAAAAAAAGGGGTACAGTTGCATCCCTAATCCTTAGTTTTAGATGTAATAACAGAGGCAAGAACATTTTATAGCTCAAGATGTCCCTCACACCAACCTGACAAACATTTCTCTGACTTGTTCATTGACATTTATTAGGCTGCCCTCTCCTCGTAGAACCAAACTTCTCCTTACAACGCCTCACTGCCTCACTGTCGACTAGTGGTGCCCGCTCTGATTTGAATTTACGTCTCAAAGACATATGCCATGTGTGCTTGTTGAACAGAAACATAAGTTACTGTAAAAACAATCTACACAAAATACACCCAACAAAGAATCAGTAAACATACTTCATACAAACCTACTGAGAGGCTACAGATTGTCTTACTAACAAAACAAGATTGAAAAAAGCTTCACTTTTACTTTGTAATCTTGAAGGAACCTTATGCAAATTTTAAATTTAACTTACATAACCATTTCCCTCACGATCCTTGAGGAAAGGATACTTCATTACCAGCGTCTTCACAGCTTGCACATATTCAGAATTTGTGGGTTACCTGTAATATCAGAAGAAACATAAGTGTTAGAGCAACTGCTGACAAACAAACTTTATCAAGTATCAGTTATTGTTTCTTAGTAATGTAGCGTTTATTTTCAATATGACAGATTCAGCTTTTTCTAAAGCAACAAGCTAACATTACCCTGATTAACTTACATAGTATACTGTGCCACAGCTTCATATAGAACTCTGATTATTGTGTGTCTGTCCCTTGGATTTTTATGGCACGGTTCTTTGTTGTCCAGTTTTAGTTGGAGATTTTTGGGAAATCTTGGAATTTCAAAAGACGCTGGTAGTCACAAAGTATTTTCATTGCTGTGAAAACAGTTAAGCGTTTGTTTTTATTGCATGAATTGAAGTATAAAACACTACAGTAACAATACATATGGTAGAAACAATGATCATATTAACTAAATCCTAAAAGTGCATAACAGCCAACATGTATGTTTCAGACATACTAACTTCATTATAAATAAGAAAATACCTTATTGAAGTTGACAAAGTAGATGGTTGCCAGTCTTCTGGAGAGACAGTCTGTAGAGTCAGTGTCACTGAAGATTCCTTCATCCTTGACACAAATTGGTTGAATTTAACCTGCTTTTTGAAGGATCCTTGGAAAAGGTATGCAACCATAGTCTCAGTAAGACCGCAGTCAACTGTGTCACCATCAACCTCATTGTCTGCAAGATAAATGGTAGTACAAACTCTAAATTCCATGTAAGAATATTTATCACCACATTTTTACATGGGTAAAAACCGTATATCACACACATTAAAACCTTTTGTACAACTTCTTTCAGTTCAAAGAAATATTCATTTAAAAAAATCAGTAAATTAAATAAAATAAAGCAAATCTTTAGAGTGAATCCTCTTGATATGCAAAGTTTTCATTTTTAAATTTAGATGTTTGTTTGGGACTACTGGACACAGGAGAGCAGAGTCTGAGCATGCTTTTGTGCCCTTTCAAGTTTGGAAGAAAAAAAAAAAGACTAGAATGCTGTAATTTGTTAATATTCACTACTAAGGTGACTCCTTTCTCCAGATTTCCGACAGTTTCTGCCGTCTGTTCTTTCAGACCGATTACTTATAGCGATAACACCCGCAGGACCGTATTACAAGCTCAGATTACATGCTGAAAAAGTTCCCACATTGCTTAAAACGCGACTATCAAACCCCAGCTGCGACACCCTTGTTATATTTTAAAGAAGTGCGGTGTTAAGATATTTCCTTTAGACGTTATATTCAGCCGCCCATGTGTGTTGATGGCCTTGGAATGGATGTAAAAACGTGATTTTATTAAACCATTAATACACTAACGGTAAACTGCATTCAGCTACCAGGGAATCAAATTTCGCGCCGTTCCGCTGCGCAGGGGTTACCGAACCCATAGACTGTGGCCAAACCACATATATAAGTTCAAACTTATACAAATACTATGTGTACACATTTTTCAGAACTGTGACCTCAACTTTACACATGAAACGTTTGTAAAAACGTTTGTAAAAAGACATAATTTGAGCTAAGAGAGTGCCGAAACTAGCTAAATTGCTAATATACGTTAAGCTAGGCTAAACCAATAATTAGTAATTACGCTACATTTTTCTTAAAATAAAACTTACCTCTGAAATGCTGAGCTTCAGCTTCGGTGACATCTAAGCCCCACTCTTGTATTTTTGTTAAGAGTTCCTCGGTTGAAAGTGAACAGAGCACACCAGGACTTGCAAGTTCGTAATCCATCTCCCTCCGTTGATAAAACAAAATGGCACCTGCTGCATTTACAGAAAATTCTAGAATCCACCAGCTATTCGTTGAGTTTCTTCTTCTACTTTTTGTTTGATGTTGTGAGGATGGGCTCAACTCGCACTCCGAGTTCAATAAGGGTGCTTTTTTGCAATTCATCCAAATAGTTATACTTAAAAAAAAAAACACTCTCTTAAAAAAATTTTTAAATGCATTTTTACTTTTTTTTCTTTCAAATAAATTCATTGTTCTTAAAGCAGCTTAAAAATAAGGGGGGTTCAGGGAATACAAAAACAGCAACAGCAATGAAAATAATAAAAAATAAAAACACTAAAATATATGCTTATATCAATACAGTTGCAAATAAATTACTGTCAAAAAGAATAAAAAAAAAACAACCTCTAATCAAAAAGAGCTTAATCAACCTGTACTTTATCTTTTGAAAGAATGGGTACAAATAAGTACTTTTCACAATTAAGGAACATGTATGTACCTTTCAGACGCTAAAAAAGGTACAGATAGTTACCCCGAGGTCCAATATTTGTCCTTAGACTGTATTAATGTCATTTTTGTACCTTGGGGCACAGTAATGTACCCCTTCCGTACCCCTATTTCTGACTGTGTACGAACAATTAAGCCGTCCAAAGAAAACCGTTGGTTAAGCCTAAAGAGTGACCAGATTACTTTGTTAAAGTAAAAATAACTTTATTTTTGCTCCATATGTTGATAATCAGTGAGGCGGCACATTTTAGGTCGGACTTTCCCTTTAAGTGATTTATGCAACAGCATCTCCTGGTACCTCAGGCTACCTCAGTCAGCACCATGGACAGCGACCCCGCCAGCTCTGCGGCCGCCTCCTGCGCACCCAGCGGACCCCGAGGGGCAGGGCACGCTCCTTCAGTAACGACGACCAGCTAATATCTTCCATCATGTTACTGCGGCACTGACAGCTGAACCGTAGACAGCAGGAGGTGGGAGTTCCCATAGAAACACCCTCGCGTATCGATTTTCGTTTCTTAAGGAAGGTACAGATGCTCTTATTTTGTCTTTCACCGATCAGCCGGTCCCCGTCGGCTCAGCTCTAAATGCCTCTAAATGACAGCAGATGTGACGAGTCTCATTTGAGGGTCGCTGTGGAGTAAAGGCGGTGAAATCTCTCGCTCTTCCTCCTCCTCCACGCCCTGTCATCACTACCAGTAGCTGCCCAGCACCATGTCTCCTCCAGCATCGGCTGCGACAGCGAGTGAAAGCAGCACCACCACCGTTTTCGAGGAGGACACCAGAGAGGAGGTAGAATTTTCTGGCAATCCTTTTTTTTTGGCACAGTAAATGCCTTTTGTTACGGTCTGTTTGTCAGAGCTTATCGCGGAGCTTTAATTTGTCCATGTGCGTGCTGTGCAGGCTGTGACACGCTGCAGGTGGATAATCTGACGGGAATTTGGTGTTACAGATATGCCACTGTTCCACAGTCTGATATAGAAAGGAATTCAATAATCTTGTAGCATGCATTGATTGTTTTAGAGGAAAACTGCAGGATATGTGATTGGGAATCAGCCAGCCAGCGTCTGTACCTGTTTTTCACCTCCCGTGTGCCGCAGCGGGCCTGTGAACCTGACCACGGACGGAATATCCTGTTATTCTTATTGTTTGCAGATTGATTTTCTTTGCACAGAAATGTCTGATCCGTGTGTGTTTGACCGTTTTGGTTATACTTTTATGCAAAACATCCACAGACGTTGCAGTTATCAGTCAGCAGAGATGCAGGTCAGCTGCAAACGAGACAGTGACCTAATAACATCCACCAGTTTGGCTGGGATCCGTTTAGGGTTAGAGTTAACATCCATTCTTTCTTAAGGAATTTTCATCCAATGCAATAATTACATAATTGCAAGCCCAAATGCATGGACGCTCACAGAAATGAAAACACAAATTTCTGCCCCTAAAAGTATAATCAACACACATCTGCACCCATTAAGCTAATTATTAGACTTCAAGATAACTATATACCTTTTTAAGGATCAAAAGGGTGCAGTACTGTTTAGTGGTTGGCCCCTCAATGGTTTCTTTTTCTATTTTTGAATGTCTCAGCTCACCAAATACATTTTAATATTAGACAAAAATAACCTGGCTAAATGCAAAACGCAGTAGTTTATAGATGATGATTTTATTTATTAAGAAAAATAAGCTATCCAAACCTGCATAGCCTTGTGTGAAAACTAAATCTTATGGCTGGCTGTGCCAGCTTGGCAGAATCAAGCATTTGTGATAACTGGCAATGAGTTTTTCATATCACTGTGGAGAAATTTTGGCACTGTTGTTTTAATTCAGCCACATTGAAGGGTTGTTTGAGGTGGACTTGCTGGTCTGTTGCAAATCACTGTCATGCTGGATAACCCAACAGTGATGGAGTTTCAGGGCATGAAGTCATGGCCGGACATTCTCCTTCATCTTTTCTTGTTCCATCAATTACAACAAGTCTCGTTAGTCCAGAGAATAATTTTCCCCAAAGTCTTGGGGATCATTAATGGGTTTTTTTGTGAATGTGAAACAAGTCCTTGTGTTTTCTCAGTGCTTTTCTCCTTGGGCTCTCTCAATTTTTCCCAGTCTCTTTCTTATTGTTGATTCATGACCTCTGATCTTAACTGAGGAAAGTGAGACCTGCAGTTATTTCGATTTTCTTTTGGATTCTTTTGTGACCTCCTGGATGAGTCGTCACTGGACGCTGGAGGTTATTTTGGTATGCTGGCCACTCCTGGGAAGGTTCACCACTGTTCCAAATTCTCTCTATTTATCAATAAGGGTCTTCACCGTGATTCACTGGAGTCCCAAAGCCTCAGAAATGACAATGTAACCATTTAAGACTCACACATGTCAATGATTTTTTTTCTCAGTTTCTTTAGATCGTGGCACAATGTGTTGCTTTTTGTCAACTTTTAGCCTACTTTACTTTGTTGGACAGGTTCTGTTTAAGTAAATTCTTGATGCGACAGGTTGGACAGTAATCAGGTCTGGGTGTGATGAATGAAATTTAACTCTTCTTTATGTCTTTTTTCTGTGTGTCTTACTTGGGTTATCTTTGTCTAATAATAAAATCAGATAATTTGAAACGTGCTAGTGTGACTGTTTCAGAACTAGGTGAAATATATAATTTACTCTTCCATTTTAAGATTTAAGGTTAAAGGTGCAGAATTGCAGAGGACTGTCACCTGTTCTCCCTGTTTCTGGGAGCCTTATGTGCACTTATTGACACCAGATGTGCAAAGGGTGTAAAGAAGTCTCCCCCGCACTCTGCACCTCAGAGGATAAAGCCTCAATGATAAACCTCTGTACCACTAAAAGTAAAAAGCAAAAAGGCACTTTTATTGTCTGAAAGTGTGTGGCAACATTTTCTATATCATGTAAGTGCTGCATACTTCATCTGACAATTTACATAATTATCTTGTTGTTCTTTTCAACCATAACCCCAGTGCTGCTTGCAAGGGTTTGCGACTCCTTTGTTTATTTTGGTCTAATTATGCAAAAGATTGAACAATGTTGCAGTTATTAATCAGCAGCTGCAATCAAAGCATGCAAAAACACTGTAAAGCAGATCAACTGACAGGGGGCTACACAAAGGACTGACTGGGGGATCAAGACACAATTAGGAAACACGAAGGAGGAAAGAAGTGGAAAGGAAGGAAGGAAAAGCCACAATAATACACATGAGATAACTGAAAAAAGCACAAGCTGGCTAAAAGAGAAATAACTCACAGTGGCAACATAATTTATTTGTTGCCACACAAACCAGAAACACAAACCCAGCAGATACGGACGACGCCAGTCAGGTTCACTGAGGAACACAGTTAGAAATGATAAAGGCCAGGCTTTTACTTTATTTACACATTTTAATTTAATCGGAAATTCCTCTTTTCTAAAGCTTTTCGCCTACGATTAAAAAATTATTAACGTTTCTGATATTTAATCTAACAAAATTAGTCAGATAGCAAACGACCAAAACACAATCCTGCATTTGACAGCTACTGGTAGTCTGTGGTGTTTACATGTGGAGGACTTAAACTTCAACATAATATTACCGTATTGTGTGTGTATAACCTCTTTTTAAGTTTTGTGGATATTATACATGGTTATGCTGAGGATATGTCGGCCAATTTCCACTGGAAATGCCTTTTGGTTAAACTGTCAGCAAGGAATTTGCATTTGCACTGTTAAATTTTTATATGACTTTAATGCACATAAAAAACAGCTGCTTGTTTAAGTGAAAATACATCGATGTTTTTTTTTTTGCACTAATAAAGTTATGGAGTTGTAAAGTATTTTGTCTAGTGTCAATTATATCGTCAGTTATATCGTTATTGCAAATTTTCAAATGTATATCGTGATAAATATTTTTGGTCATATTGCCCTGCTCTACTGATCAGTTTTTAAAATGTTTCTTCTTATGTGTGCTTTCACTCAACAGCAAAGACCGCTGAAGCAATCTCTAAGCAAGTCCTTATGTCGGGAGAGTTTCTGGAAATGCTTCCTCCTTTCCGTTCTCATGTATGGCTGCATGGGAACCATGGTTTGGTGTCACATCACCAAGGTGACCCGCCTCACCTTCGACAGCGACTTCAAAGGGAAATCCATGATGTACCATGACAGCCCCTGTTCTGATGGCTACATCTACATTCCCTTGGCCCTACTGGGCATGCTCTATTTAGTTTACCTAGTCGAGTGCTGGCACTGTCACGTGAAGAATGAGCTGCAGCACAAAGTGGACGTGGAGGGCATCTCCGAGCGCATCCAGAGGATGCAGCAGGCTAAGCCCTGCATCTGGTGGAAGGCCATCAGCTATCACTATGTGCGCCGAACTCGACAAGTCACGCGCTACCGCAATGGAGACGCCTACACGAGCACTCAGGTTTACCATGAGCGTGTCAACACCCACGTGGCAGAAGCAGAATTTGACTACAGCCACTGTGGTGTCAAAGATGTTTCCAAACAGCTGCTGGGCTTGGAGAAGTCTGCGTTGACAAAGATGCGCTTCACTAAGTGCTTCAGTTTTGCCAACGTGGAGTCCGAGAATTCTTATCTCACACAAAGGGCGAGGTTTTTCACCGACAACGAGGGCCTGGATGACTACATGGAAGCCAGAGAGGGCATGCACCTGAAGAACATTGAACTGAAGGAGTATGTCTTGGTGCTCTGTGACCCGGAGCACCACCCTTGGTATCTGTCCCACTACGTCTTTTGGTTTGCCTCCTTCCTCACGTTTTCTTGGCCTCTCAGAGTCTTCACAGAGTATCGCACTGCATACGTCCACTATCGTGTTGAAAAGCTCTTCGGTCACGATTACCTCCCTGTTACCCCTTGTGACGATCGGCCTTATTGGCGCCGTATCCCTCGAGTTAACACCATTGACAGCACAGAATTGGAGTGGCACATTCGCTCCAACCAGCAGCTGGTTCCCAGTTACTCAGAGGCTGGCCTCATGGACCTGGCCCAGTGCCCCTCCAGCTTCAGTGGGCTTCGTCAGAACTGCGAGCGCTGCCACAGAGCCATTAGCTGCTCCTCAGTGTTCTCCAGAAGCGCCCTCAGCATCTGCACCGGTGCCAGCTCCCGCATCCCCTTCAGCAGCAGCCGCTTCTCCTTGGCCCGGCGCTATGGCTCCCAGCGCAGCTGCTTCTGGAGGAGCGGCAGCCTAGACGACCAGGTGAGCCCCAGTGAAAATACCCGCTGCCTATCGGAACGCCTCACCACAGATGACGAGGAGCCCCCGGACTACGAGGATGCACTTTGTTACCCGGTGCTCATTGTCCACTGCAGTGAGAACTGCCACAACCACAGATCTTTCCACAGAAATGGCTCCTGCGTGGAGACCTCTTTATGATATGCAGTCACAGCGGCATTTCTGTAGCATTTCAAAAACAGGGCGTAGTGGATGCTGTAAGAAACAATTGCCTGAATCCTGAATGTGTGAATCACCAAAGCAATAACAGCGGTCAGTGAGTGGAGAACAAAGTGGCATCTCATGATAAGCTCACACACACAAACAAATCATATCTGCTTGGCTTCCAGGAAAAACCAAGAAGACGCAGACTGTTACAAAGCACACCATCGCTACAGCTTTTACAGTGCATGTGAAACTAAGGCTGCAGATACCTCATAGGAACTTTCTCAGAGGTCACACATGGACAGGTTTAAACATCTCACGTTCATTTAGTGAGTCATTATGGAGCAGCTTCTACAAATTTAACTTCTAACTACAGCAATAACTGTGAAAATAAATCTCAAATGGAGGATTGCCAGTTTGTGCTGGTGCACATCCCAAAGTGGAAACCTCTGACTTCAAGTGACAATTTAAATCTTGGACATTCTCACTTACTGTTAAACCATATCTGTAAATTCTTTTTAAATCATCTGTTTTTTCCTACATTATCCAGAATGCCTTTTATTAACTCCAGACAACAGGTATAAGCTTAATTTCAGCAGACAGTGACCTAAGGATGTTAGAAAGCGTGAGGCATTTGTTCAGACTGAGAGAAGTTCAGACTCATGCCCTACTAACAGCCGGTCCTGTGGTTTCGTTGCATCCTGGTGCATCTCTGCTTCTTTTTCTTCTTCTTTAGTGGATTTCTTTGTAATTGACTGTTGGGCGTTGGTGCTATGTGGCAGCTCCAGACTGTTGTGGATGTTGAGTGACTGACACATTAACATGATGTTTACAGTTGGTGCTTTCCTTCTAACCTCGGATGTAAATGTTGGAATTAACAGTTTGGCCATCTTGAAGAAAATAAGAGAGAAAACAGAATCAGGTGGACTTTTTTTTTCCTTTAGTGGCTTTAACATGCGATTAATTTGTCTTGACTGACCCAGAAAATGAAAAAATGTGGGCGCACTAACACTGTCTAGTCCTATGAGCCTTTACCTTGACAGACTAAAACGCATCATGAAAACTCAATCAAGCATTACGCATAAAATTGGACTTTTCTGCTGCCTACTG
Organism: Rhamphochromis longiceps; assembly: GCF_057381845.1. Lineage (NCBI taxonomy): Eukaryota > Metazoa > Chordata > Actinopteri > Cichliformes > Cichlidae > Rhamphochromis > Rhamphochromis longiceps. Next base: position 16,765,221 of record NC_140575.1, read on the forward strand.
CCATGATGAAACCTGCCGGCAACTGTGGTACAAATACACATCATTACATCCATCATTGGGACATAAAAGATAGAGACTGGTTTATCACAGTACATGTGAGCAGGTGAGTGTGGATTTAGCTGCAAAAAAAGATCATAAGATCATCAAATCCATGCCTGTTTTCGCATGATTTCCTCCTGCTGAGACACTGTGGTAAAACCATATCCATGAATGTAAACCACCAGCATATACGATATACTCTGTACCATTATGTGTTGATAGTAAAGGAATAATTCTCCATTTTTCATCTGTAAAATGGTGATCTCGCTGTCCAGCATGTACTGATATGCCACCATGTTACTGAAAGACTTTGGATGTTGTCATGTGGAGGATATGTGACTCTTCTGAGTTTACAGTTAGTATATGCAAGGATGTAAATGTGCTTATGTTTACACATTATACAAACTTTATAATACATGCTTTTTTTTTAATATAAAAAATGTTGTATTCAATGTGCCACAATACAGCTTGTTCTCTATGGAGGACCAAAACAGCCAAAAATTTAAAATAAATTACTTTTTAAATAAATTCATATGCCATTAAATGCCTCTCAAATAGCACAAGTTACTTTAAGCATTAGTTGTGTTTTTTGTTTTTTTACCCAAACGACTGTATTGTTGTATTCTCTTTTCAAATTTCTTTCCACATTTCTGCTTTCTTTTGCAAATAAGTTGGCTATGAATTAAAAGCAGTCATGAGGTGAACCTTTTACCTTTGTAAATAAATGTTTAAATAAGTCTTAGTCACTAAAGATTTAAAATAGGTCAGCTAAGCCCTCTTATATGTACAATGAAGCAGAAATGCATAAAAAAATGTAAAAACACAAAATGAATGTATTTGGGGGGAAATAAACATATTAATGCATAAATTATTTTAATAAAGAAAATGTAAAATTAACATAGGATCAAATAAAAAAAAAAATCAAAAATATAAAAAAAATTTTTGTGGCATTTAGTGGCATATTTACTGATTTTTAAATTTATTTATAATTTTAATCCTGTCAGTTTTGGCCCTCCATATTCATACATTGTTTTCAATAATGTAGTGACATTCATATTATTATGCACTTGATGGAAGTGACACTATAGACATTATGAATTGTAGTGGAGCTGAATGTTGGTGTAAATTACCTTGTAGAAAAAAGTGTCATAAATGTCACTATAACCAAATGGGCTGAATAAATAACTTAATTACTTTTTAGAATATGTATTTCAACTTATCTTATGCTGGAAAAATAAAAGTTGCAATAAATGTCTGGGTCATACCCATGTACAGTTAAACAAAATGTTGCTTTCTTGTATCCTCAGATCCATTTAATCCTTTGCCTGCTCCCCCTCCTAGCTGTAGAGAGACAAAACTGTGAAAAATCAAGAAAAGAAATAAGGTTTTGTTTCAATAACTACCTTCAAATCCTTTTAAAAGCTCCAGAAATAACAAATAATGAAGCTATTAACTAATTCATAAAGTGTAACAAATTGCTACTTATGTTTATCCATCCTTGTGATAAAACCCCTGTTTATTTAAAGTTGCTTCAGTTTCAATTTTATTTAATAATGTGTGAATTGCTGGCAAAGCAGACTGGCTGATAACCAAAAGATGGGCAAATTGCCAAAATGCAAAAGTTGAATCTTCAAAAATCTGGTTAACTTTAGAGAGACTACATCCACCTTGTACATACAATCACTACTACACCTGTTCAACTGCTTGTTAATGCAAATATCCAATCAACCAACCACATGACAATACCTCAGTGCATTTAGGTATGAAGACATGAAAACGACCTGCTGAAGTTCACACTGAGCAACAAAATGGCGAAGAAAGCTGATTTCATTGATTTTTACAGTAATTAGTGCCGGACAGGCTGCTCTGAGTATTCCAGAAACTGCTTATCTTTCCGCACAGTCATCTCCTGGGTTACAGAGAATGGTCTGAAAAAGAGAAAACATGCAGGAAGAAAACGCTTTGTTGGTGCCAGAAGATGGAGGACAATGGCCAAACTGCTTCGAGTTGAGAGGATGGCAACAGTGACTCAAATAACCGCTCATTGCAATAAAGGTTTGTAGAAAAGTAACTCTAAATGAACAATACATCAAAACCGGATAGGCTACAGCACCATAAGACCACACTAGAAACTAAGACTAATTCACACAGAATCACCAGAACTGAACATCAAAGACGGGAAAACCTGCCTGCTCTGATGAGCCAACAACTGCAACATTATGACAATGCCTTCTATTTATAAGAGACATCTAAGTTGTTGTGGTAAATTACACATTACTGTTATATTTTAGGAGAAGCTGGAATGTCTTTTACTGTTATTATATCAAAAAAGCAACTGAGAGTGGCTTCAGGGTTGATTAAATGGAGCATAAATGTCTTCCAACATGCCCAAATTTGAGTTTTGCAAGCAGTGGTGCACAGTGTTTGGTGAGTAATCAAATCCTCATTGGCCGAATTTAGGACAGAGCTGTATGGTCTACTTTAAGAATGCCACATATCACAAAACGATGTCTATATTCTTTTTATTAAATGAATCAAACTTTAATATTTAATTAATTTCATGGTTACTCATCCCAGAGTTGTTTGCCTAAGTTTTTCATTTTTAAAATATAAATCTAGAGATTCCTGAAAAAAAGGACACGTGATCTTTCCCAGATTGAACCATTTTGCGTTTAAATTCCTTCACTGCCATTTGCCTCGGCCATACATGTAATAATCCACCGGTGCCGTAGGAGGCAGTATATTTAAATCGGCGACCACACGTCTACTCCACGGCAGCGGAGACGACGAAGTACAGTAAGAAGCTATGAAAGGTTATTCCATAGGTGAGTGTCCTGCAGCGTGTTAGGAAACTCGTAGTTAAGTTTTCATTCGATAAAAACTGTTTGTGCCACGTTTGATGGTCACGAAGCTCGGGCTGGGTCACGCTTAGGTTGAAGTAATGAGTCCACGAGCTCAGCGGAGAAAAGTAAAGGGCTAACGGCCCGTATCTGCGTCCGCTTGGCTTCAACTTTAACCTCAACATTGAGCGGAGACAGCAACCGGTAACAATTATGACATAAAAGTGTGTGAAAAGCAGGAGATATATATAAAATGTGCCCGCTTTAGTGAGAACGTAACACACCCGAGGTCAGCAACGACCAAAGAACGTCCTTACTGAGTACTTCCGGAATAAACAAACGCATGTCGACTAAAATAGTAAAGCTTAACCATTGCTTTTAATCCGGTCAGTTAGTTCAAGAAGAAGCATTTGATCCTTTTCTTGTATTTATTAAACTAAAATAATTGAAATTAGTTTTTTTTTTTTTTTTAGCCGAGCCTGAAATAAATTGATGCTTTTATTCTGAAGATTACAGTAAATCCAGCTGATCTAAACTTATGTTCAGCAGTTTAAAAAACTGTGTGTAAAATTATGGATCAGGTGAGGAGGCAGATGTTCTGCTGTGTGAAGATGATAACACAACATATGCAGCTTGTCAGCCTCCCTAAACTTGTCATTATTCTAACTGAATTTGCAAAGATGATCCAAAACACACAAAAAATAAAGATGAATTCAAAGTGGTTCTATTTTTGTTTTCTAAATTTAATAGATGTTGTGATATCACATGATCATGAAGTAAAAAGACAGAAATCGTGAGTCCTGTTCTTGAACCGTGGCTCTTTATATTGAATCCATATTAATTAATTAACTGAACCTTTTTGTTGTTGTTGTTTTGACAATCTCCTCCTTCCTTTCAGTGACTGGGTGGAGCACAAACATGCAGAGTTTGGTGGTGCAAGCTCTTGCCATGAGGCAGCTTGGAAGGTTGAGCCCTCGCCACCTGCTAGCTACTGGATATGGTCTGAGGCAGACCGAATGGTGTCCCAGGACCATTCATACACGCCAGCTGTGCGGCTACTCGGTCTTCCCTGTGACACCTGGCTGTCACCGGCCTGCTTTCCGTGGAAGAGACGCTCTCAGGTGTTGGTCTGCTCATCATTTGAGGTTTAAAAGCAACAAGAAGAAAGGTGCTTCAAGTGCATATGATGAGGAGGAGGAAGATGAGGATGATAAAGACGCAGAGGACAGTGATTATGAAGATTCGGACCCAAATCTACCCAAGGACTATAAAGACATTGAGAAATATGTTCAGTCCTTCCGCTACGATGTCATTATAAAAGCTGGCCTGGATATGGCACGCAAGTGAGTCAGCATAAGAATCTAAGGCTGGGTGGGTGTTGATAAGTGATTAAGTTGCTGCTAAAGATAAACAGGATTTTGCCCTCTTTCCTCCATACTTCATAATCAAAACAGGAAATAAGGAAATGGCGTGGAGAATCAGTGCCAGGGTGCTCTCAGTGTGCCACAAGCTGTTCTAGTGGCACACTGTGAGCTCATCAAGAAACTTTGTTTTTCCCTTTAACCACTGTAGCAGGTTCCCCATAGTATCCACAAAGAGGGGACAACTTTAGTTCTACACAGTTAAATTTGCTTCATCGATTGCCCAGCAATTGAGCATTACTGCCACTGTGCTTCACTCTTTGTCTTCCTCCTTCTCCAGTCTCACAACTACTATATAAGAAAAGAGAATAATTGGCAGCCACACGCCAGGTGTGCCTCTCTCCCCAAACTGGTCCCCCAATCTCAACCATCCAGCTCCACCTTTCCCTCGTGCATCTGAGGCACAGACCATACCTCGATGCCACAATCGCATAGAAAGAAGGCACACGCACAAAACTGCAAACAGTAGGGACTTCACAACATTTGTCACCATTATACCAGAGTCTAACGTGCTTCTGTCTTGTCACAGTAAAATTGAAGATGCGTTCTACAACAACAAGCTCAGATTTAACGGACAGAAACTCATCAAGAAAAGTAAAACGGTGAGTGCTGCTTGCTTACGACAGTGCACGAATTAGGTAATCCAGTATTCCTCATATTTTGTTCTTTTCTCAGGTAAAACTGGGGGACACCCTGGACCTGGTCCTGTCAGAGAACCCAGAAACAAACACTGTTACATTGATGAGAGTTATCCTCAGAAGGGTTTTTACTGACCCTGGTAACACTGAAAAGCACAAAGTTGCCATAAGGCGCTGGAAATGTCTTGAGCTTCCCAGGGAGGAGGCCTTTAAACCTTGAATCTGCCTAAGACCGTACTGACTGTAATGCCATTGGCCTGTGAGGTCAACAGCACTGAGTGGCTCTCCAATGAGGTGGATGTAGAATGGATTACAAAAATGTTGTGCAGAGCTCACAACTCTCACTGTGCTTAAATGTGTACTTCGCCCTTCTATAGTGTGACACTCCCCCAATAAAGGTGCACTGTGAGGGTTTAGACTTCACCATTTGTGTCCTGGTGGATTTTTTTTTTAAATTCTTTTGGAAAGCTGTGTGGTGTTTTTCATGGTTTCAGAACTGAAACTGCCAACACTTAATATACAGGAATAAATAAATAACTTTAAATTTCTATTAAATATCCCCAAATATTAATAAGGAAATGTTATTGTATATAATATACAATAGATATTTTTTTTATAAGCATGAGTAAGAAATATCCGGCTTTAATCCTGTTGGCTGGAAAAAAGCACTTTATATGATTCTTAAAACAGGACCCCTTATTTGTACTTTTGGAGCTCTAATTTATTCTCTCTAACCTGAAAAAATGAGAACTAAAACTGTCTCATGCACATCTCAACATTAATTTAATGGAATAAAAGTGCAATTCATCTGATTCTCTTATGTTAATGATGGAACTAAGAGCTGGATGCCTGTGGCTCAGGAGATGGAGCACCACCTGTCGCCCACCAGTCAGAAGGTTGGTGGGCGATAAGTGGGCTGCAAATCAGTGTCCTGGGGCAATGTTGTGAACCCTAAATTGTCCCTGGTGCAGCTGCATGTGATAGCACTTAAAGGTATAGAATAAAGCACTGTGTGAATGTGGCTTGCAGTAGAAAGTGCTTTTGAGTGCTAAGAGCAGAAATGCTCCATGTACCACCGTGTAGCCTGCTCAGTCCAAGACACTCAAGTCTATTAACTTATAAAGTTGACATTTTGCTAATGTTATTAATACAGCAAGTCTTTCTGACCAAAGCACTTAAAGTGCACACATTTAATAGCGCTCTCTCACACACACACACACACTGCTAATTTGTCTGCAGAACTTGTGTTGCTTTCAACCTTAAATCACATTTTTATCTATAAAAATCAGTCATCTGCTAACAGACTTAAACATGTCTCCAATGTCATGTGATTGGGTTGATTTTTCAAGTTGATAATCACCTTCAAGGGACCTCTTAGCCTAATGGGTAAGTGAAACCAGATAAAGAAAGGCTATGCTCTGTATGTTGAACTTGCTCTGGTGCGATTATGTAAAACATTGTGATTGTATGTCACATTTATAACTGGTTTTATTAGAAACTGGTTATCATGAGCCATTGTCATGTTAAATTATCTTTATAATATAAACTTCTATAAGAAGGCTTAACATAAGCACATAGTTATTAAAACAGTGGTGGCACGATGCTACATCAGTAACTGCGATGGAAATATATCACGTCCTTGTGATTTGATTTCTGTTCATAGAGCAAATGTGTGATCTATGCTGTTAGCTACTATCATTATTATTGTTATAAGGCTACAACATTTATCAACAGAGTATGTTAGAGAAGCTATGACATGTTTGGCTTATAAATAGGAGCGGTTGTAACTTTTATCGAACAATAATAAAGACTACATAAACTAGAACATCTACTGCTGTAGCCAAAAAGGTAAAATATGAGTAAGAATACTGCTAAAGAAACTCGCAACAGCTTGGCTTCTTCCTACAGAGGACAGTGTGTAGAAGTTCAACAATGCGATTTCAGCTTATATACTGTGCAACTGTTTTTATGACAGAAAGTGTTGGGTAACTGCAGAGTACTGTAACTAGGACACAGTGCTTGACCTCTTGGCCTTTTTAAGAATGTCACACTTCTTGCGATTGGGGCGCCGGCAGCGTTCGTCAATGCTTGGCACACATTCGTAGTGCCACACCTCCTCCATCTTATCCACAGGATACACGGCTTCCACGTAGTGACGGATCAGTCTCAGTCGAACAGGGTCAAGCTGCTTCTTATTGCAGGCGCCTGAATGGTTGTACTGCAGCCGCAGGTTCTCGTGGGTGAAGAGCTCGGGGAAGAGGCGCACCAGCAAGCGGGCAGCAAAGTTCCCAACAGAGAGACTCTGCTGGACAATTTCCCGTACCTCGGTATCAGAGAGTAGGTAGACGGAGGGAACAGGGAAATCTGGTTTGGACACAGTCAGCTCATCAAGGGGGATTTTGCAGAAGTCTTTGCTACTTTTCTCGGGAGGTAAAGAGGGAATATCTGGATCCTGTCTGCCGTTATCGGGATGGAGCTGGTTCAGCTGGCAGAGAAAGTCCTGCTCTGTCTCCTGACCGTACACTTTGCGCTGCTGCAGGTAGGATCTCCTCTGCTCCGTGTCACGTCTCCTGCACCGCTCGTCAAGTTTGCCAACAAATTCCAACATCCACACTCTGTCGTTCTTGGCCCGGGGGTAGACCAACTGCACGTAATGACGGATCAGGTTTACGCGAACGGGGTCGAGTTGCTTTTTCCCAAGAGAACCGCTACAGTTATACTGCTTTCTAGCATTCTCGTAGGTAAAGAGCTCAGGAAACATGAGCACCAGCAGCCGAGAGGCAAAGTTCCCAACGGACAAGCTACATTCATAGTTGCTCTTGAGCTGTTCCCTGGACAGGATGTATTCCTGGGGAACAGTAAAGTCAGGCAGAGGAATCTCCAGATTGTCAAAATCTACAGGCGTGAGCAGCGACTTTTTAGACTTGCGACTGGGTCTTTCATATTCACTCACTTCTGGAACCTTGATAATTGAAACATCTTCAGGAAAACTGGCCAGTTCGTAGCCCTCCTCATTGATGTTGTCCGGTTCACTCCCGTTGCCATTACTGTGAGGACCCTCAAGTGCGTCTTCCATATGCTGAATGCACACCTGCAGCCAGCTGTCCTCAGGCACATCAGGGAAATTCGCTTCCATATACTTTCTAATTATGTCCATCTTGTCAGAGTCGAGAATTAGCTGTCCCACACTACTAAAATTGCCACAGTCTTCTGGTATTTTCCCCTCTTCAAAAACTTCAGGGAAGAGACGGTGAATTAGGAAAACAACAAAGTCTTCTGGGGAGGAGAACTCATCCAACTCCTCTGTGGCTTGTGTACCAAACCCGACATCTGAACCAGCCAGGCTGCCCTGTTGGTGATCTAGAGATATGTGCTCCTCCTGACCCTGTTCATTAATGAAACGAAAGGTTTGAGGCTGCTCAGCTTTTACGCCACCAGCTGTGCCCGCCTGCTTCCTGAGCAGCCGGGCACTTTCCATGTCCCTCTGCGCCCAGAAGCGATTAAAAAAGTCATTAATCTGGAGGAGGCACTCTTCCTGCCACACACTGTTGTTTTTAACCGTGGGGTAGCACACCTCGACATAGTTTCGAATAAGCTGCAGATGTAGAGACTCCAGCGTTCTCTTGCTCGCCATGCAGTCGTGAGAGCACTCCCTTGCTTTGAACAGCTCCGGGAACAGATGCACAAGCAGTCGACAGCCCAGTTCCCCAGCACTTGACGTCTGCTCCATCAGCTGATTCAATTCATCGCTGGTTAGCAAATACTCGGGGGGAGGCTGGAACTCTGTCACCATCTCAGCCGGTTTGATCTGCTTCTTTATCCTCATGACTTCCAGCGTCAGCAAGTCCACTTTACTGTGCAGCTGCGTCATGCTTGAATTCAGAGTGTTGAGAATGAAAAACATTTTCTCAATCAGTGGATAAAGGCTGGAGTCCGCTGTGGAAGCTTGGCCTAAAGTGTCTGTGGAGGGGATGGGCTCTGCTGGGCCATTTTGCTCTGGATTTTGGAGCTTGGATGAGAGCATATTGTTGAGCTGATTCAAGCTGCCAAGACTTGCCTGCTGCTCCAGATTCGGGGTGGTCCTCTTCTCCGAGATTCGGTGGGAGATGCTGAAGAGAGGCTTTCTGTAGGAGACTCTAGATTTCTCCTGGATGCAGTCTCTCTTCTCTCCGGTTGTGGTGAGGCAAAGAGGTTCAATCCTGCTGCTCTCGTCTATCAAGTGCCGCCTCATCTAGACACAATAAATGTCAGTCAAGGATGTGTAATAACATATAAGGTATTGTTTTAATCATGAGTTGATCTTCATTTACCTCACTAGACACCCTGACTCTCTTGCTGCTAGTGGACTGGTCTGTTTCAGGTCCCATCTCTGCAGATGACCGTTTCCCAGCCTCGGCAGCTCCAGAAGATCCCCCTCCATGTACCTGAGGTTGTTCACTAATAGCAATGTCCTCTGTCTCCTCCTTACAATCTTGGACATGCTTGTGTTCTGCAAAATAATGCAGAATTTATTTTACTGCATACACTACAAAAATAAACCAAAACATACTTTGTTAATCTGTGAATTTTTATTGCTGTAGCTGCAAAGACAACAATGCAGAACTTGCCTTTTTCAAGCATTGCTTCATCTGAGATTTCCCCATGCTCACGGGAATTCATAGCCTAGATAAAAAATTCAGAAAGTTACTTAATATGCACACACTTAATACATCAATGGGAACAATGTGACAGTAATGTGTGTAATACACATATTCTTAGGTTTGGATAAATTACACGGAAAGGTTATTAACGCTAAAATTAGCTAATGTACCTGTCCAACTGTTGTTCATATCTTCTCTTTACAATTAGCAACCAATCAGATAAAAGTGTACTAAAAGAGACAGGAAGATCTAAGGACAATTGTAGCTTTGCAGATGAGTAAATTGCACTGTACGATTGTTTAAACAATTTACTCATATGGGTTATCACTTTGCAAAGGCTGGAAGAAGGCCCAAACTGTCATCCACAGATGAGAGAAAATTGGTCTGGATGTTCAGGAACAACCCGGAAAACACTGATGCTTAAGCCTGCCATGAACTGCAAACACTAGCAACACTATCTACAGTGAAGCCACACGGACTGAGAGGGTGCTGAACAAGAAAGAAGCCCCTCCTCCAAAAACAGACACCTTCAAGCTTGACTGTAACTTGCAGCTGCCCAAAATATCTTCTGGAGAAAAAGTTTAATGATCCGACGAGACAAAGATTGAGCTATTTGGTCACAATGATAAGAGGTATGTTTGCAGGAGTAAAGGTGAGGCTTTCAAACCTAAGAGCACTGTACTAAATGTCAATTGGTGGTGATAGCATCATGCTGTGGGGCTGTTGTCCTGCCAGTGATACAGGTATTTCATTGAATTACAAAGTGGATAGAATAATGAAAGAGGAGGACCATCTTCCAAATTCTTCAACTTCACATTTGTGTAATGAAAATCTTTGGATTGTGCTTCAAAGCTCGGTCCATGCCAGGAAACCAGTCTAAATGACCTCTACCGATCCCGCCAAAAAGACCAGTCAAATATGCAAAACCAGAACAAAACTATGCCAGACGCATATTAGTAGTGGTGTTTTTATATATTAGAGTCTGTATATGTATACTTTTTTGTTTTGTGGGATACCATTCAAATAAATTCGAAGAGTTCAAAGAAATACTTGAAAGCCCAAAATTATCACGACATTCATGCCCATGACTGGCTCTAAACTAAAGAGCAAAACCACTAAACCACTGGCTCTGTCATTAATCTGCCCATTGCAGATCTTCAGTATGTTTTGTTAAATTTAAGAAAGCACCAGAAATGCTTTTGATGCACCTAAGCCATTTACAAGCTCCCTGAAAAGTTATCATCACAAAATTGTTTTAAATACTTCAAACTCTATCTGGATGGTAAAATCCTTTAAGCTCCCTGTGGAGAAAATTAAAACAGAGGTGGTCCACGTTGGAAGAGAGCAATATTAAATGTAGTCTACTACAATGGACACTTGGTTACCTCTGCGGTTTTCTTACATGTAAACACAATGCTCTATAACTGGAGTAATTAACTATCTGTAACCGTTCTTGCACATGCTTCTTTTTTAAAAATAAAAGATTTAATGATGATTTTTTTTTGAGCTGTGAATCATGCAAAGCTATGCTAGTGGAGTCAAAGACTACAAACATGACGCCTAAAATGAGCTTGATGATTACTACTTTGATAACTGCTTTATAAACTACTGCTTTTAGTTAAAATACATACATATTGTGGCTGGCGTATCACCCTTATAGCAAACACCATGTGACCGGTTGCAGCCTCGTAGCTAATCACACACACACACACACACACACACACACACACACACACACACACACACACACACACACACACACACACACACACACACCTCTGGGTTTGCCTGAGTATTTTATCCCAGGCTCGTGAGGCTGATATAAACGCGTAGTTAATGCCCGCACAGCTCTGACCCCCCTGTTACCTAAAGTCAGCCCGTTTTAGGTGCATGCCTCCATACAGAGTTCCCTCCCAGCTCCCCTCCAGCGTTCATAACCCGCTACTTCCTCATTCTTCCGCCCATGAACCCTTGAACCACAACACGAGCCGAAGCCGCCGTGTGGGCCGAACTCTTCTACAAACTTGGTGTTTTTCAGAAACACTGCGCGTCTTTACGCTTCGTTTCTATAACACCGCCACATTTTGTTTGTGAATTTTAATGACGCGGCAACGTTTGCGTGGACGACTGCCTGCCTTACTGCCCCCACCTTCCCTCCTACCCCCGTCCTATTCCTCCTCCTGTGTCCCGACTCTCGCTAAATTAACCGAAAACCCGCGTGACCAGCGGTTTGAGCTCACCTTCACTAGTCCATGCCTCCCCCCGGGACCGTCAGTGACATGTCCGCGGACTATCACGGCAGTTTGTTCCGCAGGTAATAAAATAAGGTAATTCTTCTTGTTGGTGTTTTTTTTTCTCGCTCGGCTCCTGTGCTTTCTCGCGTGACGTGACGGGCGCGCGCCTGCTGTGTCACTTCCGCACAGCTGTGGAAGAAGAGACGGGTGAAAAAAAAAGAAAAAGGACCACAGTTACAGTTTTACATTGTAAATGCACAGGGCTGCCGTTACACTCTTTGACTTGTATTTAACTGAGAGTCCTCCAGCTAAAGAAGGGTTTGAATAAATAACCGAATAATAAAAAAATAATCCTCAACATGCTGAGCAGCTGTTAGCCCACGCGAAGGACACAATCACGAAACGTTATAAAACATATCCCATGAATTAACACACACACACACACACACACACACACACACACACACACACACACACACACACACTGGACACTTTTATTCAACTGCTCTGAACTCATATTAGTTATAATAGTTTATAATATAATATTAGTTTTGCATTTTCTAATTAGTTTTTATTTTTCATTCATTTTAATTTTTTGTTTTTACTTCAGTATAGTTTCAGTTTTGTTTCAGTTTTATTATTATTTTTTATTATTATTACTGTACGGAGGACATATGGCAGAGGGAAGATTTAGGAAAATGAGTACATGCTTACAATAAAAACACAAGTTTTTAAAGGCAGTTGTCTTGTGGAAGAAATATGCTCATTTTGCAAAATTGTTTTTGCATCTAACTTAACTTTTTAATTTAGTTTTAGTTAATTATAATAACCTTGCTAACCAGCTAATCACATAGCAGGAACTGAGTGCATTTAGACATGTAAACATGCTCAAAATGACCTATTGGAGTTCAAGCAGAGCTTGAATATGACATGGACTAGTCTGAATACTGGGATCTTCATACACAAGCATCTCCAGGGTTTCAGGAGAATGGTCTGAAAAAAGAGAAAATTGGTGTATGAAAACAAGGGATCCATCCTGACTTATTTCAAAGGCCCAGGCTGTAAGCACATACAAGAGTAGAAATACAATTACAGAGTAGAAATAGAATCTATACAATAAATACATTAAGTCATATCAAAAAAGCCACACATACAGCAAAGTACAAGGCCGAGGCTGTAGTACAATGAAGCATGAGAAAAAAGCTGCAGATTATTAATGACAGCAGTACTGATTCTTCTTTTAAAGGGATTCAGTTTAATTAAGTAAGAAATACTACAAGTTGAGCTCCTATAGAAAGCTCTTGAGTTTTCTATTTCTCAAGAGGACAATGATCACTGAGAGAGACTAATTATATAAGCACTTATAAATACATTTAAGATGAGCAAATGTAATAAAATTATAGAACCTGGCACATGTAAATTCTGAAGTGCATGGAAACAATGTGTCTCATCAGCTTCCTCTCCAGAATGTTGATTGCATGATTGTATATCATCATAAGAGGCTTGATTGTTGTAGATGCAGCTTGTGACCGAGAGGTTAGACAATAACTTAAAATGTTTAAAAAAATAAAATAAATCACAGCATGCACACAACCCTTTCTTTTATTTAAAAAAATACTTGTGAAGGCATGATTTGAAATATCCAGTTTGTAATAGCAAAGAATCCTTCAAATAGATCCTGCATCCAGAGCTGGATCAATTTATTATACAAATCTTTTCATCCAGACCAAAAAAAAAAAAAAAAAAAACAAGACCGAAAGAGTAAATGAGGGGCTATTGTCAGCACCACTTTGGCCACTAACAGCATTATTTGTCTGTTTCATCTTAACATAGGCTGCTTGCTCTCAGGAACCCTTCTGTTAAAGTAGTTTATTTTACTTACTGAGATTTTTTTTTTTTTTGATTTTTTGTGTATTTTACACTTTTGCCAAACAACAATTTTTAATGCAGGACTTTTTTGAGTAATGTTTTTTTTTAAAGCCGACTGTTTCTCCTCATTAGAACAAATTATCAGCACGGCATCTCTGTGTCACTGTTAAATAACATGTGAGCACATTCTGTGATAAAGGCTGCAGCTAGCAAGAGAAGTCATGTTGTATTGAACTGTATGTTGTGGTGTCTCTTCAGTATTTTTATATTCTGTTCATAGATACATTTATTGTTCTATTCTATATTGTTCTATAGGTCAATACAAGATTTACTATTTTCATCTATCTATCTATCTATCTATCTATCTATCTATCTATCTATCTATCTATCTATCTATCTATCTATCTATCTATCTATCTATCCTAATGTAACTAATCCTATATTATACTAGGGAGGGATGGTTATAGGCCTAATACTTCCTGTGTATTTGCAGTTCCTTAAGTAGCTGCCATATTGTTTTGCTAGCTATCAAAATTACTTTATGTTTAGTTCTAAAAACCTTGCCACCCATGCAGGCAGGATCTCTGTGAAAATAAAACTACAGAGCCAACATCATGTGGACAAGATCGCCCTCAAGTGGAAAAAAGCAGCAAAACCACGTGAATCCGCTCTGTGTGTAAAACAGGGGGACAACGTCATTGTTTAACTTAACATTACATTGTGTCGATGATACGGCTGCTTTCTCCTCCAAATATACTGATTTGTCTTGATTAGTCCTCCAACTTTCTTTTAAACGATTGCTGACTGTCATCTTGTGTACTCATAAATACTCTGTTTAATACCCGTTGACCTCTGATGGCTGCCATCATTCTGCATGTGATATGCACTGTGGCTTAACAATGTATGCTGGGTACACTTATGATGTCATGGAGTATACATAATATTAAAGAAATAGTGCATTATGCTGTTATTGGTTGTAATTTCCAGACAGAAAATGAGAAAAGCAATATCAATCTCTATGGCTTCTAAAAGAGCAGCTGGTTACAAGAAACAACTAAAACCAAAGGGCCAGCCTACAATTTTCCACCACATGAAGTATAAATGTCCTCAGACAGAGAGTGAAAATGTAAGAAATGTGAAAGGTGAGGAGTATCAGATGCTCTCATGCCAGACAGAAAACCATCCCTCCCTAAAAGTGAACCACCTGTTAGATTGATGTAGGAAGCAACAATGTGCTCAGCGGTCTTTAAGCGTTCAGTGTTCTCTAAGTAAGATGATGAAGCTGCTCAGACCTATCAGATGCAGTCGTAGATGTGTGGCCAGCAGATCTGCACAGCGTGTAATTATGCACCATGTTTACGCGTGTGAACAGGAAATGTATTTGGACAAAAAGTGGAGTAGCACTACATGATTATAGTGGATGCTGAAACTACCGTTAGAGGAATATATTTACCCATGAAACGATAATTCGATCCACATGCTGAGCTCTTCACAACAAAGTCTCTGCTTCTCAGTTGGCACAGAGAAGAAGTCACGCCAACAAGTTTGCCCCACTTTTTGCCTCTGTGATCAGCTTCATTCTGAGCCACTGTTTGAAAAATGTCCCATGGTTTTTGTTTTTTCCCCCCTTGGTTTTGTTTCACTCAGATTCAAGCTGAAAATGGTGGAAATGCTCCCAGCCCATTGTATATAGTGTATTATCTTACTTTTTTCATTGATTGTACTTAATTGTATTTTTGTATTTCCTTCATATATCTGTACCTGAGCTGAGGTGACGCAAAATTTCCCCGTTGTGGGATCAATAAAGTCTTATCTTATCTCTTATCTTATCTTAAAAAGATTGAGTGGGTGCGTCATTGCATTCATTTAGCATCACTATCCAGACTGAATTCAGTCATAACCAGAAACTCTTTTTGCACACAAGAGAAAGGGCAAATTTTATAAAAAACAAAAGCAATTCAATTCAGTTCAGTTTACATAATGCCAAATCACAAAAGTTGCCTCAAAGCACTTTTTATTGTAAGGTAAAGACCCTACAACAATACTGAGAAAACCCCAACAGTCAAATGATTCCCTCTGAGCAAGCACTTGGTGACAATGGGAAGGAAAAACTCCCTTTTAACAGAAAAGAACCTCGGAGAAAGAAGAAACCAGGAACAGGGAGGCGGCAGTTATCTGCAGTTGAAAGTCGGGTGGTTATGTTACGGTTAGAGATCGCTAGGTCTACTGTAGAGCTAACACAGTGACAGACAGCCATTCACATTTACACCTATAACCAATTTAGGGTCACCACTTAACCCACTGTGCGTGTCTTTAGATTGTTGGCGGGAGACTGATAAACCCAGCCGAACTACACTGTAGAGATGGCCTACTTGAAAAGAGAACTGATGTATGAGAACAAAATGCTGTGGTATCTAAAATACCGTTTTGCCTCATTCACTCTGTCGACCAATGAAATTCCAACAACAGTTTGTCCATCAGTAATAACAGAATCAAATGAAGGCCTGGGTTTAAGATTGCAAGGTCAAAACTGCAGAGAAATATTTGTAACACACAGCTGGTGGCAGCAGAAAGAAACTGTGGGAAATGATTAATAAGAGAGGGAAGACAAATGGAGGTATGCCATATTGTTGCACTCAGGAGAAGATTTTGATTTGTAACGGGCAGAAGCTATTAAGCAGCACTGGCTTCCTCAGAAGTCACTCAGAGATGAACAGAAGACCTCACATAATTCTATCTTAATCATCGGCTCTTTCATGCACACAGTGGCACACAATGTTCTGTCCTCAGCCACAAATATGTCGATACCGAGATGATATAACAAGACAACGTGTGGCTGGTGTGGTTCTCATTATTCGACTAATGAGCTGTCTCCTTGGCAGTCTGATCTGTCAGCCAATGAAGCGAGTAGGCCCTGTGCAGGGGGAAGAGCACAGCCCAGGGTCAGCCAGGCGGCGGCTTGCGACGAGGGGCCGGCGTGCGGCACTTAACACGGGGAAGAGCTCGTTAAAGTGTCATTTTTGGTCAATATGCTCGTCTGTGTGGAAGAGGCCAATCAGCCATACTGTTCCCATCTCAGGAGAATGACTTTCATCCATCACCGTCAGCTATATGATGATATTAGCAGGTGTTTACTGATAGCCCATTCAGAGGAAGACAAATGGAGATTCTAACATCCTTCCACGCTTACATTCACTCAGTCATTTTACATTCAGGCTCACTCGTAATAGGGTCACATAGAATCAATCCTGGTGTGGATAAAGAAGGGAGGCAGGGAAATATTAGGTCACAATCACTGGTGTGTAGCCAGAGACTCTGACATCTATGTCTGTGAAATTGAACCCCGTACTTAGAAACATGGAGACCAAATGAAGCCAAAAAGCTTGAAATATTTATGTCATTTTTATAGTGTAAACACCTACATTCATCAGCAGTATGAAGTGTGCACAAGTATTGGTTGTTATGTTACTCTCCTTAGCATCAGGCTACTTTTTCACTGTAACAAGTGTTAGTTTTCCATTTAAAGCAATTAGTTATTTCTTCCTTTTATGGTAAAAGAGAGAAACCCAGGAGATATTTATAGCGTTTCTGTCTCCAGCTTGCTTGCAGCCATGGACAACCTGTTGTTGTCAGTCAAGTTCAATTCAAACAAATGTGCTGGACTGCTTTCTTTCATCTGAGGAATAAAAATGAGAAACATCCTGTTTCAGTGTGAGGTTGGAAACTAGTCCACACATTCGTTATTTCTAGGCTGGACTATTGCAATCCTTTATTATCTCCCTGAAAAGCTTCTAGTTGATTCAAAAATGGTGCAGCAAGAGTGCTAAGAGGCAAGTAGAGCAAATTATAGGACTTTATTTTAAAGATCATTTGATCCTTTGGATCGGCTTATTAGACATACGTTTTAATAAACAGCTATCAGGTGTAATTATTAAATTTATGTATCAGAATTTAGAAACTAATTTCCACTTTAGGCCTAATGAAGATTTTTTTATGGTCAAACTCATGAATGTACAAAGCTTTTATCGTTTTTATTAATAGGCAATGAAGCTTGTGAATTCATGACAATCAAGAATTCATTATTGTTTAAAAATGAATTAACAAGAAATTAATGTATGTTATGTACAATAGCCCAAATCATTAAAATCCAACTGAGAACAACTAAGATCAAAGAAAGAATGACCAAACCTAAAACAGCTGCTACTACACTTCCCAAGATGCATTGTCGGCTACATCTTTAAGTAGGCCCTCACTGGTAAATACCCTAATCTTCCAAACTCTCCAGACTTGGTTTGTCACACAAGGATTGCCTTAAATGTTTAAAGGCTCCCCCACAGCTATAGCTGATGTGTTTCCCCCCACAGGCTTGAATAATAATCCTCATTATAAGTAAACTGATCTTCACGTGTAAAGCAAACTCAGTTAAAAGTGTGGACGTGTGGATGTGAGAGTGTATGGTTCTCTGTATCTCTGTGATGAACTGGCAGGCTGTCCGGTCTGTGCCACGCCTCTCGTCCTGTGGTAAATGAGGCTCCAGCCTCCTGCAACCTTGAACTAAGTGATTAAGAAAATGGATGGATGGACGGTAAGAGGCAGGTTCTCTTCATCAAGTCAATGGAATTGCCTTCCCATTAAAAAAATACTGCATTTTTTTCCCCACAACAACAACTGGTTGTTGTGGGGAAAAAACACAACAACAACTGGTTGTTGTTGTTGTAGTCTTTTAAAAATATATTTATTCTGTTATGTTTATATTTATTAAATATATTCTATCAAATTCTGACCCTACTATCTGAAAGTGGGTTTGGTTCATCTCCTGTTCTTCTAAAATGTGTAATAATGTATCCATCTACTCTTACTTTGGAGATATCAGCTATAGAAATATCTGCCATACTTTGAATATAATGGAAATATAACGAAAAGTGCTTTTGGAAATCAAAGCACAAGGACCAATCCATCACTTTTAATCTTTTATAAAGTACAGTGAATGCAGTAATGAATAATTAACCATTAATAAGGCATTTATATGTAATAGTAGGCCTCATAATTCAGTGTTGTAATTTGAAAGTTAATTTTCTCCTGTCTTCTTGTGGCTTTAAATACTTTCCCTTCTGTTAGATTGACTCCCTCCTCCTGTTTAATTTCAGCTGTTTGATCACTTTGATCTTTCCATCAGCCAATAAAGATGCTTATGTCAACGTGCTGCATTTGAGCCTTTGCTCCAGCAATTCCTAATACTCCTAGGAATCGAAAATAAAGTTGTATTTCTTTTAACACTGCAAATCAGGGAATTTCTAATTTAACATTTATATCATGTTTTAATTATTGAATTTGGCACTTAAAAAAATCCAGAAATATGTTTTCAGACAACCATAGATCTAACAGTCACCGTTCCCAGCTTCCACAGCAGTGTTCCAGTGTTTGAGTGTGTAATGGAAATTTGTTGGGCTGCGCTGACCTGCTCTCTCCACTGGACTCTGCTGTAATTACACCACTCGTCGCCTGGGCTGGGCACACTAAGGCCTCTCTTTCACACTTCATGTTTTGGATGTAAACTTATAGCCTTGCCAAGTCTTCCTTTTCATGAAACCCAAGACTCCCAAACTGGAAACTGTAAGCAAACATAGCGTCAAGTTGCTGCAGTGCAGGATAGAAACTTGACAAAAGCCCCTCACCTTCCTCATTCTGCTCTTTGTTTGGGCTACGAGGTATCAGAAAGATTAATACTGGCAGCAACAATGTTGTCAGGGAAGGAAAAATGCTATGATTTCTGTTCGGCATTAAACATTCAGCTTTACCACTGGAAAAAAACTTCACCCATCAAGTCTTCTTCTGCTGTGCTTGGCTGATTTCTGCTGGGAATGTCTATGCAACAGTTTCATTGCTTAGGCCAGACCTCATCCTCTGAAATAAAGTTTTGTTTAGCAACTATATTTGTCATTCTGGCAGTGCCATGGCCTCTCTCCTTGTTTGGTCCTTTTAACTTTCCGTGTAACTTTCCTAATGTCTCCTCACGGCGAGGATAAATATTTCATGAAGTGCCTGAGGCTTTCCCTGGCACATGCAGTACCTCTCTGTACGCAGGAAGCCCAGGCAGCGGAAACCAAAACAGACGAGGAAGTGGACGAACAACCCAGCAACAGGAATGAGCTTGTTTTTCAAACAGTTCGCTCCACATCACCTCCTCTTGCACTTCAACCCCACCTTCTTCTTTTATATCCTATCATCTCCTATTCCCTGCTCCTCATCCACCACTCTGCTTCTTCTTCCTCACCTCAGGTCCCTTTCCCCACCAGTGCTACTCTGGTTTCAAAGCCGTTACTATCTGAAGTTTGGGATCAAATAATTACAACCAACATGTAAGCTCTAAAAAACAACACCACTCCCAGCAGGTAACCTTCGAATGTAGTTTTCTTCCCCCCACTCCAAATAGCTCACAGGTTTTTCAGATTAGACAGGACTAAATAACCATTTTCTCACTGATCACGCTGCTGTGTTGGAGTTTTTTTTCTTTTCTTTAGGGAACCATCAAAGACTTTAGACTAGAAGCTCAGTGAGACTGTGTTTAAACACACTGGCGTGATGTTACTATATTCATATCACCGGTACCAAAACTGAGGAGCTGAAGTGTAAAAGCCAAAGGGTCCTAAAGGACATTTACAAATTCATCCTCCACAGTTATTCCCACAAAAAAACAAAAAACAAAACAAAAACAAAACTATTTTGTCTAAATTATTCATTAATTAATTTGAATGTTTTAGTTTTTGTTAGCAGAAGTAGAAAATTTGCAACATCATTATAAAACTTTGTTACCTGTACGGAGGACCAAATCTGCCAATATAAAACAAATAAATACATGTAATTATATAAATAAAACAACAAAAATAAATATAGATTAATTTATACAATTTCATTTTTTTAAATTAATATCCCATTAGTTATTTAAAGTGACAATAGACATCATGTTTGCCATTCATTTTTATTACAAAAACTGCTGTGTGTGTGTGTTGTCTTTAAAATGTTTTATATTATTAAATTCCTCATATAAAACAACAGGCATACAGACAAAAATCAATGACACTAGAACAGGGATTTTTTTTTCTGTTTACTTCCACACCAACAAATACCTCTGCTGTGATCTTCATTTCACTATGTGAAAGCAACATAAATAATGGGAAAAACAACAGCGGTGCTTATTTCATAACACACTAAAAAACTGATGACATGGATAATGCTGGTGGTTGCTTAGTTATGAGGAAAACTACGGTTGTGATTACGGTATCACAACTGGTCTTTGCCATTTCTTTTTCCCTTTAATTTTTGAGGTTGTCAATATTGGGCCTTTTTAAAAATGAATATGAATCTCTCTCTCATTTTACTAACTATCACTAATAGTAAAGTGATTTATCACCATTTCCATGACACGCGGGGTCCTCCATACAGGAATTTCACAATTTGTTTTAAATAAAATGATTTCTTGTTTAATATTTAATTAATTTAAAATATTTGTGACAGGTATATAATTCCATGTTGGGATTATTAAAATTCTCCTGATTCCTGAGAAGCAAAAAAGGTCCTGAAAAGATGCAGCTTACAGGCCACCATTAAATAACATCACCAACAGGACTAATAGAAAGTCTTTTATTAATGATCTTTCCTAAATATATTTTTTAATTTAAAAAATGTAAAGGATGTGACTATAATACTCCTCCCAGTGTCTTCGGGTCCTCTCACATGATACGAAATTAATTTTGAGGTGGTGTTTGCGTATTTGTTAGTTAATTTTCAATTCCTCCTCGTCACAATCTGTGTACCTTCAGCCCCCTTTCTTTCTTGTCCCGTCTTCGGCCGTCTGTCCTTCAGGTGTGGCCTCGATGTGACAGACAGCTGCCAGTGGTGGCCTGGTTTCACACCTTGGCTGCCCCCCCGCCGCCTCCCTCTGCAGACAGCAGCCTGGGAAACCACAGGCCACCAGGCTGGCGCCAGCCTGTACGGCTTAGAGCAGGGCAGCCGGCCCAATCAATACCTCTGCATTTCCTGTCCATTTGCTCAGGTCTCTTCATTAATAATTACTGCTTGGCGGAGCTTCAATGCGCTCGCTGGCTGGGCCAAGGGGAGAGGCTGGGTGACCTTTCCCCGCCCCTGGCTTGACTTGGATCACACAGACAAACACGGGGAGAGACATAGTAAGGCAACACAGATGACATTACCCCTGATTCATGCCGGTTCCTCCTCTGTAGCGAAGAGCACGCCAAATGCTATTAAAAAAAATACATTTTTTTGCAGCTGTGCTTATCAGCAGTGGTACACACCAGGTAGAACATGACTTTGAGACATTTTTACAACCAGTTTGGTGCCGCTTTTCAACTTGGCAAACACCCACTAAATCCAGCAGCTATGATTTCACCATCATCTGTGCCGTGCAGCGGCAACCAGGAGGAAGCTATTCTTAAAAGTAATTTTTGAAAAAATAAGTGCCGCTCGGTGTATCATTTCCTGTTCATGGTACATTTTCCAGATGACAATAACAATTCTTCAAAACATCTTAAATTACGTTCTGCCTGGGATGTGCTTTCGCTGATAAGCAAAGCAACAATAAATGCCAGGTTTGAAACTGCAGCAGCCCGGTGTGATTATTTTCTCCAGGCATGAGAGAAAACAAAACGCATGACATGATGCTGAAGTAATGTGGGGTTTTTAAAAAAAACTTTTTTATTTAATGATGACCAGAGAGCAGAACAGTTTCTCAGCATCTGGATCAAGTAAAACAAAGTTAATCTGTTCTCGTTCTTTGGCCTCTGCAGACAAAGACCCCTCCAGGCTGTACAGGAGTGTGTGTGTGTGTCCAGGTCAAAATTTGGTGACGGCAGAGGCGATGTTCTCCAAGGCGGATCGAGCCTCGGAGGAGGGGAAAGCCTGGATGGCCTCCAGAGCCTTGTTGCCATGGTAACAGCACAAGTCCATCGCCGTGCTCACGCCTTTCTCTGATTTAACCGCTGCCAAAAGCTGCAGACGGATGAAAACACGCATTAGTTTGTCATGTTTGTGTCACTCTCGTTACTATCCAGCTGTCAACACAATAAACTGTTAAGAGGCAGCGAAAGTTAGCTCGCTGTTAAAGCGGGCCCGAGGGGTAAAACGGGAGGAAAGATGCCTTTTAATAACCCCTCAGCAAAAAACCCCAATCACAATCACGTCTGTGCTGCCAGTGGTGCCACTGAAGGCATGTTCCCAAATTTAACTACAAGAGGAAATTTTCAGACTCATCACTGTGAGTTAGGCTTTAAAAATTTGGCATTTGACAATGAGAAAGGAAATGCCCTGAATCGTGTTTCTCTGCCAGTGCTAATTACGTAGCTCACAGCTTTTCTGTCTTTCCACTTTACTAATGAAGGCACCGGTTTTTCTGCACGCCAGGTAATGAACTGAACAAAGGATTTCCGTGAAGACTGTCCGTCACAAAGTCACGGATTGTTGGATTTTTTTTAACACATTGATTTCTGCTCCTATATTCCAGAGAGCACCTCATGCACCTTACACAACTTACACATTTCACGCATGAGGAAGCAGAGGCCATCAAATCAAATCAACTCTAACATCAGCTTTAAGTACACAGACTGAGTGAATTTGTGCACCTCCCTGTGCTTTACTGCTGCTGTGTTGGGACATCTTTTTGCTGGAGGCGTTTTACCTGATGAATTCTGGAGGTGGAAAACCCCGTAGGCCTTTCTTCTCTAAATCACCAGCCAGGGTGATGCTGAGTTCGACACCTGCAGTTCTTTATTATCATTTTTCTTCTTAAATTTAGAAAAGACTATATTTCCTGGAACATTTCGCGCCATCTTCTCCGTTAACCTTCTTTAATTCGGCATTAGTTTTTAACGTTTCCTCTCTCCCTCCTCTGTTTGCGCGTTATGTTTGGTTCCACATCCTGTTCTTTCTTCATGCTCCGAACAAGATTTGTCTGTCTTTGCCGCCTTGAGTCTCCTGATCTCATCAATATTCACATGCAGCACGTGAGAAAAAATTAAACAGGACAAGTGAGCATGATAGCTGACATAATTCAATAAAATATGATCAAGTTAATTCATTTTTCAAAAGTAATGTACACTGAATATATTAAACATCATTTAATAAAAGATGGAGTTAGTTTTTCATCTGAAAACGCCACTTTGTCAAGATTTAGTATGAAACGGTGAGTTACCCCCGTGTAATTAAATTAAAAGCCAATGAGAGACCCTGAGCAGCTCCTGAAGCACCTGTCCACGATATCAAGGCTTGCTCTGTGGCTCCTGATTACTGCTGCAACTTTCCACTGATTATAAGCCAGCCCATCTTCTAGAGTCCTTTTCTATGCTTTTCAGGTCCTGGTAAGTCTGTGGCACATAATGTAAATTGTGTAATGCCAAAAACATTACAATTGCTCTTGGCAACACAAAATAACTGCCCACAGGTGATACCAAGATGGCTGCTAAATGGCAAGACACTGAGGCCATGTCCACACTAATACGTTTTTGTTTGAAAACGCATCTTTTTCTCCCCGTTTTGACCTTCCGTTCACACTGAGACGGCGTTTTCGGTCAAGGAAAACGTGTTTTGAAAACACTCTCCAAAGCAGATACGTTTTCGCATCGCAGTGTGGACAGCGAACCCGGAGCCTTTTCGAAAACGATGACACAATTTAGTCATGTGATACAGTCATGTAACCAATGAAACTAAGATAGCGGAGGGCATTATACAGCAGTTGTTTTGTTTGCTCTCAATTTTGACAGCCCTATTAAAGACTAATATCAGTTTGTACATGCTCCAGATAGTTTTTCTTCAAATTTTTTAATTCTCACTCGCTTTTGCAACTTTGTACTTTTGTGTTACTCGCAGCAACAACTCCACCTCATTGTTAGTCCATTTAAAAAACTCAGTGCTTTTCCTCGACCTTGTGCCGCGACGTTTCAAAGAGCCGAAAAGTAAATAAACGGCAGACAAAAATGAGGCAGGTCGAATAGTCTTGCCTTTCACGCATCCGCAGTACTGGAACCTAAACGTTTTCGGCCGTTTCAGTGTGGACGCAGAGCATTTTCAGACGAAAACGCCGTTTTCAGACGAAAACGCCGTTTTCAGACGAAAACGCCGTTTTCAGACGAAAACGCCGTTTTCAAATTTATCCAGGCTAGTCTGAGAAACATTTAAATACTTGGAAAAATTGGAACTTACACAGAATAAAGTTGGTGTTTCTGCTTAATGTTTGTTTTTAATCTGGTCAAGATTTAACAACATAATAAACCCTGATCAATTTAGCAGACATGTTTAACTCTCCATATCTTCCTCCCTTGCTGCTCATCATCACTATTCAGCCAATCACACTCAAACTTTCTGCAGGGTCACCATCTAACAGCTACACAGCAATGACAAGTTATATAAAAAACAGACATTTCTTTTTATACAATCCACTGATTAAAACCTGACCATGCTTACTGAAGGTCACAATAAATTGTGCGTTGAATGGTGAGCACACATCCTGAGTAGCTGAAGCAGCTCCTCAGGCTACAGTGAGTCATCCTCACGTCTTTTCTGTACTCAGATTTTCTTAGATGATTAAAACCAAAACATAAGTGCCTACAAATAAAACTTCTGACTGATTTTGTGTGTGTAGAGCTACTGGGGAACAAAAGACTAACAGTCAACACGAAACTCTGCTTGTCATTTTTCAGTTAATTCATGCTGGTTTTAGCTATTACAGGTTCCTAACTTTGTGCTGAATCCAAACTTTAACGTTTTCTCACCCCCGTGTGCTGCTCTTAGTTTCCCTCCTTGTGTCTCCTCACCTCTCCTTCCCCTCAAACTTCTCTCCCCTTTTCAGCAGCCCTGCTGAAGGAGATTCTCTCACAATGCCACTGTCTCAGAGTCTCGGTGTCTCCTCCGCAAATAGGCCTCGGTAACTAATCCTTCCTGCTCTTGTTTCAGGCGAGACCAGATAACACCCCCCTCCTCCCCTCTTCCAACACCATCGGACCCCCCCTCCTCTGTAGCTTCGCTCTTTTTTTGCACCCCTATCGGTCCCCTTCTATGCCTCACACATTGACTTTGGAAAGCTTGTTTCCCAACTTTGATATAAGTTACAGTGAAAAGACATCCTGTTTCTCTTTGCAGTCTTTGAGGGCAGACAGTAAGGAGGTAAAAACTGTGAAATACGGCAAAGGAAAATTGTGGCCATCTAACAAACTTGTAACAAAAGTGCAACTCAAAGATAACAGAATAAAACTGAACTTTGTGTCACACTGTGAAATAACATTAAGAGTTCATATCTCACGGAACGGGCAGATTCTGGATAAAGGCATTCGTAAAGCTGTGTGCTTACCTTTGAGTAATCCAGCTGGTTTCTCAAAGTTTTTGCCTTGAAGAATAAAAGAAAAAGAGATAAAGCAGGCATGTATCTCTGGCTTCTAAGGGTAAGCTTTAGAAATTTCTCCAAGGCACAGGGAATATTTCACTGTCTATTTCCCCACCTACACCTACAATAGTCAGAGGACAAAGCGTGCTTCTTCGTTGTTACAATTTGCACAATAGCAAATACAAAATAAATGCATAAAACTAAAGCAAAGAGTCAAGCAAGCAAGTCAGATGCAATAACAACTGAAGCTGAATAGTGAAAAAGTGACACCTGGAGTAGTTGTTGCAGTATGTACTACAATAAAAACGACTTCCACTGATTCAGAGGGGGTCAGGGCAAAACTTTTTCAATAAGGAACAACCCTGAAGTCTTAACTTTCCCGATGATGCTCTGCCAGCCTCACTGCTATTGTTCTCTGCCTGTAGGGGAAGTTATTTTTACCTGAGGCCTGCAGAAGCACTAGAAGCACAGTGTTTTTAAATTATACTCAAAACAGCAGCAGTGTGAGGAGACGCTGGGGGTCTGCTTCTCTGGTTGCAAACCCTCTTTTGGCCAGGCCATCCAATCACAGTGGAGCAGGGGTGGGGTAAACACTATTCTGACCAACCATCAGGTCCTATTTGATAAGACTGCTGCGTATGGCTTTACCAAAACACATCCCCAAAACTTTTTCTGGACTCAGTGACTGAATTTGTTCATTCAGTCACTGAGTGAATGGAGGGCAGGTCAGTCGGACTGAGATCAGGTGAGTTTTGTTTCAGCAGTATGGAGAAATTTAACAGCTTTCTCTCTCACCTTTGTTTTAGACCTCAGTTTGATCTTCTTTACTCATCACAGTAACAGATACTGTGAATTATATTATAAAGTAAGATTCATTCAACTTTTCAAGTGGTTGCACGCAGCTCTTTCAGATTTGATGCAAACCTATTTAAATTAAAGCTGATACTCCTGCTAGAAACATAAAGGCAGTGAATCCAGCTGGCCCTGGTGTCATGGACCATCCTTAACGTACCTGCTGCAGCTGATGATGCCACGTCTCCCGGCCCATAATTTGACGGTGGAAAACGACCGGGGCGGCGCTCAGACTAAATGACAGCGGCTCTCCTACTCTGCTCTTCATAAACGGCTGCAGGTCAGAGTTCAGCTGCAGAAAGGCAGAGAACATTCGTCATTGCGGAGCTTCTACTTTGTAACTTTCAGCTTATCAATTAAACCAAGTCAGTGGTGAAAACAGTCAAGGTTGCATTTGCCTGCCTACACTCTGAGCTGACCCTGTTAATGAACAGACACAGCTAGCCTGATGAGGACGGTTCTCCTTCAAAGACCTCATTTTTGGTTCCTCCCATGCTGAGATTCCCTGTAGCCACTGAGGCCTGCAGGCAGGCAGCTACAGGGAGCCCCAGCAGGAGAGGACGCACTAAAGCAGCAATGAGAGTGGGATCATTATGAATGACTTCTACACCAGCGCCAATAATATTCAGCTGAAAATCTCTGAACCTTGGGAAAAATAACTGAGCAGCTGCATTATTTACATCTTAATGACATTCTAGCACATAACAAATCAACCTTCTTCCTGTTTCCACATTTTTATGCCCCTCTCTGATACAAGAATAATAAGACAGACAGGCACTTAAGTCTAATGTTTCCTATGTTTCGTTTGCACTTTTTGTAGTGCCGATAAATCACTCTGCTCCCTTTAACGTCACGCTTTTATGTATCAATTCAGCTACAGTGTGAAGTATTTGATAAATAGACATAAAAACACTTTTGAAAAGAAGGGCAATTATTCATACCGAGGATGAGAGAGAAAGAAGTCAGACATTACTAGAAGCCAGATTTTTTTCTTTACTTTGAATTAACTTGATCACAGAAAGTATGTCAGTCAGGAGGTCCAAAACTTTGGCATAAAAAAAGATCAAAGACTAAATTAGAACCGCCAGAAAACCTCCACATTTTTAATTTAAGTACTGACATAACTCTATTTTTTTTCACTGCACATAACAAAATGCAACAATCTATGTTGCCTCTTCTCTCTAAAAAGAACACGGCTGCACGGCTTAGGTTTGCAATGTTACATCTGAAAAAAGCGCAAGACTTCTGGAACGATGTCTGAACAAAATGCACAGCTCCACATTTGGCAATAACCAAACATATATCAGCACGGCGGTGGAGGAGTGACGATTTGGGCTTAGTTTGCAGCCACAGGACATGGGTACCTTGCAGTCATTCACTCAACCACAAACTCCTCTGTATACCAACATATTCTAGAATGAGTCCTTCTACCCGACAGTTAAAGTTTGGCTGAAATTGGGTCAAGCACCAGGACAGCAATCGACACATAGCATGGCTGACAAAGAAAAGAATCAAGCTGCTGCAGCAGCCCACTCGAAGTCTAGACCTCATGCCTAAAAACTTCAACATACTGACATCCTTAAGCTGCTGAATTATGGAGGACTGGGACTATGCTCCTGAACCATCCATATTCATAGAGACAAAAATCCCGGGAATTACAATATTTTTTCTGTTTCCATGGAACTAATGACAGGAGCGACTAGGATCCTTCTCTTGGCTTTTTTCTAAGACAGTCAGGCGTTTATTACATCTTTTTTTAAATCTCTTGTTTAAATTATCAAAAGAGTTTGTTCTTCTTGTATCTAATCCCTTGAAATCCAGTTGGTTTCCCGCTAAAAAAGGCATCGTGATGATACGCTGATCAACCATTATAGATTTATTGCTCAGACAACCTCCTTTCTTGTATATGTTACTTGCTGGATTCGCCTCACCTTGTGGCCCAGCGACAGGTGTTTGCCGTACTTGTAGGCCAGTCTTTGAGACTCTTTGTCGTGTTTGGCGAGCTCCATCGCAGCTTGACAGCTCTTGGCTAGCAGCGCCCCATGAGACAGGAACGTCTGCTCCTCCCACGCCGCCACGTCGATGCCGTCGGTGAGGCCGTTCTCCTGCAGAGCAAACAGAGGCAAAGAGCATGTGTGAGCAGGCCTGAGCTTCCTCCGCTTTTAAGTTCCCACAGAGCACCTCGCTGCTCCACCAAAACAAGCCTTCCTTGCTCTTTGACTTTATTTCTCAGTGTGTAATTCGTGAGGCCTCAGCGAGGAGCAGCACACAGTTATTTTCCACAAGTTCCTCAGTCATTTTAAAGGAAGAAGGAAACAGTAACAGCAGAAAAACAACTGAGAGTTTGCTTTTTTTAATTTGCAAATTTAAGTAAATCATAAGAAATATACACAAATGGAAACAGGTTGTTATTATTAGAAACTATTAAATAAATTCTAAATTTCTGGAAAATAGAGAATAAAAAGCCATTGAAACACATCAATTATGTGTATGACATTTTCTAAAATATATAAAAGTAATAAAATAAGTAAATTGTGTCAGAGTTGGAGATGTTTTTTTAAACTACCTCAAATTAACTAGTTATAAACTCAGCACATAACCCACAGATTTAGATGAGTTAAAGAAAATTGTTGCTCACTGGTACCTCTGATTACTGTGGACTATTTAGGAAAGAAAGCTGCTTATTACTATTATTAGTCTTATTCAGTTATTGTTGGCCACTTTCACACAGAAGCATTACTAACCTTTCTATGCTGCTCACAGTAGGTGTTAACTATTTAATCTAAAGGCAACCAAACATATTATCTTTGGTTTCTTGAAGGTTTTAACTGAATCTGAGTAAGCTTGTTTTTGCAATAGTATATTTCTTAAAATAAGGATGCTGGTGTTACTACATGAAAAAAGTACATAACCTAAAGTATTTTTCTCTGCCTCTCAGTACTTTCTGATTTTCTGACATTATACCCAAATTTTTTCTACGGATGATTCAGACATTTCAAAAGAGGCTATATGACGTTTTTCTTTGTTCCTAAAAAGGTCATTTCCATGAAGCAGTCAGGCACTAAAGCTGTAGCAGGCATTGTATTGGTGGAGGGAACCTACCCTTAAAAGGCTAAAGGTGGGGCATACCCTGGACAGTTTGCCACTATATCATCTAGAAACACCATTCACATAATGACATAATGACCAATTATAACCTTGTGCATGTCTTTGGACTCTGGCTGGAAATGTGGGTGTTTCATGAGAAGCTACTCAGGCACACGGAGAACATGCAAACTCCACTCAGAAAGGCCCCAGCCAGTGGATTCAAACCCTGGACCTTCTTGCTATTAGGCAAATGTGCTAACAACTACACAGCCACAGCAATAGTTTACATTACTGAGCACATGTTCACCATAAACAAATTGCCAATTAACCTCTTTATTAGTAGTAAATTAACTGTTTGTGAGCAATTACAAAACCTGACCATGCTCTACTTCAACTGAGAACTTTCTGCTCAATAACCTCATAATGACTGCTTATTAATAAAGGTAGTTGCACATAAATTATGAGCTTGATGTCCTCTGCTCAGTATAGTCCTAATAATGTGGCAGTAACATAAAAACGGACTTTAGTGAGGTCTACTAGAAGAGCTTTTACTGATTCACTGTTGAGATTCTGACCTTATTTATCATTTCCTGGGCCTTGATGCTGCCCCTCAGTTCATCCTCTGTCTGAAATAAACCGTTTTAGCTCTTCAGCTCAGGTCATCGTCACTTTAAGGCCAACTTTCTTCTGATTGGCTGCCCATTGTAACCACAAGGCTTGAACAGCAGGTAGGTGGGACTTCTGTGCTCACAGACGGAGCTGTGTGGCCAAGATGAGGATAGCAAGGATATCTTCTCTATTTTAAACTTTAACCTTGTTTAAATTGGCATAAATGATTGGAATAGTAGGTCTCCCGCTGTTGAATGGCCTTCTTATGTATCTCTGGACCATTCCTAGTGCGTCAGTGTACGTTGTTTCATGTATTTGTGCCTTGTGTCTTAGCACTATGCCTCCTCCAATGTGTCAGAATTCTTCAACTTGATCTTTACTTTTGGGAAGCAGATGAAATCGCAGTGATGTAAAGCGAGCTGGGCAGGTCAAAAAAAGGTGTCATAATAATGTAATGAACTGAATGTTCTCTCAGACAGCTTAGGATGTTACAGCACAGAGAAGTTCACCCTGTCAGCGCTTACAGCCATATATCCTTCTCATCTGATCTCAGAAGCTAAGCAGGGTTGTCCCTGGATAGGACTTGGATGGGAGACCACCTGGGAATACTGGGTGGTGCGAAAATAGAGCAGGTTGGCTATTAATCGGAAGATTCCTGGTTCACCCAGTGTGCATGCCGAAGTATAGGCAAGATGCATTCATCAGCGTGTGTTTATGTCATGCATAGACAAAAAAACCCCAAACCTGTTTATGTGTGAGGAGTGCTCAAAGTGAGAAAAAAGCACCATCTAAGTACAGTCCATTTAAGCCTTGTGAACAGAGGTCTCTTCAGCAGAAAACTGCTCAGTCATCATAGCTGGAGACTCATCTCTCATCACTAGACTGAAATGGCACATGCAAGTTTCTACACTTTACAATTGCGAAATTGCAGAGCGCACAGTATGGCCAGAATGACGCTTCCACAGAGAGACCTAAACACTGCAGAGATACAGAGAAGATTACCTTGAACAGGAGATCAACCAAATTTAATTTGAGTAAGGCATTGGGATATTTCAAGGTCCAGAGAAAACGGATAAGTATGCATTGTATGGGAAGAAAAGATGTTTTACCTCTGTATTGTGGGAATTCTCATAATAGACTCCTTGAACCAAATCACCAATGGCACTGGAGATCAATTCAACGACCTGTCGAAGACAAAATGAAAGAAAAACACGTTGAAGATGTTTGTTTCAGATTAGGACCTGAAATTTTCGTATTCACGCTCATTTTACTTGATATCATTGACTCCAAAATATAATAACTGTATCAAAACAGGAATTAAAATCAACAATAAATCACTTAAAGACAGACAGGAATT
Source organism: Rhamphochromis longiceps (assembly GCF_057381845.1). Lineage (NCBI taxonomy): Eukaryota > Metazoa > Chordata > Actinopteri > Cichliformes > Cichlidae > Rhamphochromis > Rhamphochromis longiceps. Next base: position 16,797,195 of record NC_140575.1, read on the forward strand.
TCATCAGAAAGCATGTTAAACTTTGCAAAAAAGATTTTTGATGACCAAGAAGAAAAGCACAAGAAATTCAACTGTGAAACCAAAGCTAGGACGCACAGGTGTCTGCATGCTTGGTCCCAACAGTGAAGCCTGAACCAGGAGCAGTGAAGACCTGCTTTATACTGAGTGGGATGACCTCAAATAAACCGCCAGCCGCTGTAAAGGCCATCTCACCAAGAAGCAGAGTGCTGCATCAGTTTACTGGTCCCCCACAATCACCAAACCTAAACCCAGCTGAGTTGATTAGGGATGAGCTGGATCACACAGTGAGGGAAAAGCAGCCAACAATTCCTCAGCACATGTGGGAACTCCTTTCAGTCTGCTAAAAAAAAAAAAAAAAAGCTTCAGGTGACGACCTCATGAAGCCGCCTGAGAGGCCAAACAAAAAGCAAAAGGTGCCAAAAGGTGCATATCTGAGCCAGAGATTACAGGTTTGATTCACACAGCGGTCAACATGTGCAGCTACTTGACCTCTTCAAGTGTCCCCAGGTCAGGTACTGCACTTAGCCTCTCCCTCCTCATAAATCACTAACGCTAACAGCGCTGATTAAACTCCTAAAATGTCGATGTAAATGAGGCTGATCACAACCGACACGCTATTCGGTTCATCTGTGACATTTGTAATTAAAAACCACAATCCCCCCCCACACCCCCTCCCCCTTGACTGAAGAGCGAGGAAACGGTATCTGAACAGCTGGTTTGGAGAATTAATCGGAGGTGAGATGTGCTGGAAGCCAGGTGAACTGCAACTCGGCTGCTCATTTTCGCTCCGTAGGGGAGCTCCTGGCGATTTCACGAAGCACATCCAGGCTCGCCTTCGTTCAATACTTTGTATTTATAGAGGAGTCCGGTTTGAGAGAGCCGGCTCGGGTGTCTGTCTGGTCTGAGGGGCTGAAATGGAGCTAAAAGGCAGATGGTGAGACAAAATAAGGTGGTGTCCAGAGAGCAGAGGGGTTAACAAGGTTTTGAGAGTGATGATCTGACCTCCGGGTTCTCTTTTCTCATATTCCCTCATTATTCAAAGATTTCTTATGCTTTGTACCTCTGGGTTTGCCTCATTAGTATACAAGGTTAGGATTCTGCAAAAACATTGTGAGTCAAATGGAAAAGGAAAATGAGCCTTAAGTCTAAATAACCACTACATCTGCAATCAGTGAGCCATTAAATATGCTTTGTATACATTTTTAAAAACCAAACTAAGACAAAACTTAAAGATGAGGCTAAAATGGGCCTTATGTGTGTGTTTTGTTTGCTTAAGAGTGCAGTTGCCCATTTCCCCTTACAGGGGGCATGCATGCCTACATTTTAGCTTACAGAAACCCTACCAGCCTCTCATCAACCACCAGATAAGAGGCTGTATCTTTTAAAGTGGTTGTTTATGTCTGGATCTATTGAATGAGTAAAAGAAAAAAAAAAAAAAAAAGGCAGACCATGTCTCCGTCCTTCATTCACAGCCACAGAACAGCGTGGACAGTGGAGACGGGGCCACGCCTGTTACAGTTCAGATGAATGAGGTTAAATTTAGAGCTCCTTCAGCTCATCCCAGACATCCTTGGTTCATCAGAAAAGTCTGGTGACGCTGGCTGCTCCGTCAGCCTCACAATGTCCTTTGGGTAACTGAATCCACTAGGGGAAAATATTGAGGAAACCTGAGCTTCGCCCACAGACCTGGAAGGACAATGTGCCTACAGTATTACCAGATGTGGTGTCTCTGCCTGGCCTGCGTTGGGAAGTGGGGGCCAGTGGGGGGCTTTTTTTGGAAAGTATCAGATCATCTCTCCCCCTGCCTCCCCCTTACTCCATTCCCAAATCTAGCCAGATCGTGTTTTGCCGACAGGTCTGCGAGGGGGAAGAAACCGGAGCTCCACGGGAAGATTATTTTACAGTTTATACAAGTAGTGGCATAGGTTTTCTCTCAAGGCCACGACATATAATCTCCATCGCTCTCAGTGCCTTAAAAGAAAAAAAAAAAAGCCTGGTTTATGAGAAAAACTTTAAAAGCTACAGGAAACACTCATCTGTTACCCTGCACCTTCAATATTTAACAACAGACTCAACTGCACAGTTTAGCTGTTAAAGGGCTGTAAATATCCGGCTGTTAACAGATTTTAACGGTGAAAAGCAAAATGTCTTATAGCCTTCACTGCATTAGCCTTGGAGTAATTATAAGTTTGAAAATGCAACAGCATATTTGTTAGTTTTTTTTTTCTTTCAGGTAAAACAAAGAGGATACAGGATTAAGAGTAAATCTTTACAAACTCTACAAAAAACAGGAAAAATATATGCAAAAATGAAAATGTTAGAGTGGCAATTCTCATGCCATTTTCTAGAAATACGATACTGCGTCTCTCCTGTACAACAGTTCCAACTGGGTTTTTTTTGCAAATTCCAAAAACTGCAGTTCCTCAAATGTCCTCTTGGGGCTGGCTCCAAAAGGGAGTCGATCCACATAGATTCCCATGTTAAACTGAGCACTTCGCAGCAGAAGTAGACATGATTAAAACCTGCAACAACCATAAAACAGTTTCAGCTAACTTACACTTTCATAACAAATTTATTTCATAATTCATCCATTTAAACTGTATCAGTGCTTAATGTTTGAAATTTTGGGTGTTGGGGTTACTTTAAGTGACAGGTTGGCACCGTTAGCTTTCTGCGAGGCTTTACCTCCACTCTCACCAATCTGAATTACTCAACAACGTTTGTTGCATTTGTGCCTTTTTGAGCATTTTAGTGCAGTTATCTGACAACAGCATAGCTTGCTGTCTGGTTAATTGCACTAACAGAGTGGCCAGGCAGATTAGTTCTAAAGCGTATAGTCAGATTTATATACGTGACATGAATGTTTCAGCTCCTATATGAACTCACAGCACCTGCTGCAGTTTTCCGTTAGGATTTAATGTATTATACTGTTCACGACAAGCAGTGCTGATGAACCTATTAAAAGTGGACTTGCATTTACTGTGCATCCTTCTAACTCACAGTTCTAATCATACGAATCATTTATATTATAATACAACAACTAATAACGCACAGCTGACACTAATCAACAGAGTAAATCCGCATTCATGGAATTACACAACCAAATGGTATAATGGGTATGCTAAATGGTCAAGTGATGCTCCAGAGTAACTTGCGACAAATAAAAGGAGCTGTTTCGGATTTAAAGAATGAGATTCATTTAGCTTCATTGCTTGTGCTCTCGTCCCCTCAGACTGAGGCAGCTCCTCACACACAGCGACAGGAAAGCAGGTGAGGTAAAGATAACACGTTACTCGAGGCTAACAGGTGTTTTTCCTGACAACAGAATAATTTGTGCAACAAATGCTTTAAGAATAAGTCAAAATTTAGTTTGTTTTAAAGCTGTAGCTCTGCTCTGGAAACATTAATGCTAACGAGACAGATGTTGGCTTTGTGCAACAGCTGCTGCACATCCAAATATAACAGGCAGCATTTTAAGTAATGCCTCTATAGGCCTGTGCCAAATATTTTATTTTTCTTAATAAAATTTGAGGGATTAGTTTTAGTTGAGTATTTTATTCATGTTTTATGTCTTTTTAAAGTATTTTGGGGGCTTTTTGTGCTTTAGGCTGACCCCGGATGTTGGATGGATTCAAACTTGGGCCTCTGCTAAAGCCTTACAGCACATGGATCACCTGCTCAACCCGATGAACTGAGCTGGCTTCTCGTTTTATGTATTTATTATGATATTAAATTACTATTTTTTAATTCTAGAGACTCTTGATACAGAAAAGTAAATGTAAACATATTTAAAGACCAATTTTGCAAAATAAATATTTAATAATAATAATAATAATAATAATAATAATAATAATAATAATAATATGTGATATATTGTGGAACAGGTTAGCAGGAAAGACCAGACCTCCCTCTCCCTAGCCACGTCCTTCAGCCTATCTGAGGAGACAGTGACGTGCGCCCAAGCCAGCTGTGAGATCTCATGGGCTCCACCAAGTAGGAAAACCCAGAACACCTTACCAAGGAGGCCCCAGTCAGATTCCTGAACCATGTGGAGGAGTAGCAGTGACTCAGTAGTAGTAGCTCCTCCCCCTATTGCTAAGGGAGAGTCCAACAACCCTTCATAGGAAGTTCATCTGTAATCATGCTCTTTAGGTCACTATGCAACTGAGCCCTGACCTGGACCTTATTCCTGCTGCTTCACTCTCAGGTGCAAAGCAGCAAAGTATGAGGGCGTCACATGGTGAGGGCAACAGAACCACATCATCCACAAAAATGAGAGACTCGATTCTGAGGTCACCAAAGTTTCAACTTTCTACACTTGGCTACATTTGAAATTCTGCCCATAAGAATTATGCACATGGAGCAGCAAAAACCATTAAAAAATACACAGATAACACAGATTTTTCTTTTTCACCAGTGCTGATTTAATTAAGTATAATTAGGTGGACTTGGAAGTCATTTGAGTAGTAGAAACCACTCAAATAAATGCATAAAACGATGTATAAACGTAGATGCACATATGTATAAAAGTAAAACAAACAAACAAACAACAACAATCTGATATAAAAACATCAGACTAAGGATGTAAAAATTTCTTCAGGTAAAAATTACAGTCAAAGAAATTAACTGTGCTTTACTTTTCCAATAAATTAAACAGAGCAGAGCTCAACACCAAAATCCAGCCCAAACTAAACCACATTTCTGTACCTTCAGCTCAGCATTATGGACTCATCTCTGCTGTTTACAATAATCTCATTTCCACTGTGTTCCAACCAGAGAAAAAGGCTGAAAATATGAGCATCAGTGCATGCTGTGGTGTGGTTTCCCCTTGGTTCATTTTGTTTTGCTAACCTTTTCAAACATGAGTAACTGTGAGCTATCAGATGTCCATCTCCTTATTACCTCTAAAAACTTCCACTACGGGGGATGCTTCCTGTGGTTGCTTCAGATTGCAGGCTTGTTTGGGAGAAAGAAAAAAAAAAAAAAAAAAAAGGTTAATACTCTCCAGCATTGCTCTGTGGTAATTTAGTGCTAGCTGAGTATGAATGGCATTGTTCTCACCTTGAAAATGAACAACGCTAAAGGAAAATGTGCTGTAAGCGTTCAGTTTAATCAATGCCAATGTGCTTGGCTTGAATGCACGCTTAATAGGATTAAATCATCGTTAGTTTGAGTCATCAGCAGATCTGCCATCATTTCATTCTCACTGTGTTTTTCTTCATCTTCCAGGGAAACAACAATATCAGTTCCATTACTGTAATTTGTAGCTTAGCCACAGAGTGTCTATTATCTCTTAGTATTGTTACAGAGCCAATTAGCACTATTAAGGAAGCACCACACCTTTAGAATTATCTGTAACTGATCAAGGAAAGGTTGGTTTATAACTCCCTCTGTGTTTCTTATACAACAAGCACTACTGGGAACCTACAACATATGCCTGCGTGTGCTGAAAAAGAAGCATCAGGGAAGGCGGCAAGGGCTGGTCCGGTTGATGGCACGGGAGGGGGAGATGGTTATTTTGATCCACTCAGGCAACTGCATTCTGAGGCAGCAGCGTGGTGACAGCATCTGTCAACGAGGGGTTACCAGGCTACGCAGCAGATATGATCTCAGATGCTCTCACAAGGCTGCTCCCACACCAACGTCAAAAGATTAAAACTATAACTAGTTTATATGCTTGATAACCTCGTTACCAGCATGTAGCAAAGACTGACACTTGCACCTCAAATATGCTGCTAGGAAGATCCATGTTTGAAGGAGTTTGAGGATGAAAGCCCCTCCAGGTGGCCAGATGATTACCGTGTGAAACATGAAGTTATTAGAATAACAGCTGAATTGTCAAGAAAAGGGACCACCTGCTGAGAATCTAGGAACCAAGAAAAGATCAGGTCTCACCTGTGTCTCATCACACATCCTTGAATTTCAAAACTTGTCATGCTTGCCAAGCAGTGTCTGCTCACTAAAACAATGCTATGAGAAAGTGTTACCATTAGCCAAGTTGTAGTTGTAATAGAAGTTATTCCTCCACTTAAACTGCTGGAGTGCACGCCCTCTTTCTTAGCCTGCAAAAACTGAGATGAATTTCTTGAAATTTGTTGGAAAGTTGAAGGATGTGTCAAAGAAAGACAATTAAGTCATTTAATTCTGTTTCAGATCTTCAAAATGACAAAAAAGCCCCCCCCCCCCAAATTAGCAGTGAAGAACCGTTCTATCCCACTATGTCTGAACCAAAGCTTTGGTTTTCTAGAACCATTTAACCCCAGGGTGCCAAAAACGGCCCGCCAAAGGATCCAGTCTGGGTTTGCAGCGCTGAAAATCACAGACGGAGGAAAAAAATGTGGAAGTTTTTCCAGTACTTTGCATCATCACTAGAACGACTGAAAGACCTCACATATAGTCTGCTACACTGCACACAAGTGATGTGGTTAAGCCAAGAACCAATGCCAGTGTATTTTATTTTTAAATAACTGGAATGACTCAAAGTGGAAAAAATGCATATTGTTCAAATTGCTCTTCGTGTTTTGCAAATAAAAAACAGTTCATTAAATGTGAACATTTTCACATGGACCTTTACACTTAAACAAAAGAGGAAAATCTGAAGAAGTCTGCGGGCCCTGAACTAAAATAAATTTGACAGCCCTGATTTAACTAAAAGGTGCCCGATGGGTAAACCACTGTCTTTACGATTATCGTTTGTGTCACGTCAAACAAACACATTGAACACATTTCATCTCACAGTTGCAAAGCTCTGATATTTAAAAATAGAACGTTCACTACACTATGCACATGTGTGCACACAAAAAAATCTAAATGAACAGTTGTTCATTTAAATGCTTGAAATCCTTAGGCATATGTCCTATGATGCAACTTGTGCTGTAGCTTGAAGTGAACTATAGAAATATAGCTTCGCATTTTGGCAACGCAACCATGACTGTGATGGATCCGCTTGCTAGTAATACGCCATGTGAGCAGTCTACTGAAAAGCAAAAGCAAAAAGCTTTTTTCCTCTCATTTCTTTTGCTCTAGCGATCTGGGTTAGATTCAATTGATTTTGAGTCGTTTCTCTCTCTCCAGCTCTTCAGTAAAAGGGAATATTCTGTAATATTTATTAGTTCCATGTCCAACATGATCTGCTCTGTTTTGTCAGCCCAGGTTCAACACAGGACTACAAATCAAGCTTTTTTCAGGACTTTTTTCCTTTCCCATTTTCTTTAGTTGACAAACTCTTCTCCGATTGGTATCTGATTCTTCAACTGATAATGCTGACATTAATCAAAAACAATATTAGGAGATGATTCAAAAGGTCTGGGATGAAGCTAGGCTTTCTAGGCTTTCAGGCCCTAACCCTGGGATAGGATGTAAAGGACTATAGGAAAGGAATTGGGAGCAGTAAGCAGGCAAAATGAAAAACATGACATTAAAGCAGATTAACACAAATAAATGAATATCAGGATTGCATCACCTTGAATAAGAATTAGCAAAACTGCTAAAAATGTGTTTTATTGAATACATTTCATGTCTACAAAGAGATGACTGAGAGAAAAGATGTTGGTATGAAGTCTGGCACTGATACGTGAGGCTCTCGGGACCTCGAAGGGCTCATACTGAGCAGCCCTTCCCCCTGAAATCAGTCATGTCAGGTCAAATATTTCTCAGGAGAAGTGTTAGTGACGGACAGGATACCTTAGTGTTGTTGAGCTGGGCCAGTCCCGTGCAAGCATTGGCCAGCAGAAAGTCGCCGCTCAGAACAGCCATCTTATTCCCAAACTGCATGTCCTTCAGCGGGCCGTCTGAGTCCGTCCACTCCTTCAAGTTAACAATCCCACGATGCACCAGGAAGGCTGTGTGGATCAACTCTGTGATTTCTGCCAGGTTCCTCTGACTGTGAGACAGAAATCCCCCCACCAAAAACAACAATAAATCTAAAAATCACAGCTTTGTCGTCAGCAGCTTTTAAAATAGGCGTTCCTGAGGTTTGACAGTTAGAGAGCTTTTTGACAGAAACATTTTTATTGTCTTCGAGTCGGCAAAGTTTGAAAACTCATTCAAGCATTACCGCAGAGGTATGCTGATCACAAAGAAATCGGTCAAAACAAAGGACTTATGGGTTTCTTGATCTTCCACGTTCAGAAAAGGAAAACCATCTATTCAACCAATAAAGCGCCAATATTCAGGAGCTGCAGTCCTTTCACTTCAATCAAACACTTATAAAAAGAGAGGGTCTCTAAAATGTGTCAAACCATTAAATGGGACGAATTTTTAAAATGTGCCATTACCCATTGATTTGGATGTGCTAAGTCCAAATAAGATGATTAAAACAACTGACTGCAGATGTTGCCCAGCACTTTCACATCTGTTGCATTTTTAATGTTATTTAAATAAAGCTGACTTGATTGGCTATTAGATGAGTTTTAATCATAAATTACAAGCATATGTTTTCTCATCTGTTCTTTATTATGTAACAAATTAAGACATTTGTGGAGAAAAATGAATAAAGCCCTATATTAGCAGTTTAGCTTAGCTTTAGATCCACTGATAAAAAACTGTACTGAATTTAATAAAGGATGTGTTTGCAGTCACCACAGTGATTGCATTGTCGGCTACGACTCTGAACTCCAATACAAAGTCAGACGGGCACCACGCAGATATTTGGTAAATTAAAAAGCCAATATACCGGCTCACATGTTTTTCCTTTCAGACACACAGAAGTTTGTTAATCATTAGTCTGTACTTAGACAAATTACACTAAGAAGGTCGAATCCAAGGTCTGCGTCTTTTCTGGTTGTAGTTATGAGCTTTTGGTCTTACACCCGACCTGGTAGCACATCATGAAAACCAGAGCCAGTGGTCCAATATTAGAAATGTTTTATTACGTATATTTCTGAAACATTTTGGCTGTAGACCACCAAGATTTGAAACCCACGAGGAACTGTGGGAGATACATTTTCCCATCGGCTTCTATATTAATGGACGTTTTGGAACCATAGGAGCCCCCCTCCCCGCGCTGGTCATCAAAAACAACGCAACTTTAAGTACTTCTTTTATATACAGTCTACGTCAGAAACGAGCCTTTTCAGCCTTCTTCCTTTTCCCTTTAAGCCACTATTACCCTGATTGGTTGCCCTTTCTGTTCAGTGTGCCAGAGACGAGCAACGATATTAGGTACATCTCCCGACTTCAACAGCCTACAGATCCAAATGCAGAAAAAAAAAAAAAAATGTCTGCATACGCTGATCTTATTATATGAATCTTTGGCCATGTTTAATACGAGCATCCACTGTTGTAGCTGTATAAATACATGACATAAATTATGGATAAGTATAATAGGTCCCCTTTAAAATCGGAGTCGGTATCCTCAAGGGCATAAAGCAGCAGATATGTCAGACATTTTGCTGCACAGCACGTCAGTGGTTGTGTTAAAAAAAGAAATTAGGCTTATCATTAGCAAATAACAGCCTTTCTTGATTATGAGAGAAAAGACATAAACGTGGTCTTTGAATAGAGCCTTTCAGCGCAGCCTTGGGGAGGATATAATCAAATGTTGATTCAGTCATTGGTGGGGGATAATTAGGCCCCTCTCCATATGGAAGGAGCTCGCCATGCTGTGACAGGAGGGATCCATCCAGACAGGGTCGGGTGCACTGATAGCCACTTACGACCTTCTTTCAGCCGCCATGAGGACCTGATGAGCCGGTCGTCGGCTTTGAGCTTCAACTCCTTCCTAAAGACACACTCACACACACACACACACTTGTAGCCAGGTAATTGCCGTGTTCGACGACGGTGAAGGAAAAGATGTGATCAAAATTCAATAATGTCATCTATTTTGCCTCTCAATCACACCCATTGTCTGGTTGGTTTCTCTGCTCGGTGACGCAGAGCAACAACACAGAATGAGAAGTTAATAAGTTCAGGGTTTAAATAAGAGGAAATTAACAGATTGACAGGCTCGTGTTCTCAAGGTGCCTTGAAGTGATGGCTACGCTCGGTGGGCTGCACGAGGAAGACTCATTGTTTCAACAAGAGGAACAAGAAAAAGAGCCGGGGCTGATTCTGGATCGCAAAAACAACAGGCTAAAATTTATTCCAAGTCATCTTACGGTGACCCTTTTCTTTGCTTTTTCACTTGAACTAAGAGAGAGCCAAGAGACAGTCTACTCAAGCTCCACAGGGATACAGCAAAATAATATACAATACCCGACAAATGGTCATTGACACAGAAAAAAAAAGCAGCCCCTTTAGCCTTGGTTAAATCAATATACAAGAGTTTCTCTGCTGAAACCGGCTTTAAAAATGTCACTTTATGATTCTCACTTCAGAGCCTATTTGGCCAACCTTAAAGTGACTTTATTTAATGAAGCAGCTCATTTTATGCTTGTTTATGAATAAAAAATCCAGACAGCAATGTCAGTTTAAGTCTACTAAGTTAAAAAACAAACAAACAACAACTTAGCAATCGAGACACATTACAGTTTTTAAACAGAGTGACATTTTTGTCAGAGCCGTTCTTTATTTTGAAAACACTGAAACAAAACTATTTATGAATTTATCATTTTTATTTCAGTGCATAATTGTTTCAAGTAAAGTAACAATCTGGGAAAAATTTATTTTATCAGATTTTCCGAAGTACACTACACAAGAAAAAATTCTTTAACCGTAAAGGGGCAAAAAACAAAACAAAAAACTCCCATCATGTTAATACGTGAATAAAAATTTAAGTCTTAAGTTTTTCAGAAAAACATATTATGCTCATTTTATTTCCTAAACAGCCAGCAGGGGGCGACTCTCCTACCTAAAAAAAACAGTAAAAGGATGTAGAGGTCTGCAGGCAAAACAACCCCACTTTTTATTTTACTTCCTGATTACTTGAAGTTTATGGTCTTAATTGCTTGTCTTGCAAATTTTTTCATGATAATGCTCATTTTGAAAATCGCTGCCCTATTTAGAGTAAAAGAGCTGATTTGGGTTGTTTTTTTATTCTTCAAAAATCCACAAATATTATATCAAGCTACGGCAACATTTTCAGTACTTACCTAGAAGTCCTTCAAGTTAAATCACCTGTCAGTGGAGACCCAGACCTGGGCATGGATTGGTCCCCCACTTTGTCTCACATCCCCGCAGCAGCATTTTTCATTTCTGCTACATTGACCGTTACAAAAGGCCTCCACCAGTGGACAAGTTGCATGATGGTGCAGGTGTGAGTTTAGTGAACAAAAAGAAAAAAAATAATGTCTATAAATCATGCAGTATTTATCCAACCCAGGTATTTTCTACAAATATTCTTGATGTTTTATTCATGGAAGTAGAGCAGTTTTTTAGTTTGTGCTTTTTTGTATTGGTTTGTTTCTGGATGCTTATTTTGATTATATACATAAAAAGGTTGCTGGAAGAAAAAACTATCTATTTATATTTTAAGGCCAAACAAGAGATCTTTGAAAAGGTGAAGGGAGTCGCTAAAAAAAGAAAATATAAAAGATTTGAATCTGGCAGATGATCGATCAGATTGAATTAATGTAGATAATTAATTTCCCAATGTGGTTCAATGCAAAATGTTTAATTGGTGAGAATTCATTTTTTTCTTTTAGAGATAATATTATTATTATTATTTATCGTTTTAACTTCTAACAGCAGTGGAAGAAAATGAGGAAACCCAAAATGAAACTCCTGCACAAAGTACCAGAACCTCCCTGTCAGTCGAACTCCGGTGCATACAAATTCCCACTCTCCACTCTGCCAGACCTAATCAGCAGCAGTAGAGCTTGGGGAGGAAAAAGGGGGACAAGGGGGCCGATGTATAAATAGCTTTGGTGCCCAGTTGCATAGCAACCGATGCCATCTTGCAGAGGTGTAACGCCCCTCACCACGCCCCTTGTCCTGACTGTTCTGTTCAATTTCCTCCCTCCGCAGTCTGCCTCGCCATCAAACACTGCCTTGCAGATCTGTGTGCGTCCCTGTGTGCGATTTAAAGAGGTGGCCTGTCCATCACACGGCCTGCATGATGCACAGTAGCATGGTTTTCATTTGTCACAAAAAATTAAGAGGTGTGGTGGGTACAAGTTGGACTGTACATGTATGTGCCTGTGTTTCTATCCATCTATCTATCTATCATGGTGGTGCTCTGGTGAATCATCAGTGTCAGGCAGCAGAGTGGGAAATGTTTTACAAATGCTGCCTGTCAGGAGGGAGGAGACCATCCCCCGGAGGTTTCAATCACCCCCCAAACCCGCCCCACCCTGACTCCCTCCATCCTTCCATCTCGCCATCAGCAGAGGTGCTAATGAGCTCATGAGAGGTGGGGGCAGAGAAAGAGAGAGAGAGAGAGAGAGAGAGAAGAGGCAAAATAGTGCAAATGAGGTGATCAAGTCATGCTCTGTGTGTGTGTGTGTGTGTTTGGGTTCGGACCATCTATCACGCAAGTGAGAGAATGCAGCATGTTGGATTCAGTGATCCGGTGTCACAGGGATGTAACACGAGGTGACTGTGTAGAAACTCGCGGCCTTGCAGACCAAACGGGGCTGGGCTCGAGCTCCTCCACAACGCCTGGCTTATTTCAATTAGTTCTAATATTAGGATGTTTCTGCACAGACGCGGCTCCACTGCACACATGTGCCTGGTGCCAGCTTGCAGTAAGAAAGGAGGCTTTCAGGCTCCCAGCACATAGCCACGCCAAACACAGCAGTCACTTCTGGAAACCACTTGGCACACACCCACACCCCTGTTCTGAGCTGCATGCTGCTAGTTGGATATGTGTGTGGAAGCCTGAGAGGACTGTGGAGCACTGCCTAAAGTATTTTAGCATCAGAGCATCAACACCACATTAAACACTTTTTATTTAAATATGTAAAATAAACTGCTGTGATAAGTTTGTGATTTTGTTGAGCCATTTTATTGCATTTACACCATATTTAGACTTAACAGTCTGCAGCTGCTCCCTGAGGCTTTATTGCTCATTTTAAAGAACTCTAAACAACTGAGACTGAACACCTCCAGTCTGGAAACCAAGGCTGAAACTCCCTCCATCTCAAAGCAGTTTGCCAGAGTAATTGATGGCATTTTGTTGAGAACATGAATATGATGATTTCAGTTTAATACGTATTTGCGAAGATATGCCAGATTCATACTCTGGGGAGCAAATTTATATGAATCGTGTACCAATCTTAGTTTAATATTAAAATTTAACTTCTAATTAATGCCGGAATTATGGACGTCTGTAACATTTTTTAAAGCTATGACACTCAAATGGCTAACAGTGGCAAACCAACCCAATGGGGATGACTGGTTAGAGTGCATACAACCTGGGTGCAAGGTGGTAAACCCAGAAGCTCCAGCAGCCAAGAGGATGGAGGATTTGGTCCAAGCGCTACTGGAATATGATATTATTATATACTACCTGGGCTGTGGCATATATAAGCCTAAAAATATAATCTTCACCTCTCATGACCAGTGACAGCGGGGAGTTTCAGCCCAACTTAATAAGCAGACATAATAGAGCTAAAACAGTAATACTGAATAATCTTTGCACCTGTTCCCTTTCTTAAAAGCTTTAAAATTATTTATAGTATTAGCTGTTCTTCTAAATTTGTTAGTCAAGTCCGGTTGTGAAAGCCTCACACCGCAAGCTCATTGGCTATAAACTGGCATTTGCTATGTTGCTAGCCAGTAAGCATACCCATAATCCTCTTTTTCTATCGAGCAATGACGAGCTGGTCCTGGTGTTTCTTTCTGGGGTTTTTTTTCCCTGGTCCTGGTGTCTCTAAACCAGGAAAGGAAGAAATAGAGATTCTGGGTTCATCCGATTCTCAGGAAGCTGTATTACGAATGCTTTTGCAATATTTCAGGATGTGTGAGCTATTGTTTGCAGAGTCTAGCTGTGTGTCCGAGGTAAACCAGTAATATTTTACTATTTCCATGTCATTGTGTGTTCAGTACCAGTACGTCTGGTCCGATTGGACAGATCTGTTTATTTGGGTTTGAAAAATTTGAAATGAGCTTGGTTTTTTAGACACACCTATTCTTATCTTAATTAATCAGTTTTTACAAATAAATTTTTTTAATTAAATTAAAAAAAAATAATATTTGCACGAATTTTACGTGGCCGGTGTGTAAAGACCTTAACAATGACCTTTGTTTACATAATGGGCTTCATGGCTTTTTTTCCCCAGTACACCGTGAAAAACAAACAAACAAGAGACTAAGCCTCAAATTTACTGAGGTCACAGTTTCTCCTCAGACTTCCATACAACCAGAAATCTTATTACAACTAGTGGAGTCTCCCCCTGTTGGGCATGAACAAGAATGCAGGTTTAAGGTATTTCAGCAGTGGCTTCACTTTTCAGTCCCAGGAGCTGCGTCTCTCTTTTACACCATCTATAGTTTCAACTGATGCCTGGGAGGCCGCTGAGCTCGTGATACACTGACTGAGAAGTGATCGTGAGCCTTTACAGAATTCCCCTTCCCTTCTTTGGCCACATTTCTTGTCTATCCCTAGACCAAAAAAAAAAAAAAGTACTTTTTTTTTTATTATCAAATTTTCATCAACAAAAGTTTTCACACCTCATGTACATTTTTCAGGCTAAAATTTCTCCCTAATGTATTTCCCCTCACAATTACCCGGAATCTAAATATAACCGAATACAATACAAAACACTTGATCTTGCAACTGCGCCTGTATTGTCTCCATATTTCATCATATTCACAGGATGATGTAGTGCTTCATTTACAGGAATTGATATGGAGGATAACCACAGAGGACGAGATAGAATTACCTGACACGAGGATTTTATTTCACTGTTTATCCTTCAGCAGCCATGTAGCAGGGACAAAAGTGGCATCGCCTTTCTCGCTCGGCTTGCCACGCACATTTATGGCTCTACGATCCATCGCTACAGATGTTCACACTGCCCACTGTTTTCCCCCCGAACAGCACATACATGAAAAGTGAAAGCCTGGCTGCCTGTGTGTGGTTACAGATTTGATTTAGCAGCCATGCAACTGCAAATGAAGGTGGAACATTTAACCTTCAATGAGAAAAACAACCAGCTGCAGTTTTCATGTTATGTATTATAAAGAAAAAAAAAAAAAGCAGAGACGAGTGTTTTAATTGATATTTGCTAACCAAATCTAATTACTAATAAGCAGAGACATAATTATCACAACAGTATCACGATTTGAGGTGATTTACCTGGGGTAGATGCCACTGACCATGTCTTGGGCTAGGAGATCGGAGGCGGCGTGGCTTGGCCCTGCGGCTTTAGACAGCAGCAGGACAACCAGTCCCCTCATCTGAAGGTTGTTCTTACTGTCATAGACGAAGCCTCTGCAACGAAACAGCATCAGCATTAAAGCGCTGCCTCTCACATGCAGCACTCTTCATTGTGTGTAGTGACAACAAAAGCAGCAATGTTTTGGCAAAGACACAGAGTGTGAAGTCAGGACCAGCTGGAAGTCTATCACAGGGCAGACACAGAGCACAACCATTCACACCCATTTTTACACCTATGGCTAATCTAGAATCACCAATTAATACATGAATTTGGGATGAAGCCAGAGCGCTGGGAGGCCCCACGCAGGCAAAAGTACATCCAAAAAAGACCTCTGCCAACCAGCCGTGTTCAAACTCACAGGAAGATGTAGCAGGTACCACTTATGCTTACTCCACCTACTGATGTTTTGCAGACATGTGACCAATAACCACGTGATGTCAACTTGCCTTACATTTTCGACATGTGACAATGATGAGTGAAAAGCTCCGATCAGACAAGCCTAAAAACCTATCCTAAACCTAACCTATCTCTCTCTAATCCTAACCTCTGAGTTGGACACAAACCAGCTGCAGGCATGAGGCACAACTCCGCAGGTGAACCTGCTCCATTTTTGGTTTGCAACACAATTTTTCCACCTTGGATAGTAGTTAGTTTTTCTGCAAAATACTATGGGCAACTGTGGCAATCTGCTGGCAACCAAAGCAATGACTTTTGGTGCAACACCTTTGAATTCGATGCCACCCAGAGGAATCTGGCAAAGTGCACGTGGCGCCATCTGAATGACCTCAATATCTGCTTCACCACCACCTCGGTTTAATTCTTAGAAGGCAGTGAAAGCTAAAGTTAGGGAATATAAAGCATCATGTTCCACTGGCATGGGATGGTAATACTTTTATAAAGTTACAGTTAATAAACTTTTAATTTAAACAGCTAAAACAGAGCAGTAATTGTCTTATTATCTACTGTAATAAAGCAGATGTGCATGAGTCAGAATAATCAACATTTATCTTGGTATTTCTCTCAGTTCATCATTTGTCTAAAATAAGATGTTTTAGCTCCTCCTCCTTCTAAGATCACACTTCTTCTGATTGGTTGCCCTGCAAAAACAGTAGGTCTGCTCTCACATTCAGAGATGACCATATTTTTGATATCCCTACTGTTAGACACCCATACATGCAGCATATTTGTTTCTCTGATCAGAAGTGTTATTTATCCAACAAAGGAGCTTTTCAAAATATTGCACATTGCATGCAGCAGTAGTATCGCACTTCTGCATATTCATTTAATGCCATGTTAATTTATAGTTACTGCTAAACTTTATTCCTGAACACAGAAAATAACAAGAAAAAAATGATAATTTTTTTACTGCAGGACTTTTTTTCTTTTGGATTTGAAGGGTTGTGGTGATGGAGGTGGTCGTGGTATTCCCACCCCCTTCACCAACAATCTTCTGAGGTGTTCACAGAGGCACACGCACACCCACGAAGACACACACACAAACACACAGAGGCCAGTGGTAGCTGCTTGTGTGGTGGGCAGATTAAATATCTTTTTAGTCTCTCTGGGGAGCGGTTAGACAGAGCACCTCTAATCCTGTCCCTATGGGAGCCCCTTGTGCCATGAATCACGCTCTCGTTAGGGGCTCCGAGGCAGACGAGCAGCCACGCCCCCCTCTGCTCGAAGCCCAGACAGCGGCCTTACCAACCTCGAGCCCCCACCCTCTCTGACCCACCCCTGCGCCACAGAGGGGGGGAACCCTAGACAGATAGTGGATGTGAGAGACGGAGCATGAAGAGAGGGAGGGGACGGAGGGAGATGGAGGGAATAGAGGCCAGACAGAAATGGGAAAGCGTGAAAAGATGACAGAAGAAAGAAAGAGGAGTGATTCACAGTGTTGTGCTACCAGGAGGAAAAATGCCCCCGAGCTTTGCCCCCCCCCTCCAAAAAAAAAAAGAAATAGAAAAAAAAACCCCAATCACATAAAACACCTCAGTTTCCAGAAATTTATGATGACACTGTGCAGGGCTGTCTTTCATCGCAGCTCAGAAGATTTATTTATGGCTACTTTAAATTTCTACCCAGTTGGAAAATAGTTGCTGAGACCGGGGCGCTGATGAACGCAGCAGCACGGCCCGTTGAGCTAAACCGACCAGAGAGCGAAAATTATGAAGCTGTGGAGTCCAGGGAAGCCTGTGGCCTGAGGGTGGCAGATGATTAATATTTATGTCACCATCCGCACCAGCATACATCAATCAATCACAAACGCCCTCCTGCAAAGGGTGCAAAGGGGGTGGGGCAAAAAGATGATGTGGTAGAAGAGAGCGGGAGCAGAAAGAGAGAAATGGGCTGCTGTCATTTTAAAAGGGTTGCGAACAGGTCACCACGCCTTCTGCTCTGCTACTGCAGCCCAGGAATTCGGGAACTTTAGCCACCGTCCAGTACCGGCAGGGATTAATGCATGCAAATGTATGACCTCACATGTGGCGTCGTATTGATCCCGTGTCTGCCTTATCCCCCCCAGTTTGCCAGGATTTAACAGATTTTATGCAATGCATCTGCCTCTACAGTGCACAGCAGATACATTAAGATGATGATATGTTTAGAGTATTGACTAACAGTTTAAACCGGTTTCCAGGATTTGACTCATATTTCCATAAAGTCAGGTGTACAGCAGGCAGTTCCTCACTGTAAAGCACAATGTGTAGCTGCTTTTAATAACACTGAAAGGATCCACTGATTCTTCGACTCTCTGTGATCCACGGTCCTTCTGCATTTAGTATTAAGAAAAAATTCTTTAAGACATAAAGTGGTTTGATCAATGTGACATTTTCAAACTATTGTGTGTATCATTTCAATCAATATGACCACCTATGCCACATGCTGAAACTACCATTTAAAGTTGAACCAAACCATAGCGTTTGAGGTTTTCTCCAATATTTTTTAAGAAAGAGTACCAATCCTTTTTCTGTTTCTTCACACCAATTTTGGCCCATCTTTATATACTTTTTAGGTCGGCACTTTTGTAAATACTCACAGTATGAAAGTGAAATATCCTAAAGCTATTGTGCAAAAACTAATAACAATACGTTTCTAAAGGGGCCAGGTAAGAGGCAGTTGTCGATGTTTTATTTTCTCTTCTCAGTAGTTTAAAATTATCATGTAGAGCAGAGAAGAATTAAAAACTGATTCTCTTGCCAAGTTATACACAACCAAACTTAATGGATAAAAATAATAAGGCAGATTTCAATGTTTTGTCACATTTCACAGCAACTAAGCGCACCATCTCATCTTCATTTTATTTGTCATTTTGCATTTATGTGTGTACATTTTAATTCATTTAAATAGTCCAAATTTGTAATTCTAAATTGACTATAGGTATGAATGTTAGTGTGAATGGTTCCCTGTGTCTATGTGTTAGGCCTGTGACAGATTGGCGACCTGTCCATGGTGTACACTTTGATAGCTGAGACAAGCTCCAGATCCCCTGTGATGCTGAATTGGATAAGTGGAAGAAAATAAATTAATTGCAGTGCTGGAACTGGATGCAGAGTGGTAACAGCATAGACTGTATATAAAAAATGGACAAAGCCTGCATAAATGCTAAAGTTGATTTTGGACTCAACGTTAGCATTTTGGGGGGTTTTTTAGAGTCAGAAATGATGGTATTTGGATGACAGAGTGAAGCTAGTGAAGCAAGTTATCAGCTAGTTTTATTAACACTATTCTTAGCCTTTCTGCTAATTTATCCCAGTGGGCACTTATGATACTGCAACAAACAGAACAGAACAGAAAAGAAAAGAAAAGAAAGTGCTGCTGCAAAACGATCAGTCACTAGTCCTTGTTTAACACATTATTCCATCGAAAATCTACAGCCTATGCAAAATGGAAACTAGCCTCTTTTTTCTAATTTAACACAAATTAAAGTCTTTTTTTATAACACATTTGAAGGTTAAACACTGGCAGCAGCTACTTGTTCACATATTTGCTATTGGGAGTGTTTTTGTCTCTTCAGCAGTTCTTGTCTTGCTCTGGACTATTCAAAAGACCTCCGCCTATCTCATCTATTCTTTTGTACACTATGTTATAACCCTTCAGTCATGCCCACTGTGGGGGCTGAAGATCACATGCAAAGAGTAGAAGCCAGTAGAAGGGAGTTCTAGTCGAAGTCAAACTCTCAAGGACTGTCCTTAAAGCAAATAAAGTTTCTTCTCTCTGGGCTGCAGGCCTCTCGCTGTAACTCCACACTTTGGGGTGAAGTTAGCTGAGCTGCAGTTTTTGAGAATGAAAGGAAAGGAAAAACCGAAACCCAACTCCACGAGGGTCTGCCTGTCTGCTATTGTGGATATTTTTATCTGCCGCGCGTCTATGGCGGAGACACAGAGGGAAATACGAACCAGCCAACCCAAGCTGACAGTGAGGAGTCAGACTGTCAAGAGGTCTGCTACACCCCTCCCCCCCCACAGCCTCCCCACCCCCTGCTGCTACAACACCCAAATGGATTGTCATATCAGATTTAGGTGTATAGGTTATTACACCCTTGGGTTCCTGTTTCCAACACACCCGTCCGCATGGCAGGATTGAGTTCGAGGACTCTTCTTGTTTTCTTTCCTTAGTGCTGTTCCTGATTTCTTTTGATAAAGCAAAGTTCAGGTAACTCCCCGGATAAAGTTCAGGGATAATAATGAGTGCCGAGCATTTTTAGTCACTTCCTCTAAAATCCTTCACTGGACGTAAATGAAGGACAAACATATTTCTGAACTTGCTTTTGCACCATATAAACTGTTGCAAAAAATTAAAAAAAGCTTTTGGACTGTGAACTGAGAATATTGTCTGCGGTTCATCTACAATAAATCTTTATTATAGACAGACACATAAAGTTGCAAATCACACAGTTGTGATTTTTGTGTCTTTATTGAATTCACTGGTTGGAAAAACAGAGTCAGTGGGTCTGAAATGTCTTGATTGAACAGCCCTCTTCAGAACAGGACTCTGATTCTTACTCTAAAAACAAGTTTCTTTTGAACTTTGGATCATTATCCTCTTTCCTCACTTAGACAACCTCTCCTAAGCTTCAGGTCATGGACCGCTTTCCTCTTCTCCTCCTTCAATAATTACAAAGCACAACACACATCAAGTAGCAAAGCTGACCCTAACCTGGATGGTTCCACCACCATGCTTCACAGTTTGGATTAAGCTTTTGTCCTGCAGTGGCATTTTTCCATCGATCCATTCGCTTCCGCTTATCCTTTTCAGGGTCACGGGGGGCCCTGGAGCCTAGATCAGCTGTCATAGGGCACGAGGAGGGGTACACCCTGGACAGGTTGCCAGTCTGTCGCAGGGCCACCACACAGAGACAGACAACCATTCGCACATTCACACCTATGGGGCAAACCCCCCCCCCAAACCCTCCTTTGAGCAAGTGTTTTAGCAACAGTGGAAAGGAGAAACTCCCTTTTAACAGGAAGAAACCTCCAGCACAACCAGGCTCAAGCAGGGTTTCAGTGCTGTAGTTCTGTCTGTAACCAGACTGAAATTAAGCAAAGATACTGTTTCCTTCAACAATCTGGAGCTGACGAGCAACAGCTTTGGCCAAGGAGTTTGGAAATAAACAAGAGTTTGGAAATTGGCCTCGAATTATTGTTTCCCTGGATGTTTTAAAGTAATCTGGACTACAGCCAGATGAAAGGGATTGATTGATAATAGTGTGAGAATATATCCAAAAGATCTGGGGAAGAAACTGATTTGAACTTGGACAACAGAACTGGGTGAGAGACTTGGAGTGGTTGAAGAGGTACAGACTCACAACACAAACTTCTTTCTTCCTGTCTATACTCTTAAAAGTTTTTATGGAGGTGTTTGTATATAAAAAAATCACTCTGAGCTTTATTTATGAGCAATGTTATACCTAAAAACCTTGTAGTAATTGACTTTTTTTGCATTTCTGATTCATGCGGTGATACATTTGTAAAAATCCTTGAATTAAACACGTTAAAAAACTGGAAAAACAACTTTTGCACCTGATTTATGTTCTACAAAATTATGTTGGTGCAATAGTTGCCCTTACAATTTTAGCAAATTTGTAATACAAAGATATATATCCTCTGTTTAGGTAACCAACCGGGGAGTTTCGGGGTGATTTCTATTAGTTTATATCTTTAACATGTTTAATTGTAGTGTTGCACCTTAAGTCATCAAAGAAATCCTGCTCATTCCAAATATTTCTTGCAACTAAATGAACCAAATTCAGCCCAAAAACACTTTTGTACAAGAACTCAGTCTTTATTAAATCTCAGCCAGTGGCCCCATTCTCTTCACATACAGCAAATTTTCTGCTGAATTGTTATGAGGGTTAATTTGTTTCTTCCTGCAGAGAGCTCCACACTTCAGAGTCAAGGCTAGTGCCAAACTTCTTAGCAGAAGAGCCTACAGTTGCTATCATGTCACATGTAGCTAATACATGTTATTGTAAGACAGAACAGCAATCAGAGTAATGCATTTAGTATCGGTTTATACGTTTCCTCGCATCTGCCAGTCTTGCAGTCAAAGCTGGGAAATTAACAGGCTATTAGCTGGCTTTACTTATGATATTATAGTATTCACATCAAACTATGGACACTTTCAAACACTTGACCACAGACTAAAGTGAGTCCTCCCTGTACCCCTGCATCAAAATGTAAAGAATGAAGCACTGAAATTTACGTGTATGCACTTTTCCAAATACACATAATTAAACTCCACTCTCAACGCATCGGCTGTTGCTTGACTCAAAGAAAAAACAACAACAAAAAAAAAAAACCCCAAACAATAACTGCTGGTTGTGGTCAGCTGTTCTGTAACCTGACGGTGACAGAGTAATGAAAGGATATACGAGGATAAATGAGGTCAAGTGCAGTTGTACAGTTGGCTTGGACTGTCCTATCATTATTTCATGGCAAACTAATGAAATAAAATAAAATCTCTGGATTAGATTTAATGTCTAAGACCACAGAAGAAAGTCGAAGAGGACAACTGATGAATTTCCTTGGTTCAGAAAAACATCTTCTCAACATCTGAGTCAAGAACACTCTGGAGGACATGTCACAGTCTACATTCAAGACTACATTCATGAATGAAAACAGAGGATTTACAGCAAGGTGCAAACCACCGGTTACACGCAAGAACAGGCAAGCCATTTTAGACCTTAACAGAGAACACCTAAAAGAACCTGCACCGAGATCTGAAGCATATCACATTTGTCAAACATGGTGTAGACGTGGGCATGTATGCCTGCCAGCACCACAGGTAGAGTTTACAGAAGAGAAGCATGACCTCAGAGGTGTACAGGGCTACACTCTCTGCTCAGATTCAGCCAAATGTTGCAGACAGAGCTCCACAGGGGAAATCAATAATCAGCCGACGCACACTGCAAAAGCAACCCAAGAATGGAATATTCTTCAATGACCAAGTCAGTCACCTGATCTCAACCCAAGAGAGTATGCCTGTACAGTTATTAAATACAAAACGGAGGGCAGTGAGACCCATAAACAGGCAGTAAAGCATCTAAAGGAAGGAAATGCTGTATATGGTGATTTCTATGGGTTCTAGACTCCAGCAGGTCATTGACTGCCAAAGATACGACAAGAAAATAAACAATGCTTTTATTTAAAGGTATGTTAGTTCGTCTAAATACATCTGAGGCTCTGAAATAGCTGTAACACCTAAAGTAGTAATGCAGAATTATTTTTAAACCCCTCAAGTTAAAACTGAAATTACGCACTTTATTCCCATATTTCCCTAAAAATCAAGTTTTTAACGTATTTTAGCTAGCTGCATTTTCTAGATGTTATTTTTTTATTTTTTGCAGTTATCTATAATAAACTCGCTATCTTTGTGTTTCTTTGTATTTATGGGGACCTGGTGAACCCGGTGTTTACCTGGCAGTGTTGAGGAGAGGGTGCTGAGTGCCGACCAACTTCCTCAGGTGCATGGCAACGTTACTGAGCTCGTCACTGAGGAGGCAGCGGAGGCTCATGAAGGAAGTCGGATATCCCACGATCTTCTCAGCATCGGAGACAACTTTGCTCCAGTTTGAGGATCCAGAGCTGGAGAACAGACTCAGCGTCCTCAGACGTCCTCGGCTGGACAAAGCCACGCAGGACAGTCGTGACCAACAAGGTGAAAACATCTTCTCTCCTACTTAAAAACACTCGAGTAGCCCACAGCTGCTTCTGACAGCAGCTACTGCAAGTTTAAACCGCTCATTCAATGACATGTGGCAGCTAATGCTGCCACATGTCATTGAGCCGAACCGCGTTTAAAAACACGTAAAAAATAATCTCGAAACTAAACAAACAGAAAGTCAAAGTCAGAATATACAGTTGTATTTCACTACCCACGACCTGCCACTGCAAGCCGCCATTTTTACACACGTGATACGTTACGTCGAAATACGTAGTTAGGGCTGTTATCACATTCCGCCACGCCCCTGCTCCGGAGAGCACGCCCAACCAAACTCCTTTTTAAAAAAGGGGTATTTTAAAAGTTTGGGGCGGTGTTTTAATCGAAATATCACAAGGTGAGTATATATATCATAAAAAAAAAATTATTTTTTATTTTGACACAGTTTATTCAGCGGCAAGACCCTACATGTGACGACAGTAAAATATTAGTGACAGCGCCATATTAGAGTCACTGAATTTGTAGATATGTGAGATTTTCTTTCCCAACCTAACCGTACAAAATGAACTGTATAGAAGCTTCTGCCTCTGCCAGGCAAAGGTAACTCCAGTCAGTAATGTTTTACTTTTACGGAGTATGTTCAATTTTCAACTTCCTTTTGAGTAAGTTCAAATTCATAGAAATGTAACTCAAAATTTAGACCTAGTGAGTCAGAATTTTGAGATGCTCACCTGAAATTGGCTTATGGGCAGCAAATAAATAAATAAATAAATAATGAAAACACCAAAGGTCGGTTGCGGGAAAAAAATCCATATTGTTCATTGACTAAAAAATGTTTTAGTTTTTACTATACATGTGTTGAGATTATTTTCATTTAACACTTTTGTCTCACAAATTTGCTATTTTTATGGTAAGTTTGTCATGGTTTTTCCTCCTAAATTTAATACTTTTATTTTATATAAGCATGCAGAGGTGAGCTATTATTATTATTTTTATTATTATTATTGTTATTGTTGTTATTATAGTGTAATTAATAAGCTAATCTTTTTTGGTCACTTGTTAAAAATTGCACTGCTGTCAGCACCAGCTTTTTAAGAGAAAATGTTTTATAATCCAGGATCAGAAAAGCAGGTGAGTAAACCAGTAAATACAGACCTTCAGAGTGTTGGTAGGAATCAAACTGGAATGTATGCTGGCGCCAGTGAAACTGACCGACGTAAATGAATATGTTATTTAGTGTCTTTCCACAAGTCTGAATGAAGACACTGAAGCAGAATGGAGTAAAATATAAATACTGACCAAATAAGGAAAAAAATGTGTTTTTGATTTAATCAAAACTAAACTTTAACACCTAAACTAAACATCTATCGTCACTCTCCACAATGATAGCTCAATATTTTGTGGGTTGTTTAACCATAAAAGCCTCCACACACATCAATGACAACAGCACTCACCAACAGCAACAGCCTCTCAGAGCAAGACTGCAAAACATGCTCATTAATGGCTTGATGAACATATCAAAGACCACGTGGTGTTGACCCATCCACCAGATCTCCCCAGATCACATCAAACAGATGGATTTTTCTATTTGGAGGAAATCAAGCTAGTACAACCATTCCTGTTTATCTCTGGATTTTTGAAATGAAAATCCAGAGGTTACAAATGACTTAATTAGTTGAGCCTGAAACAATGTAAGATAATCTACTAATATATAGAAACAATTATTTTAAAACAAGCAAAACTGTAAACTGTCAAAATGTTAAGTTATCATTAACATGTGTTATCCAGAAGTGAGCAAAGATCAAGAAAGGTCTCTGCATAGCAGAAAGAGCAGTGTCTGTGGTCTGCTAATGTGAGGGCCCATCTGCTTTCCATTTGAGTTGGATGTTATTACATACACATTTGTAAAGCTGCTGAATGAGGGCAGCACTGCTCTGTGATTTAATGTGTTTTATATGTAATGTGTGATCATTAGAGAACATCAGTTCTCCTCAGTTTTGTAAAAAAGCAGCCCTCTTTCTTTCTTTCTTTCTTTCTTTCTTTCTTTCTTTCTTTCTTTCTAACTGACAGTGACATTATTTTGCTCCTGCTTCAAACAGCTGTGAGTTTCATATTCAGTCAGATTACAGCAACTTAAAGACATACTTCCTGAGATTTTAGGCCACTATGCACTCACTTTTGGTTAAATTGTGGTTTAGGCCTTCCCTAACTTATTATGTGTTTGTATTCAGGCAAATGTCAGATAAGAAAACCATGAATTTTAATGTCATGTCACATACTTCAGCTAAGGAAAACCCCTTGAAAATATCAACTGATTTCAAACTGTAATAATGAAAAGTGAGCGTCCTCATGTTGCAGTTCATGTAACCCAATCTTTGTGACTATATAACCGTTCCACAGTGTGATAAGGTAATGCCCTCACAGCCTCAGTGGTTTAACAAAGCTTTCATTGAATCCTCCTCCATCTGCTTATAACAGGACTGCAGAGAAGTCTGTCAAGGACAGCTTACACAACATAGAGCTGCATCCTCTTTTACTGTAGCCACTTACAAAACACACACAGATACAACGTTCTTGTGTTTAGGCAGTAGGAAAACTGCACTTTGTAACTGAGCCATGTATTCCTTTTGGTGATTTTGAGCAAAGAAGGTTAGGATCAAATTTAGTTTTAGCAAATTTGTACCAGAATTCTACTGATTCATGTAAGATTGCACACTCTGAGAAAATAAAGTACATTATTGTATCTTTAGAGATGCATTTGGGCTGTACCCTCTAAGGTACTTCTCTTTTACCCTAGACAGGACTTTAAAGGACCTTGAAAAATCTGGATAAGATACTTTATCTAAATAAAAGTCTAAATGAACTAAAAGAATATGATTTAAAAAGCTGAATCTAAGACACTATGAAGTCAGTAAGTCAGTGAGCTCAGATATGAGTGGACGGTTCAGACTGATAAAGAATTAAACTTGTCAGTTGTATTAAATGTTTTTATGCATCTTAAATAAAGGTATAATTTTAAAATCCAAGACTAGAAGTTTTACAGAATTTTGGTTTACATTAGGCCAAACACAGACCAGATGTTGAAAGACCTTAAAATTATACACATGTACCCTTAAGTCCAGTAATTTGCTTTAGGGTGTACACAGGTGTGGATTTTACATGTACGATCAAAAATTCACTTCGACTGTAGCCCTTTTTCAAAGTGTTAGATTTAAATTACACTAAACCAGACTGCTGTAAACCTGGGGGAGCACATTAAAGAAAGGGCTCCTGTCATGT
This sequence comes from Rhamphochromis longiceps, assembly GCF_057381845.1. Lineage (NCBI taxonomy): Eukaryota > Metazoa > Chordata > Actinopteri > Cichliformes > Cichlidae > Rhamphochromis > Rhamphochromis longiceps. The sequence goes on from NC_140575.1 coordinate 16,823,915, forward strand.
AGCTGAGCTGCCACTTTGCAAGGCATGGCAAGAGCATGTAACACACAAGTCATCTCACCCTGACCCCACATCACGGTTCACAGCTCCTGTTCCTGCTGATTTTCCGGCTCAAATGGGTGTCACTATGCCACAAGCAGCCTCAGCAGCAGCAGCACTCTCAGCAGCTTCCCTTATTGTAATTCCACTTTAAGGCAGAGGGATGCATGAACCTCACGGCCTTGTATTCAAAGAAATATCACAGAGTAAAGGGCAGCTGGATCAGTTTTGTATGACACAAAGAAAATGATGCATTTTAGACATGAGGAAAAAACACAATTTGTAAACATTCAGTCACATTGTCTTGTTTAAAGAGCTTTGCAAGACCAGCATGTACCGGCATGAATGTACAGTATATGCGATAATGTGTATACTGAGCTGATACATGTTTTCCTCCGGAACAATCAGACTCAATCAATATGGCCTACCGTGATTTATTAGGACAGATTTTTTTTTTACTGTAGAATATTGGATGGTAATGGAACAACTGCAGTAAACAGGATTGATCAGTATAGTGGAAACCACATTGTATAGATCAGCTCTGGAATTGATTTACATTTAAACTGTTGGACTCGTGCTCACAGTTGTATTGGAAAGAGAAATGTCCTGTAGGACTTCTGTAGTATCACTCTCATGAATCTTTCAAGTCTCTGCAAACAGGTGTAATCAGAATAAACCTCAAACTAAGTAAAACTCTGTGCTCATCTTGTCTTTGAGTTGCAGCACATTTCCACACTTCCCCGAGCTGGCTTCTGGCTATACCACCACTATCGCCAAGCTCTGCTTGTAGACCATCTGACCATTGGGGGGGGATAACTGCTGCTTTGCTTTGCTATATCCATGCATCTATCTATCTAATTTGAATTTGAATTTGAATATTCTGGAGCATATCCCAGCTGTCAGTTAATGAGGCAATTCAAGGATATCAAAGATATATTTTAAGAATTTCCCATAAGTGCAATGGGCATTGAACACTTCTTCAGCTACCGTGCAGCTCACAGTTTGGGTTCAGGAGACAGACACTCTTTCTTCTTTTAAGATTAGGCTCCAGTCTTTCCTTTTTGATAAAGCTTAATTAGGATTGGATTTGTTTACCCTGAACCAGCTCTAATTTATGCTGCTTAGGGTTCAAGTTGCTGGCATACTTCCCATGATGCACTGAAGATTTCTCGAGCTCTCCCCATCTTTTCTTTCTTTAAGTTTGTGTTTGTGTTTTGTCCTGTTTGTTGTTTGTGGCCTCTCTCTCTTTCTCCTCACACCCCAACCAGTCGTGGCATGTGACTTCCTCCTTTGTGAGCTTGGTTCTGTTAAAGAGGAAGGGAGATCTTAATATTATAGAGTCACATTATAAGGCCTCTTGAGATGGCCACTTTTGTGAACTGTTGCTATATAAATAAAAGTAAATGGAAATGACACAGTTCGTGGCCTCAGTTGGTCCTTTGCATGTTGAGAAATTAGTGAGAAAAAGCAACACTGTGAGGGCCAGATGGAAACTTAATTTCAGGCACGCTGTACTTCCCTTCTGTCTGCACACACACACACACACACACACACACACACACACACACACACACACACACACACACACACACACACACACACACACACACACTTTATTTATGCACCTGCTCCACACTTTTCACTAAAATTCTCTTTGCAGGGAAAATCAAAAAGACATAGTTTCACTGAACCCCTGCAACACTGGCCGACCTACTGAAGCGCCACAGAGCTCTCCACCCACTGTACTTGCTCACTTCTTCCTACGCACTGAAACTTTGATTTCGTGGTGTTAAATGATTGAAGGAGAAGGGTTGGGAACTAACAGCATGATTAAATGTTGCTATGACCAACAGCAGGCTCCCCTGAAAAGGCTGGAGGACTGTGTGGGGGCACCTGTTTGCTGGTTACAGACTGTCACCATGAGGAAGCACCGCTAAGTGGATGTGACTGCTCTGATTGCACTCCATGGGAAAGCGAGAAGAAATAGCCTACCTCTGATCATCAACGCGTCATATAATGTTTCAGCGGACGCCCCTCCCCCTGTCTCGTTTTTTCCCCTCACTCAACCTCTCCTTTGACTCACAGAGGCGGCTCACCACTGGCGCACGGACCGTGGAGGATACGGGCAGAAGATGGCTGACTTAGCCGGGCACCGCAAGCCCTCGGCGGCATCACCAGCGTCACACGGGCCGCTGAAAAGCTGCAAGACACCCGCCGTCTGGCGACTGTAAACAGCTGCCTCTCTCAACCCCTCCTCTCCCCTCCTCACCGCAAATATTGACAGAAGTATCACAGAGAAAACATGGCAGAGATGGAAAAAGAGGGCAGACCTCCGGAAAATAAAAGAAGCCGAAAACCAGCTCACCCAGTGAAAAGGGAAATAAATGAAGAGATGAAGGTAAAGGGGGATCTGTGCCCAGCTGCATGTGATTACGCGTGGAGTGGCTGTGAGGAGCGTGCATGTGTGTTGAAGCACTAGCCAGGCAGTGAAAGAAAATACGATGCACTGAAGTGCAATTGGCTGCGTGATAGTGAAACTTTAATTTATGATGTTTTGATTTATCCAAGTTCTATTGTCACATCCACGCTGAACGCCAGGCTCTAAGCGCAGCCTGCCAATACCGCCTTGCACAATGGATGCGGCACCCATTCACAGCTACTCCTCTACTATTAAGTTTTGAGTCAGTGGAGGAATACTGTCGCTTCAATTCATGGCATAATCTATCCGTTTGTGTGCCCTGCCTTTCATGGCTCACCCAGAGTTAATGGAAAATCCAGTGCGTCAGTGAAGGCGTCAACAGAGCTTCTACTATTACTATTAATACTGCTACACTACAGCGCAGGGGAGAGCGGCCAATGTGCATAATTAGTGTAAATCAATGGGGGAACACTGGTTTCCCCGCGATGCTTTTGTGGGTTTGTCTCTGACTGGAGATGTTTTTGTATGCCTGCGTTTGTGTGTGTGCTTTTGCTAGTGTGTTGACCAGCTGCCCAGAGGCGTGTGATCCAGATGTGCGTCTGTGAGCTTTACGCACCCGACAAGAGCACATTGTCTCCCGGGATCGACCTGCACGATTCTCCCCCGTCGACATTCAAACACACGTTGTTTCTATTCCTGTGTTTTCTATTTTTTTCTTCGCTCGGTACACATTGTGATATTTGAGCCGCGAGCTCCGTGTGGTTCATTATGGAGCAAAAAAAAAGAAAAGAAAAGAAAGTGCTCGTGGCGTCTGTGTGTGTGACAGAGGCAGGCTGCGTGTCCGCTTTGTCTACATCTCCTCATTGTTTGTACACATCTGGCCGGAGACGCAGAAGCACTCGGTGTTTTCACGGTTATGGGATGAATGTGCAGGTGATCACACCGAGAATAACTGCGGCAATTGTAAAAAAAATTTCTTAGGTTGTCAGAGGAGATGCGAGGGTGCTGGCGTTGAGCGAGTCCTGAAACAACCCTGGAATAAAAATAAATAAATAAAAAAGAGCTTTTTTGTATGTAGACCCCTCCAAAATACCCCCGCGTTCACGTGTCACTGCTTCACTTATTTATTTGTTATTATTTTTAACTGTACAAAGAGGGTAATGTGCACTTTACTGATAACAAAGCAGCTGTCAAAGATGCATAAGAATGGAGCAGTAAACTGTAATAATTTTGCACAACTTCAAACCAGTGCAATCTACTGTTATTGCCAGCATTTGCTTGAACAGATGCATGCCTTCACTTTTAATTCTCAGAGTCCTTGTTTGTCAGATAAAATTCATTGTAAGCCTAGAGGAAGGAGAGTCCACGCTGTAACAGAATTTTAATTGAATGCACATTTTTTTGTGATGAAATGAGACCCATTTTCTCAGGAAGAATAAAGTTAACCCATCTTTCTCACTCACTCTCTCTCTCTCTCTCTCTCTCTCTCTCTCTCTCTCTCTCTCTCTCTCTCTCTCTCTCTCTCTCTCTCTCTCTTCTCTCTCTCTCTTTCTTTCTCTCTGTCTGGTCCTGATGGCAGAAGGGAGGGATGCAGGGTTGTGGTGGTGGTGGTGGTGGTGGAGGTGGGTGGGTGGGTGGGGGGTGTGTCAGGCAGGGTTTTCTCCATGGAGAAATTTCCCTAGTTCTAGTACTAAAGGTGTTCTCAGAGGAGCTTTTAAAATGTGCCCAATGTTTCCCAGCTGCCTTTTAGGCAGAAGGAGGTGTCTTCCTGTCAAATTCTGTAGCACAAGTCTAGGTTTGATTTTTGTCAGTTCTGTCATTATTTCAGACGTCAGCTATCAGGCTAAAAATCTATTCGCAAAAGACACAAATTAAAAAAAAAAAATCACACTGAATGTCTCATCTGATAATTTATCACTTTGACCAAGTAATTATATGATGCCAGTCATCAGTCAGAAATGATGTTTTATTTGCAGGTCTGTGTTTTGCTGTTAGATGACAGATTTTGTGACACGGGTCATCATTCAGGATTCAGCAGAATTGACATCTCTTGTATGTTTTGGAGAGGTGTCATGCCCGTTAAACATCTCATTTGAATGGCAGCAGCTTAATTTGTCATCACTTTTATTTTTTAAATTTTGAATATGTGAGCGAATAAAGCTGTCAGCAGCTTGTGGATTTTAAGATATGACAATAAATGCGTATGGCAGTGCAGTGGATACACTGTAGAGCTGTGCCGATGGTGTGGAGGGAAAAGTGATGCCGCCTCGTGACAACTCCAATATCTCCATCAATACCAGGGGAAGCTACTAAAGGGAGTAGCAGATGTGGTTAAGGTGTCAAAACACCTTTAAAAGGCTAAACAAGTTCGATTGCAGCTCCTTACACAACCTTGGATTTCAACTCTCATTACATCACACAAGCTGTTGTCTATACACAATTAATTTAAGACACTGATCCAGTGGTAGAAAGTTCCACCTGCGTGCAGCCTTCACTTTAAATACCATGATTAATAAGTGTAATTTGGCATATGCAAAACCTGGATTCAGCTTTCTGATGCTCCCTGCAGAGCTGCAGTTAATTAATATTATGCTGCAGAGTTGCATGATGGTTGCCTCCTTCAGAACACCAAGTCCTGAGTTTAAAAGTATTGATTTTCTGCAGAAAACTTTTAGGTTCTTCTGTTCAGAACAAAAACAGACCTGATTTGTTCCCGTCTCCTCTTAAGATTCCCTCATCTTCAATAATACAAACCAAAGCTGGAGGAAAACACAGAAGGAGAGAGTGAGGCACACAATGTGCCCTTTTGAGGGATCATACTCCTCTGAAAAACTAAACAGTCTGACAGTGTTTCCTTCATCTGGCTGCTTAATGTGCGCCATGGTAAAATAAGCCTCGGTGAGTAATCTAGGAGAAGGAGGAGTGGGCTTGGAGGGGATATGAAACGCTGGAGAGTGGGGTAAGAAACAGGGGAGAAAGGAATGTATACAGCACTGGGCTGGCTGAGCTGTAAAAACTGTAACCCGAGCGTCTCCGCTGTATCACATATCAAGGAAAGTAAAGGGAAATGAAAGCAGAGGAGAGGGAGCATGGGAGTGGAAAAGTGGAGAGGAAGGAGGAGGCAAAGAGGAAACTTGGCGCGTGGATTCAGGAATTTTATCATGGTGTATTGTGTCCTGCTCTGGTTTCCACCCGCAAGGTATCCAGTTTCCACCATCATCATTACCACAAGCCCTACTGGCCATGTTTGGGTCTTACTGGAGGGGAAACAAGGGGGAAGACAGGCAGAAGCAGGGTCAGCTGCTGAACTTGTGACAGAGAAGTGTCAGCTTGTGAGGCGAAAGTATCAGGAGTAGGTCATCAATAAGCTGCTAATTATCCTGCAGATTTAAGTGAAAGCTTGTAAGAGTCCCTGTGAAAAGGGTATTTTACTGCAGATGGTTTCCAATTATTGACTGTATCGATCTGGGGTAGGCAATTAATTTTCCCAAGGGGCCACATGAGAAACAATAGGCCACACCAGTAGGCTTCTAGAGAACTAAAATTAATATTGAGCAGAACTAAGTTCCGCTTATTGGTGGCCTTTGGAAAATGAATTGCCCACCTCTGGTATAGATAAATACACTTAAACATCATAAACATACTGTGTGACCCATAACCTGTAGAGCACAAAGAGGACATCAGAAATGGCAAGGATTTACAAAAACATTTGGAACTGCAACTCAGACAGTGAAGCCATAAAAATCCATGACTATAGACTGTATATAAAAGATAGAAATAGCCGCCGTGTCACCAGTTTGTCACCATGTTATTCTTTAGTAACTATATTTGAACGAGAGGGTCGACTATTTGCTAATGCTGGCAAGCTTGGCGAGCAAGGTACCACCCGTATGCAATGCACACTTGCTAATAAGCACTACAATTTAACTTACTAAAAGCACTTGCACTGACTCATTAGAGTGCCCATTGATACGTTTAATTGCACCTCTCTCAAATTAGCCTAGCATTTACCTGTTGGTCTTATCATCTGCATCAATTAAATTTTTAAACTGGGATTAAATGTTTGCTGTCCGTGAGTCCTCTTGGGTCTAAGTCAGCGGTTCCCAGCCTTTTTTGTACCACGGACCATTTTATGTCCAACAATATTTTCACGGACCGGCCTTTAGGGTGTCGCGGATAAATAAAACCAGTACCGGTACCAAACAGAAGAAGATTTATCCATAACACATGGGAAAAGACCCAAGGAAACCGAGTTAACGATAAAAACAATGAAAAATAACAATATAAACTGAGAAAAACCCTGAAAACCATAAATTTCGCACCCAAGCCTCAACTCTCACGGCCCGGTACCAACGACTCACGGACCAGAACTGGTCTATGGCCCGGGGGTTAGGGACCGCTGGTCTAAGTGACATAAAAGAGTAAGCATGAGGGTTGGTGCACGTGTCTGCATGACTTCTCAGACTCATCCGTGGAGAATTTACATTACAATGCACCAGCTAAGCATGAGCCCTAGGCAGTCCAGCGGTCCGTGTCTTGTCAGGAATTGAGTATAATCTAAGCCTCAATAAAATAAAATATTCAAGTCTAAGGGTGAGTCAACCTCAAGTGGGCATTTGAGGAACTTGAATTTTTCACACGTTTTTTTTGGCTTCATTTTTTAAGCCCTCTATGTTGCAACTTGACGGGCATATAAGAAATAACCTTTAAAAACGCTCAAATCCACATCTACAGGGTCACAGTGACCCTGTAGATGCTTCAACACCTCTTTGATGGATTGTCAACTGCATATGATAAGCTTCATAAATACAGTCCTGAAGTATTAGATTGCACTGGATGAAGGTGTCTGCAGTAATGTAGTGGCCTCTCAGTGTTAGAGATGGCAAACAGTAGCGTCTGCTCTGACAGCTCAGTAGAGGTGCTGTCGCTGTAAGTCACTGCGTTTACAAACAGTCTATGTTTATGTACTATTGTGCCTATTTGTGAGTTTTCATAATTTATCTTTAATGTTTCCTTAATACACTATATGGCTTTGTCTTTGTTTTATCACTCTCATGCTTCCTGCTCTCATCTGTGCTCAGAGGGTTTTGCATCTTCAGTTTTCTTTAATTGTCTATAAATGCCATCTACCTGCCTGTGACTGTAGGTGAAAATTGTCCTATATTTGCATAACCCGACTTCACTGCTCACATTAATTAACACGCACAGTACCTTTGAAATAAAATAAATGTAGACCATAAATAAACCATTTTAGGAGAAAAGTAAAGGCGAAGAGCTTGAATTAGAGAGGCAGTCAGCAAACACAAGCAATACTTACTTCTTAGAGTACTTAGTACTTGGAGTACTTAGTTCTCCACCCATCACATGTTAGCAGAGAAGGATAAAAAAAGCAAGCGTGCTTCATAGGTGTTGTATTTATACTGTATATACAAAGACATTTAGTGTTATAATCCCCCCAATGAATCATGGAAGGCTGGCTGTATCCGTTTAAATCTATGTTTTTGTTACATTTCTCATTTCTTTGTTTACTTGAAAGCGACAGAGCTCATAGATTAACAGAAAAATACCTGTAAATGAGCCAGCTTTAGACTTATGGGGTAATTTTCATTTACTGCCCTTGGTCTGTTCCTACAAGAGCAACAAGAATATCAGTGATCATTCCAAACTGGATCTATCAGGTTTTCCAGTGACTTAGCTTCTAGAGGTTGCAAGTAGCCTAGAATGGCTGTTTCTGGATTATAAGGAGATAAAGTCCATAATAGTGGAGATACATTTTACATACATACATCATTTTTTCCACAGCATTGCAGGCATTTTAAATCAGGATAATGATAAATGCTTAAATCTGAAAGCCTGCAAGTCAACAAACCGATTCAGTAAGTCAGCTTTAGCGTCTGTTCCTGTCCACAGTGGGCTGACATTAGCCACTCGTGTACTGGTCGTAGCAGACCAACTCAACTTTTTTTGGTATGAATTCAAGCCTCACTGTAAAAGAAGGGTTATTCTATTTCTTCTTTTGTTTTTAAATACAGCGTATAATTATCTTTGGTCATTTCATGGCTTTTTGAAACCGCAGTTCTAGAGCCAGCAGTCAGTCCCTGCTGTCGTTCTTTCTCTTTACTGCTTCACTGACAAAAGAGCACATGGGTAACAGCAAGTAAAGTTGTAGCTTTCACTTCACCTCTTCACCATTGCATGGAGAAACCAACACAGTGATGAATGTTCTGTCTTACCATCAGTCAGCATGAAAAAAAACATATTTCAAGGTCGATGTCGTGTGAAGGTCCCGAGACTCTGAGACATCCACAGGGCTTGTTAAGTCGGGCTGAAAGGGTGTGCTGAGGAAATTTAAAGGTACTTTTTGTCATTTCCATCACCAAATTTTGAGGAAAACTTTAACTACCAGAAGGTTAAAGGGAATAGATAATACTACTTTCAGCTGCTCCATCATTCACGGAGGGTCGCCACAGTGGGTCACTCCACATCTTTGATTCGGCATAGTTGTTTTAATGCCACACGCCCTTAGTGAAGGCAAGACCAAACAGGGTTTGTGTCTCCTCCCGGGATCAAACCAGATGTGTTTTTCTTATTATGTGAATTTTCTCACTGCATCTTCTGCTTGTACAAATCGATATTACTTGAAAGTACCTGCTGGTCCTTGTTCAGCTTCGATTGATAGGTCTTCCGCACAATGTAAAAATAAAGTAATAGTGGTTGTTTTAGTATTGCTATAGTTTATTTAAACATTGGAATTTTAACAATAAGTTCCTTTAAACAGATAATCCACCTTATTCTTTTGCGTTTTCCCACTCAGTCAGAGGTAGTGTTCTAACTGATCAGAGGTAGTCTTCTAACTGGCTTTTACCTTCAGTTCTGCATTCATTATGTCGGGTTGCTGTGTTTGCTCTGTGGAGCTAGCCCAGTTTCACAGCACTGTTGCAGAACCTCCTGCTGCTTTCGTGTTTGATGATCCCATTGGAAAGATGCACGAAGTCCAGAAAACTTGTTCTTGACCAGGCTTTCCAGGGAGGCACCGTCCCCTCTGAATAACTCAAAACATGAGGCAAAACACATGCAGTTAGTCATTTTTTCCAGTGAAGAGCTTCTTTAAAATGAATCCATTGTTTTACTTCACCAGTGAGTAGTTTATAGTAATATCCCTCAGCAGGTTGTCTGCAAGGCATTATAAGTTATAAGGTTTTTTTAAAGGCTGTAAAAGAGAATCCACCTTAGAGAAACACCAATTTCCTCTGATTATGAGCAAAGACTTCAGCAATTGGTAACATCACAGGCATTCACAAAAGCTTTGGGAAGAAGATTTTGCAGGGACTTTAGGCTGAAGGTAGAATCGCCTTTATTTCTCTGTCTGCACTGCAAAAACTGGAGACCATCATGGTTCTTAGAGCCTCCTTTAAAAGTTCATTTTTTTACCTTTATCGTTTTACAGCATTGGCAACCACCATCAAAACCAAGTCCAAATGCTGGGTAAAGATAAGCCGTGTAAACAACATCTGTTGATGCAAAACTAGAGAAAATGAACTGACAGGGAAGTCCAAGATTTATGCAAGGGAGGGAGTAATGTGCAAGTTTGACTCCTCAGAATGAGATATGAACTTTCTTGAGATCAGCCAAAATCAGGAAATCAGCAGGAAACACACTTTGACCTCAGTTTTGTCCAAGGCTCTCGGAAGCCTTTGTGCTTATTACAGCAGATAAACAGAGATTTTGTCCATTATGAACCAGATAAAAAGGCTATACATCCAGTGTAACATACAGATACCTGCAGCTGCCCTTCTGCCTCTTGCTCTCCGGCACATGCGGAGCCAAAGTTGGTGCCGCTGCTTTGATGAGCCGCCAACAGGGATTAGGTTCCCCTCTTAATAACGCTCCCCCTTTCTCGAAGTAGTGGGGTGACTTAGAGGACAGGATGGTAGGAAGGAAAGGGAGACACAGAGAGATGCTGTGTTTTTGTCTTGGTGATGTGGTTATTTTACAGCTACATCCGTTTACTCAGGAGTACATTCAGCTTGGGTTATGCTCCATCTCGTTTGTTCAAAAGGAGGATTTTCTCCTGGGTGATTTTGTTCCTCCCGAGGTTTCATCCTTGCAGTTGGGCTAATTGCTGCACTTGTGCCTGCCAATTTGTGCGCTTCGAGTCTGTCAGCACTCTTTCTCTTTTCAGGTTATTGTTATGTAAGTTGCCCATAAATCTTCCTCTCCATTAAGGTTTTATTAATTATTCCCATAATTTTAAAGAGGCCATAGTGGGCTGGTTTACAGCTTTTTAATTTTATTTTTAGAATTTTACTGGAATATTATAGACTTCTTAATGTTCAAAAAAACAGACATTATTTTAAAAATAATACTCTGTCGTAGGCATGTTGTAGCACAGCTTTGAGTTTGTGTAGCTAATTTTTAAAAATTGTAATATTTAAAAAAAATATCACCCTTTTAAATTCTGTAAAGGTTTATTAAGACTTCACACTAGTAGGAGAATAGCTACTTTGACAGGTGGCTTGTATTTTATTTGTATTTTCTGTGTCTTAAAATTAACATTAGATTATTTTTATACGTATCTGAGGCATGCATCCATACATAGAATAGGTACATCTTGCTAGCCATGGTTGCTAGTGTTTGTCCCAAGTCACTCAGGACTGCTCAGCAACCCCCTGACAAACACCAGTTGCTTTAGAGAAATGTGTATTCCCCTATTAGTATGCAAGTGGTTGCTGGGAGTCACTAGGTGAAACTGGTCACTAAGAAGTATACGTTGGTATATGGTGTATATGTGTGTATAGGTGTATGGTCCTAAACTGAAACTGAAATCCTTGCGATTGCTTTGGTTGCTAGTAGGGCTGGGTATCGTCACTGATTTCTAGAATCGATTCAATTCCGATTCACAAGGTCCCGAATCGATTCGATCCACGATTCGATTTAATTCGATTTAATTCGATTCGATTTAAATCTGGGAAATTTTGACAGTCAGAAATATTATAATTCAGATCAGTACATTTACATATTTTTGTATCAATAAAAAGGAAGCTGACACACGCAAGACTTTATCACAGGTGTGAGCGTCACAGCAGATGCCTTTGTGTCAAAGTAGCTGAAGATAAAACACAGAAAAACATGAAGGTGATTTTCCTGGCCTGGGATTTTATAAAATATTCTGCAGTACATCAAAAACGAAAGAAAACCATTAATTAATGAACATTACCTCTGAAGTTACAGCGGTTTTATTAGAGACACAGCGTTTTGCATTTTGAATAATTTTAAAAAGTTTAAATTTGTTCAGTATTGAACAGCAGAAATGAGGTTTTCTTTTCGGAAGAATGTAAAAGGGAAAAAAACAGCGGCTGACAGCGCTGTAAGCAACAGTAGACTTGTGCGTAACAAGCAAGCGAATAATGAAGAAAGGGAAACTGTTCTTGAAGTACAGAGAGAGAGAGAGAGAGAGCTGTGCATCGCGGTGGAAGCAAAACAGTAAAAGTCAGAGTGAATACATGACGATGTTTATGTGAAGCGTTTGGATCTTCTTTTGCTGCCGGTTCGGTCAATATTGTTTGGAGAGAGATCAAACTAACAGCTTTAGAATCGGCTCATAAAGGGCGTGAACACAAAGCGTGGACCCGCCGACAGATCAGAATCAGCGAGCTGTCGGCTTTCAGCCCCGACCGTGAGAAAGGCGACATCTAACTGATTCTGATCCGCAGGTCGCGCTGTGTGTTTAAGTCTATGTGCAGAATCCGTGTACCTGCTCTCATTTACTGTCTTAACTGTTTGGTGGTTCTTGAAATTTTGTGAGATGTCACCAGAGATTCTGGCATTTCGGGCAAAATAAATTTATATTAAAAAAATCGATTCAGGATTTTAATGAATCGATTTTACGTTATCCAAGCCAGAATCGATTTTAATCGATGAATCGATTATAAAAACCCACCCCTAGTTGCTAGCAGATTACATGGAAGACAGATTTTTCTGCAAATATCTTCCAACTACTCACTAAGTGATAGTGAAACTGAAACGTATCACATGAAAATGCTTGCTTAAAGGAGCTGCTCCTTTTAAAATGTCTGTTGCAGCAGTAAGGTGAATATTCTGTGTTTCAGGATTGCGCCATACTCTTTCAGATTTCTTTCATCCAAACATGTGACCAATTTCACCTAGCTACAGCCAGCAACTTCTCACCAGCTGGTTGGGGAATACAAATTAAGAAATTAATAAAACATGTTTAGTTAAAACTTCAGGAGGCGAAATTGTGACTATTTAACGGATGTGGAATGTGTTCACAGCGTGTCTTAGTGGGTGACAACAAGGTTATGTATTTAGCTGTCAGCACCTAACTTTAGCTCTGCTCAGGACGCAGTACTAAATCTGACTCCCAGGAACCTTCAGGCAGAAAAAGCACTGCTGTCACTCATCATTGTTCAAGCATTAGCGTCGTTACATCTGCACACATGAGCTGTCCTCATTAACAGCCTTCACTGCTTTAACCACCATTTTTAAAAAGCTCTGTGGCAAAAAAAAAAAAAAAAAAAAAAAAATGCAGGCTGCGATTATGAATGTTTGGATTAGACTTTAATTACTGTAAATAATCACTGCAAATCCTTTCATTGTTGATGGTGATGCTGTCTAACCTTGACGCACACAGAGCTCCAGATGTGCGCTCACATGTGCTTGCATGCTAGGCCTGCAGGTATGGCATGCACATGGATGTTGTGCTTTGACTTCACCTGTTATTGATTTAAACTGTGCCCTGCACCTTTGTGCCACGCACTACCCACTGACCACCCCACCACAGCGGTATTTAATAACAGACAGATCGATAAATACTGTCATTCTTCATTAATAAAGCCATCCCTACATTTTGGCTTCTTTTAACTGCCACACAGGTCTTCTTGCACAGCACTGCAGAAAAACTATAGGCTCTGTGTGAACACAGCCAAACTGAGGTAAAACTGAGCCAAGAGTGGTGCTACTACTCTGTGGTACAAATACAACACATTATGAATTTCTCCATAAAATGCTTAGAAATGGCCCAAATGTGCTGATGAAGCAGGAGAAAATCTGCCTCTGTCACTCCTGTGTGTGCCACAGTGTCTCAAATATGCATGCTACAGTGAATGTTGTGTGTGTGAGAGCTCATTCCCACTTGTTTTTTCCCATGATATAATACATATAACACCACTGTAAGCAGTATTCAAACTGCAGTTATCATTGGTGATTGAGTTTGTATTAAGTAATTAAGCCGATGCATCTACCTGTTTTCTGCAGCTCCATGCACACCAGGCCACACTGTGTCAGAAGCCATCAAAGCAGACTCTTTTTCTTTTCAAGAGCTGTACAGGGTATTTTATTGTGAAAGTACACCACCCTACCTCCACCGAGATCCTCCAGATTCATTTTCTTTCCCAAATTAAATTCTACCCTTGGATACGGTCACTTTATCACCCACAAAAAAACACAAATTGATGCTGCAGAGCTGCCTCCATGCTACTCTCTCCGGATAAATCTGGACTTGCCTAACTTTCTCTGTCTGATTACTTTGGTGTGAAACAACACAGGTCAGCATAGGCTGGTCAACACGAACCAATGAGCTGCAATGAGCTGATACCTCATCTTTCTACACCACCACAGGCTGTTGGAAGTCAGATGTTATTCAAGTGCATTTTTATTCCACGTGAGCCTTTCATGTACAGCTTTGTATCGAGTCTGAATGTGTTTTCCAGATCTGTGTGCGCCAAATCTTCCATATCAAAGCATTTCTTTTCTTGGTTTTGCACAGGTGGTTTAAAAAGCAACATAGTGACCTTAAAAAGGTCATTAAAATGAACTCAAGACAGACAAGTTTTATTACAAGTCACATGAACTTCAATAGTAGATGCCAACACTGCAGTATTGTTTGGCCTGTTGATATGATGCTTTTAAACCACAGCTGCATAAATGCAAAAGATTCAAGGCAGCACGATGATGCTAATTGGTAGCTGAGCTCCTGATCATGGAGGAGGACAAATAAACAAACTCACAAGACATTTCATGCATTATACTAAGATATATAATGTAGAAAAGACAGTTATTCATTTTAATATGAATGTATACGTGGACAAAAACAGAGCTCAGGCTGTGACCCATACACCGCACAGTTAGTAGCCTAATTTTCCCATAAACTACATTCCCATCCAACAAACATCTAAACAAATGAACTAAAATAATGATTGCAACACTCCTTAGTTTAGACTTAAACTTTATCATTAATATTCTCATTACTCGAGAAGAAAACAAAGTACTGATTATTAAATCCTTAGCAGTGACCCTTATGACCTTTCCAAATCTAAAGGTGACCTTTCGCCATCACGCCCCTCAGCTTTTTGAACCACCTGCCTGAGGAGATAAAGCTCCATGACTTCCTTTATATCACTTATCAAAAATTTTTTTAAAGCTTTGTTTGACTTGTCTTTTATCAGCTCTTATTTTTAAATTATTTGAGCATTTTTCTGCTATAATTACTTTATTGCTTTTATTCTTTTAATGGTATTTATTAATTATTCTGGCATTATTCCACTTTTGCTTATCTGTCAGCCTCCCTATTTACACGTGCTTCTTAAATAATATTGTTATTATTAAAAGTAGAGTTACCTCATAAGAAAGTAATGTTAAGTTAAATGCACTAATCGCACTAGCTGCTGCATTTTTTTTCATCCATGTTGGTAACAATTGTGCATAATGTGAATTAAGGCTGGCTGTGAATGTCAGATGTGCTGGGTGGCACTGATTCACCCTGACATGATCGCCCTTGCTGTGTCGTATCGATAGGAGCTGTTTGTAATTGACATTTAACTGCTTGTTGTAGTGATTAATGAGTGACGCCTGCTGCCATGATGAAATCATATACAGAAAAATTGCAACTGACCATTAAATAATGAACCAGCACCTCTGATTGAGCATGTGGCAGTGCACCTCACAGTACTTTAAACTTTGAACTTAAAGTTTTTATTGTTATGAGAACATATGAATGCATTACCCTCACTATTTGGAAATAATCCCTTCAAAGTGCCAGCGTTCCCTCTATGCTGATAGTTTAGTGACCTGTGACTAATATCTTATCGCCAAGTCCAAAGAATTATGGCGGCTTTATTCTCGGTCACTGCTGAAGTCTGTTTCTAAAGGAAGAACATTTTCATCCATGTTTAGAGTCAATTGAAAGCTGAACCATTTACAATAGTTTACGGTTCAGTGATCAGACGCTTCTGGGACCGTTCCAGCTGAGAGGTGCATGGTGATAATGGGCTGTATGCATTAGCGGGGTTATGATTTTGTTTTGAGTATAGTGCTTATTGACTGTGTTGTGAGAGGATGTTTCACCTGCATTGAGTTTTATATATTCATATTCACACTCTCCCTGAATTACATCACAATTTGCTATGTCTGCGGTGACTGTTAGAACTTTATTGCTATGCTCAAATCAAGTTGGGTGACACTATGTCACAAGATGCAACTTATATCATTTACTGGACTGGACATTAACTGTGAAGTGTTATTTTCTGCTGTATTAATTGACTTAGTTTGTGTTTGTCCAGCACTTGGGAATGCACAGAGAATCTCCTTTGTCTATGTTGTTTGTTGTTGTTCTTTGTCTATTGTTTCAGTCTTGGATTAGCCAAAGTTTCGAATACTGAAGTCAGTGCATTTTAAAGGAATCCATTTGCTCGTTTAACACAGCGTTTAACACAATAGTGCCCTGCAGACTGTTCACAAAGCTGAGGGATCTGGGACTTAACAGCCGTCTGTGTGCATGGGTGTTGGACTTCCTCACTGGCAGAACTCAGGTGGTGAGGGTGGGCAGGTGCTTCTCCAACAGCATCACCATCAACACAGGAGCACCTCAGGGATGTGTCCTCTCGCCACTGCTCTACTCCCTCTACACTTCAGACTGTGTGGCCACCCATGGCTCCAACACCATTGTGAAGTTTGCTGACGACACAGTGGTGTTGGGTGCCATCTCCAACAATGATGAGATGGCCTACATGGATGAAGTGAAGAATCTGGCATCGTGGTGCCAGGACAATCACCTCCAGCTGAACGTCAGCAAGACCAAGGAGCTGGTGGTGGACTTCAGAAGGGGTCAGCACAGAGACTACAAGCCCATTATCATCAATGGAGCTCCAGTGGAGAGGGTGCAGTCCTTCAAGTATCTTGGTGTCCACATCTCCTCAGACCTGACATGGGCTGCCCACATTCAGGTCCAGACCAAAAAGGCTAGGCAGCGCCTGTATCACCTACGACAACTGAGGAAGTTCAGGGTCTCTCCAAAGATCCTCAGGATTTTCTATACAGGCGCTGTGGAGAGCATCCTCACACAGAACATGACATCGTGGTTTGGGAACAGCTGTGTGAAGGACCAAAAAGCTCTCCAGAGAGTGATCCGTACAGCAGAACGCTGCTGCAGGACTGCTCTCCCCCCGCTTCAGGACACCTACACCAGGAGATGCCGGACTAGAGCAGCGCAGATACTGAAGGACCCGTCCCATCCTGGCAACAAACTGTTCCAACTTCTGCAATCTGGTAGAAGGTTCCGCATCTTCCGGGCAAGGACAGAGAGACTCAAGAGGAGCTTCTATCCCCAAGCCATCCGTGCCCTAAACACACACACCCGCCCTCTCACATCATCTATAATTGACTGAGACAGGACTCTTCCAGACACTAAACCAAGGCACAATGTACATTTCAATTCCTTTAATTTTAAATATGTTTATATTGTCTATCCTGTAAAATAGTCAGATGACTATTCATATTAATGTACAGAATTCACCTGCTTGCTGCTACTACTGCACATTCACCCAGTGTATATACCACAAAAAAAAAAAAAAAAAACACCCAGCACGCCCCTGCGGGCGGTTTATCCTTCAAGCTCGGGTCCTCTACCAGAGGCCTGGGAGCTTGAGGGTCCTGCGCAGTATCTTAGCTGTTCCCAGGACTGCGCTCTTCTGGACAGAGATCTCCGATGTTGTTCCTGGGATCTGCTGGAGCCACTCGCCTAGCTTGGGAGTCACCGCACCTAGTGCTCCGATTACCACGGGGACCACCGTTACCTTCACCCTCCACATCCTCTCGAGCTCTTCTCTGAGCCCTTGGTATTTCTCCAGCTTCTCGTGTTCCTTCTTCCTGATATTGCTGTCATTCGGAACCGCTACATCGATCACTACGGCCATCTTCTTCTGTTTGTCTACCACCACTATGTCCGGTTGGTTAGCCACCACCATTTTGTCCGTCTGTATCTGGAAGTCCCACAGGATCTTAGCTCGGTCATTCTCCACCACCCTTGGGGGCATCTCCCATTTTGACCTCGGGACTTCCAGGTTATACTCGGCACAGATGTTCCTGTACACTATGCCGGCCACTTGGTTATGGCGTTCCATGTATGCCTTGCCTGCTAGCATCTTGCACCCTGCTGTTATGTGCTGGATTGTCTCTGGGGCATCTTTACACAGCCTGCACCTGGGGTCTTGCCTGGTGTGATAGACCCCAGCCTCTATGGATCTTGTGCTCAGAGCTTGTTCTTGTGCTGCCATGATTAGTGCCTCTGTGCTGTCTTTCAGTCCAGCTTTGTCCAGCCACTGGTAGGATTTCTGGATATCAGTCACCTCCTCTATCTGCCGGTGGTACATACCGTGCAGGGGCCTGTCCTTCCATGATGGTTCCTCGTCTCCCTCCTCTTTCTTGGGTTTCTGCTGCCTGAGGTATTCACTGAGCACTCGGTCAGTTGGGGCCATCTTCCTAATGTATTCTTGGATGTTCGTTGTCTCATCCTGGACTGTGGTGCTGACACTCACCAGTCCCCGGCCCCCTTCCTTCCGCTTAGCGTACAGCCTCAGGGTGCTGGATTTGGGGTGAAACCCTCCATGCATGGTAAGGAGCTTTCTTGTCTTTATGTCAGTGGCTTCTATCTCCTCCTTTGGCCAGCCTATTACCCCAGCAGGGTACCTGATCACGGGCAGGGCGTACGTGTTGATGGCCCGGATCTTGTTCTTACCATTCAGCTGACTCCTCAGGACTTGCCTGACCCTCTGCAGGTACTTGGTGGTTGCAGCTTTTCTAGCGGCCTCTTCATGGTTCCCATATATATATATATATATATATATATATATATATATATATATATATATATATATATATATATATATATATATATATATATATATATAATGTTTTTCCTCTACACCCCCCCCCCCCCCCCCCAATTTTTTTGCACATGTCGAGGAGCGTGTCAGGCTACATTTCACTGTGTGTTATACTTGTATAACTATGCATGTGACAAATAAAGAACCTTGACCTTGACCTTGCTCCAGTCTGCTTTATGTACCTGATTCGTCCTTTTCTCTGATATTGGTTTAAAATTAACTCCTTGCTATGGTCATGAGGGCTTATAAACACTAGGTTCTTTCTAGGGAAAGTGAGCTTTCAGCAGCTGGAGTTAAAATGGCTTGTTTCAGATAAAGCATTTACTAACTGGATGCCTAAAAGGTCAGCATAAGACGAGTCCATAATTAAACACATAAGAGGTGGAAATGAACATAATGGTTCTCCTTTAGCATGTAAAACAGGACTTAAAAGCTAGCCTGAAATGACAAACTCTAGCCTTTGGATTTGTAGGAAGCCCCCTGGCACTGCAACCAGCCTAGAAACATTTTTATGTATAATGTTAATAAAAACAAACCTTGTGATTTTCTGTTTTTATTGTGGAGGGGATTACTCAGAATAAATATACTGCAGGCATATATTAAGTTAGGCAAATGAACAGAATTTTTCCTAATATGTTCCTAATAGGAATTGAAAGCTGGATCACTCCTACTAGTTGCATTTCCAGATTGGGAGGTCAGAATACCTCCATCAAACTTGACTTAAAAAAAATCCAAAGTGGGTGCTTTGAGCACCAACTGTTTGAAAGATGAGTGATTTTTTTGTTTTTGTTTTAGACCTTCTTGTTCATTGAAGACTCTCTGTGAAAATGTTACTACAGCACATCAGTACTCTGTAATGTGTTGTTATCAGCTGGTATTTCTAACAATGATAACCTGGCAGCTTGGATATAACGTCATTGCCACCTCTGTTTTCAAAGTAAATGGATCACAGATTTATATTAAAACAAGCCAGTATTGATCTTCTCATCTATCTCTTGACAGGAAAGAGGATGTTAAATGTGTCCTTTATCAGTCTTTATACTCTCATGCTAAGGACCAAAACAGTGTTCAAGGGCTATAAACTATCCATCCAGTCAATTTTGAGATATGGAGCCAGCTGTCATGGGTGAGGCAGGATACACTGTGGACAGGTCGTTAGCTTGTCGCAGGGCTAATACACAGAAACTGACCATTCAGTCTCACATTCACACATCCGGTCAGTTTAGAACAACCAATTAATAATCCAATGCATGTCTTTGGGCCGTGGGAGGAAGCCAGATTACCCAGAGAGAGCCCACACAAGCATTGGGAGAACATGCAACATGCACAAAAAAAAGGCCTAAGCCTGGATTTGGACCAGGGACCTTCTTTTTACAATAAGAAGATCCACTCGGCCACTGGCTGCCAATTCTAAAAGGCGGCCTTTTCCCTAAACCAATCAAAGAGCAAGTAAAACTGTGTCTGATAACAAAAACAAGGTGAAAAAATTTAATGAAAAGGGTACTACAGAGGGCACAAACCCCAGCTTCCTGGGTTAAAGTGTTGTGACTTTAACATTCATGCCATGGATGAATGCACAGAGGTAGGCCTCTGCTGCCTCAGTCTGGGTGATAGGTTAAAACTTTCCATCTGGCTACTGTCATTCCAAAAACCAATGAGTAAGAGTGCATTTGCATTCATATGTTTCTGCAGAGCCAAAAAGAAGGAGACACAGTGTTTTGGTACTTTTTGATTTGCAAATTAATTTACCGGGTTGAAAAGGGTCGACTAAATCACCACTGCAGATATGTTTGTTGAACCCAATCAGCCTCGTAGTGCAGCACCAACAGTGATCCAGGTAAATAGGTTAAAATAAGAGACCAAGAAAGAGCAAGGGAGGTTAACATTTTGATGTGAGACTGGGTTGTTTGAGTGTAAGTGAGGTTCCTATCTCCAAGGAAGACTTATTTTTGGGTTTCTTAGCATTGAATGACATAACTGAGGGAATCAAGAGCCATTTAAGTGATGCGGGGAAGCTGTTTTAGCTGATCAGAAAATCTCAAAGACCAGCAACAGCATAAAAAAACATTAGTCTGTCCCTTATCTGCACTGTTACTGTGTCTTTACTGTACTGTACTGTTCCAGTTACTGTAAATTGATACATTTTCTATGCTGGTTACCATTCTGTGATAGGGTTCCCATTCTCTTTATTACACTCTGATAAGATCCTCCTCTTTTATTGTGCAGTGATAGGGGCTATTAGTTCAGCTGGCTGCACACTGCAGCGTTTGGACAGGAGTTTGCCCCAATTAGGTTGACCTGTACTTATGAAGAGGACATGCAGTGAAAACTCCACATTGCGGTTTTCTCTTGACACAGAGTTAAAATTTTGAGTGGGATCACAATGTCTCTCCTTAATTAGCTGAAGAAATGTGGACAAATCTAAAGAGCGAGTCAAGGTCTCAAGAGAGGCGCAAAAAAATGCAACAAAATACCAGATTGCTGCATTAGCATTTGTAACAAATGACCTCAAACCTCATTTATCTTCTTCTTGTTCCAGCTTGGGTAACATTAATATTTCATGTGAAAATTTACTTTTTTTAAAAAAAGAAAAAAAAGAAGAAGTTTCTGACCTTTAACTTGCTATTATTTGACTTTTACTATATCGCTGCTCATTAGTATTGTATCACTGTGTATAATTAAAGCGGGCTGACAATTATTTTTTAAGCCCGACTGTCCCTATATAAAGAGCTTTGTTCCTTCTCTTTGTGTTGCAGAGTTTTGCAGAGAACACCATGAATGAGCTGCTGGGCTGGTACGGTTATGACAAGGTGGAGCTGAGAGACTCTGACAGCCTGGAAATAGGGGAGACACCACAGCACATCTCTGTCCTCAAAGGTATACAGCTTTAGTGGAAAATATGATCAGATCATGTTTCATGATCTGATCATACAGGCATGTTGTTTCTGTGTTAACAGGCAAGCCTTATTATGGAGCCATCAGCAGATTTCTGTACTTACTTTTGTCCTTACTGGATTTTGGTGCCATATAAATAAAACTGAATTGAATTCAACTGAAATCTAGTCAATATAACCAATATAGCCTGAATATAAATGATGGGTGTAATCTCTGGTTTCTGTGGTCCCTTTCTAAATACCTAACTTTACTTTATTTCCTGATTTTCTGGAGAGGTCCAGTTCAGTGAGCAAACAGCTGGTGAGCAAATCACCTTACACTCAAAGTGTCTTTGCCCCTAATTCAATTCAATTCAATTTAATTCAATTCAATTCAATTCAATTCAATTCACTGCCAAATTACAACAACAGTCGCCTCAAGGTGTTTTATATTTTAAGGTAGAGACTCTACAGTAATCCAGAGAAAACCCCCAACAATCCGCTCACTCTCTACGAGCAAGCATATGGCAACAGTGGGGAGGAAAAACTCCCTTTCTATAGGAAGACACCTCTAGCAGAACCAGGCTCAGGGAGGCGTGGCCATCTGCCACAACCAATTGGGGATGAGGGGAGGGAGACAGGACAAAATACTCTTCCCTGTGGAAGAGAGCCAGAGATTAATAATAAGTAATGATTCGAATTCTGTATAAGTGAGTGAAATAGTTGAGTGAAGAAGAAACACACAGTGCATTATGGGAAGTCTCCATTAACCTAGGGCTATAGCAGCATAATTAAAAGACGATTTACCCGTGATTTGATCCAGCATTAATTATATGCTTTATAAAAAAGGAAAGTTTTAAGCCTATATAGAGTTTTACAAGGCTGTAAACAGGTTTATTTTAGCTTTCAAATCATACTTTTAAGGATTTCATCCTATTGGAACTGAGTCGCCTTTGGAGCCAGCCTCAATTGGCCACTAGAGGAACTGCAGTTTTTGGCACTTCCACTTTGGCTGCTTTTTAATGGGTTGTCATATTTACAAGATGTTTAAACTCTTTTAATGTCTTCTGAATATCTACTTGCCAAATCTTTTGTGCAGCATAATTTTTTAATCTGCTACATGTGCTCAGAGCTGAATAACTTTGTAAACTTTTAACTGCTGTTTGGTGCTGTGCAGGTTGTGCACTTTAGGTTTAATGCAGCTTGTTCAACCTGCTGCAGCCTGAAAAGAGAAATCACACTAAAACAAACATTAAAGTTGTACGTTTACAACCAAAACAATGAGCTGAGTGATGCTACGTCAGTTGATTTCAGAGAGGTCTGGATTTAACTTAAAATCCAGTCATTTTTGAGTATTTTTGCTTCTACATTGGTGGAAAATATTGAGTCATAATTTAGGTGAATCCTGGGCATTTACACTCAGAGTATTTGCAGCAAATGCTGCTCATTAGTTGGTCAGTAAATGCTTTATTTTACTTAACTTTTCCCATCTAGAAAACTCGTTGCCAAAAATCCCAGCTTCAACAGAGAACAGTGAAGGCTCTCCGGATCGAGCCAACAGCTTTCATTCGTTGCCAGCCTCCAGGAACGGACTCACAGAGACCTCCACCACGCCGTCCACCTCCACGCCCAGCACCAAGGAGCATGGCAACCTGCCCATCATGGTCCCCATGATCCCTCCGCCACTGATCAAGCCCCCTGCAGGTACAGAGCACTAATGCCATTTTGGAGAGATTAATGCAGCAGATTAATTGATAAAGTAGTTTAGACTTGCATGTAAGTATGCATGCATGCATGTCCTTGATTTTTCAAGAGCAGTAAAACGTGATGCCTTCTAGAAATAGGAAAAAACAGTTTAAAAGTTGGCACACCAGCCACATCACAGCTTGTGTAGAAAGTTACAACTGTTTTCTGCTTTTATGTTATGAGGAAGGTTACTTATTAAATTTGCAAAAAGATCAAGGTCATTTTCAACCCATCGCTGATTGCTAATATATTCACTCAAATGCCTGAAAGCAAGCAAACACACACACACACACACACACACACACACACACACACACACACACACACACACACACACACACACACACACACACACACACACACACACACACACACACACACACACACACACAGAACAGTTGTGTCTCCAGTCTGAAAGAAGAAATGTCATAGACTTAAACCACACCTGCTTTCCAGACAGACCGGGTTGCAATGAAGATACCTAAATGCTGATTCTCCAGCACTTAGCATGGAAACTCAGGATTTATGCAGCTATGAAGGTTTCGGTTTGTGCAATGGTCTGAAAGCCTTCATATCAGAGCAGAGGCAGGCGACTAATGAGCTAGCTACCTGCTGTACACCTTGTTTTTCTCCACCTGCCCAAGTGTCAATATTACCCCATCAAGTCTCTGAGGAAATGTCCACGTTACTCGGCCAGACAGAGGGCTTCATTATCCCTTGCGTCTGCTGTGGACAGGAGGCTGGTACGCCCCGGCGAAGGGAGCAAGCCTCCTTGGCATCGCCCAAGAGGAGTCCCCGCTGGCCCTGCCTAGGCGGGGAAACAGATGGTGCGGTCCCACTTAAAGCCCACCAGCACCAACTAACTACCCGGCCAACACCTCCCTCAACTCCCCCACCCTCCACCTCCACACATACACTGAATTATTCATGTGCCCCCGCAAAATCCGACAAAGGACCTTTTGAGGTGCAGGTACGGCGAATGACGGTGGCATTTAGTACGGAGGCTGCATAATTACTGGCATGTTTTTTTTCCCTGCTCATGCAGATGTGAGTGTTTTCAGATGAGCTTGTAGGATGTGCCAGGATGTGGGAAGGCGAAAACAACTCCACCTCAAGATGTCTCTTTGTGTGAAAATGTTGAGATACTGTGAAAGATGTTGTGATTTCATATTGGCCTTCGATCCTGATCATTATGCTGCGGTGCATGCATTTTTTCGAGCAACGTACAAACCCTGATCCACCCACTCAGTCAGCTTAGAATTAAGATATTTTGTCTTTTTTCTCTAATCGCTGCAGTGGGCAGCTATTCAGATAGACACAAAAAGGCAGAGAGAGTATAGGAATGAGAGCAGAGGGGAAGCTAAGCTATAAAATATGCATGTTGGGTCTGCTATGCTGTCTTTAGTGCCCCAGGGAGTTATTCCTTTAATTGTGAGTTAGTCTTTACTTAAAATCTGATGGCCCTGTAGATCCATTAAGCTCCACAAGAGGTGAAAAGCCTGGCCAGCGTGCGATAGGGAGGTGAACAGAGGTGAAAGACTAATGGGCCTGCGTTTTTTCGCCCTCACACCCGCGTATAGTCATAATGTGATAATTGAGAGATACTGGAGGGAATCTCGGAGGATCTCTCTCATTTCAGCAGCAGCGGCACTAAAAGCCCGCAGCTCATCATCAGCAGTCACAGTTTACCGCAGAAGAGGCATTTCGCTGTCACTGAGGGTCTGTTAAAATAATTTGTTGACCACACAGCAACGCGGCAGCTGCATGCAATACAATTACATTCACGGTTAAACAAGGGAATACATTTGTTGTTGTCATAAACATGATTTCGAGAATTAAAAGGGGAATGTGAGGGGGTCAGCTGCAGCTGTACTGTTTCATTTTCCTTATTTTCTGTCATATATAGTGTAACAATGCTTGGTGCTCATATTAAACACGCCAAACAGCATATATCCTGGAGTCCTATGAGCCAAAAGCTCAGGCTTCAGAATATTCTTAACCCTCCTTTTTGTTCTCTATGCTTGCATCTAAATGATGTCATAGAGATGTGATTTTTCTAATATGATTGACTGATTATGATTGATTTCTAATGATAACTGTGAATGCAGTAGCTCTACTCACCAGCAGTTCAAGTCATCAGTTTGCGAGAGGCAGCCAATCAGTAGAAAGTTAGCCTTAATGGGAAAGGAGCTAAATCAGCTTCAGCCAGAGAATGAACTAATGTGCTGCTCCGAGGCTCTGTATGAGATAAACGAGAACTATTTTGAACTATGAATTATGCAAAGCTACTCTACTAGAGTCCAAGAATAACAATACCTAGAAATTACCATAACGGGTCCCCTTTACCAGACAGATGAGCCCTGGATACCTTTTAAAAATCCTTTTTTAAAAATCTTTTTTATCCCAGAATAAGCAGAAGTCAAGATCACTATATCTCACTGTAAACTGTGGTAGGCCGTTAAATGTGGCCTAAATCCACACACTTAAAATAATACTTTATTTTTATTTATGAGTCAGTCCCAGAACAGAAATTTTCATTATGTGCTAATATAATGTAAAAATGCTGCATACTACTGTAATTATCACTATGTAGCACCTTAATTCTGCCTGTTATTTTTTATCCCCATGTGGCCTACATGTCCCTGCCTCTACTATTTGTTTTTTAGCCCCAATGGGGCTCAAACAAAACATCCTGAAACAGTCTACACTGCAAATAATAACAAAGTCAGAAAGTGAATTTCACTTGTAGCACTCAGGACAACTTACACAACTGCTATTTCAACATGAAAACTACCACTAACTAGATAAAAGGCAAATTCAATTCAGTCTCATTTATATGGCACCAAACCAGAAAAATGATCACCTCAGTGTGCTTTTTATTGTATGCTAAAGACCCTACAATATTAAAAAGGAAACCCCAACAATCAGATGACCACTTATGAGCAAGAACTTGTAACTAACGTCAGGCTCAGCTGGGGGAAGTCATCTGCCACAAACCGGTTGGGGGTGAGGAGAAAGTGAAGTGTCAAACACATGCCTGATCAAACTTCTCTACAAAGGTCAGATCTGCAGTTTATTATTTCAGCTTGTTGAATTGCAGTTATGCATCATATCTGCTGTCTGTGCAGTTAGAAAGCCTCGTCTCTAAATGAATTGTTACATGCAGTTTGTTTGCAATTGATATTGCAGTTGCTGTGATGGACGGATAGAGAAGATCCAGCCACACTCATATATGAAAAGATAAGCTCTAATCTGACCATGATTCACTGCATCGCTCACAGTTAGATCATGCGGCCTGTGGTGCAGTAAAGCATTATACAAAGCTGATTTATTTTTACATGTTTATTGACTCTTATAAAAGTCTGCTGCTGATCTCAGTAAATGGAAATGGATGTCCCCTTCCCAGTGTGGATACAAGAGGGCGACACACTGCAGACAGTGCTCTGCAGGAAATGCAGAAAAAAAGTAACATCAAACAGATTGTTTTCTTCTACTAATCTACTGTGGTGTCATTTTCATTCATTCGTCCTTTAAACTGACAGTATTTTTGTGCTGTTGCATACTAGGAATATAGCGCATATTAATGTCATTTAAAAAAATATATATTACAATGTTATTGTAAACACTGTGGTTATATTTTTAAGGGCTGAACTCCATTAGTTAAAGTGTATAAATGTTACAATGAGAGCAGTAATAAATTCTAAGTATTCCATAAGGCTTCAGAGTATGTAGGATTTTTCTGGCTCCTGAATTATTTTTCTGAGGGGGGAGAAAAAATATCCCACACACCATCCAAATGTGAACGGTGAAAGGGTTCAAAGAAGCCAAACTAGTCTTTGTTACCAGGCTGTAAGCATGTTTATTTCTCTTGTAAGGTTCAAGATTGACTCACTTCTGTGAGACATTAGAGGAACTGCACTTCCATGTTGGCTTTGTTTCTTGCGTGTCCGCTTGGAGAGAGCGTAGTCGGCAACACACATAACCCAGAAGTGGTACCTTGAATAGCGCTTTTCTACTATAAGTGAGCACTCAAAGCAAACCTTATGCATCGAGTGACACACATTCACTTTTTTCCTGTACATAAGACCAACAACCTTCTGAATGGTACCGTACTGTACAAAGTCCCAGAAGTTCCGATTTCTTCCTGTCTAGATTTCAAATGCTACACATTTCAAAATGAAGACATATCAGTGTGGATACAGCCCAAAGTGTGCCTGTTTATTTAGCAGTTAACAGACATCCTATAGCTCCAGTCTTTGCTGAAACACCATAACCTTAATCTTGTTGTGAACCTGTAATGTGAATATATGTTTATCACAGCGACTGTCCTTGTGGGCTAAATTTGTATATGTATTCAGTTTTTCCCCTCATGTTTTTTAATTTTGTTCTTTTTCTTCCTTTCCTCTGCCCTAAAAGTGCTCTCGTCATGAATAATTTGGGAATTACAAAAATAAAAATAAAGTGTGGTTTCACATTAGGTTTTACTGTTTATATGGAGATGGTGGAAATCAGGCTTGTGTAACACGGAAAACTTTTAACTCATGTGTTCCATTTGTGTGAAACACGCCTCACCAAACTTACACCTTTGATGGCACAAACTATCAAGAGGACGCTACACCTCACAGAGACTCCTGCGTCATCTTCAGCAGCAGCAGAATACATGCTTTTGTCCCTTCAAGTTCTCTAATACCCACAGAGCACAGCCATAAACAAGCATTTTCCCATATCCCAGGCTCATCCGTTGTGGCTACATTTATCCATGGCAGGGCTTCATTATAAATCCTGCAGTGGTTTTGTGGCTTGAGTCTTGAAAAGTTTTATCCAGTTGAGCAGCTGGGCTTCATCAGTGGAATTAATGCCTTTATGGTTTGTGTGTTTAATACGTGTAGTTGCATACTTTGTCCCTGCTGTGCACTTTTTACCTTCCATACAGGATAGGTTGTAATCAGTATCAGGCTCACTTTGATTACAGAATTTGAGAATTGTACCACAAGGTTATTTTATTGGACATCGTATTAGAATATAGTAAAAGCCCTTGGTGTAAAGAGCACATCATAATGCTCATTTCATTACCTCTCCTTTTCTCTGTAGACGAGGATGCGTCCAATGTGCAGATCATGTGCGCCTGGTGCCAGAAGGTCGGCATCAAGCGCTATTCTCTGAGCATGGGGAGTGAGCTGAAGAGCTTCTGCAGTGAGAAATGCTTCGCTGCCTGCCGCAGAGCCTATTTTAAGAGAAACAAGGTAACATCCCTTCCTTGTCAACAGCTTGACTCTTTAATATGATGTATTTTAGACACTTTTCAGAGACTTTGTGTTACAAATCTACTGGTGAGACCCAGAGAAGAAAGTGAAATCCCCTCCCCCCAACAAATATCGCGATAGGTCTGCAATTGTTAGTATGATAGGAATGGTTACTGGGTATAGTGTGAATTGGTTTAATAGTGGTCATCATCTCAGAATGTGTACATGTTCCACTCTGAACAATACTGATGCTTGGTCAGGGTACCAACCCCCCCCCCCCCCCTTTAGCCTCATTTTCTCACAGTATCATTTCTCCTTAAAGTGAACTAAAATTTGAAGAAAATGTGTATTTCCTGGCCAAGTGGTTGCTAGAGGTTGCTAGCAGTCACCATGAAATCTTAGACTTACCCCTATTCCTGCAGGCTTAGAGTGACATCCTTAATAACTGTTAGTCGTTAGGAAAAACAGTGTTTTTCACAGCCATTTGGCAAGTGGTTGCTGGAGGTTGTTGGTGGTCACAAAGAGATTTACTGTGCTGCACTGAAAACCTCTTCAGTAGTTTTTGCAGGTTGCATGGTAAAAGATGCCAACTTGTTTGCAAGCACTAAACTACTTGCAAGCATTAATGAAACTGCAAACTTCTTCAAAGTAAAAGTTACCCTTTTAAATTAAAACATTTTACTTTGATAGAAAATCTTCTCCATTTCAGTTTTGGTGCAGCAGTTTTTGTTACTAATTTCCCCCAGCGACTGCCAGCAACATTTTGCCAACAGGCTGAGGAATAAACACTTTTCCCTAGCAACTGGAGGTTGCCAGAAGTTTACCAACCAGTCTCCTGGCCTGTATGACTTGCAACCTAACATCTTGATTCTATTCACACATTATGTATCTGTTTTACTGTTAGAAGCAGAGTATCAGCAATTAATATGGTTCCCAAAAACTAGAATATCACCCATCAAGCCTTTCATCTTATTAACACACCATATTCTGCCGTATGTGAAAAGCTTCATCTTATCAACCTAAATTGTGACTTGGTGCAACAAAAGGTTAAATCTTGTTTAAAAATGGCACATTTTTGGCTACAAACCACATTAGCAATTATCAAAGTTGTTATTGTGTTGCCATCCCTCCCCCTCCAGTTACTGTAGTTAAATACTCTCCTTTCTCTCTTGTACCAAAGCTTGGATTTATAAGGAATTATACCGTGAGTATGATGTTTTACTCTCCTGCTTGTCTGTCCTAAAATCATTCAAACATAATCACTCTTCAAGCACTGCACTGAAGCAGGAACCATAGGGGAGCACTTAGACTACGTCTCTTCATTTCAGTTAGTGAGATTCAAATTTTTTTTTTATGACACTTTTTCCCCAAAGCATGACAATCAAATTGAGCCTTGCATCTACTGTACTGTTGTATGTTTTTAATTTTTTACCTTTGACACTTCAGCTCATTTGCTTTCATAGCGAGTTTGTAGTTTTCATTGTACTGAATGTTGATTCTGTTGATGTCAAGGAGTCTGACGTGGTGAATCCTCGCAGGGGAATATGTGACAGTTACAAAAAGCTATGAGTCTTTATATCAGATCAAAACGCTTCTTTTGAACTGGTTTTATTTTGATGTCTGAGCTCCAGAGGAGGTCAGAAAAAAAGCACGTACAGGTATGTGTCACGCGGTATGCAGCAAAGTAGGCGAGGCAGCTTCATATCAATCAGAGCTCAATCAGAGAGGCTGTAAACAGGACATCAAATACAAGATTCATCGCTGTGAAGGAAGCCCCCTGCTATGAATCAGTGGGAGGGGGCCTTGTGTGAAATTATCCAGAAATGAAAGGCAGTTTATGTAAAGTGTACATATACATCAAAGAAACAGAGTTAATAGAAAATATAGTTTGCACACGCCCCATATAATACATTTTGGAGGCCTCGGTAGGTTTTGTAATTCCGGAATATCTCCTCTGTCAGACTGCTCAAAAGAAAATGTCCAAAATACAAATTTAAATCTTACTTTACACTTTGGAGGTTTATGCAAATTAGTGCATGTTTAATGAGATTAGACCACATTTGCAAATGTAACCTTCAAGTGACCAAGTGGAGTCATTTATGATCCCGGTTGTATAGTTATATGTGCTGTTGTGAAACGATTCCTGACGTGACTTTGTCAGTCTATTGTCAGCTCACTGGTGTGGCAAAGATACCGGAAAGTCGTGTGAGGTCATTTATAGCCCAGGAAATACATGCACTAAAAAAAAACTATTGTAATACTCCACTTCTGATCACTACACTGTAATCTTTTGCAGTGAACTCTGGATAACAGACTGTGAGTAGAAATATCTACAGCTGCAGGAGGAGCAGTAGATCTCCCTTGAGGTAGATAATTAATAACCAAAGCGATGTTAAAAACTGCTTAATTTTATAAAGCCTTTGCATAAAAAAGGCTGAAAATCAAAATCATTGCATTAGAACATTTTAGAGCATGAGTCATGGATAAAGTAAACAAAGGCGTGAATGAAATATAATGAGACTGTAAAATCACTCACTAATACACACTCACTGGCTACTTTGTTAGGTTGAATTGATCGTTATTGCAAATCTCTAATCAACCAATCACATGCAAGTAATTCAGTTCATTTAGGTAAGCAGACATAATCAAGACGACCTTCTGAAGTTCAGGCTGAGCATCAGAATGGGGAAGAAAGGTGATTTAAGTTACTTTAAATGTGTTAAAGCCAGGTGGGCTGGTATGATCATTTCTCATATTGGTGACTTACTGGGATTTTCCCACATGAGCATCTCTATTGTTTACAGAGGATGGACCGACGGTTTTCTGATTAATGGAGTAATGAGAAGGGAAAGGTCTCAATTCAATTCTGTTAAAACCTTTAACTCTAGTATGTTTACAAAATTAAACAATTTGGACTTCATCCAAAATGTCGATATATGTTCTGGAAAAGTACACACATCAGGTAAATGTTGGCTGTTTACGTTTCCAATATACAATATACAAGACTAATGAGCTCTGCATTACATTCTGACCTTATCAATGACATTTTTGAACAAAGCGGAGCTGAAATGTATTGTGATGTGTGTTGAGAACAAATACAAAGAAGCAGCAGTAGTCTTTCCACTTCTCTGCCAGCTCTCCCCATTAACCTGCTCCAGACTTCTGACAGAAATTTTCAAAGCATGTCGTACGAGTGCGGTGACAGCTCCTCGTGCAAGTAATAGTTTTAGAAAAGTTCAGACTTTAAAACTCAAAGTGAGGGGAGGGATAATATTAGTCTTGGAAAAAATCTTTTACATTACGAGTTCTCACAGTCAGCCTGTTGTTCTGCTGATGCTTCAACATGCCCTTGATTATAATAACAATACTATTATACACTAATATTGTACATTTCTACCCCTCAGCTGCAAAATGATTCATCAGTGCAATCAGTCGGCTGCTTCTTCAAAAACACTTCATGAACTCGACCGCTTGATGCGATAACATTTAATTAAGTATTCCACTTTAGCCTAACAAAGCACACAAGCCTCTTCTGATATTTGGCCTGTTAAAAATTAAAGGCATGTTTTGTATGGAAGTCAATTTCTGCCAAATGAATAACAAAAGAGGCAATATCTCAACGTCCAACTTTAAGCTTAAAGTTTAAGTTCTGCATGACTTTTAAACCCAGACTCTGCGTTATTTATTGGTTTATTTTATATGATGTAACTCATATAATCAGGAACATTTAAAGCTCCCAATAATATGAAAAAACAAAATAAAAACCCCAAACAAAACAAATTTCCAAGATATTTCTCAAGAAATACCTCTGAAAGACCACAGCTTGGCCTCCTAGTTTACTACTTACAGTCCTACTTACAAGGCTATGAACTGATATTAAAGTAAAGGACAAACCAACATAAAGTGCTTTAGTAAGGTGCTGCAGCATTAAATGCTTGCAGAACAGCATCAATGCACATTGGCAATTATTATGCAAGTTTTGGGAACTCTACTACTGGAGTGCCAACCCAATATCTTTCACAGGTATTCATTTAGATTGAGATCTTGTCTCTTTAAACTGTCCATTGAATCCTCGTGCTCTAAAGATGGGTGGCTTTGTAAGTTTGTAAGTGATGACTCAAATTGGGATAAAAATATATCATCGTAGGACAAAAGCAATGACTCAACACTACTTTATGACCTTTTCCTTTAACACGTACTCACCACCAACGCATGGAGAGTCAGTTCACTAGCGATGCCTTTTAAGGATGCTCAAATATCATTACAGACTGCATCTAAAGAGTGCTCCTCAATTTTTTATGGTAGCCAGTTCCATAGACACCAATGCTAGTGGTTCTAACTTTGGGGTGAGCGTTTCTGTGATGGAGATCCAAGTGTGGCACTAGGTCCAATAATATTCAGCTTTTTTGTTCAGTGGAAATGTATTGTATGTTGGAGGTTATAAGTGGACCCATCCAAAACAAAATCCACTACAAGATTAAGTTGTTTCCATGAGTACTTGAGTACTAATTAGCAAAACTGAAAGTACGTGCGATGCCTGGTTAGCCAGCCTGTTTCTATAGTTTTCCAGGTAGATAAACAATAAATGTGTAGCTGTCGTCTTTTGTTTGGCAGTTAAGTAGCCAAATCTAGAAAATAAATCTTGCAGCTGTCATAGTAAAATCCAACCTAATGTAGCACGCATTATTACTTTATAAATGCTGATTTATGGATATTTTTAAATCTTAAGCTGTGCATGTCACAGTTAAGGGTTTTTGCTGAGCACTTTTCTCTTATCTTTGCAGCAGCAGAGAAAAAAATATACAAACATAGTCAGTTATGTCATGTGTAGTTTGGTGCACATCATGCGTAGTTTATGGTAATATGTTCATTTATATACATACAGCGTGTTCTCAGCCAGTCAGACATGTTGGGAAAAGGCCTGCTCTACCACAGCAGCTCAGATTCTATATTTTGTCTGGCTCTTGCACATTCATGCAGGTCATTTGTGTAAATGATACCCATGTGTTTCTTTTCTCATGCACCCACAAGGTTGGCCACAACAACACAGCCTCCAGGCTTTTTTTTCCTGCTTAAAAAAAATGTCATGGCTTGAAAAAAAAGAGTATCTTATGTCTACGTGTGCTTTGGCTGGAGGAGCGGAGACATGGGGGAAGGAGAGGGGGGATGCAGGGGGTGGGCAGCGGCTCTGGCATTATGTTGCATGAAATATCTTCAGCTGCCTCATCCATGAAACCCAATCCCCTCCTAGGGTGACTATGGCTGCTGCTTTCTCACATCTCTACATAACTCCACATTCTGTAGTGCCTATTTGAGTGTGGCGAAAGATGATTGATAGTTTAACTCGGGCTAATCACTTATGTGCCTGTTTACTGTGCGCCTTAAGCTCCTGGATTAGTTTGTATGGAAGGTGCAGCTTCCTCCCCGCTCGTAGCACTCAATTATTCTGTCTGTCACCTCACACTGTCTGCTCACTTTCATTCTCTTTTTGACCATTCGCTATTGATTCAGAGGCACCACTTGGCTCTTTTTCTTGTTTGGTAATTCGCTGCAACCTAGTCCCTTCCCCGTGCGCACATTATGGCGGTTTGCGTGGTGTACGCTGCACAAACCAAATCTGAGTGGAAAGATGCCAACCAACGGAAAAGTTCACCGAGTTTTCAGCTCCAATCTTGGACAGTTTGGAGGATTAAACTAGAATTAAGGGTGGAGTTTCAGCTGGAGGTAAAAGCTGCTTAACTGTCACACTTTTACACGCAGCTGTATGTTTTCCTACTTTATCTGACACCCACACATACGCCGATAAACAAGCTTTCTCATTGGACACAGTGCCAAGATTAAGTTAGGCAATTAGCAGTGATGGATTACGCTCCGTGAGTGTGAAAAAAGGTGGAATGAGAGCAGGCTCTGCTTTGCATGTACGCGAAACACATTGTCTACAAATCATTTAGGGCTGGATTTTGAATGCAGGAAGCTGTAACAAATGCTTTGCTGTGGCATCAACTGTGATGAAATGTTGCTTGTTGCTGTTGCAATAGCTCCAACAATCTTTTTTTTTTTCTTCCATCCTCAGCTGGCTTTGAGTTTCTCAGCTTGAGCTCCTCAAAACACAGTTGGGCTTTAGTTTGTAATTTTGCATCTACTTCTTATCTTTTAATTTTGCATTTGTACAAAATAAAGAAATATTGCTCGCATGCTTGAAAGAAAGCAGGATTTTTTGCTTATATGCAGGTTTATTTAAAAAGTTTAACCTATTTTAAAGCAATGAAATCATTTGATTAAACCTTAAACTGCAATATTTGCAATTTCTGTGACATTATTGTACATTTTTGAGATAATTACACCAAATTTCTAAAATAGCTGGAATTATTTGATGGATTTGCTTTTACTGTACTTATTTCTTTTGTTTTCTCTATCTCAAAGCATCAAAGTAAAATCATCAGTGTTAGGTTTCCACTTTACTGTAATCATATTAC
The DNA here is from genome assembly GCF_057381845.1 of Rhamphochromis longiceps. Taxonomy (NCBI): domain Eukaryota; kingdom Metazoa; phylum Chordata; class Actinopteri; order Cichliformes; family Cichlidae; genus Rhamphochromis; species Rhamphochromis longiceps. The sequence goes on from NC_140575.1 coordinate 16,858,886, forward strand.
ACTTTACTGTTTGACTAATGTCATACATTACTAAGTTAAATTCAGTAAATTTCATTACACTTACTAATCACACTTATAGTTCTTGTTCTTGATTGCCATTAGAAAAAAATAACATCAAATGTGCACACATCCTGTCAAGAGCTGAATTTTCAAAGGTAACAAAAGCAAGTGACTCCATTTCTGCCCATTAATGTTATTGCAGTAGAATCACTGTGGTCACAGGCCACAGCATGTTTCTGTTACGTGCTGGTTTTCTTCATCTCGGCATTTGGCTTTGTGTTGATACCCAAACACTGAGACAAAGATCTTGTGCATTTCCTTGTTAGAATTGTTAGATTTGTGCCAGTGTGTGGGACTGTAGCATAAGGTTTGTATTGTTAGCTGGCAGTTATGTGACAGTGTGACTCAGGCTACCCTGCTGAGTATTGCAAAAGTAATGTAGTGAGTGCTGTAATGAATTACTTTAATCAGAGAGAAACAAGAAGCGAGTTACGGCCCAACGCTGGCAGTCAAGTTTTAGGCATGATGAGGACATTTTTTATGCGAAATTCTTGGAAAACACTTTGCTACCTGTGAAGTAATCATTCTTAGTGTTTGCAAAGGTTGTAGGGTATTAGGGTAAATGCCTAAGATCGGATATTAATTGTGTATGTCTTTTTTAAGCCATCATATGCACAATACTCCATCTAATTATCAAAATCTGCCAAACCTACAGGTTTAAGTCATGAGATATATAAAACATTTATGCAAAGCAGTTATAAAAATTTGTGAATCTGTAAGAGACAGAATGCAGGAAGTCCAGTGCTTCCCAGCACTGTTTTGTTACTGAACTACTGTACTTAATAGGTCAATTTTTTGGTTTGTGTGAGGTATTTTAGTACAAATAGTCTACGTGTTTTGTTCTTGACAGTGCTTTGCGCATTCTTTCCTTTTTGTTTCTTCTGTCTAGTGCAGTTTACTGTGATGCATGAACATATTTCCCCCTCAATATACATATGAATGTTCTCTCTTCTTTAAAAAGTAGAATTTTCCTTCCAGGCTAGAAGTCAGCATCTAAAGAGTGTTCACTTTGGTACAGAACAGCAGTCAGGCATGCTTCCACAAATAATAATCTGGTAAATAGACACTGAAAACAAGACATTGTGGAAATTAGAAGATGAGGATCAGTGTCATCCATCCATTTTCTTAACTGTTAGGGCTGTGGGAGAGCTGCAGTCTATTCCAGTGTACGCCCTGGGTAGGTGACCATTCCCTCTTACAACCATTCACTCTAGAACGATCGGTTAACCCAACAAGCATGTCTTTGGACTGTGGGAGCCCCATGCAAACACCAGGAAAACATGCAAACCGGCATGTTGCTCAGTGATCATTGCACCACCATGCTGCTGGAGTGGACCATTATTCTGGCAAAATACTATATCTAAACACTTTCACCCCTCTGGTTTGCAGAAAATGAACTTTTCACTTTGGTGTCACTGACATATTCAGGTTTGAAGGTGAATTATAGCCTTTTTCAGCTTATCTATATCGCTTTTTTGAACTTATGAACTGCTTTGCGAGTTTTATCTTTAGACGTGAGAACTACAAAACTATGCATGCTACACATGCTGCACATGTCTCAACTTCTAGCAAAAAGATCCTCAGCAGAACCAAATGCAGAACATTAGGAGTATGTGGTGTATATTTTAAGGATTTATGGAAACGTGACAAAAATGCACTGCAGGTAGTTTGAAGAGCTTTCTAAATTGAGACAATTAGAAAAATAACAAATTTCTGCCAAACAAATTGAACAGGAAAAGGTTTATGAGGTTTATGGCACAGAAAACCAGAACAGCACCACAAGCAGAGAAAAGTGCATGAAAAATAAATAATCAAATAAAGAAAAAACAATGAGTGAAAGCAGTCGATTACAAGGAGCATAACCTGACACAGGTGGGGAAAAAAAGAAGGAGAAAAAGGGAAAAACGGGACGTTGGGTACTGGAGATATGCAAAGAAAGGTAATTACCAAAATAAAACCGGAGTGGATGTAAGGGAGGAAGGATAGGACAGAGGAAGGCAAAGAGACGGAAGAGCTGGAGACACATGAACATAGAAATATCAAAAAGAATAGCAGTAAAATTAAACAGGGACCAAACTCAACTGATGCGTACACTGAAGACCACGACAGCATGACACATTGCATTGAAATGTATGTTACATTATCTTTGCGTTTGTGCTGGTTTGGTTGTTTTTATGAAGGCGTCAAGCATAGGAGTGTGCAGGGTGATGGTCTGTAGAACCTGTTACTGTGTGAGATTGCTTGTGAGGAATAGATCAACTAAAACTTATATTAGAAATATAAATATAAAATACAAGTTAACTTCTTTGGGTTTGCAGTGAATATTTCTTCAAGCAAAATTGAAATCATGCAGTCTTTCTTGTATATATAATTTCATTTTTTCTTTATAAGTCTTTATGAAGAAAACAGCAAAACTGCATGCACGTGAGCCACATAATTCGTAAAAGCATGAAGCGGCTAGGGAGGAAGCCTCCAGTTTGTGTCACACGGGTCGTTTCTGTTGCAGTGCGAGGCTTTTTGTTCACACCATGAAATGCCCCCCCTGGAGACCCCAGACCTCCATCAGTGTCTTTCCCTGGGAGCTCCCTCCAGGCGCGAGGGGGCAGAGTGCCGCTTCATGTCAGCCCAGAAATGTCACATCACCTCAAACACGCACACGTCTGCTTCCACACAGCCCCGTGGTTGCCTCCCCGCTCCGGCAATTTGCTTTTGCATCTCCACCGCCTGCCGAGGAGGGCACGCGCCCAGGAGAGACGCGTAGGGGGGGCGAGGGTGTGTGAGCATGCACGTGTGTGTATGTAACTGCTCCTTCTGCGTGTACGAATGCAGCTCCTTGTGGAAATTTTGAGTGCGCGATGAAGTGTGTAAAGTGTCTAGCAGTTACGAAGCCTTGAGGCCTGCCTGACACAGCTGCAGGGCACAAAGAGGAAGGTGATTATCTCATAGCTGCCAGCTATTCAGCTCAAATAAAGACAAAAGTAACTCCGACTAACTAGGAGACTAAAAGTGAAGCCATGTACATGAACTTAGAATGTGTTGGTGTCATTTCTAAAACTTGCACTCAACTCACATGAAAAGTGCAATAAAATGTACTTTGTGTTTTATTTGCAGGTACAGTGGCGATGTGCAATTTAGCATTGCACAGCTCACAGCAGATATATTAAGATGAGCATTTGCTGCATTAAAAAATAGAGATTTAGTAGAAGGAAACTGGCCTGCAACATTATATATGCAAAAGTTACATTTAGAGCCACATAAATGTTCAAGAGAGGAACATTGATGCATATGTTGCTGTAAAGAAAGTGACTGGAGGGTTTTTCTTGTTGTTGTTTTTTTAACCACTTCCCACTTGCACACCCTTGTAAAAATTTAAGTGTAAAGATCAGAGCCTCATGCATGCATAAATCTCCAGTGATGCTTTGCAAACAAAATCGAATGGTTTGTCTTTCCAAGGTGCAGAGAGTAGAGGCAAACTTGTCTTTTGATTTGGGGGGGGGGGGGGGGGTGCGCCCGTTCACTTCCTTGCCTGACATTTGCATAGTGCCAGGATTGCACCTTCATTTCAGGATTTGGGATGAGCTCTAGTGCGCGCGGCTGTGTTTGTGTTTGGATTTGGAAAAGCCTGCCTACGAGCGCCTTTCTTTGCACACACACCTGGACGTGTATGCATGCCCAGATGGAGGCTTGCGTGGTGGCAGCTGGTGTGACGTCCCGTCAGGATGGTGGAGCCGGCAGAGAGGAAATCAACGTGCGATGTCCTGCACTAACTAACTAACTATCAATCTATTTATTCGTCTATCTATCTGTCTGTCCATCTAGCCATCTATCCATGTCTATCTGTCTGTCTAGCTATCTATCTCAGTCCCATCCCCTTTATCTGTGTGGCTCCCTGTGTGTGCCTCACGCCTCGTTCGCAGTGCCAACACCTCATTAGTACAATATGCAAATGAACTGGCGCTGGGCCAGAGGGTCAGAGCACAAACTGGAGGCAGAATAATAGCACAATGGTGCATCTTTTTGTGTATCAGAGAGAGAGAGAAAGAGTGTGTGTGTGTGTGTGTGTGTGTGTGTGTGTGTGTGTGTGTGTGTGTGTGTGTGTGTGTGTGTGTGTGTGTGTGTGTGTGTGTGTGTGTGTGTGTGTGTGTGTGTGTCCAAATGCCTGCCTAAAATTATGTGATTGTTTATGTGTGGTTACCTGACTTTGAGTCAGTGCGATGTGTCCGTACCCAAACTCTGGAGCCATATGTAGGTCAGCCTACACCTCACAGCTTCTAAATAACCATGACCTCATAAACCCTGTCATGAAAGGTTGGAGAAAACAAAATCAAAGTAAAAATACCCCCCCAAAAAATGTGCCTGTTATTTTGTAAATTCTCACAAAACAAGGTTTTCTGTCAAATCTGTACACTGTGTCGTTTCTGGTACAAACAACAGCATGCTTCGTGACTCAAGACAGCAGTATCTTTGCACCAGGCTTGGAATGGGAAACCCTACCTGGAGGTGATGAAAGCAGATGGGAGTGGAGGCAAACTCAATCAGTCTCTGGACTAAAAATGTAAAATATACGCCAGAGTTGCCCTTTGGTATCATCGAGAGATGAAGAGAGCTGGAGGCCAAATTACCCATGACAAATCAAAGGTTGCAGGGAGCAATTTAAAGGGAACATAATATGAAAGAGCGCTACTCAAACCAGCGGTTCTTCTGTCAGTGCACGGGCTCAATTTGAAATGTCAGCTTCGGGGCTGCAAACGGCATGATGTACATGTCTAATCGAGGTTAAATCTCAATTTCTGATAACAGTGTCTCAGCACCCCTTGGCTGTAAAATATGAACTAATTTGATCACACTGGGGTCTACATTATATAAAAGTGCATTTCATTTAATGAAACACAATGGAGCCATTGGGCACCGTGCCAGACAAAGCTTCTCCAATAACCTCTTTGTAACAGAATTGCTCACACCTGGCACAGCAGCACTGACTGCCTCAGTTTTCACACTGCACATAATGAATGACTCACAGGGTGCAGGAGAAGGTGGCTCCTTTTCCAGCTGGCGCAAACATGTAAAGGAAGTTTGTATTTTAAAAGCATTGCCATGGAAAGTAAAAGCACAATAGCTATTCGGGCAAATTAATCACATTATCGTTATTTGAGGTTGTATAACTAATAGATAGGTTACTGTAAATCCTACAGTTTAAGCCCCAGTATCTTTCTAATCAGCTTTAGCATATTTGGAGTCTGCAGCATGTTCAGATGCATTTAACCTGAGCTAATCTGATTCATGAAGAATGTGTGCCCATAAATATGGAGTAATTTGTGTATGCACTGAATGTTTAATGCACAAATCCCAGATTCATCATATTTTATTTACGTTTATAGCATCCTCAGCTCACACACGCTCACACACAAATGAATAGCTTAAGAAAATAAGCTAAACCGCCATCATTCCCGAGGGAAAACATTAGAGGTTTGCCTTTTCTGGCGTCACATCTTTCCCCCACCGTATCCTTCAAGGTAAACGTGTTTCCTTATATAGCAAAATGTAGCCGTGACAGTATTAAAATTACACATGGAGGTTATGCTCCTGATTCTGATGGTAAGAACAGACTTGGCAGGGACACCAGTTTTTCTAAATGTTTTTTATGCCTGTTGGGAACATCTCTTTGGTTTTGTTGTCCGGTTAGAGCGTTAGCTCGTTTTTGTCGAGGTATGTTTCCGCCTATTGAAACCCGAAGATCAACAAATTATATATTTTTTATGAACTCCTGTGTGAGTCTCTGTGTCATTTTCTTCCATTCTGAGATGATTACACTTAGCTAGATTAGGAATGCTGACACCATGAGTGAAGTGAGTAGGTGGATCGTCTGCTCGGTGAAAACAAAAATAAAACTTGTAAAGTTATTTTCCATCTTTCTCGTTAGACAATTTGCAAGATGGAGGTTATGCAGATCTTTTCGCAGTTTGACACTACTTATGTTATAATTAAATCAACAATGGTAGGACTAATAAATGCTAAGTTTAGCAAACATAAATACACACAAATCACATTTTCTCAGGTCAAGTTAGTTTCATTCAGTAAAACATCTTTTTGCCTTCTTTGTTGAGTTCTGTTAACTTTTTCTGGCTTAAGGTTTATAAAAAACTAACGAGCTTGCTTTCCGCCATTAAGATTATCAGCAGAAGAGGAAAGATTGATTTCAGCCACTTGCGGGAAAAAAAGCAAAAACATATGTTCATTGAAATGCATGAACTGATATCATTAGCTAGCATAATGGCTGTGTGGGTGTGAGCAGATTGTACTTGCACGACATCTCCCTCGCTCTTTGGTTTAGTTAGCTCGTGGCACCTGTTAAGGTGGACCACCCTCCACCTTCCAGTACAGTTACGCCAACCTCATGTTATGTCATTCAGTCATTACAGCAAGCAGAGTGGAGGGAGCTCTTTGAGGTTGTCTTTGTTATCATTCCAAGCCAAATATATCAGAAACTTTAGCAAACGGCCACACCGAAATTTAACTCCCTAATGACTCAAATTATTGACACTTATTGTTCTTGCTGCCTTGGAGCAAATGTGACCACGTAGTTTTCCTTGGAGTAATAAAGTATTCTGATTCTAATAGCTGGTTTTGATTTTAAGCTAAAACACTGTATATGTGCCCTAAAACCAGTGACCACAACAAGGTCACAGACCACACCTTTACTATATTAAAGTCTGGACATTACAGCTAAATTTAAAAATGTTGGATAGAAGAGTAAACCTGGGAGGAGGCAAAGGATTATTCCAGGAAAATCCAAGTAGCTGACCTGCAAGGTGAAAACAATATCAGCCTCAGTGCTGCAGTTGGCAGTATATTCAAAGGGACAAGCTATTAAGCAAGTAATGGAAGCAAGTTATTCATGTAGAAAAAGTATTGGCTGAAATGTCTTTCAGACATTTTTGGTGTTGTTGTTTTTTTTTCTTAAATTAAAAATTGGGTTAAAATGAGGTGAAATGTATGGAAGCCCGTTTCCACCACTTAGGGACAAAAAAAGGATCCATAACTCGAAATTTTGAGAAAAGTAACTCGAAATTTTGAGTTAGCACTGCCAATCAGTAATCTACGTGAATGACCTCATTTCCTTGTTACCCAGAAGCTGAAGCCCTCAGCTACAAATGCTACAGCTAAGCTACCAGTATTACATCCAGTCATGAATGCACAGATTGCTGAGTATTTTCAGCGTGGCTTCAAAAATGATGAAATCCTTGTGTTATTAGCTGAATCACATGGCGTTACTATCAGCCAACATACTCGCGAAAGAGCCAATTTGTTGCGATCCTGTTTTTAGTGCGCGTTACTCTGCGCCATATGCTTCCGGGTAACAAGAAAGTGACCTCATTCTCGTAGATTACTGATTGGCAGAGCTAACTCGAAATTTCGAGTTAATAACTCGAAATTTCAAGAAAATAACTTGAAATTTTGAGTTATGGATACATTTTTTTTTGTTTTGTTGCTTTTTTAGTGGCGGAAACGGGCTTCCATAGAAATGAGACAACGCTTCAACCTTCAACAAGTCTCTGAATCTCCTGAATCATCCTTCAAGGTAGGATCAAAAGATTCTGAGAACTGAGCTCCATAAAATTTTAAAAGCTTGCCTGTTTTAAATTTGACTGATTTCCCATTCAAGGTCATCTTCTCGGGTATGTCCTGGCAGTTTTCAGCATGAGTGCTATTTCAGCATTTCTCAGTGTAAGTCCAATTTGGGCCCCTTGCAGGCTGAACAGTGTGAACATGAACTTGGGAATTTCATTTGGAAGATCATTGACAGAGCTGAAGAGTGCATAGTTTCAGATTCTAAAGGCAGAGCGTCAGGTGAGGAGCAAGACTGACGGCATGCACCCTGAATTCAAGTCCCCGGATTGAGACATCAACATGGGGTTTAGCTGTAATGTCCTGAGGTCTCAGGAAGACCAGGGAGTGAGTCCTTTTTGGCCACATGAGCACAATCCTTGCTCTCCACCTGGACATGTCACTATGATATTTGTTCACTGAAAATCAAGTTGAAGGATTACACACCAACTGGAACGGTACAGGTGTGAGGGGACACAATGGGAATAGCACTCACTGAGAGATCTAAACATAAAAGCTGAGGTGCACAAGAAGATGTTGTTGGAGGGGGGATCACCCAAAATTCAAATCAGATAAACCTTTTGATTTTCATTGACCTGTTCTCAGAACTTTTTGATCACACCTTGTATCTTAGATTGATGGGTGTTAAATAGGCACAATTGTTTGCAGCATTTTAACTGCCTAAACTAAATGTCTTGCACACGCGAACTGCACATACACACCTGCACACTCACTCGCTGTTTTGTTTCAGAGGATCCTTAACCCCTCACCCCTCGCCCGCCCATTGGTTTGATCACAAACCAATGGCTTTTCACCCATTTTACAGTCACCATTTCTGTTCATCTTTCTCATTGTTTTTTTTTCCCATTTCTGTTTCCTTGTTGCCTCTGTTCACGTGTTTATTTTGTCCATTCGTAAAAAGAAGCCATTATTTCTCCCCCCCAGGCAAGAGACGACGATGGCCTCGGTGGGAAATTACCCCTGCACAGCTTTGCTCAGGACACGCCCAGGCTTGTCTTCAAGACAAACAGCGATGTGCTTGTAAGGACCATACCCATTTAATGCCAGACAAGAGTTAAGCTTAATGGCTTCTGCACAAATATGTTTTGATGTTGTTCTTTGTTTAAAAATATGTAATTTTCAAGTCATGTCTGAAATGTGCCTGGGCTGGTTTGTGTTTGAGAATTACTGTAAAAGTAAAGCAGGCTCTTCCTCAAACCTCTCCAAACAAGATGCTGCACAAGATGCTTCACTTAAACGTTTCCATTTGTTATGTTCTGAACTTTTTTCATGCTTTACCATTTATTTTGCCCATTTTCATTTTTCATGTAGTGAGCTGTGTCAGTCTTTTTAGGAGCTGTCAGACACATGCAGTCTCACAGTTAAAGCAGGTGTATAATATTGCAATAATAGCAGTGAAGCTAAGTTGGCTTTACTGAATAATATTTATTGGAAATGTTGATATATCTGTACATTTTACAAGTACATGCCCATATCCTGCTCTGCCATAAAAGTGCCATTTCAGTCCATTGTTAGGTAATTGCCAGGCAATGTGATGGTGCCAAATATATCTTAGAGGAAGGATCATGGTCAGCAAGAACACTTAAGTTAGTTGTGACATTTAAACAATGCACAGCTAATGCTATAGAGACTCATGGGACCAGGCAACAGTTTTCCAGTCTTTTGTTGTGCCGTTGTGTTGAACCCATATGAATTGTAACTTCAGTTTCCTATTCTTGACTGACAGAAGTGGCATCAGGTGTGGTCTTCTGCTGCTGTAGCTCATCTGCTTCCTAGTTGGATGTCTTGTGCATTCAGAAATGCTATTCCTCATCCTTACCTAGATTGTAAACAGTGGTTTTTTGAGTTACTGTCACTTTCTTATCAGTTCAGGGCAACCATTCTTCCCTGACCTGGCTGGATCAGGTGACCCTGAATCCTCCCTTAGTTATGCTGCAGTAGTAGTTATGCTTCCCATGATGCACTGAGTGTTTCTTATTCACTCACAATCTGTTTATACACCTCTTTGCATTTAAACATGACTTGTTATCAATGTTCCCTCTAATTTTTCACGTGTCTGAGCGAACACACAAACTCCCTGAGAGGCCCCTTGGACCACTGTGAGCAACAGCAGACGTGTGCACTGTGGTCACGCCAGCATTGAATCCATCCACGGTTTATTAAAATAATCAAATTACAGCATTTACATTTATGTTGGACTACTTTTAATTAACTTCTTTAGCCCCACTTACAATGAAAATTTTAAAAAATCTTGCTCATGACCTGTGTAGTATTTTAACACTATTGGAAGTTAAAATAAGAGAGTCCTGTAACTCTCTTTCTCTGCAAAATACAGTATATAATGACCAATGTTGGGCAATTAATTCTTCAAAAAAAGTATGTTATGCAAAGTAGTTATGCAAACAACAAAGTTTTTTGCAGCTATTTACGTAAAAATGCAGCCAAGGCGTTTTTTAAAATAAACATTTCAAACTATTTACAGAACAATCAGCTGTTCTGCATCAAATCTGATGCCACACAAATGATTTGTGCCACTCCAAAAAATAATTTCTGTCCACTATGAGATAAAGGAGAACAACAGCCTGATACCTGCAGGCCTGACAACAGGAGATGTAACACCTGTAACATTCAGCAGTCATCTCATTGTTCTGACACACACAACAAAACTACTGACTACACTACACACTAACTACACAAGATTTGCGCTAAAAGTCTCAAATCTCTCATATCTCAAAACACCTCCGTCACTCCTGAAACTTCCTCCCTTCCTAAACAACTAAATGCGATGTTACCATATCATTTTTAATTGGTCGACATGGTACATTTTTCCACCAATAGGAAAGGGTGGGGTTTTTTGGTTTTGTTTTTGCTCACAGGCTTTCGAGTGTTTTCCTTATAAAATGCCGCTTTTACCGTTCCTTCCCACAGTAAATATAAACAACGACAGTATTCAGGAAGAAAACCAAACATTGCACATATTTTTATCATAACTCTGGTTTTATGTGGCCTATCAACACAATTTAAAAACTGGTATAAAGTCCACACTTTTTCTGTCAATTGTTCCGTCTATCCTTCATTACCGTGGCTTCACTCCACATCAGCCACGCCGCTTTGCTTGCTAAAACACCGGTGTCGGCACATAAGGACGCTGTCATAGCCTGTCAACGACATTGATTAGCTGCGTGTATACGAATGTGAATCACATCATTGGCTGGACTATGGGATAAGGTGGCATCGTTCTAATCCCATACGGAAGCAGCCAGTCACTTACTGACTAACACTGCAAAACAGAATTGTTAAAGTATTAATTTTAATTTCAATTCAGGTTAGATTTTTTTTTTTTGTGCGCAACGCAGATTTTCTGTGCACAGAGACCGTGCCAGCAGTGCGCAATTGCGCACGCGCGCAGCTTAGAGGGAACATTGCTTGTTATTAGTCTTTGTCCCTCTTCAGCAGTGCATTTTTGTCCCCTCTTCCTCCCCTCACCTCCCAACCACAACAGCTGGCTGCCCCTTCCTGAGCCTGTATCTGCCGGAGGTTTCGTCCTGTTAAAAGGGAGTTTTTCCTTCCCACTGTCACCAAGTGCTCGCTCAAAGGGCATCATTTGATTGTTAGAGTTTGCTTTCTGTTATTGTAGGGTCTTTACCTTACAATACAAAGCGCCTTGAGACGACTACTGTTGTGATTTGGCGAAATAGCAGTAAAATTGAATTGAACTGATGTCTGACATCAACTTTGTTGATGACGCCCATACAATATATTTTTCTCTTTTTCGGACCATTCTCTGTAAACCCAAGAGATTGTTGCGCGGGAAAATCATAGTAGATCAGCTGTTTCTGAAATACACAAGTGTACCTAACAAAGTGGCTGGTGAGCATATGTTGCAATATTCAAGTTTTGTGGATATAAATGAGATGTTATTATCAAAAAAAAAAAAGTAAACAAAAACTGTATGTTGTCTTCTAAAATCTTCTAAAAAATTCTGCTAAATATAAATAAAAACTATTTGTAAACTTAGTGGGCTTTCAAATTTATCACAGCTTCTGTCACAGCTTCTATATATATCTATATGTCTGTTGATAACAGTAATGTTATGTTTCTAGGCAGCTAGAGTGTACCGAGTTTGAACCTATGTGTAGAACACTGGGAGCTCCAGCTTCTTCCACAATTGAAAAGTGTGTTAGGTTAATGCCCAGGACATTGTTGCAAAGGAGATTCTTTAATCTCGAGAATTTCACGTGTTTGTAATGCGAAACAGGTGTACTCATTCATAATATTTTATTGGACAATCTTCCAGTCTCCCATTCCAGACACGTGGAATCATTTTTTAACTTTTGTATGTTCAGGTTTTGTTTCCTAACGAATTTATTTTATGTTGACCAACTAAAGGCTATAACATTTACTTTAATACAACATGCTTTTGCCTACACGACATCAGCTACTCAGTACCAAAGTCTTTGCATAGTTTATAATCAACTAAAACCAAAGGATCCAGTTACATCAGAGCAAAGTGTCCATCTGCAAGATTCAGTCTAGCGCTGATCATACAGGACTTGGTCTTCAAGACACCAAATTTTCTCTTTAAACTCTTGTTTTATAGAAGCGCCAACTGTTTATGTATCTACCAGATACAATGCTGTCTGACAGACTGTCTGGAAAATGCAATATTAAATATTACTGCATCTCCACTCTCCCTCTCTGTGACAGCTGGCTTTTCCCTCCACCCCTCAGTCATTCAAAACAACCATAAGAACTTCTGACTTCAGACATGGCCAGACGTATACCTCTGAAATTGGCTTTTTGATAGGCTGATCAGCACTACTTACGCTTGCTTACCTGACGAAGAAGCTATCCTGAGTAGCTTGTTAGTTAGGCTTGAAAATGGAGGTAACAGGCAAAATAAAAGTAACTTCTCCTCACTGAGAAGCAGTCTGATGCCAGTTCTTCAGATTAGGAAGATGTTGATGTTTAGCTGTTAGATTTCGAGATGTATGCAGGGTCACCTTAAATATTTCCACTGATTAGCATTCAGTGACTACACTACATATGACTGGTGTATAAGTGTGTAATTTTCTCATGACTGAGAGGCATTCACACACTCACCATGTCGCTTACTTGGATCTCACTGTCCATAGCTGACAAGGGAAGGACTTTGAAGACATGTTTGACAAAAAAGGAGATGAATGAATCTGTGCTTGTCCAGATCCAAATGAATTTATGTATTTAAGGGTGTGGAAATGTATCTCCTGTCGGTAAACGCCTCAAAGTTAAACCTTTCCCCTGAAGAGACTCTAGTGAACTGTTCACCAACAGCTTTTTCTCCAGTTTGTTGTCTCAGTTTGCTATGTGCAGGCTCTAGCCTCAAATTCATCACACAGATATTACAGCAGTATTGATTTTTCCCAAACCCTGCAAAAAAAAAAAGAAGCATATAACTGTGCTTTCTATGGAAAAGCACCGAGTAGATATCTCATCTCATAGATCTCCCGTCTGCTGCATTGACATTCAAACACAATCCGCCAGGTCTGCCTCGTCTCTCTTGCAGCTGAAGTTATTTTACTCGCCGTGCGTGCGTGAGCGTGCGCTGTGAAATATAGCACAATTGAGCTTCACCTGGCCAAGTGAGAATGGCCTTTGTGTGTCACATCTATAATGACTGATGGGATGGCTGGCTGTGAAAAGAGCCACCTCACAGAGAGTGCGGTTCTCCTGCGTCTTGGCTTTTAGCTGCAGTTTAAAACTTTTCATCCATTCAGGTTTTGATGGAGAAGTCAGGTACACTATGTAGTCAGTATAAAACACTGAGAGAGGATCTGTACCAGATATGTTTCCTCTTTTGTAAGCCAAGTAATTATAATCATTGCAACAATGAATGAGGCAACTGGAAACTGATAGTTTGGTTAATCATAGTAATAAGTCCACATGTTGCAGATGGTCCTTAAAGCCTTGCCAAAGTTTAATTTTCTTGTGTAAACATCAGTGTAAGCTTTACACTGTTTTCTTCTTCCAGTGGACCAGGTGCTTTAAGATGGCAGTCTGTTGCAACATGATCTAGTTTTTGGACTAAATCCACAGTACAGCCAGCTCAGTGTTTCTGTCCGCCTCTTCTCAGAATCTCTGATGAACCCAAGCCGTCACGGGTGGATACTTTGCTGCAGATTGTTTGGAGTGTAAAATAACAAAAAAACCAAGCCTTGCTTCAAGCACCTGGTTCATTTTCATGTGTTTAATCTTTGTGTTTTGCACTTTGTGATTGTGGAAGCAATGTGAGAAGTGTCAAAAGAATCGCATATCGACCTTAACAGGGCGGGATACCCAAGCCTGTCCCTTGATGCACTTTTCTTGCTTAAACCTCCTCATTTTCAGCGAACCTCTTCATCATACATATAAAACCACTTCAGGCACCACAACCTCTTATGAAACCTTACAATCTCTGCACCGTCTGAAACTCTCCAGCCTCTTAACCCGCTGCCACCTCCTCCTTCGCCTTCCTCTTCATCTCCTAAATCCTACGTATCCTTAGAAATCTGAAGCCCCTGCCTTATATGGAGAATCCAAACTGCCAAAATCAATAATAATTTTTTTAAAGCCCTGGCAAAATGAAAAATTTCACAAATTATCTTTAAAAAATGTGACGTAAGTGGATATTTTTTATTTAATTTGCCTCTGTATGTGTTTTTCTTTGTATTTATTCCTTTCGTTTTAAATTTTATACATATTTCTGTTTGATGAAAGGAAAACAAAGTCAAAACAAAACCGAAACATATACAGCAATAGAAAAATGTTAAAGAGTAAATGTTAATAGAGATTAATAAGTAAATAAGTCAATAAATAACATGGTAAACTAAACGAGGAAGCAAGTAAATATGAAGATTCTTACGTTAAAGATGATAATTCAATTATAAATATGTCACAGTTTATAAATTTGTGGATTTCTACATTTATTTCTAATATTTTGGTGCATTGCATAATTGCAATATATTTCTATATTTTTAATATTTCGGCAGTTTTTGTCCTCCACAGAATTAACCTTTTCTATTGGGTCATTCTCTTTGAATGCAGCAAACTAAATGCTGTTTATTTATTGCTCTAACCTCTGAGAATGTCTCAAATCCCCTCACAAATCACCTCACCTTATGTGTTCATTTTTTTCTTATGCACTAAAACATGTCGCTGACTAATGTGGGAATTCCTAAAATTCCCTAGACTCTGGATTGGGTCAGAGAGTCAGAGGAGGGAGAACATGTCGACCACTGGGGTGCTTGTTTAGAAGCCGGATAATTGTTGTAATGCAAACGGTTAAACTACACCGCCGATGCTGGTTCGTTGGCCACGATGGAAATAAATGACCATAATTACATTCAACTGCAAACATCTGTGTGCAGGAGCCGGGAGAGAGCGAGAAAGAGAAAGCACAACTCCATTAGCGTAATGCGCAGTGAAATTTCACTCACGGTGCAGAAAGTCGTTAAGTGCTCTCCATCTGTCTTTCTGAGTCGAGGAAATTTTCAGCACATTTATTATTTAAAATATCCTGGGCATACCATTATCAAACTCAACTTGTGAGAGCACCTTTTTGACTTTTACTCAGTCGTTAAAGCATGTAGAATTCAAGGGACTGACATCCGAGCGCTTCCAGCGCCGTGTAGTTCAGTCTCTGATCTGTTTTTGCTGCTCTCCGGCTGCTTCTCTCAAACTCGGTTCAGTTTTTAAGTTAGAGTGACACTCTCTAATGACTGTCAAATGCAGACTTTTGCCCTTTTCGTGAATGCCTCTGCTTCAACCAGTTCACCTCTGATGTAAAGCACATAATCGAGGCAAGCAACCTGATGTTTTACACATGTTGCAGTTGAAGGACAGCACACTGTGTTTTCTTTTTGAAATCCTGGCCAGTGCTGCAGTGCATCTGCCCAAAAGCCCATGTGAGTCCACTGTCTTTCAGCTGCTGCCAGACACTTTCCTGCCAAATAATCCAATGTTGCTATGCAGCTTGCAAAAGGAGTTTATCCACCTTCCGGTTGCATCCCTCGACTTATTAACATTCAGCAGGGGGGCTTAAGGGTCTGTGTGATGGATGGATGTCGTTGAAGGGTCTGACAACTGATTAATGCCTTAATTATCTCCAGCGAGGACCTGCCACTCCTCCCAGAGCTGACAGAGTGAGCTGTGTGTGGCCTGACGAGTAACTCCGTGTTCAGGGCTCGCCCACTGCTATCTGCTCTACCAGGGTCACATTCATTTTCCTCCCCTCAAAAAATCTGCACGTTTTGCACTAAAAAAGGTGTATAACGTTGATGAAACAGTGCAGCAGTGCGTTTTGGGATCTTTGCCATTGCGGTGACTAAGAAAGACAACTTTTCAATTGAGCCTCCACATGTTTGGATCCAGCCCAGGTTTGCATTCTGCATACAGAAGCAATCTCTGAAGTCGAGTCCATTTTTTGAATGTAAAATGTTACTGTTGACTTACAAGGCTTTATGCAACCAATCCACCTACTATATCAAGGAACTATTAACCCCTTTATAGCCATGTTGCCATGTTACATCAGCTCTGCTTTAATAGGTAGAAATCTCAAGTAGAGCCATTTTGGCATCTGATGCTGCTTTGTGTGAGTAAGAAAGGAGTCAAGAGAAAAGAACAAAGAGGGGAAACAAACAATACAACATAAAACACCTGACAGGAACTGGTGGCAGAAATCACAGATCAGTTACATGCAGCTCTGGAGGTACAGCAGAAGGGTCCAGGGAGAGAGGAGGATGCAAAATTATGCAGTATATAAATATAAAAAAGGCATATGAATGCATGGGTCCCAAAAGAAATACACACTTTTCACGTGTAGCCGGCTTTACTTGATTAACTGATTTTAACTGCAATCTTACTAATATTGCAGTCACTTTAAGTAAATAGTTTTCAGCAAACAACTGTGGCTTTTAGCCAAAAACCTCAGAGCTCGACTGAGAAAAATGTTAGAAAATGTGAACGTTTTGCACCAAGCTTCAGCCATCACCTGCAACCTATAAAGATATTTAAAGTAAAACATTTCACCACCCAAAGAACAGCACAAAATTCTGTTATTCACCCATTTACCCATTACACCAATATACAGTGGTCCTTCTACCGTTTAACCTAATTTGACTTGTTGACCCACAATTCAATACCAGTGTGAGGGAAATCGTCTTTTTGTGTTGTGCTTCAGGCGCTGGTCTTTATAGCCAACAGAAGGTGTAAATGGGCATTTCTTGTTAAGACAGAAGGTTAAAGGCAAAGTCACTTCAGCAGCTGAACGCCATTATGCGAGCATAAGATAGAACACATAAATATGTCGAAAGCAGAACTTCAATGTTAAATGTTTCTTTTTTTTCAGCAGATCTGTAAAAGTATTTACAATCTACATCAGCTTCCTTAAAAATAATCTTTCTCTAATGAGCTTCTCTACAGATGGTGTGGAGACTAAGCGTCTTCCCCACATTTTTCAGAGAATATTTTGTAGTGGATCATCAAAAACAGATCAGGAGTCCTTTGTATGCGGGCTGACAGGTGCTTATATATGTGTGTTCCTTTTTGCAGGTGTGTGACTGGTGCAAACATATTCGCCATACTAAGGAGTACCTGGACTTTGGTGCTGGTGAGCGGAGGCTGCAGTTCTGCAGTGCCAAATGCCTGAACCAATATAAGATGGACATTTTCTATAAAGAGACCCAGGCTGCCCTTCCTGGAGCACTGTGTAACCCAGGACACGGAGCTGGAGGGGAGGGTAAGCCGGAGTGCAGTTCAGGAGTGCAGCTGCTCACTCCTGAATCCTGGGGAACGCCGCTAACGGACCTTCGACGTAAAGCTCCCTCACCTGGAGGGCCTTCCGCCACCTCAGTTTTGGCCCCTTCCACATCTTCAGCTGCCTCACCCTCAGACACTGCAGCTGTCTGCTCCCCATCCTCCTCCTCTTCAGTCAAAATCCCCACACCCAGACCCCATGAGAGCCCCTCACTTCCCCCACCACCTGTTCCTGCTCTTCACCCACCAGTCGGGGTCCCCTCTGGCAGCCCTCCCATGGTGATGACACCCCGGGGACCCATGCCCCTGCCTCTGTTCATGGAGCATCAAATGATGCAGCACATCCGCCCCCCATTTCTTCGCACCTCTGCCCACCCAGGAGGACCCAACAGCCCGCTGTCAAACCCAATCATTCCTGGTATTGGTCCACCACCACCTCCTAGGACCCTTGGTCCTGCATCAAGCCCCATGCACAGGCCTCTGCTATCTCCACATGTCCACCCTTCATCTAATCCCAACCCTGGCATGATTCCCCCACACCCTGGAATCCCCATGCCGGGCCTACCGCCTTTTCCCCCAGTCAACATGATGCCCAATGGACACATCCCCCTGCCCCCAATGATGAACTTTGGCATGCCGTCCTTGGCTCCACTGGTACCTCCCCCAACTCTCTTGGTCCCTTATCCTGTCATTGTACCCCTCCCGGTCCCAATTCCTATTCCAATCCCTATCCCCTTCAACCCCAAATCCTCCAGGGACCGACCTGAGAGTACTGGTTCTGTCCGAAGTGCTCCAGAGTCCTCAGAAGCTTCAGCTTCTAGGCCCCACTCTCCAGGCTCCTCTGGAGGTGATAGAGGGAGCCAGAAGATAGAGCCAGCTGGAGGGCGTGTCTCTCCTGTGCGGTCAGAGAGAGGAAGGACAGTGGAATTGACCGTGAAGGCAGAGGACAACTCAGGCAACCTTTGTCTCAGCAGTGGCCCTGGATTGATGGATGGGGTTATTGATCTAACAGTGGGCCAAAGATCATGCCAGCAGCAGGTAATTCACAGGATTCTACCTGGTGTCCAGGTCAAAGTAGAGCCAGAGGCAGATTCAAGATCTCCACCAGCTGCTGAGCTGGGCAGGGAAGGGAAGAGCCATCGTGATGAAGGGGAAGGGGCTCTGCTCTCACAGGAACTCCTCAGTGCTGCGGAGCCAGAAGGGGCCACACACCCTAACACACTGGAATCATCAGCCCTACCTTCCAGTGCTCCCAGCAAAGCTTCAGTGAGCCAGAAGAGTCCCCACTATTCTAACCGTACAACACCACCCTCACCAAGTACAGTACGGACCCAGCCCCCATCTTTACCCCAGCACCAGACTAGCCCTGCTGCCCCATGTAATGTGATAGTCAATGGTACAGGATGGCATCCACTTCTCACGCCTGCGTTCGAATCTGACCGAAGGGGAGAGGCAGGAGAAGGAGAGGCAGAGAAGCACCCAGCTAACGGTGAGCTTGAGCGTGAGGCGCTGAAAGAGAACAATTGTTCCGTAGGTGAATGGGAGCCAGGGAAGCGGGTCTCAGCACAAGATGAGATGGGTAACACGGTGGAGGGTAAGCCAGATCCTGACTCCAACTTGGAGGAGGGTGAGCATGCCTACGCCCTACCGCTGCTGTCGACCGGAGGCTGTGTTGTCATACAGCCTGTGCCAAAGCCCGCCGCCGACAAGACAGCCATCCTCTCCTGCTCCATCAGCGCACCGCTATCAGCCGCTGGGAGTCCTGAGCTCGAGCCGCCGCTGAAGAGGAGGTGTCTGCGAATTCGCAATCAAAACAAATGAGGTGAGTGTTTTCCCACAACCGACTTGAAATATAAATTCAAACATATTTATTCAGTGACATTTCATAATTCACAGTCGGGGGTTTATCAAATTAAGAGTTGGTTTTAAAAGTCTCTTACTCCCGAGGGTGCATCTTTAAACTATTCAAAATGACTCCCTTCAGTTGAAAATGTTCTTTAACAAGTTGTTTCATATTTATAATCTTCACATCTGGAAATCTCTGGCAACCGGATTATTTTGTATTTTGTCATTTTGAAAAGACATAATAGGGTTGATCACTTAATCAGAATTTCAACAATGTGATGCTTGATTCAAGGGCAGACTCGGTGTGCCCTCGTGCAGTCACAGTGGAAAGGGTCAAACAAGCATTAGTTGAATTATTACCTCCAAAATAATGCCAGAGTGCAGGTTCCCTGGCATTAAATCCACTGTGACAGACGAACTGCAGGTGATGTATGAGATTGTCACTCGGAGGGGCACTCGCAGGGACTGGCACTGAAAAGACTCTAAAAGGGTTAGTGAAGCAGGAGGGAACCTGACACAAAGCCCATTTGTGAAAAGATGAAATGAACCAGCACACCTACAAGGTGGTGTTAGTACAAGCAGGCTGTGCACAAGGAGGGCCTTGTCCTCTTAATATACAGCCAAACCATTCTGAAATAAAACCTTAAGACTCAGCAACATCACATAAACAAATACATTTATCCTAGATGTTAGGAGCATTTGGAGTCATGTGATTAGCCAACACTCATTTACCAAACATACATTTCCACATGAGCTTGCGCCTTGATGTCATTTTACAAGAGGAATACCCGTCTTTGCTTTACTGTGACTGGCAGTATATGAGCTTCGGAGTTTGAATGAGGAGCCTTTTATGCCATTAATGCCAAATTTAATGATGCAATCCTCGAGTTATTAATTAAATGAAATTGTATTCAAGAGCAATTGAAGACCAATTCAGGTTGTGGTAACATGAGGCGAGTGCTCTGAATAAGATTAATTGGTAACGACAAAAGAAGGAAATCAAGCCCCCTGCACACTCAGCGCTGCTAAACGCCAACCAGCAGCTGAAATAAACAGAAGTGATGCGCTGCAATCTGCAAGTACTGATACAGTAGCAAAAATATGGAGGATCAACAGTGCCTCCCTCGCTTGCTTTCTGGTAAATGGTTGCGCAAAATAATAACCAACAAAAAAATCATTTAAGTTTTTTTTTTTTTTTTTTTTTTTTTTAAAGTTAGAAATTGATTTGTATTTAATCCCCGAGCAAAACATGACTTAGTACTTGGTGGAAAAACTCTTGTTGCTAAGTACAGTAGTAAGATGTTTATTGTAGTAGCTGATCACCAAGTTTGCACGTGTCTCAGTAAGGATTTTGTCTCACTCCCCAATTAAGGAAACTCTAAATCCTTTAGGTTTCTTGACTGCTGCTTGGCAACTTAAAGCTTCAGCCCCCTCCATAGATTTTCTGTAGGATAGTGGTCTGGAGACTGGAGACAAGTTCTCTTTCCTTTGCTGGAAGAACCATGACCCATCTTTAGTGTTCTGGATGAAGGAAGGGAGTTTTTGTCCAATATTTTATGGTACATGGCCCCATCCAGTGTGTTGGGGACCCTGTACCCTTAACAGAAAAAATAGCCCCAAAGTCCCAAACACAGCAGGCACATTTAATGCCTAAGAGATCGATTTTAGTTTCATCCGACCACAACACTTTCTCCCAAGCCTTGTCTAAATCACTCATTTAAGTTCTGAAGAAAAAATGCAATCAGGTAAATCCATTATGCCTACATTTATTTTAATACTCCTTTTTTTTTTGTTTTTAAAAAGAATAACAAAGTACCACAAAATCTATTTATTTTACTCAATATTTATTTTCCCATTTGGTTTATTATTTATATTACTTTGATTTTGATTATTTTGTCCGTTTAATTTATTGATTCTTTTTTGGGGGAATTTAATTTCACTTATTTTTAAAGTTCCATATTTATTTCTGCATTATTTTCCCTTAGAATTTATTCTCCTCTTGTTTCTCCCAACCTAAATAAATGACTCCGTAATTAAACAGAGAAATTCCCTTTTCCCTGCGGTGGGGAGAGGCAGACCACCCCGACTCCGCAGCAGCAGGGAGGCCCCACACCCCAGACCGCAGTCGGACCTGGGTCTGGGTGCAATTCCCCCCTCCAGGGGCAAGGGTACCTAGACCCGGTTTGTAGAGTACGCTTGGGGAGTGTGATTGTGTGTACAGCGTCTCTTTATGTCTGTCTCCACGTTGGTTGAGTGTGGAGTGAGTGCATATGAGAGCATGAGGGTGGGAATGGATGTTTGTGTCTGTGTGTGCCTGTATGTCTGTGTCTATATGTCAGGTTGGGTATCAGACGCCACCTCTCTGGGGACACCTCAGGCCCTCCAAGGTTTGGAGGCCTATCTCCACCCACCACCACTTCCCCTGCCGGTGGCGGACTCCCTCAGGTGTCGGTGTGTTGGTGGTTCTTTGTGTCTGGGGGTGGGCGTCCGGGTGCACACCGGCTCACTCCTTGGCGGCCGCTTGTCGGGGCCTGGGGCCTGGGGCTCGCTCGGGCCCCTTTGGAGGTGGGGTGCCCCCGGCCTCTCGGCCTAGGGCTCGGTCACTCAGGCGCAGCTGGGGGCCGGCGGAGCTCACGGGCGCGTCACTGCAACTCCCCCTGACTTCTGCTCCGCGGCTGCTGGGCGAGCCCTCATCTGGGACTCTCCTCAGCTCTTACTGGGACAGTGGCGCGGCTGCCCCTCTGTTGGTCTTCCATGGTCTCTTGTGTTCTGGGGGCCTCTGGATGTCTGGAGTTTTGATCTCCTCCATACCCGCTTCACACCCTGGAGGACGGGGCTGTGGCCCCCCCACACTCCCTAGCAGATCATTACATGGAGAAACCTTTGGAATGCAAGCATGCTGATCCACACAGGTATGCACACATGGGTATTCACAGACGCGGACTAAAGCTTTCTTGGCTGCTGCCTCAAAGCACACTGTGCGCTGTCTATCTTGCGTGCTGCACAATATCGTTTATTACTTAGTAAATACTGATATCTATGACTAGCTAGTTTATTGTGATGGTGCTTTGTTTTCTCTATTATTATGTTGCTCTTTGTTGTTTGCTGTCTCCTCTGTTTGTTTTTGTTTGTTTGTTTTTTTTTTGTTTTTTTTCTCCATACAGGTGACCCAGGAGTTTTTTTTTTTTTTTTTTCTCTCTCTCTTCCCCCCCCTTCTCACCGTCTCTTCTCCCCTTTGGTTTTCTTTCTTTCTCTCCCCCTCTCTCTCTCATTCATTCCCCCTGTCCTATTTATTAAAAAAAAAAAAAAAAAAAAAAAAAAAAAAAAAATGACAAAGGATGAACTGAAGCTCTGCCATCACGTAATGTCGCATACTGCTGTTTCTGATGTCATTTAAAAAAAAAAAAAAAAAAAAAAAAAACAGAGAAATTCCAGCAAATAAAAAATAGAAGCTAATTAAATTCTAAATATTAATTCATATATTTCTCGAATTGATTTATGCCTACAATAGTTTTTTTTATATTATTTTAGTGCACCTGATTGCATATTATTTTTAATAAAGTCATGTATTTATTTTTTATATATATTTATTATTTATCTAGAGGGTTTTGGTCCTCCATAGTGTGCAAAATGTGGAATACCATATCTCACCTTGCCTGCAACATCACAAGGCATTCATTATGAAATATTTAACACATTATGTAAAATTTATTCCAATAGAGACGCAGAAGCTGAATGTTTTATTCTTTATTTGCCCAAAAGTGTCCTCAAGCTGATTCTGATTGCTGGGAGAATAAACCACAAATT
This sequence comes from Rhamphochromis longiceps, assembly GCF_057381845.1. Lineage (NCBI taxonomy): Eukaryota > Metazoa > Chordata > Actinopteri > Cichliformes > Cichlidae > Rhamphochromis > Rhamphochromis longiceps. Next base: position 16,881,995 of record NC_140575.1, read on the forward strand.
AGGAAGTGCTGTTAAAAATCTGCATGTTCCTTAATTTGGCCCTCAGTGATTTTAACACCAAAACTGTCTTTGCTCTGAGCATCCTCCACTCTCCCACTTACCTTCAAATTAAAATACCTTGAATTCATGCATCAGCTTTGCCCGAAAACAGCTCTGACTCCGTCTAATTCTCCTCCCACTCTGCTTCACAGATGGATGCTCTGAGGACCGCAGTGCCATCAACGACACTCACTTGTCCACCCCCCACCTCCAAATCTCACACACACACACACACACTGTCCTCATCCTTACCCATCGTCCAGTCTACCAGCACCACAAATCGCCTTTGATGACCGATGAGTCCAAACAAACATGATGATGTGTATCATAGCCAAGTGGACTACTGTTGTCTGTGCGACAGACACTCTGATGGCCACCAGGACCGTTTGATCCCTGAACTGAAGTCAGTATATTCCTGCAACAGGAGGAATTTACCCCACTGCTCCTCTCCTCATTTAGAGACTCTCAGCCACACTGCCCCTTTAGACTTCAACCCACCCTCCCCTATCGAACAAGTACTCTCTGTATTGTCTTTTTACTATGGAACGCACTGTAGTGTCCGATATTCAAATCTGCTGCTTGAAAATTACTGAAGGAGCCCCTAAAACTGAAACGCTTCAATCCAACTTTGTGCCACACCACAGGTATAAAATCTCTGCTCCTGTAAGTCTTATTTTTATCACTTGTCACTGAGCTGTAGAGGCATTAAAAATCAACTTGGCATTTGCTTGTTCACCAGAAATGTTTGCACATAGATGCCACACCGGTTGCTTCAGTTCATGGAATGATGAGTCAAAGCAGGCGCCATATTGCTGAGGAGGAGCCAGACTTTTTAATGCACGTATGTCTATGGAAGCAGTAGATACACAATTAAATACCAGGATGATTTAATGAAATTTCAAACTGATTTTCAAGCTATTTGATTTGTCATTTCCCCAGATTTTCTGTTGATAGTTCCAAAGTATCAGATATTAAGATTACAAATCTGCAGCTGCTTTTCTGTGATGTTCTGACTCTGAAATGTAAAAACTGATGGGATTATATCATTTTCAAGAGTTTACTGTCACCTTGAAATATGAGCTGGAGACGAGTCATTTGGCTCAAGTGCTGCTGTTCGTGAATGCCTTTTATCTTTTGGGAAGGCACACACACACAAAAAGTCATTCTGAATGCTCTGAATGCTTCTGGAATGACAATTCATGCACACTGTAAGTCAGTTTAAAAGAGAGTTGCACAAAGCAGCACAAAAGTTTTCACGTTACACAGGAATGGCTAAGAACACATAGTGAGTTCCCCCGAGCATGATGGTGTCTGCAGAGATGCATCTCTCAAGCCCAGATTTGGTATCTGTGTGTTAATGCACGTGCTTGTTCACAGCCAGCAAAAATGTCCTTGCCAACCTTGTCACAAAGTTCTGGGTGAATCCAATGGGATTAAGAAATCTGGGAAATCTTTTTTTTTTTTTTTTATGGATGGGGGCATAAAACCACCTTCACATATGTTGAGAAATATTCTGGAGATAACCTTCACCAGCAAGTAAGTGTGTGGGTGGAATCGTGCATCTCTGCCATTTTCCGTTGGCATCTGTCTGTTTGCTCTCCACTGAATTCAGTTTTAGTGTTACACAAGGATAAGATGGAGCTGTCCTGATAATCATTCCTATTATTGACATTTTCTCTACCCTCTGGAATGCTGCCCGTGTGCGTAAACAGTAATCTTTGCTAGTAAGAGTAATAACAGAGAGCATTTCAAGGCTTACTTGCACCACCAAAAGAACTGAGATGGCATGGCAATGTGGAAGCATCCTCCAGCCTGCAGTGGGTACTCGCTTCCGCAGGCTAGTACTTAATCTTTTCTATAATACATTACCAGTGATGTTTCTGTCATGGGTTAGTTTGAGACTGACTGCACTGAATTTTGAGGGGGGTGCAGGGGGAAGCCAGCTCTTTCATAAATTATTCTTGTGGGACTGAAGGGAAAACTGCTGAAGTAACACAACAGAAACATTTGAACAGTAAACACACAGAGGACAAATTCTTTATGGCAATATTTTGTCCACTAACTCTGCCAAGTTGGTTCTTTTTTTGCCAATTCTTTTTTGTTTTAAGAAAGTATTTTCAGCATTTGTAGATCCTACCGGGAAGATTGAGTAAATGCAACACAACTATCACCCATCCAGTTTGATCTGATCCAGTTACACATCGGCTGTGAGCTGGGACGCCATCAGACAAAGCCAGCATTTAGTTTACACTCCTATGGAGGAGGTGCACTGTACCAGTGTGAGACAAGGTATTATCACATGCCAAAGGCCTCTGGTGTGTTGAAACAAAACATGTCACCTAGTTTTTAGTGGAAATGGGATTTTAAACTGAAGATTTGACTGGATAATTTATAGCTGCCAAAATAACAAGCACTTATTTTGAAAAAAGAAAAGAAAAGAAGACCCAAGAGAAGAGAAGTGGATGTCAAAAGCATCATTACTATTATACTCTTTTCGGTTTAGACCTGTGATATGTCACAGTAAGCGTGACATAGAATCTGTCTTAAAATGACAAAGTGATCTTCAATTATCGTTTGTCTTGCACCCTGATTTTCTTTAAACTATTAGTATAAAAGTAAAAAATTATTTTCTACACTGTAAAGACCAGACCGAGCTTTTCCTTACGCCCGTATTCACAAGCATACATACTAATGTGGCACAATGCACATAGTAAATTTAACTTTGTGTTTGTGTGTGTGGGGCAGGTGCAAGCAGAGAGCCCAGCTGAGATTACAGAGTGTTGACTCAGAATAAGCAGTGTGCAACTCTATCTGTCGCCTCTTAGTCAGGCATTTAGGCTTAGCTCGCCTCTTGCCAAGGCCCAGCTTTGGTGTCACTTTAAGCTTTTCCTCGTCTCTGCTTCAATTCTCTGCAAGCGGAGCCAGTCTTATGAAGCTCTTGTCTGCCTTTTGCTGTATTGCACTTAAAGAGACAGACTAAAATACGCATCTAGTGCTGTTATTTTTGGTGTGAGCTGCTGTAGTTTTGAATATAGTGATATAATGGAATTAAATCACATTGAGCTGCAGGAAATATAAAGGAATGCAGTTCCCGGATTGGCCACTTGAGGCTTTTTCCAAAAACAAAGAAGTTCAGTTAGCTTCCTTTGTCAAAATACATTAAAAAGAGCATACAACCATGTTTTACAGCCTGGCACAAAAACAGTTTTTGGAGTTTCCCCTTTCATAAGAACAACACTTGGTTTAGGTGTTGGTGTCTTTTACAACATTTTTAATTATATTTTCAGACAATTAATATGCCATCTATCAGCCCACTCAAGAGGTTTGTGCTTTAATTTTGGTGAATGAATTATAATATTTTATTAGTCTGTTACTTAAAGCTCATTAGCAGGCATGTATGTGTGGTGCTTGCTAACCAAACTCACAAGTGTTAGCACCCTTTCATCCAGATATAGTCACTTATGGCTCCAGCATGGAAACCAACGTTGCGCAAATGGCCCAAACAGCCCAAGCACAAATGGTCAGTGGGTGACGGCACAGTGGCTTAGTCCATCTTAAATACACAGTCTGTGAGTGACATTTGCATGTGTGTTTAAAGTGCTAAAACAGATTTGAAAAACTCAACAGTAATGCCCATTTCCAAAATCATGATCCATTTACTCTTCCTACAGAACTACACCCGTGACTGTGCAGAAGAAACCTTTCATTTTCCCATGACAAGAGCAGACATTATTTGGAAAATAGTACATTAGAGGTTTCTGAATTAAGTGGGCCCTGCTCTGCCGAGTTTTTCAAATCCTAACCCTAACCTGTTGCACACAAATATTTAAGAGACGTTTAGTTCCATTATACCGAAGAGACGAGAAGGCAAAAATCTTTACAGCCAATACACAAGATAGGAATGGAGTGAAAGCATGGCAGGCCACAGGGAAGATGTGCAAATGTGATTTTAGGGTGACTTATTCCTTTAAGTAGAGCTACTTCTTTCTGTAATACTTTCCCAAAAAATACAGTTTACATCAGAAGAATATAAATTGAAATTGATTTAATTTCTTCCCCAGAGAATAACTCTGTTTGTTTTATTGACCTTTCCCTGACCTTTCTTGTGGCGCCTTCAGGAAAATTTAACAAATTTATTCCTAGGATGGAAAACCCCAGATATCTTAACCAGTACTTTCATACTGATTTAAAATGTTGAGAGGGCTTGATTTGATGAGGAACTTACTGCAATCCGTTGTTATGTCTGTTTTCACTCCTGCTTACATAGAGACGCTTACATACAGAGACTACAGCAACATGCCCAATTGTGTCTGTTTCTAATCTGCACCATGCTGTGTTGGCGTCACAAGCGGTATACTATCTGTGCCTGAGACAGACACTGAACATGCGAAAGCCTGACTCTCGTGGGGAAAACCTGGACCACCGAGTCAGTCTTTGTGATGGCAACCCGACTCGTGACAAATATCCAGCATTCCTTTTTTGGCGATGGACTACAGGCCTGGTCAGCAGCCTTAATTATGCAATGACAACCAACTCCAAAACTGCTAAAAACAAGTGGTCCACAGGCAAAATAAAACATGATTCAACTTCATGTTACTTTTCAGAAACAACGGAGAAGTTGCCTTAACTCTTGCTTGTATAATCTCTCCAGTTAAGACAATGATGCTCGCTTGTAAAGAAGACTCTCCCTTCTTTGTACAAAATGAAATATACCAGAAACAACAACTTTGTTATCTTGCTAGTGTCAATGTATAGATGATCAGCTTTTTCTGTAGCTTGTATGGACCGTCACATTTTTGCTAAGAAGAGAACCCCCTCACCCCACCCCTTCCAGACTTTCTCGTTCCTAATCATCCAAACTGTTTTAACTCGTGGTGGACTGTCAATCTTTTTTGTGTACATTTTATAGTATTATTTATTGTTGACAAGTTTTGCATTTGCAAATAAAAAAGTAAAGGTGGTTTGACCTGAGCATTTGATTCCAATGTAAATGCTTGGTGAACAGTGACATGCTTTTTCTTTTCTTTTTTTTAATCATTAAAAAGGAGGACACAGTGATATGAGGAGGCCTTTTTATTATGTAGTAACATGTACATAACATGTGGCCAAAATTGCTTTTGGAGAATGGTCATTTTTTTGTGTTGTAACAGTATTTGTTTTATTCAGTGAATTGCCCATGAAGACAAATAAATAAGAGGCACACACAACTCTGTTTCACATGTGTTATATTTGTTCTTACACACATACAATGAACAAAAAAGTGACTCAACTAAAATGAGACAAATAAACAAATTACTAATAATGCTTATCATAAATTAAATAACAAAAACTGTGGCAAGAATTGACATTTCTAAAACAAAATTAATAAAATGAATCCGGAAATTAACAATGAACACATTAAAAAGCTACAGAAATAATTAGAAGGATGTATAAATTAATGAAAAAATTTACAAATAAATAAGGAAAGATGTAAATAAATTCATGCAAAGTCAAATGAATATTAATTCCTCCTGAGGTCTATGTGCAATGGTATAAAATAGTTAATCCCTACATTATTTTGAATAGCATTTTGGTGCATTCACAGGCATATACATTTATTGATTTTGGTAGTTTGTGTACTCTGTAGAACATTAACACTCAGAGAACTCACAACTGTGTTAATTCTTCATGACATGGATTCAACAAGGTGCTGAAAACTTGCACAGAGATTTTTGGTCCATGTCAGCTTGATAGCATCACACAGCTTTTGCAAATTTGCCAGCTGCACATCCTTGATAGTCATCGTGGAGATTGTCCGAGTACAGTGAAGCCATTGCCATGTCCAATAAACCAGTTTGAGATTATTTAAGCTTTGTGACATGGTGTGATGTCCCGCTGGAAGCAGCCATCAGGAGATGGGTGCACTGTGGTCATAAAGGGATGAACACGGTCAGCAGCAATGCTCGTGTAAGCTGTGATATTCGAACGATGCGCAGTTGATACTAAGGGACCCCAAATCTGGCAATCACACCAACTTGAACAACTTATATATATAGCAGGACAAATCAATGTTTTCATGTTGTTTACACCAAATTCTGACCCTACAATCCAAATGTTGCATCAGAAATTAAGAATCATCAAACCAGATTTTTCCAATCTTCTATTGTTCAATTTTGGTGAACCTGTGTAATCTGTAGCCTCAGTTTCCTGTTTTTCTTTGTTAACAGCTGTGGCACCTGGTGTGGTCTTCTGCTGCTGTAGCTCATCAGCATCCAGTTTTGACAAGCGGACATTCAAAAGTTCTCTCCTGTTTGGTTGTATCGAGTTGTGGTTGCCTTCCTATCAGCCTGCAGCAGCAACAGTAAGCGACAGTTCTCACAGAGACCTGCCACTCACTGGATATTTTGTCTTTTTTTGATTACTCTCTATAAAGGATATGTGGGATCAGTATTAGTAGACTAACAGTTTCTGAAATACACAGACCAGTACGTCTGGCACAAGCGACCATGCCACATTCAAAGTCACTTAAATCACCTTTCTTTCCCATTCTGATCCTCAGTTTGAACTTCAGCAGGTCGTGTTGACAAAGTTTACGTATCTAAAAGCACTGGGTGGTTGTCACATGATTGGCTGATTAGATATTCACTTTGATGAGTTGCAACTTGTTTTTGTATATATATATATATATATATATATATATATATATATATATATATATATATATATATATATATATTAATAGCCAATATTAAACCATAAAATCTGCATGAGTGGAACATTAATTAGCAGAAAATCCACTATACAGTGGGGCAAAAAAGTATTTAGTCAGCCACCGATTGTGCAAGTTCCCCCACCTAAAATGATGACAGAGGTCAGTAATTTGCACCAGAGGTACACTTCAACTGTGAGAGACAGAATGTGAAAAAAAAAATCCATGAATTCACATGGTAGGATTTGTAAAGAATTTATTCGTAAATCAGGGTGGAAAATAAGTATTTGGTCAATAACAAAAATACAACTCAATACTTTGTAACATAACCTTTGTTGGCAATAACAGAGGTCAAACGTTTACTATAGGTCTTTACCAGGTTTGCACACACAGTAGCTGGTATCTTGGCCCATTCCTCCATGCAGATCTTCTCGAGAGCAGTGATGTTTTGGGGCTGTCGCCGAGCAACACGGACTTTCAACTCCCGCCACAGATTTTCTATGGGGTTGAGGTCTGGAGACTGGCTAGGCCACTCCAGGACTTTCAAATGCTTCTTACGGAGCCACTCCTTTGTTGCCCGGGCGGTGTGTTTTGGATCATTGTCATGTTGGAAGACCCAGCCTCGTTTCATCTTCAAAGTTCTCACTGATGGAAGGAGGTTTTGGCTCAAAATCTCACGATACATGGCCCCATTCATTCTGTCCTTAACACGGATCAGTCGTCCTGTCCCCTTGGCAGAAAAACAGCCCCATAGCATGATGTTTCCACCCCCATGCTTCACAGTAGGTATGGTGTTCTTGGGATGCAACTCAGTATTCTTCTTCCTCCAAACACGACGAGTTGAGTTTATACCAAAAAGTTCTACTTCGGTTTCGTCTGACCACATGACATTCTCCCAATCCTCTGCTGTATCATCCATGTGCTCTCTGGCAAACTTCAGACGGGCCTGGACATGCACTGGCTTCAGCAGCGGAACACGTCTGGCACTGCGGGATTTGATTCCCTGCCGTTGTAGTGTGTTACTGATGGTGACCTTTGTTACTTTGGTCCCAGCTCTCTGCAGGTCATTCACCAGGTCCCCCCGTGTGGTTCTGGGATCTTTGCTCACCGTTCTCATGATCATTTTGACCCCACGGGATGAGATCTTGCGTGGAGCCCCAGATCGAGGGAGATTATCAGTGGTCTTGTATGTCTTCCATTTTCTGATGATTGCTCCCACAGTTGATTTTTTCACACCAAGCTGCTTGCCTATTGTAGATTCACTCTTCCCAGTCTGGTGCAGGTCTACAATACTTTTCCTGGTGTCCTTCGAAAGCTCTTTGGTCTTGGCCATGGCGGAGTTTGGAGTCTGACTGTTTGAGGCTGTGGACAGGTGTCTTTTATACAGATGATGAGTTCAAACAGGTGCCATTCATACAGGTAACGAGTGGGGGACAGAAAAGCTTCTTACAGAAGACGTTACAGGTCTGTGAGAGCCAGAGATTTTCCTTGTTTGAGGTGACCAAATACTTATTTTCCACCCTGATTTACAAATAAATTCTTTACAAATCCTACCATGTGAATTCATGGATTTTTTTTTCACATTCTGTCTCTCACAGTTGAAGTGTACCTCTGGTGCAAATTACTGACCTCTGTCATCATTTTAAGTGGGGGAACTTGCACAATCGGTGGCTGACTAAATACTTTTTTGCCCCACTGTATGACTTTTCTTATAGAATGTCCCAAACCACATCTGAAACATATGAATTTAGCTATTATTCATAAACATAGCAACATGAACTGAGTTGCAGGTGAATTTTAAAGATTTCATATTTTTCATTGAAAGCTTTTTTTAATCAATACAACCTGAAGATAAACATTGGTGGGGAAAAAAGGTTTAAAACCCAAAAGAAATGAATGTTGTGCAAATTTAATGACGAATTCGTCTTCTTTGTTTTTATGGCCTTCAATTATACATAAAGAAAGATTAGTATTACTTTGAGTAATTGTTATTGCTCTTTATGGACATGATGTAGGCTCTGTCTCTCTCTCTTCTTTTTGCCCCCATTAAAAAACAGGAATGTCATAGGTCATACCAGTCAGATATATTTATACTGACAGTCATGCTAAACTGTTTTGAATAATTAATGCAAAAGCAATAAAGAGTTTAACCACATTTTAGAACACTGAATCATTCATAAATAGCTAGGCCTTGGTTATAGTATTTCAATATTCATGAGCAGTATATGGTTGATTTTAAAAAAGGAGAGTGCAACAAGAATTAGTTCAGTAAAGAGAACTTACAGGCAATTATCTAACAGATGATGCTTTAGTAATGATAATTATGACATCTATTCATAAAAGATAAAGTGTTGCTTCCTAAACTCTGCACATGTGATATTATATGTTAAAGAAATATACAGATTTTCTAAATACTCCAACTGTTTTTAAGTGGTTTCTTTATGTCTTTTAAATCAGTCTGGCTTCCTGATGCTCGCTGATGCGCGTGTGAATTGTAGATTCAGTGGTCTCTAGCGCCATCTTATGGTTTCTGTAAGTAATGACTGACTCACTAGGCCCGGAGGTACAATAAAATTGAATAAAATAAATAGAAAAATAAAAAGTTTGATTTTCCCATAGAAGTAAAAGTAAGCAAGCAGTGACAAGAATTTTAAAATGTATCATAATATTAACAATTGTAGTTTTTCTGTTTTTTGCTTAGTGATTGGGCATTGTTTATCATCCCCTGGACAAAATAACATGAACACCCCATATAAAATGATATTTTTGTTATAGACAATACATTGTTATACCTATATTATTCTCATCACTTATGTAATGATTACAGCTAAAATATTATTTATATAACTGTCTATATTCATTTAATAACTGGGGGCACAGATAAAGTGTGTTGTCCCCAAAATTTTGCTTTTGGGTGAAATTTTAAGCACCCATTTTGTTTTTTTCTACATTTCATGGTGGAAATATCTTAATTTATGGTAATGAAGACACAAATCTTAGCCACCCGGTGACTTTAATATCTAATCATAATCAGAGAAACTTCAAGAATCCCAGAGGGAAGTTAAGTTGTCATAGCAGCAAATATACAACAAACAACAAGCACTCGTATAAAATGAGTGTAGAAACAGAGTTATGATATCAATATAATATAAATATTATGTCACTGTGTAGGAGTTTTGGGATACTGAATTGTATATTTAAGATGTTCTCTGTTTGATTCTTTGTTCATTATTTACAGAAATGTTGAGCCTTTAATTCATAGTTCTAGTTTATGTTAGTTTATTTTGTATCTTTAGTGTTTTCTATCTCATCCTCCTCTGTCTTTTCTCCCCGATGTCGTGTTTATTCATGTTCCTGTTTTACTTTGTTAGCCTTTGTAGTCATCTTCTGTGTTTTGTGTGTCATTTTTGCTGTCTCATTGTCCTTGATTCTTATCATCTGTGTCTTGTTACCCTCCTGTGTGCTGTTCCTTGATTACCCTTTCATATATAAATAGTGGTATCTTCCCCTCCGTCTTCCTCTCAGGGTCTGTTCAGCCTCCCAGTGTGTTCCCTCCCTGCTTTGGATTCAGTTTGCCTTTTGCCTGTGGATTTTTGTGTTCTGACTTTGAATCAGCCAAAATAAAGGCTTGCTTTTTTTATTTTTCCTTCTGTCTTTGAGTCTGCATTTTGGTCCTAGTTCTGCAATTTTTATGACATCTGTCCTATTCTGTGTTTGCTTGGCTGCATATGGTGGAGTTTGTGTAACAAGTAAACAGCTATGCTGATACTAGGCCACTTTTGTGTCTTTGACTTTGAGAAGTAAACTCTTTAAGTGTGATTAAAGCACCTGTTCACATCAATGACTAAGTGAACTGTTTCTTTAAAACAAGTGACCTGTGTTGTGTGATCATTTGTATGTACTGTGTACTTCTTATCCAGTTGGAAATTGCATTGTCACTGAAGTCTACACCCACTTCAGTGGAAAGGGGAATATTTTTGTCATAGTCCAAATAATGCAATTGAGGATAATTTGAGAGTCATAACTCCACTCCAAGTTATCTTATGTGTGTAATAATAAATATACTAACCGCTGTCCCGTATCAATAGACCTTCATGCTTTAGTAGACTTTTTTGACCTGTGACAACAAGAAATAAATGTGTGTAAATAAAAAAATAAAAACATATAGCTGCTTCATTCTCGGGCAGCACACTGCCAATAACACAACACAAACCAATAGTGCCTAGTTCCTAGGAATTTAAAGCTCTTTATTAAGATGATGCAGCTGCAAAACAAAGAGGTAATCCTAGCAACCACAGGTAAAGTCTGGCCATCCCACACAGCTGATAACAAAGCTCATTTGATAGCTTTTTCCATATGTACACATTCATGTAACAACTACACATATATGTAGTGAAATTAGCCTCAGGATGTTTGCAGATGAGCATCATATGACATGTTACGTGATCTGTGCATTTAAGGGAATTTATGTATGCATTAAAAATTCTTGATTTGCCTTTTGAAAGCAAAGATGATTAGATATGTGAAGCTAAATGTGAAAATGTGTGCTTAAATTATCACTTTTCATTCCAGTTTTGATATGCATTTTTGTAAAATCTGTGTTCAAATTGCTTTGGATTTGTGTGTGGTTTTGTGTGAAATTTACTGAGAATCTTCTCAGAGATGAGTACAGCCAGCTTGAATGCAGCTTACGTCTGATTGCTGCTTTGGGAATATTTCAGTTTAGTGTGCATCATGTCTCTCACATCCTATCATCAAAATAACAGTAAGTGGTAATTCTTATTCAATTTATAACATTACTTGAAATATCCTTAAATAGTCTCCACCTTTACACATAAACACCACCTATATCAACTAAAAACTGCCCATGTGTTTATGACTGTCATATTCAGGTGAGTGTGAGCCTCTTAAAATGTGGTCAAAATAACTGAGATCTATGTTTAGTACAAGTGAAACGGCATGGAGTTATGATTCAATAACATTTACAAAGAAGCACAAGGGTCTCAGGATGGCACATCTTAGCCTAGTGCTTTACTGTGAGTGATGAGACAAGCTTATTAAAACAAGAAGTAGATCATTTTGAGCCTGTATCGTCGCTGTTATTTTGGACTGCATTTCCCAGACATCCCCTGTCAAACAGACAATAAATCTGCTGGTATGAGTGCTGTTTCCAAGAAACATTCCTGTTTCTGCAGGTGGCGCTTGTGTGTTTATCTGCTCGCCTGTCTGTGACACTCTCATGCAAACTGACTGTTCCAAATAAAGAAAATCTAAAAAGCATCACTTCCTGCTACTGTTACTGTATGGGAAATTGCACACATACACATGCAAGAGAGAGTGGAAAAAACTTTATTGTGACATTTAGTTTGAGCAAAGTGAAGGTACATCGATGGTTCGATTGCCTCTTTATTTCTTTAAATATAATAACGCAAACACTGAGACTTATTATAATAACTGATATTGAAAAACTGATCATCAAATTAATTCTGCTATAAATAATATATTCAAGTGCTTGTTAAAGTTAAACTCTAATTAGAAGTGCTATTGTAATTTTAAGACCTGGTAAGGAGTACGTTTTTTATGTCCCGTTGAATTTTAAGGGTATACTTTCTTTCTTTTTTTTTTTTTTTTTACCAATATTTATTATTTATCTGTGTTTTTATATTATATTATACAGCATCTTTATTTAAGTAAAGCTCTGCCAAATTGCATAAGCAGTGTGTGACTAAACTAAGTACACCCCATGATTCAATAGCTCGTAGAAGCATGTTTAGGTAGGGCTGCTCGATTATGGCAAAAATGATAATCACGATTATTTTCACTGAAATTGAGATCACGATTATTTGATGATATTTATTTAACCCTTTAAGACCTACCATAGAACCAAGTCCACCAGAGCTTATATATATATATTTTTTTTTACATGTTGTAGTGCCATTTGTGGGAGCATTTCAAGTTGCTATACATCAATACAACTGTTATAGCCCATATTTTAATAATATGTATGCATTAAGTCCATAGTAATTACATAAATTGCAAAAAAGTGCAATAAACTACAAAAAAATTGAAAATCGCTTTTGTTTTGTTTACATATATTTCTACTTGGAGAAATTTAAGAGGTTTATCCCTCAAAACTTTAAATACAATAAAGTTGCAAAAAAATAGTTTCCCACCACAGGAAATTTATTTTGAGTGTCTTCATAGTTTTATTTTGGAGATACAGCAATTTTTATATACTGCAGGAAAAACAAAAAACAATCCTATGATGCAAATTTGCAAAGAAAACAGCAGGTGCATCATTTCACTGTGGGAAGTGTTACGAACAGCTGATCGGAACGGCAAAGCGTGTTTCTGGAATATTATGTTTTTGTTCTTGCAAGCGCTTTTTATGCAATTTTTGCAAAGCTATATGTGGAACGAAACCGTGACCGAGGACAAGCTGATGGCATCAGATGTAAGTACAACTCCTCCGGTTTCATATGCAAAACAAATTATTGCGCTAGCTTACACGGTTCAGGTTCTACAGGGATTTAAAAATAGTTACGCAAAACGGAGTGTGCTGCTCTGACCGGCTTTAAAGGGTTAACAATAACTTTAAAAAAAATAATATAAAATAGTGTGCAACACCACTGAAGTTTGTTTTTTTTTAAACTCTCTTTTCAACCAACGGCAGTCACTCTCCAAATAACTTCTGCTTAGCTTTCCGAGCTTCCCTCGGGTCCTCTTAATCAGCGGTCTCCACCCTTTTTTGCGCCACGGACCGGTTTATGCCCGACAATATTTTCACAGACGGCCTTTAAGGTGTCGCGGATAAATGAGGGAGGGGCTAATAATCGGCTCAGTCATTTTTAATGATCGTTGAAAGCCCAGATCGTAATCGTGATTAAAATTCGATTAATTGAGCAGCCCTATGTTTAGGGTCAATCTCACATCATTGTGGAGAAATTTTGGTCACTCTTTACATTTTTGTTTCAGTTCACTGAGCTTTGTTTAGTCACAGCTCTCTTAAGGCTCCACTTCAGCATTTCAGTCAGGCTGTGGTCTGGACTTTGACTGGCCCATTGCAACACCTTCATTCTTTTTGTGGTCAGTCACTCTCTTCTAGATTTGCTCGTGTGCTTGGGATCATTGACACAGTTTAAGCTAAAATTTAGCTGTCAGGCCTCACATTTGACTCTATACAGAGGAGATCATGGTTGACTCATGGCAAAGTGCCCAGATTCTGTGGCTGCAAAACAAGCCCAAATCACAAGCTCTCCACCACCATGCTGACAGTTGGTATGAGGTGTTTGTGCATTATGGCCAAACATCTCCACTTTGGTCTTGTCTGTCCAAAGGACATTGTTCCAGAGGTCTTGTGATTTGTTCATGAGCAACTCTGCAAACAAGGTACATTTGTTCAGTGTTTTTCTAATCGTGTTGTGAACTTTAACATTTAACATGGTAACTGAGTCCTGCAGAGTCCAAGATGTAGCTCTTGGGTAATTTCTTTGAGATGTGCATGCTCTGACCTTGGGGTGAATTTGCTGGGACATCCACTCCTGGGAAGACTGTCTCTATCACTGTAGAATGATGGACTTTAAATTTCTGGGAAATAGCCAGATAACCGTGCCCAGAATGATGAGCAGCAGCAACTGCTTTTCTAAGATCTGTGCAGATGTTGTATCTCTTTGATATTGTGTTTGCACACACCTGAATGGTGCAGACAAGGAAACTGCTAAAACTTCTGCTTTTATAGAGGTACTCAAAATAATCAAGTGGATTTGATTATCGGCATCAGGCATCGAATTATTTTTAATTTTTTTTTGTTATGCCAACTAACCGTGTTCGGTGCTTTCCAGAAAACAATGTATTGGAGTGCATCACGAAGTATGACATATCTGCGCGGCATGTCAATCTTTCTGTCCTGGCAAAATTAAAGTAAACTGAGGACCTCTCCATCCAATTCATTTATGAGAAACCTGTATCCTGCCAAACTTGTTACATATCCTCCATCTTGAGTGTGGACTGTCACCTTCAGATAGAAGATATAAAGTCCTAAAATGCAGACTGGATTACTTTAAAAAGGAATTTGTCATCTTATCTTATTCACTCTTTGCAAAGACAGCTTCTGTGACAGCACTAGGAATTCCCCTAAGTAGTATATTGTATTGTGTTTCAGCTTATTTTGTGCGAAATAAATAAAGACATGGTGTAATATGTCATGTTTCCCAGTTCATCTGAAGCTGTATTGCCAAATTCTAAAATCTCAGACGAGCTAGTTATTTTTATTATATAAAACCTTAGAATTTGAAAAGAGTGTACTTTCTTTTGATCATCTTTGTGGTTGTCTTGCTCGTACTTATTGTTAAAAATATAAACTTATTACAGTTATGAACTACACAAAGAATGGATACTTTTGACCTACTAAAGAGAAGAGTTAAAGTTTTTGATATTAAAAGATTACACGAGAAATTTATCTCAAGCTATATCCAGGTTGGAGGGCAGGACTGATGGATTATGGGTAATTGAGTCCTCGGTGTGTGTGTGTGTTGATGTCAGGGGGCGGAGAGTGCGAGAGTACAGCCTCCGTGTGTGTTGGTGTGTAGATGTGAGTGTACGGTGAGGAATTCAGCTGCTGGATGAGTTTTTTCTGCGAGAGAAACTTATTTTTTTTGGCGTCCACGTCTTGAAGCGAGGAGGACAAATGCGAAAATGCGAGAAGAAATCCAGGAAGAGGCGAGCGAGTGCTTATTAAAAATTCAGCGCGGGAGAGCAGACGTTATTACCCGTTCGGAGGACTTGTGGCAGCACCGAGGATAAACTCCACTTCTAACGGGCTAAAGCGTTGTTGAATGGGGTGAAACGAAGCGGATTTTTTCCCTCCTAAAGATAGCAAGTCCAGGAAGAAAAAAAAATCCAAGCGGTCGAAACCCAGAAGGAAAGGGGAGTAAAAAGGGGGCAAAGAAAACGCCCTGCTTTGCTGCCTGTTGCTGGTAAATTCAAACTTTATCGCCAAGTTTAAAAAATGCATCTTCCACTTAACGAGAGGTGATAGTTCAAGTCGTCATTCCTAGCTTAAAGCCGGGCGGGTTTGCTAACTGACGGCCCCCTCTCACTTGGCAAGTTTTATGTTTTTGGAAGCATTGGGAATATTTTCTCCTCGTTGTGCACACCATTCCTGTTGGAAGCGATTTGGGTGGGCTGGGAGCCCAAAGGCTGCTCCGCCAGGCCTGCGGCCATTAGCCAGGAACAAAGAGGGTTCACATGTAAACTCAAACAGTTTGGAAAAGCCTCTTCATTAGTTTTTAAAACCCAACTTTTAACCACCAACGACGGCGCAGTCATGTCGCTGGGCGCCGAGAGGAGGATGGAAACCCGGCTGAAGAAGCTGGAGGACATGATCAGAGACCCCAGATCTGCCATAAACCTGGAAAGTTTACTGGTGAGTCAAGTGGGATCCACTTCATAGGTTATTAATGATGTTGTCTGATCGCTGAATGGCTAGGCACGCATGCACGCCCTCAGGTGAGCTAATTGCATTTAAACACCTTTTCATGTTAAAACGGTGCCGTTTATGATTTAAGTGTTATCGCCTGGTGGAGACACTGTAGACAAGCCTGATTAATAGTTAAATCTGGGTGCAGACAGAGCAGTTTGGGGCTCTTTGAGGCCTGTCTACAGATTAGGATTAACTACTTGAGATAGCTCCCCTGGGTGTTTTCATGGAGACTAATATTTTTAGATAACATATGGGCCCACCAAGCCACTGTAGTCCTATCAGTCCCAGATGTAACCACAGAACCATTGCAGTCTTCCTACACTGGTATGCAACTAGGATGTTGGCTATGGAGGACCCAGTCTGCCAAAAATCCAATAAACCATATTGGCAGCAATTAATATCAGAAAATATATATAATAAGTGTTTAGAATTAAATTAAAAATTAAAGTAGAAGAAAATATGAAAATTTGTCTCATACTCCTGTACCACCTAACATTTATCTATTTTAATGAGAAGAAAACAATTAGTATGAAGTTGTAAAACTGCGTATCTCCTACTGTTTCAACCACTCAGGTAAATGTGTAGATTTTTATCTGAAGTTCCACTTAATTATTATTTAAATTATATTCATCTTCCATTTGTTTTTCCCCTTTGACCTCCCGAATATAAATAAGTGACAAGATAATAAACGAGCAATAGTATTAAGGAAAACAAATATATAAGTTATTGGAAGTGTTAGGTTATATCATGTCAGTGTCATGAACAATGTGAGAATGGCTTACTTTTTTGTTTCTGGATATTGCCTAAATCGGTTCTCTATATTTGCCCACCAGCTTAATTCATTAATTTAATTAATTAATTTTACAGTTAATTAATATAGTCTTCTGGAAACTGGAATTTTGTCCCTTAGTAGTAGTAGTAGTAGTAGTAGTAGTAGTAATGATGAAAATCATTGAAGATTAGTTTCATGATATCTTTGTAGCTGAAGGAGAAAAACTAACTTTAAAGAGGTAAAACAGTGAGTATGTGTTTAGTCTATTGTACTCTCAGCAGCTGCTATTAGATTCTGACTGGAGATCATTTTGATTTGAATATTTCTGTTTTGTAGGGTGGGATTTTAGTACGCTCTGGTGCTTACATATAGCATTGCATTTGATTAGAATTGAGAGGCATGTAAAATCTATCATGTTTGTCTTTCTCTGACAGCTATCTTACCCCCCCCATTTGAATATTGGCCTCAAATTTAAGATAGCCTCTGTGTGTGTGTTTATACATACATGAATGTAGCATGGGAAGAGTCATGTCTGGTCATTGTCCAAAAGAGCTTTTTCTCAGATGTAGCAAACAATGGGAGATTGTCCAAGCCAGATGTGTTCTTACTGCTGGAAATAATCTATGTAGTTTGACCATGACAACCACTCGCTTGCTGTTTTCTCTTTGGGATAATCAGACTTTTCTCGGACTTTGACCACTTGGGAGCTGACAGGGTAACCATCATTTGATGCCAACTGATTTGGGTATTTGTGGTTTAATATCTCCCTCGGGTGATATCTGCAAAAGTCTCCCTGTTCATTTCTAATAATGTGTCATTTGTCTGATCCCCTTTTCCCCCTTGCAAGCTTTTTTCTTTTTCTTCAAGTTGGGTGACTACTTCTTTATTTGCTTTAGCTTTGTTCTTTTAATAAGTGCCAAAGTGGCACCACAAGAGGAAGTGGCTGAGTAAGACCACATAAGTTGTTTTTGGATTTCAATGCCATCACAGCAAACACAGTTGCTTCGTGGTGGTCATATTGGTGCAAGTTTATGGAGATTTTTCCATTTGAAGAAAAGAAAAATGTAAATATCATAAACTTTCAATTTGCCACAGAGCTTATTTTCTGTGATAATCCAAAACCCTTGTGGTATAAATGTCAGTGCCTTTTTGTTGAGCGATCTGGGATGATGTTCCAGTTTGGCCATTGGTTCTCGAAGTTTTCCCAGCACACCCCACTTCAGAAGCCAGAAGAAGTTCACACCGCAGATTCCACATAACTAACAATAAAAAAAGGAAATTTGAACATGCTGTGTAATATCAGCACAGTAGCATCTGCATACTCTTGTTTATCTTCCCTTAAAAAAAAATCATACCAGTAATCTTTGTTTAATCTGGTTGTCCGTGTGCTGTTACATCAACACGCTGGTTCTTATTCACCTACAGCCTGGCAACCATTTCTATTTTGCTTTCCTCGGGAGAGGGGAGTGAGACGGTGCATTCCCTGAATTTTTTTCCTCAGAGGTAAAGTGGTCAGAAGTTATGAGATTGTGAACGATGTCTCAGGTCCCTGTGTTTACCCTGTGCGGGGATGAGTCAGACCTGTTTGTACAGCCGCTTATGTGACGTACAATTGAAAGATTTTTTGATTTTTTTTTTTTTTTTTGGGCCAACAGACGATGGACTTGCCTGATTGCAGACCTTTCATTAACCACCCACATCTGGTGATTTCTTTAGCAGCTCAGTGATTGTCAGGGTATGGACGATGGCCCAGAAGTAATGGATGTTGAGCCAAATAAGGATAGCGTTTGCAATTATTGCCATTGATACAATCAAATAACTCTTGCTTTCTAAGTTGGCGAAGGACTGATGTATTAGAATTGAAACTGTTTAAATGTGTCTGTCTTTAAGTTTTGTGATGACCTAACGTTGCATAAGGCAGTGGAAAAATTCTTCCATTACACCAGTGTATATCACGACTTTGGGCTTAAATGGGAAAAGAGGTCTTCCGACAATTTAGATCAGCTCTGTTCTCCCAAAATAAATTTAGATCTCGGTTATTTTCTGGACCCTAGGAAAGCTGGAATCCCAAGCTATTTTCAGACCTATTAACTGTAACTTTTAGCCAACATTGTGTGATGTTGCCTACTTTAGCTTTAAAGTTAGAGGGTGGTGTTTGAATTTCTGGGGCCCCTAACTGGATGTGACAGAGTGCAAACACACTGTCAGCTCTATCTTAAAAAGCATCACCTCACCCCTTTTAATGGGCCCCTTCTGACTCAGCCCACCCCCCCTTTCCCATACATCCCTTCCCCTGGGGTTCTCCCGCCCCCCTCCATACAACTTGAGGCAATCCTGGTCAAGTCCTGAGGAAGAATTCGGCATAACTTGACCACCGGTGGTGTTTACTTCCTGCACATGAGCTGGGGAGAGAGAGGTGTTGAGTGTTTGAGACAAAAGTTGAGTGGGAAGCATGCGTAGGAGAGAACAGGCTGCGGTTTTCCATTTTTAGCAGCCTCGGTGCTGTCGCTGGGATCAAGAAGTTTTGCTGCTCGGTGTGTTCAGACACACGCATGCACACAAACAATAAATGCTAAGATATGTCTTGTTTTTGTTTGGGTTTTGGGGGTGGGGGTGGGGGGGGGGTTGCAGGTGAAGGAAAAACATGCATACTTAAAGTGCCTAGATAATTGCTCACAGGCTCATATTTGGTAAATAATGAATCACAAATCCCCTGTTATTGTGGCATGGCAACGGTACCAGAGGGAGCCACATTGTGTGGACCCTTTATTTATTCTTCTCACTAACAGCTTAGTGAAGGAAACTCGGTAATTAATTTCAGGTTTGTGCTTTTTTTTCCCCTTTCCTTTTCTTTTTTAAGTGATCATGAAGGTAATGCATTTAAGGAGCAGTGGGCAGGCTTCCCTTAGGATAAGGAAAACTGACGTGGAGGAATGTGCAGCATCTGTCAGGGAAACTCGGTCACCTTCCTTAGTCAATCTTCAACTCTTGTGATGAGATGGGGCAGAGCTGCTGCTATCTGTAAATCCAGCCACAGAACAGCCAGGGGAAAAAATAATACTTAAATGATGCGTTAATGCCGCCCCACTCTCTGGTTATATAAACTGTAGATCACTATATTGCCTCTATCAGCACTCGATCAAGCGTAACCTCAAGTCTCAGCAACCTTCCCCTTGTGCAAACGGTAGGGATCGTTATTTGGCAGGACACCACTGCTGACTGAAGTGCAGGACTTAACTTGGCAGCTCCAAGTACAGGCAGTGATTGTTAAGGAGCAAGCACAAGATGGGGCCTTTCCCGGAATTAAAGAAAAAGACAAAACTAAAATATGGACAGGTTATTTGCAAATCACTCAAGTTTCTGCTGTCCTAAAGGAAATGACCTCACTGAGTAAATAGTTGGCAGCCATACATGGGGCTCAAAGTTCCATAGACTTCTGTCCTGCCTGCACTTTCCCCGTTCGCTTTCTAGCCTTATCTCTTTTCCCTGGCCCTACTTTTCTCTCAGCCCCTCCCCTCAGGCTTGTTAAACACACTGCAGGTATGTTAACTGTGTTTTCATACTTTTGCAGGCCCAGGGCGTGCAGATAACTTAATGCACAGCACTTATGTGTGAATGATATGGGAAATAGAGCTAAAAGCTTGTATGATGCCTTCCAGTTTATCTCTGGGGGGCAATCCCTGTCCATTTCTTTTAAGATCATTTGGAGTGATGCTCTTTTTATTCAGCATTAGTTGGGAAAGCCTTTTAATACATATGCTGTCTCTTTTGCTTAGTACTGGTTATTCACGCCCTTTTTTTCTCTCCCTATTCCTACTCGTATATGCTTCATTTTGTTTTGTTTTTTTCCATTAATTTTTTTGTCTTCTCATCTCCCATTTTCTTCAGCTTTTTTCTTTCTTCCCCTCCCCTTTAACTTATTGTCACTCCACTTCTCACCTACACTAGACTTTCTTCCTCTGTAGCTATTGGGATAAATGATATCCCCTCTTTGTCAACCTGAGTTTTGGCTTCTTCTCTGGAGTGTAGTTGAGTTGCTCTCAGGCAAACAGCAGCAGCAGACCAGACCCGGCTTCAGTGTGCTAGCTGGATAGAAACACTGCCTTATAAGGCACTGGGGATGGTGGCCCCAGCCAATTTTTTTTTTCCTTCAAAACAAGCCGGTCTCTCGGCTCCACACCACCTCTGGTGAGTCGGCCGGGCCTCTCCATGGTCTTTTTTTGGTTTTTCGCTCCACTCCAGTGAAGAAGACCCGGCGTCTTCTGGGTGTGCAAACCCTCAGCAGTCTCAAAATGTCAACCTTCACTTCAGTTATGCAGCTCCTGGTCTCCTTTAGTGGTCAGAGCTAGGAAACATGATAAGGGTTTTCCTTGTTTATTAAAGCCATACATGGCCCACCAGAGGCTTTTTTGGAAATAAAAAAACACTTAAGGCCTGTAAGAAAGAAAAAGAGTAGGGGAAATTTAAAAATGTATTTATTTAGGTCAGTATTTTAATTCTGATTATTTATTCATTGGCTTAGCAAACATCATCTAGTTGCTGAACTTAAAAGCATATGCCTTTACAGGGGATTTCCATAAACTTAAAAAATAACCCAGGAGTAGGACAAATATTGATGTAGGGAACTGGGTCGTCTGGTAGTTGAGTTCTGATTGTTAGGCGTGGTGTTTAACCGCAAAGCTCATCTTGCAAGGACACACTCTGGTCTCTGCTGGCTTTCTGCCACCGTGTCTGCAGGCGCAAATCGGGGAGTAGAGGGGTCCTCTACTTAATTATAATGTGTATGTCTTGCATTACAACACGGATGTTTGGCTGGTTGTCAATGTTGCATGTTTACCTGCAGAGATCATTAATACCATAGATCGTAGCTTAGCACAAAAGCAAAATAAGGGCAAAAACCAACACCTGCCTTTTTTACACTAATAAAGCTAACTAATTGACATGTTGCATCTCATTAATTTTGGTGATTAAAGTAATATGATGCTGGTTGTTAAAGATTTACGTGTCAGACAGGTGGTTTCCTGTCAGCTACACTCTGAGAACCCCAGGAAGTTACCCAACCTGGCCAAGAATGAACTTTTGTCCAAAATGAACCTCCTTGTTTCCTCATTTGCTGTTTCCTATACATTGGACACTCAATGGGTTGCTCTACATTTGGGAGCAAGTTTAGATTTTGGAAAAATTATTATTGTTTTGTGTTGCACAGCATGTATTTTGAATACAACTTTATACATCTTTGTGTTGATGTTCACTTCTCAGTGTTGCCCTATCACAGGTAAATTGTTTTTTGCTTATATAGTGTCCCATATACAATTTCAAACTGTTATTTTTTTTTTCACTTGCAGTTCAGATATGATATGCCCAGTGTGACCATTTTGAAACCACTGTAAACAGCAGTTCATCAAAGCAGGCAGTGGGTTGAGTCAGACTGTGTTTTTAAGCTAAATTGCAACATTAGTGCAAGAAATACAACAGAGAGTTGATAAAAAGTGACACAGTCATTTCCCTTAACATCATAAGTCTATAACTATATATAATATGTTCTTTGCAGTTGATGCCAGATCATATTTGAAGATGGATCTTTGCCCTCAGTACTGTAGCTAATTAATGATCACATTTGTACCCCTGCTCTTGTTTTTCTCGTGTTACAGTTTGTTGGACACATTTTTGAGAAAATCTCTAGTGAAGCGGCTGCTCTCAAGTCGAAAAGATTAGAGCTAATCTTGGACAGCAATCACCTGTTTTTCTGTAACTACTTGCAGGCAGTTCATGCAAACACTTATACTTTGTATTCCATTACTTAAATAAATTCTGATAAATCTTGAATGTTCATTTTGCTTTTCCTTAGCCAGCTGTAAAAAATTAATTACTAACTGAACAAAAATCAAAGTCCACACCTTAAAATACCCACACATTAATAAACACCTAATTCTCAGCACCTTGATTTCATGTTATATAATGCCTCAGACAAATGGAACAAGATATGAGTCAGGAGCTGTCCAACAGGGATGTGAGAAGAAAGTTTAGAATGAGGAAGAATGCAAGCACAAGAATTGACTTTCTCAAAATTTACATGGAGATTTTCCAATTGTGGCATTGGAATGACCCCCCTCTTTGCATCAAACATGAGGGCAGGAAACAGTACTAGTTTCCTGAGTTGTGTTGTGTTACAGGAACTTTGTGTTATTTTCCTGCGTTTCTGTCTTCCCTGTGTCATCATCCATGTGATTTGGCTCTTCTTCTGTGGACTTTGAGCCTACTCTAAACCAGAATTGGAAGGACTTTGACACTATGGCCACACTCAGTCAGCCTCACACACACACATAACAAAAGACGCTGGTAGTGATTGGGCCAGCATGCCAGTTTTGTCATATTTTTTGAGTCCACATTTCCCTCAGTCACCACAACAGAGAATATAAAGTTAACATGACTCTTCCAGACACAATATTTAGAAGTCTGCCAGGTTGAAATAAACCAGACTTCTCCTTAATATGACATTTGGACTAGAAGCAAAGCTGAAATCTGAGATATTGATGTGTTTACGGTGGTGTAGGGTTCTCATGTATGCACACAGAGATTTCACCTTAATCTCTTTGCTGTTTTTGTCTAGACATAAAGACTGTGGTTGATATTTTAACTTAAAGTAGGATTTGGTTATAATGCAGCACTCAGGTTCTGTGACCTTCCTGCATAGTTTTTGAATCTTACTGCTCTGCAGGAAGACTTAACTTTTGAAGAACTTTCAGTTCCCACACCGATCAAAACTGTAAAGGTCATGAACTCAGTTATGCAAATGGCTTTGTGGTTAACAGTGACGGCAAAAATCCTGTTGTTGACTTTGTTGTCATGCTGTGCAAAATCTTCCCCCGGTGGCGCGAGTATTGAGGAGTTTAATACCTGAGTCTTGGTATATTTTTAGTTTCAACTGAGGGTGTGAGTGAGAAGAGCAGAGAAGAGAACAGGAGGCTCCCACGCATAACGCACAATCCATCTGGCCTCAGCCTTATCATTCCATCACAACCTGCTGGTGAAACACAGCCTCCTACACGCATACACAAACTTTCTGTCATGCACACATGCTTATGCACAGGCTCGGGCACTCATAGATACGCATTAGTGTCCATTTTCACAAGCAAACAACATTTATTCAGTTGATCTTAGCAACACACAGCCTGCATTGTGTGTAGCCAGCAGCAACAATAGAGCTATACAGCTCATTACCAAACAGCTACAGATTGTCAGTGAGTTCACTGCCTTTAGTAAACACAAACAAGGACATTCGTATGTTCGCACTCGAGTTTAGACCGGGAGTGTTTGTGTTGAAGCTGGAAGTTATAATTGAAATGGTTTGTGTCTATACTAAAAATATTTATATACAAATGTACTCATAGACATGCCAAAGGATCGAAACAAAATCTAAGCCTAATGATGTCATCTTAGTGCTATGTTTTTGTTTTGTTTGTGTGTGTGTGTGTGTGTTGTAATTTAAATTTGCCTCATATTGGGTGGTATGGTTGTGCAGTGGTTAGCACAGGCAACTCGCCTCATTTGAACCCTGCTTCCTTCTGCAGTCCAAACACATGTATGGTTTGGCTGTGGGTGTGTAGTAGATTAAGTACTTGAAATGTATAGAATAACACACTTTATGCACAGCTAGAATGTAACTTGTAGCCTAAAGAGGTTAGAAAAGGCCAGAAAAGCATTTTATAAATGTGAGAACATATGGAAATAGCCACCACGTTGTCACCGGTTAGCTTCTGAAGAGCATTTTTTTCACTGTTGCCATCCTGCTGTTTCCTGCTCAAACCAGATGTGCTGAATGCGTGGTGGCTTTGACTGTCGAAAGCTGTTAGCCAGAGAACATTTTACTCAGTATGACACAAAACATTTACTACTTATAGATTTTTGTAAGTAATTTTTGCAACTGCAGGCATCACATCCTGCTGGCATTAAAAGGAATGCAGGTTAAGGAAACTTCTAAGTTGGCTTCACTTCTTAAACTAAGAAACTATGTCTGTCTTTTATACAGTCTGTGGCAATAGACTTAAAATAAAGGAATTTCTGAATTCTAAGGAAAGGGTTCGGTTTCCCTCTTGGATTGCTTAATTAGAGGAATTTTTTTCAGAGACTTGAGGCCCAACAGTTTGCTGGAAAATGGTAGCCATTAACCAGGGCAGGCTTGATGTAATCCTTGGGTTAATTGTCAGTAAAAACAACATTTTAGTATGAATTGTGACAGGTTGCCGCCAAAATGAAGTGTGCCTTGCACAAATGCAGTCTTTGTGCTCAATGGATAGAACATGACTTTAAATGTCAAACAGCAGAATGGCTGGTTGACAGAACATCGTTATTATAAGATTTGAGATTAAGTTTTTATGTGCAAGCAGTCTTCCCTTGCCCCTTTTTTCCTGGCACATTCCTCAGTGTACTTAATAATAAAGCGTGGGGAGGGCGCAGGAGCATGAGACAAAAATATGTCAAATTCAGGAGCAAGAAGTAATTGTTATTCCCAGTGGAGACATTAGCTGCGCTATTTGTGAACCCAGGATTCCTGCTGTTGTCTTTCTCGAAGAGTTTATGGGCTCTGCCTGGCAAGGTCCCCTCGCTCTGCCCGGCTGGCCAGCCCACCATTTATCCACACAACTATTTTTAAAACTGCTGGAATTCTATCAAAACATCAACTTTCTGCTCAATCCTTTTAAAGCTCAGAGCAGTGCTGCTTGTTTTCTGTTCCACATGCCTAGTGATGAGACGGTTATGAGGAGAGGAAGAGTGGTGGGGGGGAGTGGACTAAAAGTGGAGCAGAGGG
Organism: Rhamphochromis longiceps; assembly: GCF_057381845.1. NCBI lineage: Eukaryota > Metazoa > Chordata > Actinopteri > Cichliformes > Cichlidae > Rhamphochromis > Rhamphochromis longiceps. The sequence continues at coordinate 16,907,784 of NC_140575.1, forward strand.
AGGTTGTGACTTTTAATAGTTAGGGCTATTCCTTTTCTGCTTTTAGCTTCTTTCAGGTTAACATCATTGCATTCTTGACTGGTGGATCCACGTGGCTTTTTATAGGGTGATAAAGAATGGAAGCAGGCGAGGGGAGAACAACCGCTCTGTCAGCGGCAGGTTGGGTAAATAAAAAGGGAGAAGAATAGAATGTGCTGAAACGGCGCTCTTATAAAATGCCTGCCTCCTGCGACTTCAACCAGTCTCAGCTCTTTGTATTTTGCAGGAGTTGCTATGCGACGAGCCATAACCCACGGGCTGGATTACAGTATAGCAGAGATAAAGAGCCATCTAATAGATACATAGCAATTCATACTGATAAGCCTGACTGGGAAGATACACCTATCAGCTCAAGGAGACTGTAAGGATGTTAATAACTCTACAAGGAAGTGTAGCCCACTATATATCAAAGTGTGCTAAAGAAACTGACTGGATAATCTGTAATTATTCACATTCATTATTACAGAAATAAACATTCCCTTTAATTTAAGCGAAGCCAACACTACATTAGTTATCCGAAAGGGCTATATATACAGAGGACCAAAACGTCCAAAATCATGAATGTAAAAAATAAACATGTATGATTTTAAATGCAGTAAATTTCCACAGCATGTCTTTTATCCTGTCTTCCTTCTCTCACCCCAACCGGTCGCAGCAGATGGCCGCCCCTCCCTGAGCCGGAGGTTTCTTCCTGTTAAAAGGGAGTTTTTCCTTCCCACTGTTGCCAAAGTGCTTGCTCATAGGGGGTCATATGATTGTTGGGTTTTTCTCTGTATCTATGAAGTGCCTTGAGGCGACTTATGTTGTGATTTGGCGCTATATAAATAAAATTGAATTGAATTAAATTAAATATTAAAAATAACTTAGTGACTGCAAGGCATCAGTCACATAGCCCTAGAGGCCAGTCAATAACCCCATTGGCTACTAGATGTTGCTAGGAGAAATTGCTGGCAAAGAGGGTGCTGCACCAAAAACCTCTTTGTGATTACAATTGTTGCTAACAATTGTAATCACAACAACAAAAAAGACGTAACATAAACCAAATGGAGACTGTTCACCTTTACAGTAAAAGTTATGCTTTATTTCTATAACCGGGGGCTACTGTGGCAATCTCCTAGTGACCAAAGGAGTTGCAAGGATGTTTTTGGTGCATCACCCTCTTTGTGACCTTTTTTCTCAAGCAACCACTTGCCAGTCAGTCAGGATATACACATTGTGTTTTCAGGTGACCCTCCTGTGTGTGACTGAACCGTCTTCAGGACCCTTATCGGAGCTTTAGCAAATGATATTGCAGAGACAGTAACCATTTGCCAAAAAGTTGGGGAACAAACAAATTGCCTTTGTTATTGGTGGCTGGTAGGAGGTTGCTGACTGGTTTCTAGGCCTGTGTACTGGACTTAAAACACATTCCTGTTTTAAGGGGGGGGAGACGACTAAATGAAGACCAGAAATGGCAGTTTATGTCACATTTTAAAGGAATGAGGAACGAGTATTGTCAGTATTTTGTGGTTTTAGTGACTGTCATTATTAGTAAGGTTATATATTTACCTGTTTATTGTTTATTGTCTCAAATTCATTGAAGTTAAAACTATTGATGCAGCTTCGTTCCCCCAGAGACTTAACCACTTATTTAATATTCAAGAAATGCTGCTTCCACAGACTTCCAGTCGCCTTTGCATTTACATTTATTTTATTTTATTTTTTTTATAGTAATGGAAGTTAATTGAAAGAGCTATTTGCAGTCATTTCCCTTGTGTAACTCCAATGCACTAAATGGCTTATTATGCATGACCTTTGAGGTTACTGCTAATCCTGCAGTGTAAGAATTACTATAAATGTGGTTCAGGAAAGCATTTTGAAGTGGACTGGTGCAATTAGCAAACAAAATAAAATAAACCAAATGCGTGTCTACCAACATAATATCACTCTCGCTGTGGAGCCTCTCATCATCACCATGGTAACATTTATTTGTACCTCCCCCACACTTGATTCATCTTATTTAAAGGAGGGATACAGAAAGGACAAGGATAAGAAAAATATATCACCATGAGGTCCAGCTTGTAAATGGGGAATGTTTGCTACGTGCCTGCAGCCAGTCCAAGCGTTACCAGTGTTTACTTTGCATTTCTCGTGGCAACTGTCAGCAAACAGCTTTTGTCAACTTTTTCATGTCCAAAGTTGGAAATCTGCAAAACTGAATTCCTTCTCCATTCGATCTTTTACGGTGTGCTGGCTTGGGTGTAGAGCTTTCTCTCTCCAGTCTTCTGTTTGAGCCGTTTCACTTTGACAATATGTGACAGGTTACTGGCAGTTAATTTCTGAACTTGTGAATGACACTTACATTCTGCTTACTTTGAAGATGTATTGTGCATGTTTGCTTTCATTGCATGGACAGGAAAAAGGATGCATCTCACGTACATTTGCTGCATGTGTGGCCTTTTCAGGCGTGTGTCCGTCTCTGGTGGAAAATGCTGAGCAGTGCTGCTTGTTTTATCATAGATAGCCGGCAGGACTGATTGTAAGTCACTTTACGGAGCCTGTCGTGGTTTTGTGGGCTGTTCTTTCGCCTTTGAAAATGACTTAAGCTATGCACACAGTACCCTAAACGAATACACTTGATTTGTTAACAGACACTAACATATTCCAGCCTGCATGCTCAGGCAACTGCCGTTATCATAAAAGTATCGTATGCAAGAAAATTATGCTTTCTGACAGTTTTGTTGAAGAATTTAAATTTGTGACAAATCTATAATCGAACAATAGGCTCATCTCAAGTGAGGCTCTTGGGGTTTGACGCTGCAGACTAGTATTACTAATGTTTATCCGGTTAACAATGGTGTGAGCTTGTCGCATGTCTCCAGCAGTTTCAGATTCTGGTTAGAGTGGCCTGACAGAGAGAATCTATCGCCAGCTGCAGTCCAGAATACAGAGTCAGTCTGTACAGTGATCGAGAGAGACTGTGCAAAGCATCAACAGTGAAAGGTGAACAAGCTGGTAGGGAATATCTGCTATCTGCAATGGCAGCCATGACTTTTAAAATAAAATCAATGGGATTGTCTTCCTGTACATCAGCCACATATGGTGTCATATTTTGTTTTGTATTTAAAAATGGTAAAAGAATTCTACAAAGCCGAATTAAAATGGCCTCAGTGAACACTTACATCATGGGAATGAATCAGTGGCCGATGGTGCATTCCAGTTGAAGTTGGAAGTTGGAATTTCCGAGATGAAGTCGGAATTTTCAACTCGGAAAGTTGGAGCCGCTCCACAAACCCCAACTTAATGGGGGCTGTGCGGCTGTGAACACAAGCGGTAGTAAAAGTGCAAAATCCGTGCCACCACTGCAGTGTGTTTGTGACTCTAAATAAATAAGCCATTTGCAAAGCATTGACTGGGTTCTATCTGTGAACGTTGTGTAGCTGTGCAATAAACAAGCACTATGCTGTTGTGTTGTTAATAATGCATCAGTGGCTCCACCTTGCTAAGGGGCAAAATAAATCCTGCTTCTTTTATTTTTGTTTGTTTGTTTGCTACATCATGTTACTATTTAAACACACTCATCTCGATGGTAATGTCACTCCGACATCCGACTTCCAAGACAAATGGAACACATCAAAAGTGCCAAGAAATTATGTTTGGTTACTCTGAAAGTGTTTTTTCAAACAAATCAGGAGTGTAATGCACAAAACTCACTCTCTCACACACACACACACACACACACACACACACACACACACACACACACACACACACACACACACACACACACCAGTACCTGCCAGGCACGATCCCTAATAAACCCCCACTAAACGGCAAAGACTAATCTGAGAGATTTACTTTAAAAACATCAATCAGCAGAATTTCGTGATCAAGACATGTACTCGGGCAGTGTCTGATTAACTTCTGATAAATATGTGTTATATTTAAAATACTTTTTGTTTCAAAATTTGTAGTCATCTTTTTTATTATACATACAATATGGACTAAATCAAATTTACAATGTGACACAAAGACGATTTATTATATGAAAATATGCTTGGTTGTTGGATTTTTGCTGTTGATTCATTGAGCTAATTTTGGACACTGCTACTATGCATCCATTATGTGTTTTTCATTGTCTCTCACCGCCTGACGAATATAGAGCTGCAGTAGCAGCAGTAACGGTGCCTCAGAGGAAATGACTTGCACACAGGGACTGGCTTCATGACACAGTGAAATTATCTGCCAGCCCTGGGGTGGGGTGGATCATTTCCTGTATTGCCATGCTCGCGCATGTGTGCATGTAGGTATATGTACACGCACGTGCACGCACACAAACACGCACCCGACAAACCCTCTCCACCCCCACACATGTGTGTATTTTTTTCCCTTAAATAGTAGTTTTGTGAGAGGTCGGTCCTTTAATGGGGAAGTTGAGTTGATGAAACAGAGTGCTCTGCTCGCTCGACGTAAGCCGATTTCATCCGAGCGGAGAACGATGGAGAGAGGAGGACGGGCAGATAAGTCTGAGAGGCTACAGAACAAAAAAGTGGAGAAGCCTAGAAAGGAAGTGATGAAACTGATTGTATCACAACGCCTAACAGCGCAATAATGAAAGAAAAAGAAAAGAAAAAGGAAAGTGACAAGTATGCAGCGTATGCACTGCGTCGTGTTCTCATGTTCTCATTTGGCTCGGTCCAGTGTTACGAACTGCTCCTTATTGACCGTTGAGGAATGCATAGCTGACAAAAGTTGATAGATGACTTTCTTACTGTTACACGCTGTAACGATTAGAGGTTAGCAACAGTCCGTCCTTTGCTTATTTAATGGTTTCCCTGCATTGCCCTGGGTCATACTTATGAAATGTCTGCGATACTGCAGTACAGTGCCCAGCTTTTCTTCCTGTCGGGGAAAAATAAGAATATAACAGGACAACACGCATCACAGAATTTTTTTTTGTTTTGTTTTGTTTGAGGTAATCAGATGTCACAAGAATAACTGAAATACATCTGTGAGTAATAATGTACTGGCCACTGTTTAGTTTGGGGTAAATACTCATCAGCTGCTTTGTTTGTTGCCTGCCACACATTTTTCAGGAATGTCCATGAATCAGACTGTGTGTGTCAGAGGAAGAACAAGAATGAGTGTGTCTAATGTTGGGTTTGTTTTATTCAGCTGTTCACACACTTTCTCAAATACCTGTAAGTGGTAGAGCTGCTACACAAGATAGGCGTGTAGTGCCAGCATGGGGTGACTCCTCTTGTTCCTATTTCCTCAGAAATTTGGTTGTATAGAAGCCTATTGGAGGGGGGGACAAACCCATGCCCCCCTTACTTTATGACATTGGTAAATACTTTCCTAATGGCCTCAGTCACTGAATATACCTCTCTTTAAATTAGTCTCTCTAATTTTCTCGAAGCAACTACTCTGAGATTCTCACAGCCTTTGTCCCAACCAGTATGAACAAGAGAATATGCATATACGAACATGCAGTTAGGAGGAAAGGAACCACTTGAGAACAGAAGCATGCCACATCAGCTCTCAGATACGGTGGAAGCAAAGTTACTAGTGTTTGTGACAATGTATATACCAAAGTATATTGCAAAAACAACCAAAGAATTTCTCATTGCAAAACAATCTTCATTGGCCAAGTCAGTCATCTGTTCTCAGCCAGGAGCACATGCTTTTCAGTTACTGAACATAAAACCGAAGGCAAAGATACCCATAAACGAACACCAACTGAAGATAGCCTGACTGAACATCCAAACACTTATGTCCATGGAGTCTAGACTTAAGGAAGTCATCGGCCGCTAAGGACTTTTATCCAACTATTGGAAACGGTCCCCATATTTAAAATTGTAGTCAATTTTTTAATCACAGCTGAGACTCTGTAAACAGGTATGAATTTATATACTGTAGGTTGGGATGTGTCTTTGTGTGAATTTTCAAAAAGTTGTGAAGCACTTTGTATGCTATTTACATGCTGTATGTCTGTGAGGCGATTAGAGGATCATCAGGGGGTCCTTTTGTCCCTCTGTGGGGGGTTACTCCCACTAGGTTTATATCTGGGACTCTCCACCATTTGACCTTAGAACTGAAGAAGCTTCTCGGATGAAAGGTGAAACGTCTTCAAGCAACTTAAAGAAGTCCAGACGCTTTTCTTTGCAAGCTCCTTTGACTTTACATGCTGTAATAATAATAATAATAATAATAATAATAATAATAATAATAATAATAATAATAATAATCACATGCCTATAAATACTATGAGGGTGTTCAGCACTATGAGTGTGGTAAATGCAGGTCTGAGCCTATGACTGTGTGGCGTGTATGTGGAGGTGACTTTATCTCTGGGACCGCCTCTTTTCCAAGGGTTATAGAAACAGCGTGTTCATCATTTATCAGAAGAATATCAGAGAATCAAGAAGGCAGCTGCTGATGGAAAAATGAGTCACTGCTCCACAGTCTGTCTCTCTCGAGGAACACAGCTTTCAGTTAAAACAATTTTCTTCTGTATGTAGTTGCTGTTTGTGTATCCAGTCAGTCAAGTTGAGCACTGTTGTGTTGAATGAAATGCTGAGGGGAAGTTGGCCCTTTTCATTCAGACTCGCTGGGTTGCATTGATGTGGAACTGTTTTCGTTCTGTGCAGTGGTGAGAAAATAGACAGAACATAAACTGTCCTTAGAAAGGCGGTCAGTGGTCTGTAATGTTGAATTTGGATTTGCTTTAAGTTAGCATGTTGCCTTTATTGGAATGGAAGATGCTTGAAAAAATTTTTTTTTTTTATTTATTTATTTTTAGAAGCTTTCCAAATAGGATGGATGCTCATTAGCTGCTTATTTAGGTCATGTGAGGTCCCTCTGAGGTCCCATCTCAGCCTAGCCTTTTGGTTTTGCTCCCTTAGGTTTAGTAAATGCTGTACAAATGATTTTCAGATTAATGTGCTGCTGGGAAACAAAACCATGGCTTTAAAGGGCTTACTGGACGGCCTGAAAGATACTAATATGGATCTCCTTAAAACCCTTTCCGAAGAACCTGGGAGTTATCTTTTAACACTTTTGAAGGCGAAGGAGTTTCTTTTCAGAAATTTTTTTTTTTTTTTAAGTATAATGGACAATGGATGAAAGAACTGCTGACCTTTATGCTGTAATGTAATATATTCCTTTTAGTTTTTTCTACCTTTATTTTTATTTATTTATTTTTTTTTACATTACTCATTCTTATTTTGGTTGTTTTATGCTCCTATTGTTTAAATGTTTGTTATTTACACACAAACTCAGATGCATTGTAGCATCTCTCTGTCACAAATTTAGATTCAAAATCCAAAACAATCAAAAATACAGTTGGCTTTTGGCTTGCAGGGGAAAAAAAACATTTTTAAAGCGATTGCTGATGAATATTTTCTATTTACTATCAGTGTGGGTTACTTTTAATTTGATACATGTGTGCAAAAGCAGTTAGGCAATACTAACAATGTATCATTTCATAATGCACCCAAAACAGCATATTATTGCTAAGGAAGTAAAAAATTTAAAGCACCAAATAAAGAAAACAAAAGATACTCCATACAGGTTTTTTGTTTGTTTGTTTGTTTGTTTAAATTGCTCAGGTCCAGATTCCCTCATGAATTTATGGTCTCCCCTACATTAGATACATTTTTATTTTTTAATTTTGAAACTAGATTTCATATTTTTAATTTTGTTTTATGGTTCATCTTTCGGATTAATTCATTACCAGTGGCTGTGTCGTGATGATAAGGGGATAAAAATAAGCTGGTATTGACTGATTATGACACATTTCTTTTATAGTTCATACTTCCTTAAAATAAGTGCAGCCAAATGACTTGTATCTCAGTGAGAAAAAGAAAAAAAAAACTGGTAAATGGCAAATTATGGAAATTTTGAATGCACTTTTTGTTTTGACACCTAATCTGTGAGTGCTCACACGTCACATCATCTGCATCATGTGTGAAAAATCAGTGCTGATGCAAACAACAGACTTCCTGGCAGCTCATGACTACTTGTCTCATTTCATGCAAAAACACAGTGATTTGCTGTGTGACGCAGCCTTTTACCATCCATGCGCCGTTTATGATGGCTTGATTTGTTTTGCAACAGCACTGTGACTAATGTTTCCATAGAGGTGACAAGTTTGAAAATGCTGTTGCTGAGGGGAGGAAGGACAGACAGCATGCCACCATATCCTGAATCCTAGAGCTGGGCGATAGAACGATAACGATATGTATCGCGATATAACTTTTACTCGATAGAGAAATTAAGCTATCGCGATAGACTTCGCCGCTCTTGTCCTCAAAAAAAAAAAAAAAAAAAAGGTCAGCCAATCCAAATTAAGTAGCGCAGAGCCGAACCAATCACAGCTGCAGCGTCACGTCCGCGTGACTTGTTACGTACAGCACAAGTGCCAAGCCGCACGTGTGTTTGTTTGGGAAGCAGCCAGCGGGTAATGGAGCCAGCGGGTAATGGAGGAAATGAGTGTGCCGACTAGAAAAATCAACCGAGCGTGACCGAAGAGAAAACAGATGATGGTTCCAATGCCGGAGAGATTGTCGAACGGAAGAGCCATAGAAGTTCCGTAGTGTGAAGGTATTTCGGCTATTTCAAGTCTGACAAAAAACAGAGTAGCGTGCACTGTAAATTGTGCCGAAAGCAAGTCTGGAAATACAATAAACTGGTGCATGCGTCACACTGTGCGCCACGTTATTGTTTCGGTGAAATGAATTTCTACAATACTGTTACTGTTAATTCTACTCTCTGCAGTGTTTAAATGCTTACATATACACACAGTTACTGTCCGTCCACACATACGACTCGGTTCTGCTTCTATGCCCCAGCTTTGTTTACTTTTTCCCACCGAGGCTTCTAGACTTCTGATTGGCCAACATTTCGGCACGGTTAGGAATCTAGCTCCACCTGCTGCTTTGGCATGTTCATAGCAGCGTTTTCCTTCATTTCTGCCTTTATGTGTGGACGGGATTATTTTTTAAAACGAAAACGGAAAATCTCAGTTTTCAAAAATACCCGTGTACGTGTGGACGTAGCCTCAGTCTCTGACTGGAAGCGCTAATTCGTCATTCGGCTTTTGTCAGACTAAAGTAACTGTTAAAAGTGTTTGAAAAGCTCAGCTATACAACAAGGAGAGATTGAGAATTTCCTTTTAGTTCTCAGTTTATTTGATATTGACAAAAGTTAGTCAGTTTTGTCTGTTCTTCTGTAAAACTAAGATTTATTTTTAGAATTAATATTTTGTTTCTAAGTGGAATTGACAATTTAGTCTGTTTTGTTTGTTCTATTTTGAAACTTAAACGCTTTAGTGGCTGCCTTTTGTGTAGTTTGCAATATTTGCCTTTATTTATCTGAAAAAGTCTCATGTTCCTTAAGTACATCTACCCTGTTGAACTTATTATGGGAAATAAATATTTAAATAAAAACAAGCTGCTGATTATTTCACATTTTACTTGTGAGCAACGGCACATTTAAATCTTACAAATATAGTTATTTGGCTTATATCGTGATAGATATCGTTATCGCCTGAAATGAAAAAAACATATCGTGATATGAAAAAAATCTCATATCGCCCAGCTCTACTGAATCCCATCCGGTTGTTCAGTCTGACGTCACTAGCCGTGTCTGGGCCTAAACTCCGCTGCAGGTCCATATATCAAACGATCACTATGGCATTACTGAGAGTTGAAAAACTGTCTAAAGTCTTTCATCTTTAATAAAATGATCAGCGTTCTGCTCTACCAGGTGTAACAATTGAGTTTAACATCCAGGCATCCATGAAAACGGAATTTATGACATTCAACGGAGTTAGAAGTTAGCAGGGAGTTAGCTCGCTAGCTTCTATCTAAATACAATATAGCATGTCCTGACTGCGGGGTTTTGGAAACAAATTAAAACGTACAGCTCTGTTATCACTTCTAACATAAATGAAGACAGAAAACTAAACAGCAGTGACGTTTGTAGGGTTACTGAAGTTGGGCTAGCTGGTATATAATGATGTGCTACGTGACCGCTAGCGACACAGCTATGTTAGCATAATATAAACAAGCGAACTTTTTTCCCACTCGATAAAAGTTAACGTGAGTGTTCTCGGTGGTCAGGAACAAATGTAATCGCATGGCAGGATGCTGTAAAAGGACCAAACTTCAGCCAGGAGAACAACTGAGATAATCCATCCACAATAGAGATTGACAGACCACGTGACTTTCGTGCATTGCATGCCGGGAACTCGTGGCAAAACAATCCAAGTACCGCATCAAATGCAAGCATTTGCAGCACCGCAAAACGTTCATTCTTCGGTTCCAATAAATTCTTGCTTTTTCTTTGCCCCCCAAAAAGGTATGTACAAAATGAAGGAGAACAATGCCGGTCCGTACAAAGACAGACTTGATGAAAAGCCAAAGAAAAGATACGAGGGAAAAAATCAAACCAGTGAGGTTAGTCATTCATATACTGCTGCATGGGCTGGGCTGTAGTTACATCCTAAGGTTTTAAAAACTGAGCTTAAATAAATGATTAGCGGTCATAAAAGCTGAGGGAGGTCAACAGGGATCACTGACTGTTTTAGGAGCTTTTTGAGATCAAATAGAAGAAAATACAAAACATTAAACATGTTAACAACACAAAAGCCATATTAAACGCAGACTACTTTAGGCCCGGAAGTAGGATTCGTCGCATCATCACTGAACAACCGAATTGTTAATCCTCTAGATAATCATGTGACCCCCTCGAACTGCTTCAAAGCACATTAGTGCCTTTGCTGTACATTTGTTGATTTTGATTTATTTAACAGTGCAGTGTCATTGTGGTTTCATAACACCTTCCTGCAAAGCATTTCCACTGTGTTGTGGAGGGTTTTTTTATAGATCTCTTAGAGCTTATTATTAATGTTTTGGGGTTTTTTTCTCTTTTTTTGCAGGACTCCATGAATGCGCTGGTCTTAGACTTGGGCTACCCTGCACTACGAAAGAACAAAAACATTGAGACCTTCTTAAACAGATGTGAGTAGCTTAATGAGAGATGATTATCTAGAAGGTGAACAGCTCAATTATTCAGAAAAGGCTGATTATCAAAACCAGTCAAATCATCACTTTATGTAAAAGGTTCGGTATAAAATACTGCCTCTTTGCTGTATTAATCAATAAATGCCTTCCTAATGAGTTTGTTCTTGATTGCTACTTTCAAAGGTTATTTAACATAAGATTATGTTCATTTTGTAAATTCTAGTAGTCATTAGAGTACTATTGTCTATGAAACTCGTTAGACAGAGAATAGTAAAACTGGATATACTTCACAGGGTCTATCATTTTATGGATCAGTCATTATCATGTGAATCAATGGGTGATAAAACCGTGGCTATATCTATCTTTATATATGTCTTCTGGGAAGTCTGAGCATCTCAGCTTAAATTGTTGGAACATTACCTGGATAAGTAGTAGAAAATGGATGGATAAATATATAGAGGATGTTCACTTAAATAATTGCGTTGTATTTACAACACTAATGCACGTTCATTTCCTCTGTCCTGTCAATAAACTTTTGCTTCAGATGAGAAAGTCATTGGCCAGATTCGAGATCTGCAGATGAAGTCTGAAGACTTTGACAGAGTTAAAGTGATTGGCCGAGGAGCATTTGGTGAAGTGCAACTGGTAAGTACTGATCATATGAACAGGTAACACTGTTTTTGTTTTTATAGTTGCTTTGTAAAAGCAACTATAAAAAAAACAAGTGGTATAGTCGTCCATCAAGGATCCATCATACCATCAAAACGATTCTAACTTTGGAGAAGTGCATGTCAAAAGTATCTACTGCTTGTATTGCCACAGTCATGGTTAGCACTGTTACCTCATAGCATGAATGTTCATGGTTTGAATCTCCTGCATAGTTGAATAGTTCTGTGTGGAGTTTGAATGTTCTCCCTTAGCCTATTACCTCAAGTACCCTGGCTTCCTCCCACAGTCCAAAGAAGTACATGTTATGTTTATTTGTGATTCTACATTGGCTGTGGATGTGAGGCAGATACAAGTGCTCGAAGTGCATGAATGTGCGGTTAATTGTGGCTTGTATTCTAAAAGACTTTGAGTGGTTAGTAAGATCAGAAAAGAGCTTTTTAAATGCCTGTTCACTTCCATAATCCTTTTCTCTGCATGACGAGGTTTGCTGTGCAAACTGACACCGTAAACCAGTCATCTACCTCAGCTGCTTATGCTGAAGGGAGAGTGGACGGTGAAAAGATGAACACTTAGAACCAACAACCAAAAACACAAATTATGTTCTGTAGTGGTGTCATATGAATACACGGAGAGGCAATGGGTTCCCTCTACAGATTGAGCCTATATCAGCATAACCAAAGGATGCAACCCTACACATAAGCTTTATCAAAAAGGAAAGCTGAGTCTTTAAAGTAGAGGGCATGCCTGTATCCTGAACTCACATACTGAGCCGGTTCCACAAGAGAAACCTGATACTTGAGGCCTCTGCCCCCATTTTACTTTTGAAAACTCTACAAACCACAACTAAGCATGCACTCTGGGAATAAAAAAAAAAAAAAAAAAAGAGTCTACATTAATTGTATTGTAATCTGAAAGTGGCACATGTACTCATGAATTATCTGTTGTGATTGTAATTGTATCTTTTCTTGTACATTTCATCAAACTTTTCTCATAGAGTAAGATTAGACTTTGGAGAATCTCTAAACTTTATCTTCCTGTTGTTCAGGTCAGACATAAAGCCTCACAGAAGGTCTACGCAATGAAGCTGCTCAGCAAATTTGAGATGATAAAACGCTCAGACTCAGCATTCTTCTGGGAAGAGAGAGATATCATGGCTTTTTCCAACAGTCCCTGGGTTGTGCAGGTACAGCATTTAAGTTGCTGATCAGCTTTTAAAAAGCTTTCGTGTGCATTAATTGGAATATTCACTGGGAACGTGTTGCCAGTTGGATTACTTTGGATCCTTTGTTTTACTTAGAACAAAGAAATACATTTTCTGCAAAATATGTGTTTTATATGTTAATTTATTAAACCTCAAAATTGTTTTTAGTTGTGCTCTGCCTTCCAAGATGACCACTACCTCTACATGGTGATGGAGTACATGCCAGGAGGCGACCTGGTTAACCTCACCAGCACCTATGATGTACCGGAGAAGTGGGCCAAGTTCTACACAGCGGAGGTGGTGATGGCCCTGGACGCCATTCACTCCATGGGCTTCATTCACCGCGATGTGAAGCCAGACAACATGCTGCTGGACAGACTCGGACACCTGAAGCTGGCTGACTTTGGCACTTGCATGAAAATGGACTCGGTGAGTAAAAGTGTAAAACCTGAGTCTCTGCTGCCAGCAGAGTTTCCTACCAGGTTACAAACACAACAAATGCCAAACTAGAAATGCTTCAGTTTAGACAAGTAACCTGTAGATATGGCGTGAGGCTTATTGCATATGATGGAAACAAGTAACGATTCAGTAGTGTAACTACAAGGGTACCTGGATGGGGCGTGCGTCAGACAGCACAAATGAAGCTCACTTTCTGCTCCATCATACTATCACCTGCCCTTTTCTTAAGTGGAGACATTACAGCAGCTTTGCTCAGAGAGCTGGCAGGTTAAAGTCCGCTGCGACTGCATTGAACATTTTTGTTCTCACATGTGGCTCCGTGGGTGAAGCCGTGAAAGGCCCAGGGCTGCATTTGGTGCAGCTTTTTAATGATTCTGAGATGCTTATAATGATGTAGTGAAGCCCAGTTAATAAATGTTTTTTTGTGTGCATAAACCAGTATATTAGAGCAGACTATTTTGGCAAAGATAAGAGTTGGATTTATTTTGTTTTGGTTTGGTTTGGTTTTTTAGGCCCATACTTTATTTCAAAGAGGAGCTGTTGATGACTTCTCTTTTTAATGTGGTGTTGCAGTGGTAGATTATCATCATTAAAATGCTTGAAAATACTGATGTCAGTGTATGAGATGGATAGATGCTGTGCTGACACTTGGAGTAGGATAATGAATAATAATAATACAGTTTATAATAAAAAGACAGTCAAAGTGCTATAGACGCATAGTTGAGGGCTTTGTATTGTGAGAGTGCAAAAGCGTTATATATAAAACACTAATAAAAAATCCAAAGAGAAGAAATAAAGCTAAACCTCAGACTTTGGATTGCTATAAATGTTTAGCTTCAGCAGTTTTCTTTTCTTCTTCTCTCTACTCTCTATGATGTCTGTGAAAAACAATATTTTTATGTGATCATCTCAGGGACCCCCTGCTGTCCAAACTGTTTCTTTGGCTGAAGAAAGTTGGCTTAAAGAGAGAGGGGAAGGGGTTAAAATGGCTTGATTTAGCTACTCTAGTGTAGTCCAAGAATAAAAATATAACAAGTCCACTTTAATAACTAAGCTGTTACAGTGAGCTCTGCTTCTGCCTTCACCTGGAAGGATTAGTTTTTAGTAGTCTCTTAAATTTGGATCAACACTCTGCTTTAGCTTATGCCCATATAAATCAAACCATACCTGTAGGGTACTAAACATATAATGATCTCTGGATTTATGTTGCAGACCGGCATGGTGCACTGTGACACAGCTGTTGGGACTCCAGACTACATCTCGCCAGAAGTGCTAAAATCCCAGGGAGGAGATGGCTATTATGGGAGAGAATGCGACTGGTGGTCCGTAGGGGTCTTCATTTACGAGTTGCTCGTCGGTCGGTGAACATTTCATAAAATAATTTAACTCGTATGTGTTGATGTTTATGTCTCTCAATTTATTTCAGTGTTGCTTGCTCACTTTTAGGTGACACGCCGTTCTACGCAGACTCTTTGGTGGGAACATACAGTAAAATCATGGACCACAAGAACTCCCTCAATTTTCCAGATGATGTGGAGATCTCCAACAATGCCAAGAATATCATCTGTGCCTTCCTGACTGACAGGTATGATCTTACAAGAAGATGATGTCAGGGGGTTTGACATTTTGGAAAATGCACCTGTGTATTTTCTTGGAGAGAGTAACAGGGGGAACCTCAATAGCAGTCTTATGTTATCTCTCAAACTCTTCCTCTTATACACAACTGTCCATCTCCATCTGTCTGTCAACCCACAAACCACTTTGTCTTTCATGGGGATGTTTTATATATATATATATATATATATATATATATATATATATCTCTATCTCTAAGCTGTAGTTTCTTCATGCTGGTCCCAGACGTAAGCACAAGGTTTCTTTTTTTGTGTGGCAATACTTAGAGATTACATAATATGTTGATACAACAGCACACTTACGCTTATCTGTGTGTTTGTCTCTTAATATTTAAGGTTATAAAGGTTTGTATGACTTAGTTGATTTATTCCCAGTCACCTCTAACTAAGGACAAAGGTCCAATTCAATCAACTCATTGTCTGCTTTTGTTTTGAGGGAGGTGCGATTAGGCAGAAACGGCGTGGAGGAAATCAAGCGACATCCTTTCTTCAAAAATGACCAGTGGACCTTTGACACCATCAGAGACAGTTAGTATACAACCTTTGTTCTGCTACCTATGATCATTCATTATGATACATGTTTTAGTTTTTTCTCAATATGAAGTGTATTTCGTTTAGCACCATGTGTTTGGTGGTTGGGTAAGTGCATGCGCAGATCACATGGGTATTTTTATTTGCAAAGTACTTGTACAGAGCAGAACTAGACCTCCACCTCCTGCAGGTTCTGGCTTGCTGCAGATGTCCAGAGCAGGAGGACTGCTGTCACCAGCAGCAAGTCCAAGACTGTTGAGTTTGAGTCTGTCTGTCTGCAAGAAAAAGCAGCTTAATTGCATCAAAGGCTGCCATGACAATGAACTGCCGAGCGTGCCGGCCGTTGGGAAGTGAGAGGCTAGATGGTTAACAGCGACTGAACTTTTAAAATAAGAGCAAGTGGATTTTCCACTACTAAATTGAAGAACAGTAGAAATGAACGTAGAATATACTGTAGATGAGTGCTCAGCTTCCAGCAAAGCCCATTGTGCACTTTCCAAAACAATTTCAAAAACCATTACATTTAAATTCTGCACAATACTTTATTTTGTTCTCCTACATCTAAAATCAAATTTCACCTTTCCTTCCACTTTACTCTGTGTGCAGAGTAACACCTCTGAGTTGTTTACCTTGTGGATATCTCTTTTGGGCACAGCAGATTTTGTCTTTCTTTGGCCATACCTGCCAGAAATGCATCAAGCATACAAAATTATCATTCCTAAGTGTAATTCAGGAGAAAGTCAGAATTTGTGACCAAATATAGAACGCAGCTCCCGCAGATGAGTAATTTTTTTTGTTGTTGTTGTTGTTGTCCTGTGAGAGCTCTTAAATTTTATCAGATGTACTCCAATTTTTTTCTGGCATGCTCTACTTCAGAAGCCAAAAACGGTCACACCCTCAACTCACAGTTTTTATCAATCAAACAACATTAAAAAATATCAAAATTAGATTTAAATGAAATATAATTCAGCATAACAGCACCTGCAAACCTTTTCTTTAATCTTGATCGTCTTTAATCTAAAACTTTAGCAGGAATTCCTTCAGAACAGCAGCTGGATCAGAGAGCACATTAAAATGATTTATTAGACTGACATATTTTTACACAGTGCTTCCTTTTTCCACCGATTCACTCTCACCTTTTTCCTGTCTCTCTCTTTATCTCTCTCTCGCCTCAGCGGTTGCCCCTGTGGTCCCAGAGCTGAGCAGTGACATAGACACCAGCAACTTTGATGAGATAGAAGACGACAAAGGCGATGTAGAAACCTTCCCCACACCTAAGGCATTTGTCGGCAATCAGTTACCCTTTGTTGGCTTCACCTACTTCAAAGAAGACCAGTAAATCATCCCATTCTCTTCATTTCCCATGATTTTAGGGACCTCCGTGGTTCCACGAAGACAATTTATAGATTTATTTTTGGCTCTAGTGTCCTTGACCTTGGGCTGATTTTATTCATTTCCTCCTTCAGGTTATTAAATGCTTCCAACAACTCAGTGGCTCATGAGAATTCAAAAGGGGAGGTAAGTACTTTGACTCCCACACGCAGTAACTGCCAGGTGCACCTTTAGCGACTGCATTAATACCGGACTGAGCTCCTCGGGAAATAAATAAGTCTGGTATCAGTTTACATGACCACACAGAAAAGGCCTGTTGACATTGTGATCAACTTCACATTGTAAGACATCAAGGATTATGATGGAAATGACTCACAGGGGGATTTCTTCCCTGATCCCATGATTTATTTGTACTTTGTTAGAATTTCAGTGTTCTCAGCCGCACACAGAGACTTAAGCAGCTTTCAGTATAAGTGGCTGAGCCGAACGCTAATCTGAAGAACTTTTATTGACTTCAGTCCTAAAAGACTGCCCCCATTACGAGGAACAAAACAAACCCTATGTTTTACTTTCGCTTTGTTTCTAATCAGTTGCCTAAATATAGGTGATTAAAGGTAAGTCTAGCTAGCTATTGATGTTACATGTCTTCTTACCCTGTGTGTGTTAAATTCTGACTTTAGTGTATAGTCTAGTGTATAGATCGAGTCTTTCTTTCTTTCTCTCCTTAGTCAGCAGCACTGCAGAAGAAACTTCGCCACCTAGAGATGCAGATGAATAATGACAAGCAAGTCAAAGATGATCTAGAGCAAAAATACAGGTGGGTGATCTGTAGGGAACATTGTGTATGAGGAATAAGAGCC
Organism: Rhamphochromis longiceps; assembly: GCF_057381845.1. NCBI lineage: Eukaryota > Metazoa > Chordata > Actinopteri > Cichliformes > Cichlidae > Rhamphochromis > Rhamphochromis longiceps. The sequence continues at coordinate 16,925,515 of NC_140575.1, forward strand.
ACATCATGTTGCTCCACTTATTTGCTTATGCGCGGTGGCCAAATTATTATTTTTAAGCATTTGTATTTTTCTGCAGGGCCACCACCACTCGTCTGGAAAAGCTCTCCAAAGAACTTGAGGAAGAGGTCAGTTAATCACAGGGAACATCCAATTACCTGAATATTTCTGTGTCTGTCTGGCGTCAATATCTGCTGGTTCACGACCCCTCTGGGATTTTAGAAGTTCTTTCTTCCTCACACATTTTAATGGGCGTTTCCCAAAAACTCTATTATTTGAGCCAGAATAATGATTCTTATTATCCACACTTGTCCACTTTCCGGTTGAATACCAGCGTCTCGTATCCAGGGAGGTTCAGCTGGAGCGCCTGCTGAATTCTAACGGCCACATTAAAATGTCTATTGTGATTGAATTTGTGTTGAAGCCCATTTGGATTCTGGGGATAATTTCTCATAAAGTGAATTATGGAATCACAGTAGCATGAAACCATCCCCGCAGGAGATGTTAAACAAAGGCGTTTATGATTGATTTTTAGGTGAGCAGCAGAAAGAACCTGGAGTCGAGTCTGAGGCAGCTGGAGAGGGAGAAGGCTCTGCTGCAGCACAAAAGCCTGGAGAGCCACCGCAAGGCTGAGAGCGAGGCCGACAGGAAGCGCTGTCTGGAGAACGAAGGTGACACGAGACACACTGGATTCTGCAGCAGAGCTGAAAAGATTTACTTCTTTTGTACAGGAAGTTAAACACCAGTTATCAACTGGAAATGATTACATTTCACAGAAAAATATATTTTCTAGTAAGAGACGTTTCTCTTAAGAGACAACTTTTAAAGCTTTTTAACTAGCTTTTAAGTAAAAAAAAATACAGCGGCACACATTCTCGGTTTATTTGTGTAACATCCTTCATGCAGGTTAGCTTTGTTTAAGGTGATCGATTACATGAACTGAAAAGACAAAACATTATAATACTTCTATCATGAGTGAGAAAAATGAGGCTGATTAAATGCATTTGTTTTAAGAAACAGATTCAAACTCGACAGCAGTGATGCATTAAAGCAAGAGAATAAAATGAACACAGGAATCCAGTAAAAATCAACCCCCCTCTTCTTGTGTAAAGTCAGAAACTTCTTACGTTTTCTTTTGGCTTTGCAATGATATAAATTCATGGTGACTTTACTGAGATAAAGTGGGTAATACTGCCATCACCTGGACAAAGACACTGATACAAACACATCAGGTCTACTCTCTTCTGTGCTCTGGCTTTTTTTGTAATATTCATATTGTATAACTTTTGGTTCCAGCGTCTTTATTAAACCAAACTAAAGCTCTGTTTCCATATTTCATTTGCACAGTTTGTATATGAAGAACTTGGTGCATTTAAATAAACTTTATCAGTTTTAAATTGTGATTTCACTTCTTGAAACACACTTCATCATAATAATTGTTGTCTTGGTTCTTGGGATCTGTGCAGTCAACAGCCTCAGAGACCAGCTGGATGACATGAAGAAGCGAAACCAAAACTCTCACATTTCCAATGAGAAGAACATTCACCTCCAGAAACAGGTCGGTTACCTACCTTGATGTATGTTTGGTGAGGTTGGGGGGGTGGTCAGCATGGACGATGAGCTCTGTGACATCAGATTACAAGCATATAACATAAAAAGCCTTGAATAGACGTAAAACCAAATACATTAACAGTCACAACAGCTGAAAGTAAAAGCTAATATTTGATGTCCAGCCAGACTGAAAAGATCACTGTGATCTTGTCAAGTCACCTTGTTGGACTCGGAGTCCTTTAAAGGGAAAATATTGGTGTGATTTGTGTACGTGTTCTTCTCTTAGCTGGAAGAAGCCAACACGTTGTTGCGGGCCGAGACGGAGGCGGCGACGAGGCTCCGCAAAGCCCAAACTGAGAGCAGCAAGCAGCTGCAGCAGCTGGAGGCCAACGTGCGCGAGCTGCAGGACAAATGCTGCCTGCTGGAGCGCAGCAAGCTGAGTCTGGAGAAGGAATGCATCAGCCTGCAGGCTGCGCTAGAGACGGAGAGGAGGGAGCACAGCCAGGGCTCGGAAACCATCACTGACCTGATGGGTGGGTGAAACAGCACACGAAGATTTCTTTGTCAAGTCTGCAAACAGTTGTCATTTATGTGCGTTATTTGACTTAATAAAAGTGATACCAGGAATATTACATGTTGTATTCATCGGCGTATCTAAACAGATCTTACAGAATGGTGTTTGTAAAAAGTGAAACCTACTTCTTTACAAACCTATAAAATACTAAACCAATGAATAGGGAGTTGGAGCATCCTCAGTTTAGCAGTTTTACATGGAGCACCAAAATGTCTTGTATTCGTTTTTCGCTCATGCTCCACCAAATTTGACAAAATTCGTCTCGCAATCAGAAAAAGAAACTGCACCTCTGTTCTTGGTTCTCACCTTAGCATAAAGAAAACCAAAAGAATAGATTTGTGCAGAATTTCAGGTTGGATGTCAGTATAAGTCATAATTCTAGGCACATCTGTAGCTGCTGATATGTTTACCTGTATTTTTATGAGGTGGAAATGTAATTACATTCCTCTGAAAGAAGTTCAGTTTCTGTTTTCCTCCTGCTTGCCTTGGAGCTTATATGGCAGGTTTAATAAAGGGGCAGCTAGATGAGGAACAGCAATGTGCCACCCAAATGCTGAGGGCAGTCAAGAGGCTTTTCAGGACTAAATAACTCTGTGCTGTTTGCTGAATGGATTCTGACTCCAGTTCAGTCACACTGTGTGTGTTTGAGAAAGGCTGATGTGAATTAGTAAAAATTAGTTTGTCCAGAGGTGTCAGATAAAACCTTGAACAAATATAGCTGATGTTTTGAAGACAGAAGGGTCAAAGCGGCCTGTTTGCTCCAGTGCGCCTGGACAGTTTGTAATATTTGTGTAACTGTAGGGAGTGTGCTTACATAAAGGCTAACAATTCACCCATAATCTGATTAAAAGCAGCTCTCGGGCTACTTAAGCTGTCACATAAAACCTCTTATCTGACTGCGTTAATTAGGACGTGGGCATCACAAACCATGAGTTCTGCCTTATGAATGTTTGTAGGTCTTCGGATGCAGTGACTTGAGTGTTGCATTTACAAATAAAACACAGCACAGTATAATGAGCTACTTCCTCTAGTTGGTCCAAGAGCTGAAATTCATTTGAACTATGTAAATATTTGTATTAATATAAATATTGCCCTCCGTTGCTTACTACAAGTAACTGGGGGATGTATATGTGTGTATAAATAACCCATTGTGGCACTGTTGGAACAACTAAACATACACTCTTGGTAGTTGCCCTGAACTGCCCCGAGCTTGCTGACCAGAGTCATTATATGAACAACAGGCAAGTAACTTGTATGTGTAAAGTACATTTAAATCAGAGGGAGTGCTTTTTAGTTGAGGTCAGGGGATTAACAATGCTAGTTTACAAGTAAACCTGGAATAAACAAACCAGACCTAAATTAGAAACTCAAAACATGAAAATAAATACACAAATTAAAGGACAAATAATAAAATAATAGTAACTAAAATTGAAATTACAATAGAAACAGCAGACGGACCTCAGACTGAGCTTTAATGAGGGGATAAAATTGACGTTAAGAAAGATTAAAGGACTTACGTATACAAGTTGAGACAGGAATAATGTATTGAAAATGGAAATAAAGATTCTTGACGACTGTGTACGTTTATAGGCTTTAGGGTCCTTAGGGACCAAGTAAATCGCTATACAAATACAGGCCATTTACCGTTTGCCATAGTTTGCTGTTGGGTTAAGCTTTATGTGATCTGTACGTGAAATGTAACTCTGAGGATTCTCGCGGGCTTATCTTGCAGGACGCATTTCTGGCCTGGAAGAGGAGGCCCGTCAGCAGAAACAGGCTTTATCCAAAGCTGAGACTGAGAAGAGGCAGCTTCAAGAGAAACTCACTGATCTGGAGAAGGTAAATCACAAAATCCTGACTGGAAACATTTTTTGCTTTGAGATGCAGTTCCTGGAAATTTGACTTGAGCCTCACGTGTGATCCAAATTAAGTAAAAGTTATGTTAAAAGTAGTATCATAGTGTTTCTTGGAAACATCTGCATCTGGATTTGAGGACAGCATGATTGGACTGTTTGTTCCAGGTCATTTGACATCAGTGAGAAATTATTATTTTATTAAAGCAATCGGGAAAGTCTTTTGTTTTGATTAAAGTGACAAATAATTGATTTACAGCAGCTATTTTCAAACTCAAGCCCACTGTAGGCCAAATAATTATTTTAAAAGACTGCCAAACCTTTAATCACAACTCCAGTCGACACGGGAAGATTAATACAAAGTATTTGCTTTGTTTTGTTTTCATAGATTAATATTAAAAATTGCATAACTGCCTGCTTTTTGACTTTAAAATATCTTAGAGAAATTGAGAAGAAAGGCCTAATTTATTGCAGCACTGTAACTGACCTGTTTCAGAAACTGTGTACTTATTGATTTACTGAGTATTTCTAACTGCACTTCCTTAGAATATACATATAAATGTGAACCACCATGTAGTGACACGACTTTCTGGGCTTGGTCTCAAAGCGTTTGGTGTGAAATTTTCTGACTAGATTTTACTCTGGATGTGACATCTCTGTGTGTGTGTGTGTTTTCTACAGGAGAAGAGCAACAAGGAGATCGATTTGACCTACAAGCTGAAGGTGCTGCAGCAGGAGCTGGAACAGGAGGAGGCCTCTCATAAGGCCACCAGAGCAATGCAGGCAGACAAGAGCAAGATCAAGGTCACCATCGAGGGCGCCAAGTCAGAGTCCATGAAGGGTAAGGGCTCTGATCTTTTGTTTCCACAAGGTTGTTCTTTCACAGTTTGTACCGAGTTCAGGGTTCGAGCTATATAATTTGGGGCTGATCGACAGCTCTGAGTTCACAGATTGCGACAAGATGTACAGAATGAGAAATTTTATTGATTTAACTTTTCAGAAGGGAAATTAAATAATATAAGTGAATAACTCTCATTCAGAGTTGGAGCAGAAGCTGGCAGAGGAGCGAGCTGCCAAACTGCGGCTGGAGAACAGAATACTAGAGCTGGAGAAGCAGAGCAGCATGATGGACTGTGACAACAAACAGGCCCTGCAGAAGCTAGATGAGCTGCGCAGACACAAGGATCACCTTACTGAGGAGGTGAGCGTTTCTGTTCTGCACAGGAGACCAGTGAAGTTTGGGTTTAGCTGTCAAATGTCACCAACAGGAGCTACTTCAGCAGCTAATGTAAAGAGTGTCATATCTGAAATTGGATAGAAGGATAATGAAAAAAGAGCTGATGTGAGTAAAAAACTTTTATTAAATTCATTTTGTTCTTTCAGGTGAAGAACCTGACACTGAAGATCGAGCAGGAGACCCAGAAGCGTAACCTGACTCAGAACGACCTGAAGGCTCAAAACCAGCAGCTCAGTGCTCTGAAAACCTCCGAGAAGCAGCTCAAGCAGGAAACTAATCACCTGCTGGATATTAAGCGCAGCTTGGAGAAGCAGAACCAGGAGCTGCGCAAGTAAGTTTCATTTTGTTGTAACACTTTCCCAGCAGGCACACTGCAGGCTCCTTATGCGGTCAAATTATGAATCATCGACTCATTTTTCTTTTCACAGAGAAAGACAGGACACAGATGGACAAATGAAGGAGTTACAAGACCAGTTAGAGGCTGAGCAGTATTTCTCAGTAAGTCTGATATCTGATCACAGATGTGGATGGGAAAATGAAGACACTTTCATTTGGCATTTTAGGCTTTTTATAGTTTCATTCATCTGACTGAGCGGCCAAAAACTGCTGATTGATTTGCTACTGAATAGTCCCCTCTCTCCTTCTGGCTAAACAGCTTTTCCCTGCCGTGTCCACATTGTGTTTCACTCCTTTCAGCCTGATCAGGGCGCTGCTGTGGCAGTTTTTAAAATATTCAGCTGCCTGTGAGTCAGAGACTCATTCCAACTCTGCTGCCTATAACTGCAGGTGCTCTGAATTGTTTAGCGCTACAGTTGAAGTCCAAGCTGGAGCTTAACTCATTGTAAAGGCAACTCACTAAATGTTTCAGTTGTGTGTAGGGGTCTAGCAATTCTTACGTCCACAATATAGAGGTGCTTTGATATTTATAGAGTAGAGCTACAGGGGCTGCTCCAGACTATACTGTCAAATAACAGTCAGCTATATTACACTGGAGTGACATCTTCCCATATTGTAATGCATTGCTGTTATTTCCTAGTTCAAGCGTAATAATCCAGTAATGTTTAAAGATGATATAGGATAACAAGTAATGTATTTTCCATAATGCACTTAGAAAATAAAGTAAATAAACCGTAGCACAGTCTTATTCTATGGGAACGTAGGCTGTTAAAATCAGAGGGTTCCTTTTATTTCTGTAGCCAATGTATGTTATGCATTTCCAAGAGCTGAATGATGGTGAAGACTTCAATGGGCATCCATTAGCTAATGTTTTTGTACAATGTCAACAGTATGTATCAAAGTGTGTATGCAACATGAAGCCCGAGTGATTCTTTCCTTTACCATGTTCATTATCAGTCAGGAGGAGCAGCTTGTTGTTAGGAAACTTTCTCACCTCTCTGGCCCTCCCATTGGAGATTTCGGCATTAAAGAGTTATCTAGAGTTTTGTTGTTGATGTATTAAGTATGGGGCGTATTTGACCTGTTACCTTTTCTCCAGACTCTCTATAAGACCCAGGTTCGTGAGCTGAAGGAGGAATGTGAGGAGAGGAACAAACTCTACAAAGAAGTGCAGCAGTCTCTGCAGGAGCTGCAGGAGGAGAGGTGAGAGGTTTTTCAGTTTGAAGATACAATTTGAAATAAATTCATCCACTTTAATCTTCGAAAAATGATTAGCAGAAAAACGGTGATGATGAATGTAAGGCTCGGTTCATTTATCTCCAATAAGAGACTCGGGTGGTTTGTGTGGTGGGTTGCTCAGGCTTGCGTTTCTTTTTATTCCTCTCAGGGACTCTTTGGCAGCACAGCTGGAGATCACTCTGACAAAGGCTGACTCGGAGCAGCTGGCGCGCTCCATCGCTGAGGAGCAGTACTCCGACCTCGAGAAGGAGAAGATAATGAAGGAGCTGGAGCTGAAGGAGATGATGGCTCGCCATCGCCAGGAGCTCTCTGAGAAGGACATCACCATCAGCTCTGTGAGATTTTGAGTTTGCGTGAAATAAAGATGATCGAGTTGAGGTGAAAGTCTTTGTATCGTTAGACGTTTAAAGGCTGTTAAATAGAATAACTCGCCACAGTCCTGGAAGTATCACGACGTGTAAATGCAGTGCATCTCAAGCCCAATAAATATGCTCTGAAAATAGTGTGAGATTAGGTTGAGTTTATAGTTCCACAAAAGAGCAGATATGAAAGTATTTGCTGTCCATTGCAGCTGGAAGAAGCTAATAGGACCCTGACGAGTGATGTCGCCAATCTGGCCAATGAGAAGGAGGAACTGAACAACAAACTGAAGGAGGCAATAGAGGGTAATTAGAACATTTAAATGTTTATTACAAGAATTATATATTTTGGTGTGGGTACATAATTTATTTTTTTTTGTTCTCTTCAGAAACTGAGAAGTCGAAGGACTGGGAGCAGCAGATAAGCCAGATGAAGCAGGCATTTGAGAAGCAGCTGCAGTGCGAGAGGACGCTAAAAACCCAGGTCGGTGTTTTTAAAGCAATAACTCACAAGATGAAGAGACAGACTTTCAAGACTAATCCTCCCCTTCATTTACAAATTTTTTTTTACATTTTTTCCCATCATTTTTCTTAAGTTAAGATTGAATCTTATCCCCATCCGCAGGCCGTCAATAAGCTGGCAGAGATCATGAACAGGAAGGAAGTGCGTGGCGGAGGCAGCCGCCGTGGTAACGACACAGACATGCGGCGAAAGGAGAAGGAGAACAGGAAGCTGCAGCTTGAGCTCAGGTCAGAGAAGGAAAAGCTGAACAGCACCATCATCAAATATCAGAAGGAGATCAACGAAATGCAAGCAGTAAGTGAACAGCTGAGTTTTCTTTCCCTTGCAGTGAAACGACACTCTGCTGCTGTATCTCTGACTACGACACTTACAATATGTTATTTCTTCTCATTTTAATCTATAGCAACTGGCAGATGAGAGCCAGATGCGCATTGAGATGCAGATGGCTCTGGACAGTAAGGACAGTGACATTGAGCAGCTGAGAAATCTCCTGCAGACGCTCAGTGTTCAGTCGATGGACTCCGCCAGCGTCAGCAGCGGGCCCGAGTTTGATGCTGATGATGCGTACACAGGTAAGAGCTCAGCCACTAAACAAAGAAAGTATTTCTGACAGTTTGTCTTCACCACAGCTTTAAGGTTTAAGGTCACTTACAAACATCTTCTTGTACAATGTTTACGTTCACTGGCTACGTCACAAAGTGCACCTGCTAAACTATGCCTTTAATCCTACAATCACAAGGCAACAGCTAAGTGCACTGAGGTATGTAGACACGGTTAAGACAACCTGCTGAAGTTCAAATGGAGCATCGGAAGAAAGGTCATTTGAGTGACGTGGCATGGTTGTTGGTTCCAGGTCTGCGTATTTCAGAAACTGTTGTTCTACTGGACTTTTCCCACACAAACATCTGGAAAAGAGAAAACATGCATTGTTTGTCCCTGTGTGAAAATGCCAGGTCAGAGTAATGGAATAACCCTAATTTCTGAAAGTTTCAGAAGAAAGACGCTATAATTCAGCTCAAATTAAGTACTTTCAATCCCAATACAGTCATTTTATCATTAGTGTGTTATGCACAGATTAATGACGATTGGTGATTTGATCCCTGGCTGCTCCAGCGCACATGCCAAAGCATCCTTTGGCAAGATTCTGAACCCTGAGTTGTTCTCGAATACTTTCATCAGAGTGTGAATGTGTGTGGAGGTTGGATGCAAATCACTTAGATGTAGAATAAAGAGAATGGGGGAATGAGGCGTGTTATATAAAGTGCTTAAATGCTCAAGTAGAGCATTTTTATAAAGGTGCATAATGTCTGACTAGAATATTTCACTTTAATGTGATGTGATTTTGTTGATTTCTTCAAACCAAACCATAATGATCTAAATTCTCTTTCTGCCCTCAGAAATGAGGCTCGAGGGCTGGCTGTCTCTCCCCGTCAGAAACAATACCAAGAAGTTTGGATGGGAGCGAAAGGTAGGACTAAACCATTGAGACTGCTTTGACCCTGCAAAACAGCGTGTGACCTTTTTTCTTACCACCTCTGTCCTGTCAATGCAGTACGTTGTAGTAAGCAGCAAGAAGATTCTTTTCTACAACAGCGAGCAAGACAAAGAGCAGTCCATCCCCAACATGGTGCTCGATATAGAGTGAGTATGACACCTGAAGGCACCTCTGCAAAGAAAACAGCTCAGTTTGTATTAACACGTTCTATGCTTTAAACAGAAAATAACACTCCTTTCTGTCACACAGTAAACTCTTCCATGTGAGACCTGTTACTCAGACAGATGTGTATCGAGCTGACTCCAAAGAAATTCCCAGGATATTCCAGGTCTGCCCTAGCTCTACTGAAAATGTTCTATTTCTTTGAGCATGTTGATTGTTTAAAGAGTTGTTGAAGGCTGAAAAAGTTAGATATGTCCTCTTTCCGCTCTCCAGATTCTTTATGCCAATGAAGGTGAAAGCAAAAAGGAGCCAGAGTTTCCCGTGGAGCCGCATCCCATTGGAGAAAAGTCCAATTACGTCTGCCACAAAGGCCACGAGTTCATTCCCACCCTCTACCACTTCCCTACCAACTGTGAGGCCTGCACAAAGCCACTGTGGAACATGTTCAAGCCGCCCCCTGCTCTGGAGTGCCGGCGTTGCCACATCAAGTGCCACAAGGACCACATGGACAAGAAGGAGGAGATCATCGCCCCCTGTAAAGGTAGGACGCTCCTGTTGTTTCTATGAAAGCTGTGTTTCGATCTTACTTACAATTGGTGGGTTTTTAAATGTTTGTGAATTGGAGTGTTACTGAACATTTCTCTTCTCTTCTACCACCAGTGAACTACGACATTTCTACAGCCAAGAACCTGCTCCTGCTCGCCGTGTCCCAGGAGGAGCAGCAGAAGTGGGTGAGCCGGTTGGTCAAGAAGATTCCCAAAAAGCCTCCACACCCAGAACAGTTCGCACGCTCCTCACCGCGGACCTCCATGAAGGTTCAGCCCAGCCAGTCCATGAGGAGGCCCAGTCGACAGCTCCCCACCAGCAAGAGCAGGTAGACTAAAAAGCTGATTTTATGTAATAGACACCTATAGGTGTGATTTTGGATTCATCTATGTTAGCTACGACAGTTAAAGTGGTGTGCAGGAGGTAAACAAATCTCCAGGCTAGATTTCTAATGATTTGAGGTACATACAGTGTGAGTGGAGTGACCTATATAATGCAGGCTGACTAAAAAGCCTCAAAACTGAAATTTTTGTGTATTTGATTAACATACTACATCCAGAAAGTTTAATATTTATTTATAGTATTTAGTATATATTCTGCATTTTGAGTGTTGTGTGTAGGGCTGCTCGATTATGGCAAAAATGATAATCACGATTATTTTCACTGAAATTGAGATCTCGATTATTTGACGATATTTATTTAACCCTTTAAGACCTACCATAGAACCAAGCCCGTCAGAGCTTATATTATTTTTTTTTACATGCTGTAGTGCCATTTTTGGGAGCATTTCAAGTTGCTATACATCAATACAACTGTTATAGCCCATATTTTAATAATATGTATGCATTAAGTCCATAGTAACTACATTAATTGCAAAAAAGTGCAATAAACTACAAAAAAATTGAAAATCATTTTTGTTTTTTTTACATATATTTCTACTTGGGGAAATTTAAGAGGCTTATCCCTCAAAACCTTAAATACAAAAAAGTTGCAAAAAATAGTTTCCCACCACAGGAAATTTATTTTGAGTGTCTTCATAGTTTTGTTTTGGAGATACAGCAATTTTTATATACTGCAGGAAAAACAAAAAACAATCCTATGATGCAAATTTGCAAAGAAAACAGCATCAAAATAAACTATTTCCAGCTGTGCAGTTCGAGTTCTAAGCATCCCAGAAACTATTCAGAAAATTCAAACATGACTTATAAAAACACCAGTATAGGCTTTTAAGGCCTACAAGTAAAAAAAAAAAACTACATTTTCCGTGAAAATGACGTCACTTCCTGTTTCGGGCAGGAAATGGCGGACATGCAATAGTTCGCGCTGACGTCTGTTTCAATGTGGGAAGTGTTACGAACAGCTGATCGGATCGGCAAAGCGTGTTTCTGGAATATTATGTTTTTGTTGCTGCAAGCGCTTTTTATGCAATTTTTGCAAAGCTTTATGTGGAAGGAAACCGTGACCGAGGACAAGCTGATGGCATAAGATGTAAGTTTCATATGCAAAAAAAATTATTGCGCTAGCTTACATGGTTCAGGTTCTACAGGGATTTAAAAATAGTTACACAAAACAGAGCGTGCTGCTCTGACTGGCTTTAAAGGGTTAACAATAACAATGTATTGAATAATGACTTTAAAAAATAATATAAAATAGTGTGCAAATACTGATAACCGTGCAAATGTTTGCAATATAAAAAATAAATAAAAAATGTAAACATTAGGGGTGTATCGATATTGAACCGTTCGATACAGTGCTTTCGGTTCGGTACGCATATGTATCGAACAATACAACATTTGTAATTTATTTTATAAATTTTCCTTCTGACGATGCTGTCTGTGTTGAGCGCTCAGTGAATCTGCGTTCGACTACTCCGCCTAGGCTGCACTGTCGAGCGCAGATCCACTGAGCGCTCAACACAGACAGCATAGTCAGAAGGAAGAGCGCAGGGCAAGCTAGCGAGACAGAAGTTAAGCTCTCCTTGCAACAGGCAAGTTGAACGTCATTCAGATCTGGCGTTTGGAATTATTTTGGTTTTCATGTGACGTATGACCCTGAAGGTAAGCGAGTCATGGACTAAAGTAAAACAGTATGTTGGATGTGCCATGCAATGCTCAATTACATTGGTGTGAACTAGTGTGTTAGCGCAGTTAGCTCGTTAACGTGTTGGCCGTCTAGCCCCATGCACGGAGTGATCGGCGGTAGCTCGTTAACGGAGATTTGCCGTGTTGTGGCGTTAAGGTCATTTCAACGAGATTAACCTGAAAGCACTAGTGGGAACACAACGAATATGACTGCACATTTACGCTGACATCATCCTAGTGCAAAGACAAAAACAACAAGCATGCTACTAACTTTAGCCGAGTCATTTAGACAGCTGTTAGCACATGATTCTCCTTATGCTGCTGAGAATATAGCCCAGAAGAAGCGGATAGTATAGCTTTTATTTTGGAAAGAGCCATTTCTCTGTAATAAACTCTCTTTTCCAAAGATGAGTGATTCCTCAATCAGATACAGGGCTTGCAATATCGCTAGCCCGACGTCCCGGAGCTAGCGATTTTTTCAGTCGGGCTACCAAAATCTTTCTCTTCCCTGCCCGTCGGGCTATTGTAGGAAAAATATATGTCAATGCTTTTGCATTCTTTCGGAAATGTAGCTGGGTAATTATGTCATTGGCATCGGTGAGCCACTGTCAATATGTGACATATTGAAGTCGCGTTTGAATTTGCGCTTGTTTTTTTGCTTTCACTTTGCAATCGCGCGAACTGTGTATAGAGAGCGACAGCACTGATCTGTGAGTGATGATAATTTGTGCACCAATTCCTCTGACATCGTCTTATTAATCGTTAGCTTACTACGCAAACATGACAAGTGAAATCTCCCGCAGCAAGCTTAAACATGTGAGAGGTTGATCGCGCAGAGAATCACTGAGCTTATGTGAGTGCGTGTGTAAAAGCATTTCAGTTCTGCTGAGCCAAATAAGACAGGTCAGGGTGAAGAAGTGACAGCCAAAGAAAAGCTTACCACAAAACGGAGAAGTTATGACAAATCAGACTATAAGGCAAAAAGAAAGTGCAGCTTTATGGTTTCATGGACAAAAGAATTTCTGTGGCTGCAATATGATGAGCTAAATAACCAGGGCTGCACATAAGTGGTCCGCAGGTGTGCATTCGCTGTCAAAATAAAAAACACGCACAAGGGTTAGGGTTAAATTTAAAAACTGTACTTTTGAGTTAAAATATATATTTATAATTTTAATAAATGACAAATTAAAAATGCATGAACATTTTTTTTTTGTATCGAAAAAATATCGAACCGTGACACCAAAGTATCGAACCGAACCGAACCGTGAATTTTGTGTATCGTTGCACCCCTAGTAAACATCTATGTTTAGTGAACTTTGCAGTGTTGCTCTGTGGTGCAGCTATGACACCGTAGCAAAGTTTACACATTATGTCTACTTGATCCACGTCTGACTCCGCGAACCCATAATGTTTCCACACCACTGAAGTTTTTTTTACCTCTCTTTTCAACCAACAGCAGTCACTCTCCTCTCCAAATAACTTCTGCTTAGCTTTCCGAGCTTCCCTCGGGTCCTCTTAATTGTTGTGACGCGTGTTCGAAATGCAGAGAGGTGCACTCGATTTGCCACACGGAGCAGCGCGAGAGTAAAGCATGAGGGAGGGGCTAATAATCGGCTCAGTCATTTTTAATGATCGTTGAAAGCCCAGATCGTAATCGTGATTAAAATTCGATTAATTGAGCAGCTCTAGTTGTGTGTCACAATTAATATGACTGTTTCTCCATAATGGCCTGCTGACTGACCACAAAAAAAACCTTTAGGCAACTCTTGCTTTAAAATCACTGACTGAAAGTCCCGTTCTGACCACTTATAATAAAGTGCCTTCAGTGCACTCTACATCTCATCCACTCTTGTCAAAACAGCACATCATGTGCACAGGCTACAAATGCAACTTCAACAAGCAATCTTAAAAAAGCGACTGATGATCTTGAAGGAGAAAAATTAGCGTATTGATTATTCAGCTTTGGTAAGAACTCTTTTTAAGGTGTATTGAGGTGTTAACCTGTGAGGCTTTGTTCTTTATGTACAATGCGTGTCCTGCAGAAGTTGAGGAACTGTTGTCATTGTCTGTCCTGGTCCAGTCCAGTTCTATGTCTCAGGATTTGCCCTCATACAACCCCACAGAACAGACTTGAGTTGTGTGCAGTAACGATTACACGGCCATGAAAACTAATCTCCCCTTTCAGATTGGAGGACTCCAGTCTCCAGGACTGGCACTGGGCGTTGGATGATATAGATGATGACTGTTCCTCTATACATTTCTGATCACCACATTTGGTAACACTGTGTGCAATGTGTGCTGTGCAGTGCCTGCCATTTAAAAAACCTTAAAAATGTCTGACCTCAGCCCTCGCAGGTCAAATGGCTTCAAAATAAAGCGAGAAGATTCCAGCAGTACCTGGTACAAATGACAGCTCCTTCCTTCTCCTCCTCCTCCTTGTTCTTCTTTTGACCAGATGTTTCCCTGTAAACATCTCAACTTCTCAGTGTGTGTATGTTTGTTTGTTTTGGGTGTCACTGAGGTGGTGCAGGTGGTGAATATACTCTGTATTATGGACCTTGAGCCACGTAGTTTGGGTGGATTTGCTCTTTTAAGAGTTGGGATCACTTGGGCACTGGGTGTTTTGAACTGGACAAAAATAAATTGACACATAAACTCAGGAGAATAAGTTCTCAGGTTTGTCTGAAGTTGCCCTTTCTCACACAACAAGAGATAAGACAGGACTTTTTCTCACGGCTGAAAAAATTCAAGTTTTAGCGAGGCAGCACTCTGCTGCGACTCGCTTGAACAATTCGCTGCTGTATTCCCGCGCAGACTTTCGATTATTTAATGTTGATCTGTCCTCAGACTGTGAATAAAATATGATGACCTGAGAAGCGAAGCCAATCTTGGAACCACATCAGCTAGTCTGCCGATTTGGCCTCTTGGAATTTTGGACAATTTGTTGGGATGTCTGGTTTAGTTAGAAGAAATCCAAGCCAAGATTTTTCATTTCTCATGTTCCAGGCAGTGTCTACAAATGCAGATAAACTGGAATGAACTGAAATTAATTTGGAGCAAACCTCTTTTGCTTTCCACACAGGCTGTGCAGTGGACGACAGTAAGAAACCAAAAGGTTTTCAGGACCAAAGTCATGCAGATGCTCTTCATAGAAATTAATTCAGAATTGACTTGCCGTCTGTCTCATGGCCAGCAGAGAAAATTACTAAGGCTCACGCGAACACCTCAATCAGCACTTTTTTTTTGGTGAACTTATGGATCAAATCAGTGGTTTCATTTATTACAGCATGTTCTCAATTTAGATAAATATACTGGTTTAGGGTAAGACCATCTTGTGACTGACAGTTCGTCACAGGATGAGTGTGGAGTGTCGTCACCCTTAAATCATAAAATGTATAAGGAAAATAATAATTGAAAAAAACAAGATGGCAATGGCTGAAATGTTCTGCTCGGTGGCTATTTCCATCTTTTATATACAGTCTGTGGACATAGGACTTGCTTAAAATCCAAATTAGGATCATTGTATATCTTGGTAGGACTAATGCATGCTTAGCCAGTTTGTTTACTACAAAGACTTTTAAATCATTTGAGTTTTTTGCTGAGATAAAATAAATGTAGAGTAACGATTAAAAATGCAGCTTCTTACATTCGGTCTGAAAATCAGCCAGGTCCTTGATTTGGTAATTGTATGAAATGATGCCTTCGCTGTTCCATTCAAATCACAGCCCAATCTTTTAATCTTCCTGACATCTCGCTGCATATTTGCTGAGATTAACTTGCATCTGTTTCTCTCTCTCCCTCCAGTTAACCTTGCCCGGGAGTGTGGTGCATCGACGAGGTGGTGGGAAGAGTTTCTTCCTAAATCAAAGACTCTATACAAAGCTCCGTTTGCAGATCAGCACACTGGACTGGTTTCTCCACTGCCCACTCCACCCTGTCCCGTTTCAGCCTGCGAGAGTTACCAAGTCTGGCATTTTCCATTTTTATTCAGCTTGTTTCCAAGCCACTTAGCAAGCTCACCTCAGCATCTGCCGTCTTTACAGCAAGCTGGGCGTCTCATAAACATATAACCCAAGTCCTCTCCTGGGTCCTTGGCGAGAGCACTTGTGCAGCTCTTGGATGCTGGAGTAGCTTGTTCGGCTCCCACACAATGGAGGATAGCTCTTATGAGCCTGACCAAGGCTGACAAGAACAGGGGAACACTTACCTTAACAGTTCTCTCCAGGACAGATAGTTCTGTCTGATTGAAGCAGCCAGCAGGAAACCACCTCCACACCACCTTTGAGGATTCTCATGGCCAAAAGAAAAAAAAGACAATCTTGTGTTTAATGATTGTGAACAATATGAAGGGTTTAATGGGGGAACACTACACTCAGAAGAGTCTGTATTTTTGTTGGCTTATGGTGTCTGTACTTTCAAACTCTTTAACATGATTGTAGCTTCTTGCTTTTCACAGCTCTGCTTTCAGGTGCGTGTCCATGGGGAATCTTGAATAAGGTACTTAGGAACCAAATGAGCTGTGACTTCATGGAAAGTCATTAAGGCAGCAAATGAAGCCCAGCTTCCTCTCGGATATGAGCAAATAATTCTCAGAGTGCCTCTTATTCAGATTTCTGACTCATGCACACGCTGAATCATGGATTTGACGTCAAACGACTACAAAGGGAACAGAATCCTGCTTGAAATGGCATTAGATTAAGACATGAAGTCCTCACGATCCCATAATCTCTGCAAACCTGCACTGTCAGTTCTGAGGGTTAATGTTTACTGAATTCAAAGGGGTGCACCGTTAATGCTTTCTGATCCGAGCTCGGCTCCTTCTGTTGTTTTTGAATGTACATCTGGGCTTCACCAGAGACGACACACAGGCATTGTATTATCCAAGTATACTTGACTGAAGCCGCGCCTTTCATCACAAACTACTCTGAGTGAACTTGCATGCGTTTGCTTTTTCACCCACATGCCTAGTCATTTTTAGTCAGTACCAAAAGTGAAAATGAGGGAAGTTAACCAATAAGAAGCCGAAATAATGAAGGTATCCAATCATATCCTGAAACCATGAGTGGAAATACTGAGCAGCACTATTCCATTGAAGTTTTTTCTAAAAGTGTTTGTCCTTATTTTTGTATTAAAGGAAACCAAACTCTGAGTTTGGGCACATTGTCGTATGTATGTGACTTAGTTAGCAGGTGGAGAGTAAACTGAGTGTGTGTGTGTGTGTGTGTGTGTGTGTGTGTGTGTGTGTGTGTGTGTGCACTCTCCTTTAACCAAGAAGCATGTTTTATACATATAAATATACACAGTATATATTTTACATGCCATACAGTGCACATTATATTATTTATACAGCCTTGTCAACTTTGTATTTAAGGGTTCTACATCCAGATTGCATGTTTGCTATCAAACAGCTCTATGATAATAACCACTTCAACAATAAAGACATGGATGTGCCTTCTGGTTTTGGATCGTTTTTCTGTTTTAAAAATGTTAGACGTTGTCATTCTGCAGAGGTGTACAACTATGGTGAACCAAAAGTGCCAAAATAAAAATGTGCCACAAAAAATATTAAATAGTAAGCAGTTTTGTATAATAAATATAAATTGTGACAAATTGATATTTTTGATTTTATTCCACTGTTTTTTGTTTTGTTTTTTTAGGCATATGGAATCCTCCGTATTCTGATATTGAGTCCAACACAAGCTGTCAGTCATACTCAAACTACTGAAACACGAAAGAGAAACACATTAAATAATACCGAAATCTAAAAAAGAAAATTCTTGGCCTTCAGACAATAATTCTGAGTGCTACAGTGACGGACTGGACAGGCAAAAAGAAAATTCTTTGTGGCCGAGCTGTCATTCCCAATCGCTTCTGCTTTGTCATGACGCCACTAACTGGAAATTTAGTAACAAGGAAATTTCACATCTGGACTTGTTCCACAGGTGGCATCCTGTCAAGGTACCACACCTAGGTACTTGATTTTATACACATGTAGAAGTGATAGGAACACCTGGATTCAATGATTTGGATGGCTGAGTGAATACTTTTGGCAGTAAGAAACAATTTTAAATGGCTCTACAAAGTATTATCACTTTAACCTTCCAATTACACTATTTTTCTTGAAGGATATGTCAGAGGTCAAATTTGATACTTTAAATCTTTACACAGTACTTTCTATATGTTGCAAAAATGACCACGGTAATAAGAATCATAAGTTCTAAGGGTTTGTTTTTTTTTTTTTTAAATCAGTTTTCTAACAATGAAGCACTGAGTTGACCTCGGTGAGTATAGGCCAAATTTCAATGGATTAACATGACACCAGTGACCTGGTTCCTTACATTCTCGTACCATGACAGCTCATCTGTTCTTTCTCTTTTAAATGAGACATTGAGTCTCAATGTCTACCTGACTACCTGCATAAATGAAGGTTAAATCAAATCTGTCCAAATATTTTTTTCAGAACTCTGCAGGTTCTTGTAGATGTTATCCCTTAATGTTTACGCTGGCCTTTTGATTAAGTGTCGCTGAGCTGGCAAGTTTGTTCATTTTCCTTGTGTCTCTGGTTTAATTTGGTGTATCTGGGAAATGATGGCGTCCACTCATCTTTTACTGGCGCGCAATATAAATATTATATATACATATATATCCCCTGCAAGTTTAACAGTTGCAATCAACTCCAGGTGTTTTATCCTCTTAATCTGTCATGGAATAATGAGGGAACAAGTCTCACCTGGGCATGGAACTGCTCGTTAGCTAGCTGTCCAATTAATTTTGAGCCTCTGAGAGGACCTTGAATACAAATGGCCTGAATACCAAACAGTCTCTGCAATACTTTTGTTAAACCATATTGATTAAAACTGAAAGTCTGCACTTCAGTCAAATCCTGTTTGATTTGAAATCCACCGTGGTGGTGTCACAATCACAAGAACTGTGTCTTTGTCCAGAAACATGGTGAGTTACAATAAAGCAAATTAAATCACATCAATCTGAGATTGAATTTGTGGCATATTTCATGCAATGTTTTGTTTTGAATTTTGGCAGTGTTGAGCTCCCATACTCAACTTTCTATTTTAAATTAAATGACCTCACTGTAAAAAGGTAGAATTTGGTTTATTGAAACAGTTCAGAAAATAACTTTACATATACAAAAGCTTTTCCAAAACAATTTACCCGGAATAGGATCGTTTCACATATACGTGGGGTCGTGTCTAACAATAGATTTTTTTTTTTCCACAGACTGTATGGCAAAGCATTGGTCTCTCTTCCTATCAACAGATTTTTACAAACTGGAATGTTATTCAAACAAATGTGTGGCTTTAACAGGGAAGACAGACTATATAAAAAATCATCTCTCTGCTGATAGACCTCTTGTTACCCGTCAGTTTCATTTTACAGTACTGGTTGTGCCTAAAGTGACCCAGTCGTCTTTGATCTGCAGAATCCAGTGTTAAACACTTAGTCTTTCTTCTTGGAGCTGCTGCCGCGTCTCTGATAGTGGAGCACAGTGAGCAACACCCACAGGTTCAGCAGGGTCATCGCTATGAACCGCACCAGAACTGTTGCAAAGAGAAAAGATGATCAGAAACACGGAAGCTGACAGCGACGTCTCTGAATCACACAAGGACAGCAGAGCTGGAGTTACAAATGGTGACTACTCGGAGATACTCCAGGTAAAAGATGCCTGAAATCCTTTGGTCTTATAAGAAACTGCAGGTTTCCGGTGATGTGTAAATTTGTATGACAGTCCTGTTACTGACGTTCATTATTGTAAAGAAGCAGCCCTTTAGACCTGCCAGTTTAATTAATTATGACTGAAAGTTAGCCATTAATACTAACCAGACTCCGGTTCTCCTCCTCCTATCCTTAGCATCCTCCTTGTGTCCTCCACTACATCCCCAAACCTTCTGTGTGGTCTTCCTTTTTCCCTCCTGCCTGGCAGCTCCACATTCAAAATCCTTTGTATAGTACATCCACAATCTCTGCTCTGCACACGTCCAAACCATCTCTCCCTGATATTCTCATTTCTAATCCTGTCCATTCTGGTCTCTGCCAATGAAAATCTTACCATCTCCAGCTTCACCTCCTGTCTTTTTGTCAGTGCCACCATCTTCAAACCATACATCATAGGAGGTCTCACTAATGCTTTGTAAACCCCACTTTTACTCTTGCTGAAATATAGAAGTATGATGCATTACTGATAGATTACTGAACGGGCCCGGGTGGCCTCATCCGCACTAACGTCCCTTTTTGTTTTAAAGCAGTCTAATCTAAACGAATTCGACCGCTAAGTATAAAACAAAGTCACTATTCACTTCCTTGTGGTTTTTATTTATTTAGGATATTTCCCAGAGAAGAGCACAAAAAATGCTCGTTTTAAATCTACGATGGTTATTTAGAAAACAAATCATTTTTCCTTGAAGTGTTCATTAAAAATTCTGGGATGCAACACCTCCCACAGTCATTAGTAATTCAGACAGACTTACCCTGCACGTCTCCAGTTGTCACTGTGGTGGTGTAAATCCGAGCTGAAACAAAGAGGAAGCAGAGTTAATGACATCCCTGTTACCCGACAGAGCGTCTGATCATTCATTAATGAAGCGTTGGATTGCTCATTTATTAAATTGGGGGCTGAATAAACACTACCGTGCATATTCATGAAATGAAAGAGTAGACTTGTTACTTTAGGGAGGGGGATTTATGTGAACTGATAAAAGTGCTTAACAGGATTCAGTTTGACAGCGATAGGACTGCAGTATGAAAAGTAGCAACAGTATCCTTGGCACGTTTTCATGCTGCAGTTTGTTACAATTTCTGATAATCACACCGTATTTGCTTTTTCTTTTTTTCTTTTTTTAAGCTGAGTACAGAAACAAGTTTAAGTGATCTACTGAATATAGACTCAGGGCTCAGCTTTAATTTGAGGAGTTAAATTTAAAGTGATTCCAGTTGTTGTTTCTACCTTTAATTTTAAAATGCAACTCGCTGGGTTTTGAATAGGTGATCGACTCGCCTACTATAGAATATTCCACTTAACTTTCAGATCCCCTTGAGGTGATTTTGCAGTAAGTCTTTGCTGCATTTGTATGAATCTGAGCAGTTTATCCCCACGAACAGCGGTTATGTAACATTTTTACAGAGTTGGATTATGAAACCTCCACATTTCTTTTCACAAGTTGATCTTTATCTATCAAAAGTCTTCTCTTGATGATGACCTTTGTGAATGGTTTCTTCTTAATCATGGAAAGGATCCTGGGATCATACACCAATATAAACTGTGTACATCCAGGTTGTAGGGCTCACTAGCTCAATTTTCCTCTCAAATCAGCATTAATGTGTTCTTGCTATCTTTTGCTTGTATTTGGCTTTCAAATAAAATTAGCAGTAGATCTTTTAATTCCTAAAGTTATTATAATTTTTGAAGAAATTGCTGAGACTTCTCCACAAAGACTACTGAATTACTTTTTAACGTATTATGAATGAATGGTAAAATCCTCAAACTTAACCTCAAAGTTTTTATTTTAAACTAAGTTATAATACTACAACTTCAATGTCGTTTGGTACACAGCTAAAAAAGAGAAATTTTTTTCAAAACTGTGCCAGTGACAGCTACGAACTTAAATGTATATCTAATCATACAGTGGGGAATGCAACAACAACAAAAAAAAAACACAGCGAACACTGTTGGCTGGTTAAACTCACCCATACACGTGTAGGTAGCTAGAGCCCAGGAGAGGGCACTAACCTGCCTGCCGTCCTTTGACCTCCACAGGCATTGCAGCTGGGCAAACTTACTGGCTGCACTAATAAATGTGCACAGGCTCTGAGAGGAGAAGGAGGTCAGATTTCATGTGATAACAAGCTGAACATGGAGCTGAATTTCAAAAAGTTTCAAACACCTTCTGCTGCTTCGGTCAAACTTTAAGAGGAAAGGATGTGGAGGGTTCGCTGCTCTCACCTATTTAAGTGCAAAACGCCCTGAGACATGTTCATCTCATTAACCAACCGGGCCATTTGGCATTTATAAGGTCTGGGTGAGAAACACCGGGTGAAATGAGGTCTGTATAAGTTTCTTCTCAAAGCTCCACCTCATTGCCCCTGACTGATGACATGCCATCTCTTTGCTGACTCTGTCTCTCACGCACACACTGACTTATGATTGATTTTAAACAGGTTTATTACCATAGCCAAATCTATGATCCACTTCTCCAGAGTCAGGAGCCTCCAGCCTCCCACAAACCTGAGCACAAGTACGTTAAGGCAGGGACACAAAAGTCTAATGGGTCATTGATTTCTGCACAAATTGAACGAGCACTTTCACATCAATTGGTGCGATAAGTGAAAGGATACACCACGGCGTAGATGAGGCTCTGCCGCAGGCTGCCGTTGTAGTGAAGAATCAGGAGGAGGAGGATGACGTCTGAGGACACACGGCGGGTTATAACTTGCACCATTTACAGCTCTGTTTGATTTCCATTTCAAGGGCTGCTGATATTTGCAGATGCTTCAGAGTGTATTCAGACTCCTTCTGTTTTTTCCAACTTTATTTTGCCCATCTCTCTACCCTTAATTACACTTAATGAAAAGTCTTAATTTCCTCCACCACTGCCACGGGCATGAAGTTGCCAATCATATGTGCAGCTTTACTAAACAAGATACGTTAATATGACTGAGCTCCTTTTGAATGATCTCAATAGACAGAGACTACAGAGAGCAACGCGAGGCATTTAAGACTGAATGATAAACTAATTAAGGAATCTGGATCTAAGGCAAGGTTGAAAAAAAGACACTTGCGGAGATAATTATAAGCAGAGGAAATTTATGTAACAGCATAACTTACCTTGAGCAATGAGGATGGGATATTCCAAGTAGGTTGGCGGTGGGTAGTCGTAGTACATCTGATATGTTACAAAAACAATGAACCTGTAAAGCATATGGTGTCAGGTTATTAAACTGGAGGTGTTTTGTTATATTCAGTACTGATTAAAATGAGAAACAATGCTCAGGGGCAAACGAGCCAAAGAATCAGTGGCTGCTTAAAACTTGATGTTGTGGGAAGGGATTCACACGGGGAGTCAACAAGCAGTTTCTGAGCCAAGCGGCGGCATGATGATCAGTTCATTCACTCTTTTATGAGAGCAGCTCGACTCGGTGTGCTCAGCAAACACGATGAATCAACAGTGGTAGCCTTCAGCAGGAGAAGGTCTCCTCTATAGAGGGCTGAACTGACTGCAATCAAACCGTAAAGAAATCAAGATGCCATTAAATGTGCCAATAGTTGTTTTTTTTGTTTGTTTTTTAAAATCAAATGAACTAATATACACTCAACAAAAATATAAACGCAACACCTTTGTTACTGCTCCCATTCCCCATGGGATGGATGTAGAGACCTAAAATTCATTCCAGATACACAATATAACCATCCCTCCCAAACAGTGGTCACAAATCAGTCCAAATGTGTGGTAGTGGGCACATCTGCTATATTGAGATAATCCATCCCACCTCACAGGTGTGCCACATCAGGATGCTGATCTGACATCATGAGTAGTGCACAGGTGTACCTCAGACTGCCCACAACAAAAGGCCACCCTGGAATGTGCAGTTTTGTCTCACAGCAAAATGCCACAGATACCACAAGCAATGAGGGAGCGTGCAATTGGCATGCTGACAGCAGGAATGTCAACCAGATCTGTCGCCCGTGCATTGAATGTTCATTTCTCAACCATAAGCCGTCTCCACAGGCGTTTCAGAGAATATGGCAGCACATCCAACCGGCCTCACAACCGCAGACCTCGTGTAACCACACCAGCCCAGGACCTCCACATCCAGCAGGTTCACCTCCAAGATCGTCTGAGACCAGCCACCCAGACAGCTGCTGGAACAATTGGTTTGCACAACCAAACAATTTCTGCACAAACTGTCAGAAACCGTCTCAGGGACGCTCAACTGCATGCCCGTCGTCCTCATCGGGGTCTTGACCTGACTCCAGCTCGTCGCCGTAACAGACTTGTGTGGGCAAATGCTCACATTCGATGGCGTCTGGCACGTTGGAGAGGTGTGCGCTTCACGGATGAATCATGGTTCACATTGTTCAGGGCAGATGGCAGCTGAGAATGTCCCAGTTCTTGCATGGCCAGCATACTCACCGGACATGTCACCCATTGAGCATGTTCGGGATGTGCTTGACCGGCGTATACGACAGCGTGTACCAGTTCCCACGAATATCCAACAACCTCGCACAGCCATTGAAGTGGAGTGGACCAACATTCCACAGGCCACAATTGACAATCTGATAGACTCCATGCGACGATGTGTTGCACTGCATGAGGCAAATGGTGGTCACACCAGATACTGACCGGTTCTGGGTCCCCAGACCCCCAATAGCGCAAAAAACTGCACATTCCAGGGTGGCCTTTTGTTGTGGGCAGTCTGAGGTACACCTGTGCACTACTCATGATGTCAGATCAGCATCCTGATGTGGCACACCTGTGAGGTGGGATGGATTATCTCAATATAGCAGATGTGCCCACTACCACACATTTGGACTGATTTGTGACCACTGTTTGGGAGGGATGGTTATATTGTGTATCTGGAATGAATTTTAGGTCTCTACGTCCATCCCATGGGGAATGGGAGCAGTAACAAAGGTGTTGCGTTTATATTTTTGTTGAGTGTATAATTTTTTTATAATTTGCTTCTATATTTAGCTACCTTTATATCGATTAATTTTCCATTTTGTTTATCAGTGTATTATTTTTCCCATTCAAGTATTTTCCTTTGCTTTTCCCCCTAAACATCTATTATTCCATTTTCCTTTTTTTATTTTTCATCTCTGCTAAATTATGCAAGTGTGCTTGCAGATTGCAGTGGTTAGAAATGCATAAAGGAACGTAAAAAGACAAACAGAAATGTTTGCAGAGATAAATGAAGGGAAAATGAAATGGAAATAAATACAATGTCAGCGCTCATGAATGCAAAGATAGGGTGAGGAGCAAGTTAAGGCACTTTAGGAGTCTGACTTGGAAGACTTGGATTTTATAGGTAAAGAAAGAGAGCTCTGTGTAGACCCAGGAACCAGGAGAGAGATTACAGCTGTCAATTGGCTGAGGACCACACTGGCATCACCTCCTAACTAGGGAGAGGGAGGTTTGAACTCCTCTGCTTAGACTGTTGCTCTTACAGCCCAGACAGGCAGCACAAAAGCGGATGGATGGATGGATGGATGTACTGAATACATCAAAAATTTAAAAAGAAAGCAAATGAACTGAGATATTCATGCAAAGACAAGTAAATAAAAAAAGCAAGTAAAAGCATCTCAATTCATGTCCCATTTTATAAAATACATTTATACATACAGTTTACATTTGGGGCATTTGATGACATAATCCATTTTTACTTCTGCACTAATGAGTTTGTTTTGATTCTGGCAGGTTTGAGCCTCCCAGCCCTGTTATGCAAGCCACCGTACAGATGCATACATGTGCACACAGAGAGATTCCCACAGTGTTAAATAAACAGTATAACACAATAACATCATATGGTGAAATCAATAGCAGATTAACCTATCCACTCTCAGATAGGCTTTATTGTGTTGGGACTTTTTTTTTTTTGTTCCTAGGAAGAGGTAGTGATCAATAAAGCCAACTGCCAGTTAATATAATCTAGAATAGAGCTATTTAATATTGGCGTGTGTGGAAATGATTTTCCACTAGTGACAAAACCGTTCATGCCGAATGACAAGAGTGCTTTTCTTTGCTGCTTTGTAGCCATGCTGTGTAGATTACTACTAACTACATAAACGTCTTCACTGTTTCAGCGTGGCATGCACAGTGACAGCAAGCTAACGCTTACCAAAACAGTGGGGACATTTCAGACAGTGCAGCCACTGCCAGGCACCAAGGAGAGAGAGAAATTACGCAGACTTACAGACACGGTCTTTATCCGTCCTGCTCCAACAGTGAAGGTAACCACAACACTTCCTGTTCAATGCATAAGAAGCACTTCAAGCTCTAATCTGCTGCACTGATTCAACAGCAGACTGCACAAAGCTTCACACAGAGCCAGCCGAGGCTGACTCTTACCCCGTTTTTAATCATTTAACCAAAATCTTCAGCTGTGCAAACAAAGCACAATTGTTCAGTGTTGAGCCTTCGCAGTAGGATTATATTTTTCATTTTAAGGTACTGTAGTTTTTCAGCTGTTAGGAACACAATCTCTTTGTGTCCTATTTAAGTTTTAATCTGTAAGAAATACTCATTTCTTTTATCAAAGTGAAAGTGGTATTTATGCCAAAATGTATTGCTATACATCAGCGATTCTGTAGGAGTTTTAGGATGGGGGTGTCAAACCTGTTCTCCATGAGCTGCCCAACGGATCCAGTCTGACCCCCTGGATGGCTTTAGTCACTCAACTTTTATAATGAAATGCACTGCTAATCCTGCAATCTGGATACTATACAGGAGTAATACATCTATATAAATGGAAATACAGAGTACTATTATATTGGAGTATAACTTGTGTGTTTGGTTCCAAAAGCTTATCATCTGAAGGCAGTTTTGGTCTTTAGCAGACTTACTGTGAACAGTACAGTTGATTTCACACAAAACAGAAATATTGTTAAAATGCTAAAATATGTCTTAAAAGCTCTCAGTCCGTCTCTCCATAGATAAAACATGGACAAAAGTACATAAAGCTTAACTATGGCAAAATGTGTTGACTGCAATGCTGAGGATGTTACATGATAACCATTTTCAGGATGCTACTGAGGCCTAATGTGACCGAATTTTTTATACTGTAATGTTAGCTAATGGAGAGCACTTTGTCTGCAACAGTTTGAGGGTGTGTTGGAGTAAGAAAAGAAATTTCTTTAGGGATGAAGTTTGCACTTTTTCTCTGTACCTGCATGGGTTCCTTCCACAGTCCAAAGAAATGCAAGTAAGATAGCACTGTGTTATACTGAAAATGCAGGATAGGTATTGCCGATACTGATACTTATGACGTATAAAGGCAGCTTGTGTTGGGGAGACCAGTGTCATGATTTATGATCAATCATCAATTTGAAAATTATGTACACATCTCAATGAGCAATAAAATCAAACGTTTCGGGTTTTCATGTATTTTGAAGCTGATTTTTTTTCGGGGGAGGACACCTGAAACTTGCCTCTCTCTAAAGCACTTAGTCAACTTCTGTTGTATCAATATGCTGTAGAACTAAGTATCGGTCCTATCACGCTAGTATCGAGTCAATACCAATACCAGCGATTCTATCACCTGTACTGTAGGGTTACGCGGTGATTGTAACATTCTGACTTACTGGTAACATTCAACGTTGTTAGAATGTTACCAGTAAGGTGGTAACTTTTAAACATCGTTTATCCAGCCTTTAAGGAGAAAGAATTTTGGTAACAAAGACAACACCAGAGCTTTTAGTGTTGAGCGTCTCGCAGCGTTTTCAGAAGAAGCATTTGTAGCTGCTCTCTGACAGGATGAGTCCGCCTTTACTGCTGAACACCAACCACAAGTGAGGAAGAGGAAGACGTCCCATCATCACAGCAGCTTGAAGTTACTAAATTACATGGATACTCGCACACGTGAACAGATTATGTAACAAAATTTAAGAGCAAGAAACAACAACAAAAAAAAAACATCCCAGAAGCGGGACAGCAGCCTACCCGATCAGCTCCAGCAGAAGGCTGTTGAGGCTCACTCCGGTCGTAGATTTCGCTCGCATCAGTACAAAGATCTGCGGGAACTTGAGCACCATGCACACAAACAGTGTGCTGAAATTCGCGATGTGCAACAACGTGTCGACCTGCTGCATGTTGTAAAGAGAGGGATTACAAAATGTAAACTTTAGATTGACAGATCTATGCTAATTTCTATCAAAAAACGACCCGCAGGACCCTACTGCTCTGCCTCCACAATCAGACTGCTCGAATTTACAAAATACTTCCGCTTTGAACTTTCAAAATAAATGTGACTGTGACTATGTGGAAAGCGTTAGAACTTTTAGGCTATAGTCTGAAACTTAAAGAAAATAAACAATTATATGAATGTGTGTAAAAAGTAAAAAAAAACAAACGTCTAACACAAATCTATTCATAGAATGATAGAGACTTTCTTTTATTTTGAAAGTGCACCTGTTTCACCTCCTCTTCTTAGCCGTTAGCTTGGCAGGTTCCCGTCAGACGGCATCTTTTCTCACTTCCGTACATCCACTGAACGCTGATTGGACGGCACACAGCTTCGCCCGGAGTATTTGAAATCTGTACTTTCTGAGCACGGAAAATCATTTCCTCTCATGAGTCTGGGCCTGCGCTGTAGTTTTTGTTTTGTTTTTAATATTTTCATACTTTGCTTTTCTAAAAACATCACAGAAAGCACCAACGTAGGAACTGTTACCATGTTACAGGCAAACTCCTCAATTGTTGCCTTGAAATATTGAAGTTGGTGCCAAAGATTCACACCTGCACCTTGAAGCATCTTGATTCTTCAGACATTGGGGCCCCAAACAGAACAGGACGACATTAAAGAAAAGTTGAAACAGAACGTTTCCGTGCCCTTTAGGTGGGAAATCACTGTGAATCAGCTTGTCTCTGATAGCAAAAGGCATAAATTTAAGATGTTTTCAAAGGTTTACAACAGGGATGTATACAGGGTGCTTTGTTTTTAAGTGGGTGACTACAGTGATTGCATACATGATTACATTATTATAAAGATATAAATTTTTTGTCACGGTCTGTATGGTAGACCGTGGGGATGGGGGGAAGTAGGACCCAAAATGCAGGATTCCTCACAGCAAACAGTGCGTTTATTTACAGTGCAATAAATGACAATAAATCCCCGTGCTCTCCCTTGACTGCCGCATCATGTCTTCCCCAAAAAGTAAGTGTCCGTGTGCTCTCCGCACACATCCACCAGGCCTGATGATGCCTGAAACTCAGTGATTTGCCACACCCACACACACAGCCACTGATACACACAAACAAGGAACAACAGCAACACATGTCCATGAATTATTCAAGAACCCTTTTTCCCCAGACCTTTAATTCAAAAGAGAATTTTTTTTTTCTGTGAAAAAAAAATATTTCTTACGTAATTACTTTGGTGTAGTATTAATAAGGGGGATTTGTTATCAATAAGAAAAGCTGTAAAATCAATGTAAATACAGCTAAAAGTTAAAAATCTATCTGAGATTTTATGCTTGACACCCCTGGTTTAGAAAAATCTGGAGACGGTACAAAAGCAGTCAAATAGCAATCACAGGAGGATTATTGTTCATAAGATCTTAGCCAACAATTACAGAGGAATGCATTTCAGCTGTTTGGGGCTTTTGAAAGAGGCCTGCTAAACAGAAAAGACAAGTAAGTAAAAAGATAAAGAAAAAACTAACCAGTGTTTATTTAAACTAAGGGCAATGACTGATTTCTGTGAATGATATATTACCAAATGAATGCTTCAGTTGCGTGAATGTGTGCACTCACATATCCAATTTAAATTCATAATATTGTAGCGGGCTAGGGGGAAGGGCCACTGGCCCAAGGTCTTATGGGACTGTATACCTGATGTTAACGTGTTGTAAGTTGTAGGGTTATAACGGCAGTTACAGTTATCAGGTGTTGATTTGCCATTTTTGTGTTAGTGTGTAACATTAGTCCTGCTGTGTGTTCTGTGTTTGGTGTGGCTGGTGGAGCACAGTGAGTTAGACGGCTGTGTCCATTTACCACCTCTCACTGCTGTGTGTGTGTGAAGGGGTGTTCCTAATAAAAGATTGTGCTCCCTGTAGCTTAGTATAACAGCTAAGGCAGAAATAGCAAGTTAAAACAGAAGTTTCTGTCTCCTACTTGTCTGAGCTTGCCACAATGTTAAGATTCATCCAGAGAAAAAGAAGAGAAATCTTCTGTTCAAAACACAAAGCTTCTTTTTCAGGTGTAAGACTCTCAGTTATGCTTTCATGTTGCTTTTGTTTTTTGGCCATCAGGTTTGTACAGTAACCTGGATTTAAGACAGGAGACATTTGTTTATTTGTTCAACTTTAATAACTCTGTAAGGCTTCAGTTTATTAACATAATGAGTAAAGTGTGGACATCTCGCTTCTTTAGTCAAGAAAAATCTCACCAACTGATTCACAGTATCAGCTGTTTACAAGCAGATAATCACCAGTGATCAAAGAGGTTGTAATAATGATAATGTAAGTCTAGGTTCTTTGTCTGTACATTTATTTGAACAACTTCTGATCTATTAAAACAGAACCTAAAAAAACAAAAACAAAACTGACCCAAAAGGACAAAAGATTAAGTCAGGATAAAAAAAAGTTGTAGCAAAGACCATTAAAAAAGTATGCCTTAACATATTTCTTGAAAATATCATTAATCAAGACACTATTATAAGTCAGCATAGATAAATGCAGCACAAACATAGCAGTAAAATAGTTCTGAAATATACCCATACATGAAAACTGACTTCAAAATTAATTCTCTACTCAATAGAAAGTCTGCATTGGCATTCTGCGAACATGCATTTTAACTAACTGTCCCTTACATGACCTCTCTCTATTTGAGTTTCCTGAACTCAGCAGTATCTCCATAATCTGAAAGCCGAAATCCAGCATGAAGCGGGTGAGTGAACGTGGTCTGGACTCTGTGGAGGAGAGTCATGGTTTCAGAGACGTTATAAAAACACAGAATACCGGCACTGTGATCCAGGTACACTCCTACTCTCCCAAACTGAGGACCTGAGACAGCCTTGTGAGAATTGTTGTGCACAAATTTAAAACCATTTCGGTCACAACATAATGCCCACGATGTCCTATTGAATCCTAATCCGCATTCATCTGAGAGCAATGATCTGCTGGTACTCTTGTATGCGACTGCTATATAAACCTGTTTCCCGCTCCACTCCACCTCCCAGTAACAACGTCCAGTCAGACTCTCTCTACTCATGACTTGACACCATCCAGTGAATCTGTCTGGATGACTAGAATATGACTGCTGTTCTTTCACAGCTGTGGTTTTTCTACCCCCCTCACATAATAACACTGATGTGTTAGCTGTGTTCAGATCCATTCTGATTTCACATGAATATCTTAGGAATCCAACTCTGGTCTTTGGCACTGGTTCTGACAGCAAAACATCCACCTCAGTGACTGTCAGTGAGATGTTTGTCCATTTCTCTTTCAGAACATCCTGCAGTTTATCACTGACCTCTTTCACAGCTGCTGTCAAATCCTCAAAGTACCTCAGAGGACGGATCTCGATGCTGGATGAGTCTGTAGACTCATTAAGTGCTGACAGTAAGGAGTAGCTGTGTAGAAATTGGTTGTGATCCTCTGTGCATGACAGCTGCTCCAGCTTGGCGTCATTTCTTCTCAGCTCAGCGATCTCCTGCTCCACCTTCTCCTGAAGCTCTTTGACTCGACCCACTTCAGTTTCCTGCTGGGATCTGATCTGCTGCTTCAGATCTGAGCTTCTATTCTGCATGAGACAGATGAGCTCAGCAAAGATCTTTTCATTTTCTTCCACTGCTTTATCAGCAGACTGATTGATGGACTCCACCTCCTGTTGAAGAATCGTCACGTCTTTCTCTCGGTCACGGAGTCTCTGCTTGAGTTTTTGTCGACTCATTTCCAGCTCCTTCTGCTTCTTGGTCCTTTCTGCTTCAACTGGGACTGTTTCGTGGTATTTATGGCCAATCAGTTTGCAGTGACTGCAGATATGCTGCTGATCAGTACGACAGAAAATCTTCATCGGCTCATCATGACTAGAGCAGATGTTTTCCTGGAGCTTCTTGCAGGGCTCGACAAGCTTGTGTTTCTTCAATGGAGCCGCATTATAATGATCCTGAAGGTGTTTCTCACAGTATGATGCCACACAGACTAAACAGGACTTGAAGGCTTTCAGTTTTCTCCCGGTGCATACATCACAGGGTACATCTTCAGGTCTAGCATAGCAGTGATCAGCAGGAGCAGCTTGGAGTCCAGTCTTCTTTATCTCCTTCACTAAATTTGCCAACATGGTGTTTTTCACCAGGGCAGGTCTCAGTGTGAAAGTCTTCCTACACTGTGGGCAGCTGTGCATTCTCCTCCCCTTTTCATCCCAGTGGGTTTTAATACAGTTAATGCAGTAATTGTGTCCACAGGGAATGGTCACTGGGTCCTCGAGATGATCCAGACAGATTGAACAAGAGAAGATTTCCCTGTTCAGCTGAGCTCCTTTTTGTGCCATTTCTCCTCTCACTGTCAGCCGCTGTGTGAGTTTTCACTTCTATAGAAATGAAACACGTCCAAGATCTAAACAGAAACTTAGGAACAGGTTAGAGCTTGTTGCATTTCATAGCTGGAGGAAGAGGGAGGGAGGAAGAGCTGGGCTTGAATTTCATTAATAGCAGGGAAAAGGACAGTTTGAAGCACGCAGTATTTGTTCATCACCCCGTTGTTGTTGTTGTTGTTGTTGTTGTTGTTGTTGTTGTTTTGACAAAATTTAAGTAGTTGGTCATTTTCAGTTTCGTCTTGGAATCTGAGAATTTGAATGACTGCACAAACTCAAACAGTATGGAAGATCATGATCACCAAAATCAGAACTGAAATCAAATCACAATTGTCTAATAAATATACAAAACTGAAGAGAAACAAATGAAGGCTAAAATAAATGAATTAAACATGACCTCAATTAATATTTGCTTTACTATGTTTTAAACACATTCATTTTCATCAGATTTAGTTTCTTGTTTCTGCAGGGTTTTGATCCTTTTCTGTGCCTCCTGTGTTACCACATCTCCATTTGTTCCTCTTTTATTTTATAGGTCAGTTCCTCATATGGCTCACCAGTTTCCCCTCATCCATTCTTTTCCCCAACCTCATTATTATCTTTATTGACTTCACCTTTCTGTTCATGTTCTCCTCTAGTTTCCTCTTGTTGGCTGTTTACTTGAATTTCAATTTTGGGGGGGATTTTGTCAGTGCTCTCCTGTTACTCTGTATAATGCCCCAGTTATCAGTTAATAAAACTTTTTGTTTAATCCACCTATCTTCTAGATCCTATTGCATCTTTGTACTGGGTGTAAACACATTTGGGTTTAATAGCTGATGATGTGTCCCAGCACATCCGTGAGATATACCCGTCATCTTTATGAATTTTTGCCTAGTGGTAATGAGAACCGTATCAGTACCAAAACAGAACCCTGTGGAACTCAATGAATAATTTTTATGTGTGAGGAGGATTCCTTACATTACA
Organism: Rhamphochromis longiceps; assembly: GCF_057381845.1. Lineage (NCBI taxonomy): Eukaryota > Metazoa > Chordata > Actinopteri > Cichliformes > Cichlidae > Rhamphochromis > Rhamphochromis longiceps. The sequence goes on from NC_140575.1 coordinate 16,958,755, forward strand.
CTTACATGAAAAAACGCGGAATCTATAGGAAAATTACAAGTGAACCTTATCAGTGAGTTTGATTAAAATATCAGGACTTTACAACAATACTGTTTCCAGAATCGTATTTTCTTTCAACAATGGCAATAGAAAAATATGAGTTAAAGTTGTATGACATCTGAAAACATGAAAATATAAAACAGACATTTAGGGGAAAAATACACAAAAAAAGCACAAAATTCTCAGCTCTTAAATTCTTTAAAAAATCCCTTTAAACATGTGCTACATTTTTTGGTTTAAGTAGCTTTATTCCTGCTTTGAAGTTGATTTGTGCTTGATTCTTCAACTCCGAGTGTCCAGAGTAGCCTAGAAAGGCAGCAGCTCTGGGTCTGGCTTTTGTTTGCGTTGGCCTGCTGGCCAGAGTGTCAGCCTTTCCTGTCTAAGCAGTTCATCTCCCAGTGGAGTGTTCAATCTGCTACCATACACTTGGTTGGTAGTGTTGGGAATGCAATCAGAGAAAACTGAAAGGTTGTTCGGAAAAGGTCCCTACAAACAAATGGGGGAGTAATGTAACAGAAGGTCACGATTCAAGCTGCTTTTTTCATAATACTGCAAAATCTTTCATACCTAGTTAATGTACCATTGTAAATGTTTCACATTTTAGTTTATCTCCGAAATTTCACAATGGTTTCGATACACTTTCTAGTTTGTTGCAGAAACATCTTTAAAATAAAAAAAAAGCAAAAATCTTTTATCAAAGTTAAATCTAACAACTTCATCTTCCATAAATCACAATCAGTGGTAGTTTTTATTTGACGACCTATTAGTCCTTGTGTTCATCACTTATAACTGGTTGTGTTCAAAGCGTAAAGGGGAGTACATCTGCACTTTTTTTATACAATGTTGCATTACATGCATTTTTCTTACCATGTGATGAATATCCTTGATATCCAAGGTTTCCTCCCTGTGGAACAGATTAAGTTTGTTTCACTGATTTTTGAATGAACATGATCTGCCACTACTTGTTACTGAACCAGTGGTGCAATGTAACTTAGTACTGCATATTTGTACTTTAAAAAAAATTACTTGTTATGCTACATTTTTGAAGATTCTGTGAGAACGTGTTGTGGAATATTACATAAAAGCTATGAAGCATGAATAAACGAATATGATCCAATGATACAATATACATGTGACTGTATTTCTGACGTATCATTTCGAGTTTTTCTTATTTAATGCCTCTAAATACTTGTTTCAACACTTACAGAAATGATTTAACACAGTAAACTCCAGTGCAGTGCTGATTTTCATATCATGCTTTCTGTATGAAAGTCATCCTTAATGTTTTTCCGTACACTTTTATCAATTTATTATCAAATATTCTAATCAATTTCCTGTGCCATCCCCGCCTGCTTCTTCGTGGTTCTTATTAGAAAAATCCTGGCAAACTCGCCTGATAATTTAGACTACTTTTCAAACCATGCTCACCATTCCATTGCTGATTTCCTCTCTTTCCGTACCCTCTCTTTCCACAACTGGTCCTGTTTATCGGGATGGACCCGTGTCGTGTCGGCCAGTCGCTCAGCCCCAGCAGAGGACGCAGGCCTATTGGGATTCAAGCCCATCGTGGTAGCTAGATTAAATATAAATACTGTTTTGTTGCATAAAACTGCACACAGGCCACAAGCTAATGAGAGTTAAAGCACCAGTCAGCAGAGCTTGTGAAAGAACTGCCCGGATCTAAGCGATTGTTTTCATTTCCATGGAAACAGTCCTCAATACCGGCAGAATATGTCTGAACGAAATGAAATTATGTCAGTACCCCCCCCCCCGAAAACAAACAAACAAAAAAAATAACCTAACTGACTTACAATGACCAGTTCTCCAGTTCAAACTGCAGCTGATCAGTGTCTGGACCTTCTCTTCATATTTTAAATAGACAGCTACTCACCTTCTTAACAAAAACAAAACAAAAACAAAAATCTCCTACTATGCGCTCTGAAATAGCTCCTCTCATTTCCAATGACATCTCATTGGTTAGGTTGCCCATAGATGTGGATATGAATGCTAGCTGTGTTAGCGCTGAGCCATACTGGCGATCTGCCCAGGGTGTACCCCACCCCAAGGTAGCTGAGATGAGCTCCTGGTGGTACCTCGGTCCAGGTTGAGGACCAAAGGAGAATTTGCTTTTGAGGCTGTTGTTCAACTGGTTTTTATTGGACTTAAGATTTGTGGACACTTTTGGTACCTTATCTTATTTGTAAAAACACGGTGTGAATGTTGTTCTCGATAAGCTCTATAAATAAGCTTACCTTATAGAAATTTATTGTTATAGATGTAGACAAACCTACACCTACACCTAAACCTTTCACCTGATTCACATGATACTTTGTGGTTTTCCAAGTAAGGTCAGACCTATGATTTGGTCACTCGCTCGCTGTTAGTCAGTCAGTCAGTCAGTCAGTCAATCTGCTGGATGTTTTCCCCAACATTTTTGGTTTCCTGTAGCTTTGTGGGAGCTGTTTAGGGAGAGCTGATTCCTGTCCTCATCATTTGAAGGAGGAAAAGCTTAATATTTTTCTGCAGCCAATCTTCCCTGCTTCCTATTGAGAACCAGTAGTTTAAAGTAAATAAAATCAAGACTAGCCTGTTTAAAAAATCTGCAGTAATGTTGCCTCACTATGCATTCATATTGTGCTTATAGTCGGTTTTTCCCATAATTCTATACTTTAAAGAGTTGGTATGACCATCAACGCAGAAAAAACATAAACACAAATTAAAAACCATTGTGTTCTAGTGCTTATACACACCATCTCATCAGCCTGTAGTTTAAGTCTCTTTTTAGTGTTACTTCCAAGTGAGTTCAGCTGTGTCTTGTTACCTTTACGTTTCCACTCTCCCTGATTGAAACCTGTGTGTATTTGAAGCCTCAGGTTGCTCATCATACTGTGTTCCAGCCTTGGTTTCTCCTGGCATGTTTCCCCTGCAGTGGTCTCTTTTGTTTTTGCCCTTCTCTATTTTATGCTCTGGATCTACAACAGCGACGATAAAGGCTTGCTTTTTTTTATTCCAAGTCTGTCTCAGCAGTCTGCAATTTGGTCCTCTTCTCCTTTATTTCATGACAGAGGCAGAAACACATGCAGAGTGCTCTTCAGGTTCAATAAACACCAGCACCCATCTCTGAGTCTTCACTAAAAGTGGCTTGTCAGTCTGAATGGACATTGGAGGAAAAGTGTCACCCTGAGAAATTACCTTCTCCTGAAAAGAAAGATGTTCAGACACAACTTCCCACACTGTGACTGCCAATGATAAGAGAGGCATTAGACTCAAAAGTGACCTCTTGCACCATCCATCTTTGTGGCAGCTTACTTTTTCTGTTTAAAAGTCAGAGGTTTGTTGTATTCGGAGGTTGGGTGCTTCAGAATAAAGCAGTGCACACTCTTAGAAAGGATGTGTTAAAAAATGACACAAAAAATGTGTTGTTACACTATTAACACATTTTGTGTAAATTTTAACATAACATGTGTAAGAAAATGTGTAAACATTGAAAAAATGTGTAAAACGCTTAACACACTTGATGTGTTGCACAGTTTAACACATTTTGTGTGTTATTTTCAGAATCTAACAACAGGACCTAAAATTAGCAGCTCAGTAATTTGATGCTAGCCCTGTGTTTAGTGAAATAAATTGTAGATTAACAATGTATTATAACTATATTAACTGAATAAATAAAATGTTTAGTTATTGTTTGTTTTCCTTAATCCTTTCCTCATTACTTTCAACAAATAAAACATTTTATAATGTAATGTGGACCAAGGTGTGTATGGTGTACTAAAATTCTGAAAGAGGATTAATTTTTTATTTCTCAATATGTATGGCATACCAATTAATGGCCATGGCTATACTATAAGCATAAGTATCCACAAAGAACAGGCTTAATTTTGACCATAACATGTGAATATAATTGAAGCAAAAGTAGAAAATGAAATGAGTAAGAACACACATGCTTAAAATTGAAACAAATTCTGCCCAGCAACATGACATACCGGCGGCGGGAAGGGGGCGCTATCTTTCGCGCCACTGAGACAAAGGAGACAAAGATGGAGGTTACGTCGCCTAGTATGTTGTCAGACCTTACAGTAAGTATCATTTACCAGTTTATCTTAATGTACTGAAAATATGCCGGGTTTCTGGAAGAATGTGAATTTATATAAAATATAGGAGTTATGTAGGAGTTTAGAGTTTAAGTTAATTACTGCTTAACTATACCTAACTAACCTTAATGTAACAGTCTTGCTAACATATCCTACTCTTAATTTTATTATTAGTTCTTGGATTTCGTGCCATACTCCATTAGAGTTAATGTGTTTTGGTAGTATTTTTATGTATTACTTTATTCATGTATTTATCGATTTACTTTATTTATGTATTAGAGTATTCAGAAATTGCTCTTAGAACCAGTGTGGTAGTTGGCTAGCGGCTCCGACAGGCATTATGTTGTCTATGAGCAACGCCAGAGTCAGCACCTAACCGTAGCAGTGTTGAGTAAAATGACAATATTGTGGTTAGCTCTGAATATAGCAAATGTAGTTATCACCGCGACCATTCGTTTACTAGCAGAGAATAGGAATAAAGACTGAGTAACTTTAACATGAAATATACCTCATATTGACAGAGATAATTATTTTTTCAAGCAGTTAAAGCAGTTTTTGCATCTAGTATGATTAACTAAAGTATGTGCACATTCTTTTTTAAGGCTTATTGCTGGAAACATGCTCTGATATAGTTTCTTTTTTATGCAGAACTTCTGAGGAAGTAATAGTCAGTGTTATTTAAAAAAACCAAACAACAGCAACTTGACCATGCAAATTATCTTACTTATTTAGCCATGTGTTTCATTTTTTCAGCACACATATGACAACTTAGAATCTGTCAAAGTCCTTGTAACCACTTTTATAGATGAGAAAGAAATTTGTAAAAAAAAAAAAATTCTTATTGTCAGCAGTGCCACAGACATCAGACATCACTATTAGTCAGGATCAGATTTATTCACCAAGTAGCAACTAGAAGATAAAATCAATTTATTTATTATTCAGAATTTCTTTTAGTCATTGCGTTATAATCACGTAGTTAAGAAACCGCCTTCTTCTGCTGCAGCTTTTTGAGTAAACTCGTGCTTTTATGCTCTGTGGAAATTTGCTGTCATGACTTTGAAGATTATTGCAGAGAGGTAAAGTGTCTGGTGTTGCCTTTACACAGTCTACCATTACCACAGAAGAACAAAGTCAACCCCTGAAGTCACTCAGGAAAGCCCCACAGATTCTTAAGGAGTATGAAACCTGTCGGTGCCATCGAGGAGGCTCCTTGTGAAGACTTGCATTGGGGATTTGGTGGAGAGGTGTGGTTAGTAAGTATAGCACTTTACTGTACTTTGTTAAAATTTTGCAATGAATGTTTTCCTTTAAAAATGTTGAAGTGCACAGAAGTAAAAAAGTTTGTTTTCCAGTTACCCTCTTAGTGCAGAGAAGCTAACTGTAGCAAAAAGCATCCTCACCAATTTTCCACCCTTAAGTGGCAGGACAGGGGGAAGGATTTGTAAGTAAATTTAGCATTTTAATAATGTAAATTCCACTACATACTGTAAATTGCACTTGTTCCCACTTACTGTGTATCGTTTAACCTTTATCTAATTATTTATTAGAGCTTTTTTTCTCAGTTAAAATTGCTCAGCTGTTACCCATATACCTCAGGAGCATTATTATGATCCAGTCTCTCATTGTGGATTCCTAGAGACTAAACTGCGCAACCTTAGACGGAATCTCGACCAGGGGCAGAGACATTATAAGAAGCGAAAAGTGACAGATGACTGTGGTGAAGACAAGAAGCTCAGGCGAGAGGATGGGAATACCAGCAGCACAGATGAGTGGGTCACCCAAGTTATTGCGGCCCTCAGCTGAGAACCTTCCAATTATCATGTCAGGCATGGAGGAAACATACACCAGTCTCAGAGCCTGGAATATTCGGAGAGTACCCACGGTTTTTGGACATGCCAAGTCTGGTAAGTTGCTTGGTTCTCTGGTAATGGTTTATGTACTCCTTCTCCACTCAGTTGTGTTTTGCATACAAAGTATGTAACAGGAGTCGATACATTTGGAGGTATGTTTATGAGCTCCTAGTGAATATTTTGAAAGTTTTATAACTTCAGAGTTTGATCATTACTCCCTGCGCACTGATTACAATGAGCATCACTTTTCACATGGTCCAAAATCTTAGTCGTACCACCAAATGACTATCTAATAGTAGGGACATCAAATGACAATGCAGAAAGTGCTGCTCGTGGAAGTGAAAACCCTACAAAAAATCACCTAAATCTGTATGAAACTGCTTTCAGCAGCACTATTTTCAACAAAAAAGCTCTACAGGACAAACCGCAGACAGACAACATAAGAAATTGTCTGCTAGAAAGTTGAACATCAGCTAAAAAGTCCTAATTTTTTCTCAGGGTCTGATGGGACCCAAATCATAGCTAAAATGAAGGAATAATGGACTTGTATTCAAATACCACTCCAAGTAAATTGTTGTTTCACTGTGTAGGTAAGCTTGATGTGGAATGGGTAATAGAAATGTGATACTATAAAGTTTGATTTTAGCCTTTCAGCTACCAAATGGACAGAATGTACTTTTGATTTAATGTATTTAATGCTTCATTTTAAACGTAAACACTTCTTTTATTTCCGTAGGCTGGACTTGGAGTTTGGCAATCTTACAGGAGGAAAGGTGGACCTCTTTTTGCGAAAATGGGAAGCCAGTAGGGCTGCCACAAACGATTATTTTGATAGTCGACTAGTCACCGATTATTTATGCGATTAGTCGACTAATCAGATCATCATCCACTGGACGTAAAACTACAGCTTATTGCACCAGCAGCATCTGCTCTTATATAACTATCATTAGCTTACAGCTTTAAGCTTTTAAGGTGCTAACTAAAAATAAAGACAAGATGATAGTTTATTCAATTTTAATGAAATTTGCAGATTGTTTCGGTAAAGTTTAATAAACTCCTTGCTATCTAAAATATAACAGGACACCGGAGTATATTCTCCAGCATCTCACACTTCTGATGATCAGCTGTCTGCTTGACGTTTATTCAGCTGTGTAAAAACTATAACTTTAATCTCAGCCAAACCGATTTACTCAGGAACAAATAAAATACTAAAAAAAAAAAACAAAAAAAAAAGCCATACAACAACATTTTTAATTTATCTAAGTGACTCATATATATTTAACCTGAGTCGCGAAAGACGGCGGTGGGTTTGAAAACAATTTGCCGGGAGTCCGGTGTTCTCACGGCGCTAGTGACCTAGCCCCCGGCTAGCTATCGAGCTAGTGGGTAACAGACGTCTCCGAAAACGTCGGAGCGCTTTTGAAAATATGTGGTGTCCTGATAAACTGAGCAGATATTTGAGGTTTACACAGCTACATTCTCGCCTGAAAATATGTTAAACGTTTATTTTGTGACCCAGAAAGAATAATAAGAGTAATATTAAAACTAACTAGCTACCGCCATTGTTGGAAACTAAGCTGGGCCGCGCTATGAATTCTGGGACACAGCTGCTTCTTCTTCTTCTTCGGGGTTTAACGGCAGCTGGCATCCTTGTACATGCTGTGCTGCCATCTTCTGTTTCAGTCCGTTATTACACTCTTAAATCCTGCTATTATTCCTGCGTCTTTTGCGATCTTACAAAGCTTCAAACGACACGTCGACTATTAAATCAGTCGTCGACGATTTTGATAGTCGACGTAATCGTGACTAGTCGACAAATCGTGGCAGCCCTAGAAGCCACTATCATTCCGAAGCTCAAATCAGTAGCTGCCCTGGAAACAAGAACCCCCCCGCCATGTGTTAACACACCTACTCCCACCAGTTGGTGCCAGTCGTTGCAGCCTTTTTTGCACTGGTATGTATTCAGTAAAGTTCTCACGGTATTTACCTGAGGAAAGCATTTGTCTACACCTCACTGAATACTATCTTTATCTTCCCCATCTCCAAGCCTGGAACAAGTATTGCATCGCTTTGCAGTGATCCTGAAGCATCATCCACAACACACCAACCCCAGCTGATATGCATCGGTGATCTAAAGAGGGCAACCAGGCAGTACATCATTGTTGCTAAGAATGACAGAGTAACCATTTCTCTGAATGATGGCCTGACGTGTGCTGTGGATAAGCTTTTCAAACTGTACTGGGTATGTAACTTGTCCTATCCAGCACCACTTGGCTCCGTCTTCACCTTCTTTGAGTTTGTCTATGACCTGCCGCTGTCCACCCAAAGGAAAACCAAAGTACTGGAGCTGATTGCACAGATTAAAGGATGCAAGTAAAATGTTCACCTGTCCAAAATGTAGAGAGTCTCTGTTCACAGAGGTGAGAAACCTCATTTGGCATCTTTGTCAAATACACTGCTTATCAGGACTGACCATTTTTATGCCTATGCAGTGGAAAGGTCAGACAATATGAACTGATTGGCTGAAATTTTTGATTTTCGTATTTAAACCCAAGGTACAAAATTGTATAACCTGGATGCTATATTCGCCAAAATGTATGTTTTTCTGTTTGCATGCAACTGCACATTTGTTAAATGTTGACAATTTGTTGAAGATGACAATTGTTACCTTTAAAAATTTTAATTCATGTATTGTCTGGATTATATCAGAACATTATATATATATTGAAAAAATTGAAAAAAGGGCAATCATATATATTGCCCTCAAATTTTTTTGACATTTTAATGATCTAGAGAGATAGAAAGCTAGTCAGATATGAATTTTGTTTGATTTTGTAAAGTAAAAATTGTGATATAGCTTTGGCTAAAATTGAATTTAAAACATTTTAATTGAAAAGATTCTGACAGCTGTTGTTCATTCAGTTTGTAATGATTTATAATATGCCAAATAAAAAATGGAATTCAATAAATGTATAATATATACCCATCTTTTTTCTCCTTTTTTAAAAAAAATTGAAATGTACACATTTTAACACATCTTTGTGTCAAAATAACACATCTTTGTGTTTACATTTTTTAACACAGAAGATGTGTTAAAGGAGCAGACACATTAATTGTGTTAAAACTGACACATCATGTGTTGTCCCTAATCTGATGCAGCACATGTGTTAAAATTTAACACATGATGTGTCAATTTTAACACATCCCTTCTAAGAGTGATCAACAAAATGGGTATCCTTTTCCTATATAGCAGAATAGAGCATTTATTTTAGATGAGCAATTATGAATTCTGTAATGAAAACATGAAATGGACTTAACAGTCATGAAAGTGCTTCCGTAAGAAACTAAAGCACTGGGTTTAAACATTGCTATTTTAATTACATAAAGTAATCATAAGGTAATATAAAGTTGTTTCTCTTTTGTCGACTCTTCTACAGTTTTTTGCCCAACAAAAACAGAAAAACAAGACTCCAAATTTCTGCAACCAAAATAGTACAGTGCAATTTAGCTATTTCGAGGTATTTTCCTTCAGCAGGTTCTGGTATTCAGTTGTTGATTATTTTCATTAGTATGTGGCAAACAATCCCAGAATTGAAGGAACTTTCAGGGCAGCTAAAATAATGCCTTTTTGTAGGTTTGCCACTTTATATTATGTAACTGGATGGCAAAAACCCTCCTAACTTTATTAGTGAATTGTTGCTCAAACCCGAAAAGAATAAATGGAACATTTATTCATTCAATATATAAATGAATAATAAATACATAAAATGAACATGTGTCTTTAATGTCATGTTTATGTTGTCAAGATATTGCAGGTTAGTTTCTTTTATTTAAAAAAAAGTGTCTTTGTTTTTTTTTAATTTTCAAAAACAATTCAAAAGTTATTTAGTTGTATTTATTTCTTATTTTATTTTTACGGGTCGTTGTAAGACTTTTATTTTAAAATCCGGAAGTGTACATTAACCGCCTTTATTCTGAAGCCTAGATGTTGAAACAGGAAGTATTTCAGCTGTGTAACATCCAATTAGAATGGACGGAAATTAAATCCGCTATCTGACATTTTCCCCATGGGCGGATCAAAACAAGGAGGGAGGTGAAGGTAACGCTAATATTAAGCAGCCTAACATGATGCTTGTTTCTCTCTCTGCTTGCTAAGTGCATTGTAAGTAGCGCAGATGTTTTTGGCCCAGTGTTCTTGTTGGGGAACATTAACGTCAGGGAGCTAAGGTGACTGAGAGGAGGGCTCTGAGTAACTTTCACGTCTGCACGGTGAAAGCAGGGACGGCTAGCTGCTTATAGGGACTGAGCAATGTCTGCAGTGTTAGTTATATAAGGTGTGCTTCATCTGTCGCTAAGCCCGAGCCGGTTTTTGAACATATGCTAGCGAGCTAACTGTTACTGTCAGCTTGTAGCTCGATTTAAAAACACTTTTAGCTGGCAAAGTTATTTGGAAATTAATTAAATCCACGTGTGGACGTTTGAAAAGATGACATGCTATATTTACCTCTGCTAAAGGGCTACAAAAGTATGAGATGAGGAGAGAGTGTCTACTGCTAACCTCTTCGACTGTGAAGTGAGCTAACGATTTGGGGGATATAAATGAATCGGCCACACTTAAGTCACACAAACTGGTATAAACAACCACAAATAAGCCATCTCTCCAATAATTGGATGTTAGATAATAAGTTGCATAACTTTTCTCAAGCTGATTAAAGCTCGAGCGACCGAGTGTGGTCATTTAGGACTTATATTTTAGACAGGAATACTTTAACCTTTAATGGCTTTACTGTTGTTTGAGTGCATACCTGCGTCCGATTAGAGTAACAGGAACCTCTGTCTTCCATAATCAAGCTAATCCACACACCCCACCTCACATCAAACAAATGCAGGGGGTAATAGTTCATGATTTGGCCTGGTGCATGAGGCGCATAGGATGGATGGAGGTCAAGGATGCTGCCTGTGAACAAACGTTTTGGATATGTTGTTACCACTAAACATTTCATTACCACTAGACATTTAATCTTTATGGAAAAATCCAATTAAAGTTATTTATGCCACTTTTTTGTGTGTGTGAAATATCTAAATAAAAATACACATATAACACATATAATGTTTATTTCAATTTCAGCATCATAGCTGTAAAATTATTCTTTCTGCTTATGGCCTTCAAATATGCTAGTGCACGAAATGCTATCAACTTTCAAGAAAAATCAGGGTGTTTTTTGAAGCTCCATGCTCCTGAAGTTAAAGTTATTATGAGCTTAATGATGTAATTCAGATAGTTCTCTAGATATAGCATGGAACTTAAAAAGATCCACATACATTACAGTCAGCCAGAATGGGTAGCTTGCCAATGGGTGCTTAAATGGCCACAGTCATCAAAAATATGTGAGTGCTGTCTCTTCAGTAGCTGTGGGGATGGTGACATCATGTAGGTCAGGCAAACAAGAAGAGGCTTATTGCAGAAGTAGGCCATTGTCTCAAGTCATACTGCAAAGACCTAATCTCTACACAGCCAGTCAGTGACCTCAGAGAGGTTGGTAGTAGTTTTTCATCTCACTCTTTAGCAGCATGAACTATGGAAATCACAATCACTGCTAAAGCATACATCTATATACAAATGTTCTGTTTGCAACAATGAAATTACAGAATTACAAAAAATGGCGAAGAAATGATCAACAGTTACATGTTAAGACACACTCTCTTCCTCTTCAAGCATGCACGTGCACTCTTCTGTGGGGTGTGCTGTTGAGAAAGTTCAGCAGTCATTGCTTTCTTTGCATCAGCTTGGCAAATCCTAAATTCTTTGTCAGAGATAATTTCAGTTTTTTTCTGTAACCCAGACTTTCTGACTCAGTTGAATGCCCACAAAAATAGAGTAATTAATAAGCCATTTCACTCTTCTTTTGGACAAAATGGGCCATTTAAGTGCTACCCACTTGAGTCGGAGCAATTATATGTAATAAAAAAGATTAAAGAAATGATCATCAAAAAAATTAAATGATAAAAAGCAACATTGTTTTTGCAAATATGGCAAGAGAGTAATGCTGCAGAAAATAATTTATTCTTTTGAGTTAATACATGAATGTTAGCACTCACTACAGGCTTTTATTTATTATTTCTCAAGTTTTCCTAAACATTAAATACCCCATAGACACAGTTAAACATTTTCTGCATCGCCTGCTGACTGTTTGAAACACACAGTTTGTCGCTATAATTTCACAGCTTCCTTTAATGGTAAAGTTAAAATGCAAATCAACAGGTTGTATGTATAAAACGCATTCCTTTCTTTTTAAAATTTTCTGCAAGTGCCACAATTTCATTGATTGTTTGAGTTTTCACTTTAATAGGAATACAGATTCTGTTCTGTTTGAAGAAAAATGTATTATACATTAAACCTGTTGAATCTTCTGGCACTGCCAAGTCTGCTTCACACTGCTGGAACTGCTGTGAATAAATTACTACAAAATTCAGTCAGTAAAATTAATTTTACTTAGCTCTGACTGCGCTAATGTGCACGTTAGAGAATTTTTAGACGTTATATTTTTTCTTTTTTTACTGACTTCTATCCTCTGTTCCTCTGACACTTTTTGACTGAAGTAGGTAGCACTTGATCTGTCAACTTTGTGCAGAAGATGTGTGAAATGACACATCAAACGCCCTCTTTTATAAATGTTGAGCACTCTGAGGCTGAAGCAGAAGTCTGGGATAACAGAGAATGTTGGTGACTCCTGTCTTGATGTGAGTTATCTGAATTTGCTTGTTAGTACATTGTTTCAGTTATTCATCCAGGTTAAAAGAAAACATCTTTGTGACTCGGAAAGTTGAGGCCAAAGTTTTCAAACTTCCTGAAAAATAATTAGTCTCTTGTCAGACCGTCACCTGAGCATGCTGTTGGAAAATCAGACTGTGAAGTGAAGTTCCACAAGCTAATCAAAAAAGGGTGCTTCAGTTTCAGGGCTCTAGAGTGGTTAATATTGTTAAGCCCCTTTTCTTATGAAATATGAGTTTTTTCTTAAAATATTTCTACAAATATCTTGCAAATTTGCTCAAATACTTTTTTTTTTTTTTTTTTTAAAGAAATTGCTTTTATTTGATAATACAACCCTATTGTGACAGTGAGTTTTTTTTTTCTTCTTCTCCTTTACACCAAATGGATGGAGGTCATGGTGTAAAGTCACCTACCCTCTCCCTGGGGCTGATAGGTATTCAGTGTCTGTCCTATGGTTGCTTCAATAGGGCTGATGTTTGCTGTCAGGGGGAACTGGATACTGGCCTTTATGGTGAACGACAGGCCTTCTAATCAAAGCCACCACTTTCCTACCGTTTGTTTGCAGCCTACAGGCCACATTCCCTCCACTAGGGGTTACGCTCGGCTACTCTATGTCATTGAGGTCAGAGGTACACAGGACTGGAAAGTGAGAGTGACATTCCAGCTGGGAGAGTCAGACATACAAGCTCCTTGGCTTGAAAGTGTACAGGCTGTAAATAGCTGCTGGACCTGGGAGTCAGGGGATCAACAGGGTATAATCAGAGAGAGTGGGGATGTTATTGGAGATTGAGGAGGGGGGCAGTCAATGAGCTTTGGAGTTATTTTGGGAAGGATTTTGGTTAGATGTTCTACTGGACCCAGTCTGTGTCTTTTGATTTTAGCTTAGCACGACTGCTCGTATGGAGATCAACAAGAAAGAGGATAAAGGAGAAGATGACAGTGAGTGAGGGTTGGTTGGGAAGATTTTAGGCTCAATGTTGCTTTCCCAGGCTTACACCTATGTGTGTGTGTGTGTATGCTTCTAGTTCAGCCTCCAAGGTTCCTCTGTGAAAGCTTCCTGTGTCCCCATTACAGTGTCACTTTTTTGAGATTAGGCTCGTAGTTTGGTGTGTTCACCTTTGTTTTCTAATCTGCAGGCAAAGTAATCTCTCAGAGGTGCTATGAGTCAAATGCTGACATTCTTTGAAAATCCCTGTCTTGTTGGGGTGATAGCTTGAATGCGCCTTTGCCCCATATTCTTCAGGCGACACCACAGATTAAAATACCATGTTTTTTAATATTATGTTAGTTCTGTGCTTACAAGTTGCATTTCCCTGTATTGCACTGCCAGATCAAATGAAGACATCGCTGTAGCCTGTGTGCTTTTATTGAGAGATTAGACCTACTTGTGTTCTCAGAATAGGCTTTCTAATATTGTTCCAGCCGCAGGCCCTGAGGGGGAGATGACAAAGGAGGATGTTTCAGAGCCCGTTGAAGGCGACACGGTCCTGGGCTGCCGCGCTAGACTCTCTTCTCATCAGCGGCCAGTGATCCACCAGGTGGCCTCTGCACCCATGCCCAGTGACTGTGGTGAGTATTCACGCTTTCTCTTTGCAGCTATGTGACATTTCAAGCTAGTTAACGCGTTCTCTTTGCAGCATCAACAGGCTGTGAAATGCCACAAGATATGAGACTGAAGAAAGGTTGATGGCTTAAATTGACACAGAGAGATGATAGTGATACAGTCTCCGGGTTCTAATAATGTAGCTGGATATGTTAGTTACAAATTGAGGTTGTTCTTTTGTAGTGATTAATTCTTAAACAAGAACATGGTGACTGTTATCGTCTATATCTTGATTTACCTAATTAATCAGTAAAGCCATTTCAGCAGGTTTGATGCTAATTTGCTCTAATGTCCTTAAATACTTGGATGTTTCATTTCTTTAAGAAACTACTGTGTTGATTTTGTGTAAGTTTTTTGAGGTGAATAGAAGTCAAGTAACACTTGACTGTTCAATTACTTCTGAGGTGAGTGATGTATTTTAAAGTCTAATTTTCATGTTTAATGCCTTTTTTCTCCAAAACCCTCTGAAAGTTGAATCTTTAATCAAAGTATTTCATTTCAGATTTGCTGTAGTTGCGTACAGAGACAAAATTATGAAAAAATGTCATGCCGACTACAGTTAGTGTTAACTTTTGGCCTTTCACAGTGCAATCCATTTGCCTTCAGCCTCAGCCGGGTCATCTAATGCCTCATTTGGTTCACGGCAGGCCATCTACTGTCACATCTGTTTTCATTTGCCTCTGCAAGGGCAGCAAGGGCATTTCCCAAGATTAGTAATTTGCTGAATCGATTGAACAGTCAGTTGCAGAAACGTAGTAAACGTCTGTGCTGCAGAGTTTCACACATGCTCTCTTCGTGTCTGTACACGGGAGAGAAATATTTCCAGTCCCACTCCTCATTATACTTAACACGTGTTACTTTTGTTCCTCTTCATTGCTTCCAGAGTTCTCCTTCTTTGACCCCAGTGAGCCGCAATGCAGGGAGGTTCTGTTGGATCCCAGCACCACCATACCAGAGCTGTTTGCTGTCCTCAGGCAGTGGGTGCCCCAGGTTCAGAAGGACATTGACCTTATCGGCAATGAGGTGACATAAAAAAATGTCCAACTGCTGCGGAATCTCACAGCGGTCCCTTCTGTAGCTGTAACGCTTTTATTTTTGTCGTAATATAATCAACTGAAGCTTCAGAGGACTTCAGATTAATATAAGTTCTGATTTATTTTTTTTCATTGTTATGGACTCTGTTCAGATACACACCAAATCCCTTCTGCCTGTGTTACACAAAGTAGCTGCATTGCAGTAAACTGTGCAGAGAAGCACTCATCTCAAGGGTAAAAGAAGGCGATCATTTTCTCTGAGTAACTATCACCCTTGAGAAATAAATACCTTGTTTCAATGTCAGTTTACGTAATACCTGTTGTCCACCCTTTAAGTACTTGTCATTCATCACACAATTTCCCTCTAATTTCACTTTAACCTGTTATGGAAGATTTCTGCACGCCAACACCAAGTCCTTAGTGGCACATACTGCATATCTTCTCTTTGCACAGATACTAAAGAGAGGCTGTGGTGTGAATGATCGAGACGGTCTGACAGATATGAGCCTCCTGCACTACTGCTGCAAGGCCGGAGCCCCAGGCATTGGTAAGTATTGACAGAGATGTTGAATAAGCACTCTCAGCTGCAGGGTAGAACTAAACAGACATCTACTCTGACGTATGTGTGTGTGAATTTATGTGACCACTCTACTGCTGAACATTATTCTGTATACCTCAGTAAGTGCAGCTGTTCATCAACCACTTCTTAAATACACTCTCTAGAGCTGACTTACTGTCTGTTACTACAACTCCTCTCAACTCTAACACCTGTGTTTGTGACCTGTTCTTCAGGCGATGCAGACACGGCAGCGAGCTTTGCTCAGCAGCTCCTCGCCCTGGGCGCAGATCCAAACCTTCGTTCGCGGTGGACTAACATGAGGGCTTTGCACTACGCTGCGTACTTCGATGTGCCCCAGCTTATCCGTGTGGTGCTGCAGGCATCCCAGCCTGGAGGTGAGAGCAGAGCTGCAGCTGGAGCAGAGAGATGAAAGGTCACCCTAGCTGTAAGGACAGGCAGAGACTGTATTTTCTCAAATAAACAGCCTGTCTCAGGGATTTTCTTGGCTCAGAATGGACCTATGGGGGTGACAACTCTTGGTGTGTAAAGTGAAGGCACTGAATGTGTTGATTTCTTACAGTAAACCTGGTGGAAGATCTAAGGCAGGGTAACGGCAACCTCTTTTAAATCTCTTAAAATCTTGCTTTTTAAAACACTAATGCCTCGTTGAGACTCTTACCTGTCTCTCATTGGGCAGGATTTTTTTTTGTAATTTATTTTTTCTGTTGTTTCTGTTAAATATGAAATTCCCCTGAATTCTGTGTAATTTCTTTTTATTTTAAGTTTATTTTTTAGCACTTTGTAACTACATAAATACAAATGAAGCTGGGAAAAATAAATACTACCATCCTGCTGTTCCAGGTATCAGAATAAAGAGGGTCTTGAATATGAAATGGTTTCATGAAGTGTTGTTAGATGTTAATTTGGTTCTAAAAAGTTTACTAGGATGTTTCAAAATTTTATTTCTGTAAAAGAATCGAAGTTCTTTTGAAATGGAAACTGTACAGGAGCCCTGTCATTAGCTTTTCATACTGGCGGCTCATTGTCTGCTTGTACACTGGCAGCACGAGGATTGATCATCGCTCTTTTCGTACGGCTGTGATGTCCAATTTATGAAAATCGTTACTCAGCAGATAAAACCTTGTTGACTGCGTTGGATCAAATGATAACGAGAGAAGTGTCGTTCACGGCAGTGTGTCTTGAAGAAGGTGCTCGATGAAACACTTGCCTCAGTAAATGACACAGACAGAAGTGTGGTTTTCTCATCATTACACACAAATACAAACTAATCAGTAAATGGTAAAACCAGCTAGCTTACCAACTTACCCTAGCCTCAGTTTCCTGTTTTTATTTAATAGGAGTGGGACCCCAGTGTGGTCTTCTGCTGCTGTGGCCCATCTGCTTCAATGCTGGACGTATTGTGTGTTCAAAAATGCTCTTGAGTTACTGTGGTCTTGCTTTCACCTAATAACAGTCTTGCCATTCTCCTCTCACCCCTCACTGCACTCTTTCCAGACATTTTTGTAAACTTTAGAGGTGGTTGTGTGGGAAAATTCCAGCAGATCAGCTCTGTTATGCTCTATTCAGACGAGTGTGTCTGGCACTAACAACCATGCCACATTCAATGTTACTCAAGTCACCTTTCTTTCCTACTCTAATGCTCAGTTCAAATGTCATGTCTAACCCTAACTGCACTAATGTGCAGTAGACTTCTGCATTAACAAGAAGTTAGCAGCAGTTGAATCTAGTTGAAAGTGTTAACAATCAGCTATAATTTGTTAATTCACTAGCAAAAATAATCTATATTCTGCTGTGGCACGTTGCACAATGTAAAAATATTCCACAAATACTTTGAGCAAAAACTGACATTCGATTATTTGACTTGTCAATGAGACACAAGGATCATATGGTCTTTGTGTGCAGTAAGCACAGTTTCCTCCTTCCTGTAAATGGTGCAGTATGTCTGACTGTTGCTGTCTGCTTTTTTCCCACCCTTAAAATACTTTATCTATTTGTTAGTCCAGAAAGATTTCTTTCTGCATACCTTACTCTTTTGGTGTAGGATGTCGGTGTAGCTGGGACCTAGATTTACCTAGATTCTCTATGAATATTAATTTTACGGCAGTTCAGAATCTCGTGTACTATGAGAATCAACTAAGTCTTGATAGTGCTGTGCAGTTAATGAAATCAATTTTAGCTCCACATTTAGTTCCATATTTGGTTTCCACCTATTAATAAATCAAAATAATTGACAATTTCTTTTACTTTTTTCGTTCGGTAAAAAAGCCCACTGCCATGTGGTGGCAGTTTTGATTCAGTTTGAATGTTTTTAAGTTTTATTTTCAGTTGAATTGTAAATAAACTAAATGTAACAACTTCTGCTTTTTCCCAAAGACTGTAAGCAATCATGTTAAATAATCATGAGTCCTGAGAGCAGCTGCCAAACGCTTCAGAATCATGGATGTAGGCTCCGTTTCCAGATGTGGATTTCCGGAGTTATCTGGAGTTCTGAGGTTGATACAGCAAGTCTGATGACTCAGTAAACCACATTCTCAATTCCCCTTTGTTGTCCAAACTTCTTTCATGTTAACTTATTAAAGTTTCTGGAGTTCTGGTGCATTCATTATACATACTTTGAGATTTCTGCCTTCAAAAAGCTCAACAACTCTGCTGTGAAAGTGGTGCTTAATTTATTCAGACAAACCATTCAGCAGTTCTGCTCTCAGCAGTCTGCTCAAATACAAACGGTGAGGGCAATAGAACTGGTTTTACAAGAGCAGGTTAATTAGGAAATGACTTCAACAAAGGCAGGGTGTGTGTGTATGGGGCAGGTTTTCAGTTTGTCTTTTACACTTAGTTGCTTAAACAATGTTTAAACCCAGTGTTTGCATTTGAGACACCAGGTAGAAAATGATGCAAGTTAATAAAGTGTCAATTAATTCTTAACACACCCACACAAGCCATATAACTGTGTATTCCTAACCTCCCAATGGTCTTTTTATGTTGTAGATGTTGATGCCACCTGCAGTGACTTTGATTTTGGCACAGCTCTGCACATCGCCGCATCCAACCTGTGCACATCAGCTGTCAAGTGTCTCTTGGAACTGGGAGCCAATCCTGCGTTCAGAGTAAGTGCCATAGTTGTTCTGCGTATACGCACACAGCAGCAGACTCACAAGTCATCCTGTGAATTTGACAGATTGAATTCCTTCATCAAACCGACCAAAGAATTATTACATTTAATTAGGATTGCATATCGGTATTGATCTCCCTTTTCGATTTTAAGTCACAGAGACGAGAATCGATGCTTGATGAGTGAGTTGCGTTATATAAATGTTAAAAAATGAAGATCTCCTCAGAATATAGCTTGTATTATTTATTTATATATTTGTTGCTTCTACAGTCAGCAAATGATCCGCACTGTGCTTTTGTGGTTATAAATAATGATGCACTGATGGAAAATTAAAATTTCCAGTTGACTCATAGTGTTAAATTGATTTTTCTTTGCTATTGTTTTAATTATTTCCTCTTTTTACAAGTAAACAAAGAAGTCTTGTAGCTCTTGAGTGTGGGCCCGTGAACTTCTAGCTCGGGCCAAACTGATGTGACACACAGTAGTAAACGCCATCTTTGTTTTTTCTGTTTTTCTTTTTTTTTTGCCAGTATGCTGATATTGGTCAACATAAGGGGGAAAAAATGGAAACACGATAGGATTAGTAACCAAATTTGGTATTAACCATGTGTTCAGTGATTGCACTGATGTAATCTGACCATAAGCCCAACTAGTACTGGGTTATATAATAGTCATAATTTTATGCATGATATGAATTTTTAAAATATTGCTTTAACCTAGGATGAAACATCCACTTGGGCGTTCCCAGCGGTTTAAATGTATTAAATTATTGGCCACCTGATGTGCTGATGATTGTAGTGAGAGGTGACATGTAAGGGCTCTGCAGGCTTCTAATTTACAGCTGTAGTCATGTGACTGGCTTACATTTGTAAAATAGTTAACCCTAAAAAAGCAAAAAAATTAGTTTACATTATAATCCATGATGGTGGAACAACATCATGGATAGAAAGATTAGCTCTATGCAAGTTTTTCAGTTTTCAAAAATTAGGCTATCCTGCTCCTGGACTTCCTGAGCTCCTCCACAAAAAGTAATGGAGGCACAGTTTACATGCTCAAGGTTAAGAGGTGTTTTATTTGATGACAGAATCATTTGTTGTAGAAACATTAATGCTAACGAGCCACATGACTAAAAATAGCAGCCATTTAAAAAAAACGAAACAAACAAACAAAAACATTTAGCATCTAAGCTAAAAGTATAACAGCCAGTCTGTTAAGTACTGACCTTATAGTCTAGTATTGAAGTTTTGTTAGCAGACGGTAGGTTACTTATTGTATTGGTTGGTTTTCTGTTATGTTAGAGTGTTATCTTTAATGCTCCTGACAGAAGAATGACCCAAATATTAATAAGTCTTAATATGCTGAGCCCATCCTTGTAGCTGCCAAATTAACTGAACTATACATGGATACTTGTGATTTGCTGGGGTTTTTTTTGTTTGTTTTTTGTTTGTTTGTTTTCCTATTCCATACTTATCCTTACTTTAAAATTTCAATGTTTTATGATGACCTCAGTGAAGGCCACAGGCTATAATCTGTCAGTCCAGCAAAGTTCTTTGAGATTCAAGTGTTGTTGGAGATTTGAGCTCTTCAGACTTTATCTGCCGTAAGGAGGTGAAAAATATGCCACATAACATGTGTAAAGCAGTTGTGCAGAATGGTTTAAATAATCTGCAGCACTTGCAAAGGTAACAATATTTAAGAGTCCTTTGCGGCTTGACTGTCAGTACCGGATGCGTCAGGTAATTGCATGGTTTTAAGATCAGTAAGACGGCTTTGTCATAGCTGAAAAAGCATATAAGTGGGTATGATGGTCATATTTCACTTAGTGCAGTCTTTTGTGCCTGTTGGCTCACTGACATACCTTAACTGCACTTAATGCAACTGACTCATCAGTAATGTTATTGATTTTTAGGTTATTTGCGCCACTTCTCCTGCTGTGACAAGTGAAAAGGTTTATTCATGTACATTCAGGTGAACATGGTGGGTTGTGGATGCATTTTTCGGGTAGCGCTTCCTGTGGATTTGGCTGACAAGGAGCGAGAGGACACATGGTCCAGATGTTTTTAATTTGAAATGTTTTTTTTTTTCTCATTTCTTTTGACATGTTATTTTGACATAACATATTTAATTAGCCTTTTTTCCCTCACTGGTAGAGGGAGGTGCCTTAGTCCCTTTGATTTAACCACCTAGCATCAGCTACCTAGCAGGAACAAATGTAATTTCTGTCAGTATTCTGACTTCTACATCTTCCTGTTTCATAGTCAGAACTAACATATTGTCAAGAAAATCCCAACTTGGCTTAAACTTTTTTTTTTTTTTTAGTTTGTCCCCACCTCTAAATTGAAGATGACCACAGAGGTCAGCACGCCCACCCATCCACATCTTGGTGACTTGGGGCTCCAACAGGGTTCTGCAGTAGTCTTATGCACAGCCTACAGATCGCTGTTTACTGTCACCAGGGGGCAGCGTCACAAACAACCAGTCCGAGGGTTCCTCTTGCTTGTGCTGGTCTTGGTTCTTGTGAGCCACTGAGAGGAGCAAAGCTATATTTTATAAAGAGCTGATGTGAAACGAGTATTTAAAAAACATTCTCACTGTAGCCGCTATTTAAGGCTTCTCATTCTGTGGTTTTTGACCTTTGCACTTCTGGTGTTTGAGGTGAATGCCACTATGCCCTGTTTCGATTTATGTATAGCGTCATCCTTATGGACCGTGCTATTGGGTTCCACGTGAGCTGTATGCACAACTCTTTGTGCAGACAAATCCTTATTCAAACAGACACAAACTCATTAGCACAAAACAAGCTCTGACTTGTGGTATGAACCTTGTGATGATATAAATTCACAACCTGGAAGCTTTTTGTTTGCACACATTACCTGTTAGTGCCTTTATCTTAACTTCCACCAAAAATCCATTTACTATTTACAATATACATCAGATTCACAAAAGGAAAAAATGGGACAATATCTTAATGTTCAAAAAAACTTACATCTTTCTGGAACCTGGTGCCTGGTAAGTTTTCAAAAAAATATAAACACATTTAATATTTTTCACATCAGGTATAAAAAATTCTATAAGAAAATGGATCAAATCAGAAACAGCTGTTAATGATGCTAATGATAGATAATGGAAGTCATATTCCATATATAGAAATGAACCTTTGTTTTCAGACTTAAACGAGAGATATAGAATTTAGATGAGATTTAATTTAATGTCACTGGACGACATTAGCACATTAGTTTCCTTTAGTTGGTAAAGTAAAATAAACAAGCAGTTTATTCACCCGTTTTCAATCTTTTCTTAACAGACTAATTATTTTAGCGCACCACATTGACTTAAAGCAGCCCAGTGCACCACCACCACTGTGAACTGCTCTAAAAACAGCATGCGAGTGACCCTGCTATTCACTAATGTAATCTCAACAGACCGATTGTTGTTTCGTAGCTCTTGTATTGGATTTCATTAGATTGTAGGTGGTCATGACACTGTTTTTGCCCCATGCATTTTCTCAGATGTCAGCATTCATAACTCCCGTTGAGATAGAAAATTGATTCCCACAATTTTCCCACTTTCACCTTTACAAACCTTCCTGATGCGATTCAATCTTTGTTCTTTTTGTTTACTGCTAGACCGAATTACTGCGATTTGATGGAGATCTTTGCAGAGAAAATCTGCCTGCTCAGTTTTAAAAAAAATAAATAAATAAATGAATAAAAAAAAAGGGACAGATCGCAATCTTTTTGGTATGAAAGTCCAGGTAATCTATCAGGTTTTTCCCCCCCCAATTTTAGATATTCAGTGGGGGTTTTTTGTTTGTGCACATTGACATCTTCTGACTCAGCTGTCAGCTAACACCTGAGAAGGCAGCTGCTTAGACTACAGATTTCACAGACATTTTTGAATAGATTCACTACTTCGATGTCTTGTGCTTGCTCTGTTTGCTTTCGTGCCTCTCGGTTGCATCTCAGTTTCATTTAAATCTTGATTGAGGGCTTTGCTGAACAGCCCTGATCAGCTGTTATCTTGAGCGAAAGTATATACACAGCAGGGTCCCAGTAGATAATGTTTTTGGCATGAATATATGGGCTGTCATAGCTTATGGGTTTTATTCAGAATGTTATATCTGTATTGGAACTTGCAGTGTGATTATCTTTAATATTGCACATTTTGGCTGCAGAAGTATTGAAGCTGTTTGTAAACAGGTCTAGTTCCTGGTCTTTGTAAGCACTAATTTTCCCACTGGAGGTCACCAAAGCACTGCACACCATAATTCAGTAATTTCCATTCTCAAATATGAGAGCAGAGGCTCTATATCTTACTGAGTGAATGCAATGGACTATGTGGTTAGAAATTACAAGGCTGGCTTTTTGAAACCCAAGAGGCTTTCTTGGTTTCTGTTTAGTCGTTATCTTGCCAAGCAAAAGTTAAAACGCCACAGAGGGAAGATTATTTTCTGTCTGCTTTATTATTTAAGGTTCATCACTGCTGCTGGCAGTTGGCTCTAGAGATATGCTGCATCGGCTTTTATAAGCTCCGATATTGCAATATTTTTTTCTTCTTGTAATCTTTATCACTATTTGAAAGGACCCGTGTGTTTGCCGTGACCCTGACGATGACAGTCCTTTTATTACGGAGGATTGAAATGAGATAAATAGATTCTATTAATAGTTTGTTTTTCATTTATTTTGTTGGGTTTTTATTTATTATTAGTTCTTTAGCTAGAACAGCTCAATTTACTAGCAGTGTGGTTCCAGTCACGGGGGTAGCAATCCAAGCAGAAATGCTCAGAACTACCTCTCACCAGTTCCTTGTGGGGTTCACCTAAGGATTCCCTACCCAACTGAGAGACGTAATGTCTCCAGCATCTCCTGGGTCTCGCCCGGGGCATCCTTCTGGTGAGAGATGCCTGGAACACTTCACCTAGGAGCCGTCCAGGAGGCATCCTACTCCAAACTAGGGTAGCAGCATGTTCCCGTCCTGGAATGGGCATTCCACCCTGTGTGACTGAGAAACATGGCCTCAGATTGCGAGCTGCCAGTTCTCATCCCCGCCACTTCACACTCTGCTTTAAACCACCTCAGTGGGTGAGGTTATTGCTCGATGAAGCCAACAAGAACACACCATCCACAGAAAGCAGAAACGAGATCTCGAGACCACCAAATCTGATACCCTCTCGTCCTCAGCTGCATCTAGAAATCTGTCCTAAAAAATTATGAACAGGATCAGTGACAAAGGGCAGCCCTGGTGGAGTCCAGTACCTACTGGGAGGGGATCCAGCTTTTTGCTGGCAATGTAGACCAAGCTCACAACAGGTATACAGAGACCACTGACTTATTTTAAAATAAAGAAATCAAAAATATAATGGAGAAATAAATAAGAATTTGAAATGGAGAGATTCAAAAATAAGCATCAGTTTATTAGTCATGTATTTTTTTCCCCCCATTTTTGATTTATGCAGCTTTGATCTTCTGTAAGGCGGTGCATTCGCTGTAATGTCGTCATGTTATCATTACTCAAAATTAAAGCACAACCTGGAAAAAACACACAGAGAAGGTAACATTAATTTATTACTCCCTTTAAAATGAAAAGTTGTAATAATGAGGAATTCATCACAATCAGCCACATCCTTTAGTACTATTCTTTTTTTTTCCTGCATTGACTTTTCATGTGTTTGACAAATTGTGAAATTCGCATTTGAAAAATGATGGTGTTGGCTGGCAGTGTGTTCGTGATATCAGAGCCAAGAAATTCAGTTTCTTTCTGAGTAAAGGTCAGGCATGGAAGTGGTTTAATTTGATATTTCTCTTCACTGGCACTGCAGAGATTAATCACAACAAACTGAGTATTGGAGCAATGGAAAGATTTTTTAAAAAGGATGGAAAAATAAAAATGTTGCTGGCCTTTCGTGCTTCCCTTGCTACATACCTTATGGATTGAGAGCTGTGGCAACTCATCATTTCTTGCATTAGTAAAAAAAAAGGTTTCTGTGGTGAACTGCTCACTTATTTCTCTTTCAGTTTCAGATTAAATGTGAGCTGCTGTTGCAGATCTGTTTGGTATGTGGAGGATTTTGGGTGGGTGGATTGACATGTTTCCCTGCACATTCTGAATTTCAGCATACAGCTCATGGGAAGTTCAGCTGTTAACAATAACAGAAGGTGTTTACTTACTCAGCTTTATTTTACTTTCTCAGTAAATCTTGTTTTTGTGTTGGTTCCAGGATAAACTTTGCACAAAAATTAAAGAAATTTGTGTTTAGTCAATTATTTCTTTGTTGTAAATAGAGATGGACCGATCCGATATTACGTATCGGTATCGGTCCGATACTGACCTAAATTACTGGATCGGATATCGGAGAAAAATAAAAAATGTAATCCGATCCATTAAATATCACGAAAGCACCTCACAAAACTTGCAACACGCCGTAACTCACCTCAGAACGTTAGCATGTCGGAGCAGTATGCATCACGTGATAGAGCGGCTGTGGCATGCGGGACCTGTGGTCTGGATAGCATTTGGAGCTTCGCTAGCAACCCGGCATTTCATCTCCGACAAAGTTATCCCCGAGAGAAGTAAAGCAAGTGTGTAAGTCCATCTCTGAATGTTTGTAAAGCATTCCTGCGTTAAGCTTAACAAGCGACTGCCTCTCGCTCTCCGGCTGCTACTTCAATCATGAAACTGCTTAATGATCAGCTGATCGGCTTTTCTGTCGCGAGTCCGTGTCTCTGGTTTGTTTTTGGCCCACTTTGCACCAGAAAGAGGAAACCAGCGGCTGAACAACAGCAGCACGTTTAAGCTCGATCAGCTGTTGTTAGAATTTATTTAATATTACTTTCTACTCGAGGATCTTTTTCTATGTAGCTGACGGCTGGTAACTGTGCAGGGGCGGATCTAGCAAAGTTTAGCCAGGGGGGCCGATAGGGCATTAACAGGGAAAAGGGGGCACAAAGACATACTTTTCTTTCTTATTCTCATTTAAAATGTCGAGCTTTTAATAAATAATTATCCGAATCTTACACCCAAAGTTTTAATTTGATGTAAAATGAATAGAAGTCAATTACTGTATATAGTGACTATTAAGTCTAATATATATACCCTAGTAAGCTATAGTACTTTTTCCTTTGAGAAGGTACCATCTGTGCAGTCTGCAATTTTGTTGAAGAAAGATGTTGAATCTATTTAATATTTCTTGAAAAATAATTGATTTCTGTGCATTTTTTTTTCACACTGCATCAAATTAAGGTTGATTACGTTGATTAAGCATCATGAGGTGGAGCGTGAGGGGTGGTTCCCTATTTTTTATTTATTTTTGTTGTTGCTGGGAGTTGGAACCCTATTAGTTAGGTTGCTTAATATTTACGCTAAGTACTCTTTAAAATACCAGAATAGGGAGGATGGTGTAGGTTTAAGTTTATTAGATTGATCAGTATTGCTGAACTATGAAATTATTTTTTTTTGCATATAGGTATAACAGAATAGCTTTAGTGTAGTTGTTGTTTTAAACTTGAGTATGAACTTATACAAAATGCAGCAAGATATTTTTTAAAAAAACCGTTTTGTTGATTAAAAAACACTATATCGGATTCATATCGGTATCGGCAGATATCCAAATTTATGATATCGGTATCGGTATCGGACATAAAAAAGTGGTATCGTGCCATCTCTAGTTGTAAAGATGCTTCTTGGCAATAAATCTCATACTGTTGAACAGCCTGTTCAACAGTTCCATAAAATGGGGATGTTAGAGACGGGCTACAATGTTTACATCCCAAGAAGATGACGCCACAAGGATTCGTTTCCTCACTCGGTCACACTGCATGGGGCTGCTGGGAGGTCAGGCCTAAGTGCGCTGGTGTCGGCAACATGCACACTGGAACCTGAACATACGGCAGTTGAATCACAGGGTCAAAGTGTGGAAAAGATGTGGAGAACGCTATGCTGATTCCTGCAACAGCGGTGGAATTGCAGTTATTAGCACTTTCATGTTCCTATCCCAGGATTGCAACAAAGAAAAAAGTCACTTAAATGCAATGATTCACAAATCATTTGCGAGAGTGTCAAATATGTTTCAGGTATTCTGCCTGTTGTGCATAAGCATTAAAAGCATCTTTCAAAGCTCTCATAATTTAACCGTAACAAATGAAGTATGGCTGTTGTGTAGTTGTGAAAGGCATTTGTCACATGTCAGTGGGTGAGTGTGTGACAGTGCTTAAAAAATGGTTCACCGTGGGAGCTTGGCATGGTATTACATTATGGTACTTAAGTGAAATACACTGGACTTGTCTAGAGGTGATTATTGTTCTGTTTATTACCCCATCAATCTAAAGTATACATGGGGAGTTGATTAGGGTTGCCCAGCTGTTTTTTAAAAAAAAGAAAAAAGAGAGAGATTGCATGCTTTAAATGCACTCCTTTAAATATAGATATCGCCACTGAGCTAAGCATTTCTTTCCTGGAGCTAGTCCTGTGGCATGCTGCCTTCACTCTAGGCACATGAAGACAGATTGATTGTTTGGTACTTTAGCTCAGTGTTACAACATGAGAGCGACAGGCCTCAGCAATAAAAGGCAAGCTGGGTTTTGATATTTATCAAAGACCACTTGTATTGTTGCTGGAGGGGCTGGCAAATGCAAGTGTGCCCCAATTAATCCTGCGCCGTAGTGCTGGATGAGCTCCTCTCGTCTGTCACTTAAGCTTGCTTAGTCTCTCTAAGCTCTCCCTGACTGTAGTTTCTTTACGTGACTAAATGCTCATGTTGTGCGCCTCTTGCCCTGACAACATGAATAAGATGCGATTAGGTGCAGCATACAGAAATGATGGTGACCATTTTGGAGATGGACATAAAAAAAAAAAAAATGTTTTAAATAGTTTGTCTTTTGAAAGCAGTCTGTCATCAGTGATGCTTATGCTGCATTTGATTTAATTAGTATTGATCGATATTGCGAGAGCTGGCAAGCTGTCTCACTGTTGTTCTCAGCTAGTGGTATTTTTTTTTCTGCTTTATTTCACAGTTTTTACTTTTCAGCGCACAAGCCTCCTCTTTCCTCCTCCAAATGTAAACATCTAACCCGCAGGGATTAGAGTTCCAGATATAAGCCTCAGTTTGTAGGTCGAGCACTGTTGGTTCTCATTCACTGCTATAAAAACGACTGGCTAAATTCTTTCTTTACTGAGCCGTACTTCAGCATGCAATACATCCTCATTCTCAGGTACTCTTGGCCCAACTGATATTGTTGAAATAAAAAAGCACCAGTTCAAGTTCAACCAATTATTTTCTGCTCAAGTGGACTGCAAGAATTCTGTGTTTTGTCAGAAGGTTCAGCGCTTCAGTGCTCCTACCAACATGACATCCAGTCTTGTGCTTGCAGTTGGGCAGTTTCTAATATCATATCAGTGTTCTGGTAAGTGGGATCGGTTTATTGCACACATCTCCCAGCATTAATGAGACTGTCTGGGTCACACTGTTTGCACTTAATGGATTCATAACGCATTAGTAAGTTTACACTTTTCATTTGGGATAGAAGCTTTCACACTCGTGCGTTAAAGAAACTGGCTCTTTTATTTCCTCAGTGATATTAACTGAGGGTCCATTTCTGGGGCAGATGTAATTGGTGGTTTAGTTATTGCAGTTGCAGTGATTGGTTTAGTTGCAGGTGTGTGATGTTGAGCTAAGAGGTTTGCAGGTGTTGCCTTGACGAATTTTGCTACAGTGTTGCTGTAGATGTCATTGTTGCTGTAATTATTATGTTTGCCATATTTAGTTAAGATGCAGTGTATTTTTACTTAAAAAAATGAAAGGGTCTGTAGCAACAAAAAAGTACAGTATGAAAAAAAAACAAAACAATCAAGTAAGACTGATTTTACCTTGGCTCATTTAAATAGAAAGTAGAAAAAAAGGACATAAAATAACAGCTCAGTGAATAAATGCCTCATATATAAAAAGAGAATGTGCTGTGAGGTGGTAAGGGTTTTCTGTATCTGTCCTTGTGCCAGTGGAGCTGAAACAGATGTCAGAGAAAGTGTTCTGCTGTGTGTTCAGTTAGTGGAGCCGAGGGTGGTCCGGATTAACACCCCCTTCTTCTTCTTTTTTTTTTTTTCTTCCCTTTTTTAATTTAAAACCAATCGTTTGGATGACCTCTGCAATGCAGGTGTCTTTAGTGCTCTGCTTAGTTGCAGATATAATGATTTAAATGACTGTCCTTTTTCAAAATCTCTGCTTAAAACATTCTCTTACCTGATTGGTAAAACATTCCTCTTATCTGTGTTGTTTTTTTGTTTTGTTTTTTCTCCTTGTGTCCGGTTAAAGAATGAAAAAGGGCAGTGTCCAGCAGACGTGGTGCCTGATCCCCTCGACATGCCTCTGGACATGGCTGATGCAGCAGCCATGGCCAAAGAGCTCCGGACTTTGCTGAGACAAGCGTTACCCAGACCCAGCTCCCCTCTGCCCCTCACCCTGAAAGCCCAGTCCCTCCCTGCTCTCTCTGATAAGGCCAGGCTACAGCTCGCCTCCATGGGAATCCGTCTAGGTGACCGTGTGATTATAGCTGCACAGAAGGTGAGTTGTGGCTCTGAGCAGTGATCTTCACTTTTATACAGCAGTACTTTCAGTCTTACTTAAAGCTTTTTCATATCTCAGAATGGTACAATAGAGGGAAGTTTCACAGCCCTCTAATTATGACTCAGTGATTAGCTGAATTCAAATAAGTCCACACTTCTCCAGTTTAAAATGAGCTGTCTCTTAGCAGCAGCGAGTCAGTATATTTAAACAAAGCTCACTAATGCAGGGCTCTGTCTTTGCTTTTTCAGTTTTGTGCTGGAATATGATACTAACTTTGGTTTAGGGGCTTCAGTCAGCCTTTTTTCTACTGAAATCGAGCGTCTCTTTAACACTTACTGTAATTTTTTCCCCCCTTTATCACTTTGTGAAATTTGCAGGTCACGTCTTGCCAGTATTTCATATGCTTTCACAAACTGAAGCGAAGTTGTAGCAGAAGTAATAGCTAGCTAGATTTGGTTGTATCCATCTAAGTTTGCCTGAAAATGAATACCACCAGGAAACAATTTGGAGGCCACTTGCAAGTCCACTTGGTACAATGGAAATTAAAGCCCTTGATAAGGCTTGACAGTGGGATGCTGTTTAAAACGATACGGTGCCAGTGGAGCCTTTTGTGTGTGCTGCTATTAAATTATCAGCTCCTGCTGGTCCACAGACTGGAAACGCTGGAGTATCGATGATGCCGTGTGCTGTTTTCGTCTTAATGTTGCAATAGATTTTTCACCTGCTGTTACATTGAAGTCCAAGCTTTCTGCACATACCACAACGACACTCAAGACACTTTTTATCCTGATGGTTGTAAACACGGGACCTCTGGAGACACTTTAAGCAGAGATTAAACCGTCTGCATGGTTGTGCGTGAATCCTGTATACCGAGTGAGTTTCCTGTTCCACTGGAAAAGTCTGTGCTGGATGGAGTAGTATGAAGAAACTTTGAATGATATTTTGTTTAGAGTTGGGTTATGTCATAGTCTTAAAACCAGGCAAAGCAGAAGGATGGTATTTGTGTTTGTCATGTTGATTTTTAAATGAGAGTTTGATGTAACTGTATGCTTGAGAGATGCTTGTTTTCTTTCCTCTTTGCATCCTTTTTGTTTCACTTGGTTTTACTGTGTGTGGGGAGAGCGTCCTGAAGAGTGGAGGAGAGACAGGTGAGCCATTTCATGTGGAAATAGACTGAAGGAGCTGGTAAAACTATCGGCCTAAAAAAAGAAAAAGAGTAAATTTTGAGGAACTAACAGTCACTAATTGTTCATCAATGCTCTCCTGCTGATAAAGCTTCCGTCTTTCTTTTCATGCTAGAAGCGAACAGAGTTATTATCGTTTTATATTTTAAAAGTACTTTTTATCATCTTTGTGTTGTTTTTTTATGTTTTAAATTAAATTAAATTTAAATTAATTAGTTTTTTGAAAATTGTTAGAAAATGTTTTTGGGGTTTTTTTCTTCTTTTTTTTTTAAATATTTTGAGTGGTAGTGTTAGTCCTTTTTGTTTATCATTATATGTAGGGTATTTGTTTGTTTAGGA
This sequence comes from Rhamphochromis longiceps, assembly GCF_057381845.1. Classification (NCBI taxonomy): domain Eukaryota; kingdom Metazoa; phylum Chordata; class Actinopteri; order Cichliformes; family Cichlidae; genus Rhamphochromis; species Rhamphochromis longiceps. Next base: position 16,989,917 of record NC_140575.1, read on the forward strand.
ATTTAATACAGCGCTTTTTGAAGGAAGTGATATGCGGCATTCCAAGTCTGAAACGGGTGCACGAAAGCCTAATCGAGCAGGTTTTGCTGACAGATTTTATCATATTGACAAAGACTAAAACTGAAAAGAATATTTGCTTTATGTTTTTATTTCCTTTTAGTTTTGTGGGTTTACAATATCATTTCAGTTAGTTCTGTATTTTTCCTCCAAAATTATAGTTTGTATTATTACTTTTTCCCCACATCTAGTTTTAGTTAGTGATGGCTATAGGGATTATGGTAAGGTTGGGCGATTTGCTCCGTAGTGCTCCATCATTTATCCAGCCCTCATAAGGTACCGTGTGTGGGTGAATGCTGAACAGCTGACGTCGTATTAAGACAAAAATACTTGCTGCGTCTCTGCTTATTTACCTTTAATATATGATTCAACTATGTGATCCAGTTTTTTTCTTCCTCTGTAAAATCTCTCACTTTTCTCTCCTGCTCTCTCCACCTGTCAGTCCCACCCACAGTATTTCATGTCAAACACCTGGTAGAAAGAGGAGTTAAGGAGACCGTAACTGAGGCTACGCCAATTATCAGCGCCCGAGAAGACATCGTGAACGCTTTCTGCCCATCCCGTGTAGATGTTAGTGAAAATGTTGGGAAGACAATGTTGGAGAAACGTGAACATTTTATTTGTACTGTATAATCTGCAGATTCTGACAGAAATCTGCAAACATCCTTTGAAGCACCGCTCCTCTAAAACAGCAATACGGATAATTATTAGGCTATTTGTAAATAACAAAATTGGGAAACGTAAAGTCAGAAACAAGTCTTTATATTAACGGCCATCAGTCAAACAATAGTGTTTGGTCTGGGTAGAAACAGAGCGCGTCGTGTGTGACGTCTTCTTTTGCGCATGCGGGCCGCTTTGAGGGTTCACACTAGAGCGCGTTTACTGTCACATTTTATTTGTAGTGTGAACAAGCAGACAAAAAAATCAGATTTGATCAAAAAATCGGAATTGAGCATCAAGACCTGCAGTGTGAACGTAGCCTGAGTGTCTCTGCAAATGCACAGTTACATTAAGCCTTAGCTTTAAAAAATCAGTCCAGCAGTCAGAAATATCCTGCTATTTTATGATGGTTTGCTGTAGCCTCTCTACACACGCATTCATTTCAGAGCAGCACAGAAGTCGGGGTGTGAACCTGTGTGCGTACCCAGGCACACCTGTGTTGCTCGTGTGGTTTTGCAATATGTAATTATAATGAGGCAGATTCAATTTATTATAATACTCATATTAATTTAAAGCACAACTGGAGAAATTAGATTTTTAAAAATAGCCTTGACTGGCGTGCTATCGCCGCTCATTTTGAAATAAACGTCTGTCAGCAGAACCCAATTGGATGGTGCTGCTTAAGTGGATACACATTAACACAATACTACCACCACCACCCCAGTTAGTAATGGTATTGGTTATTGGAGATTTCTATGCCAATCAGAGAATAGAACAGATTGGCCAGGCCAAGGTTATTAATATCTGTGTACCAGTAATAAATGCACATATAGAATCTGTATTGCATTTACTAAGCAACATCTCCATCAATCCAACAGTCCAGGTCTTTATAGCATGGATCCTGCATCACATTAGTGCCATGCACCGGTGCCGTAGTCCATTGTAGCCAAAGTTAAGAAGCTTTGGTTACATTTTCAACCAAGACAAAATAATTTCCAGTTGCTAAGCAACACCATTTGGGAATCCATCAAGCACTCTCGGTTATGGCCATCAGATCACTCTGGCACATCATCAACATTCATCTGAGCATGTTCATCTCCGGTGCCTGGTATCAGTATTAGAAGTTTTACAAATGCATGTGCTCATGTTCTTTGTCTGTGAGTCATTCTTTTCTAATCACCGACTCTTACCCAGTCCAAGTTCACAGGCGGCAGTGTGAGCCGCACTGGCTGTTTCTTTGTAGAAGTGAGAATGTCTAATGAGTTCAACTGTAAACGTAGCAGCGCTGTAATTAAAAGCATTTATACAAAATCTGTTGACTAGTCACAGTGTAATTATACTTAGCATTTAAAAAATGCCCTGTCCTCTTTAGTTATTTTTTGGTCATAATTCTAACACATACAGTGTAACTATAACGCAGCTATACAGCACACTGCATTAAGATAGAAAAGTATGGATGTTGAAGTGTGGGTGTGAGGAATGACAGATATATTGTGGGAAGGCATTAATTGGCAACAAATTGTCAAAGTACAGAAAAGAAAAGAAAAAAACCATTGTCTTCATGATAATCAGAATCAGAATCAGAATACTTTATTGATCCCTGGGGGAAATTATTTTTTGTTACAGTGCTCCATTTTAAACCAACATTAAGACAAGACAGACAATACACTAACTAAGAATAGTACAATATATACATATATATACATACATACATACATAAGTCACTTATAAATAAATATTTGGAAAAGAAACATGTGTAGCTGTAGCAGCAAACAGTGTGTTAAGTGGATGCGTTGTACAGGGAGATGGCCACAGGCAGGAATGATTTCCTGTGTCGTTCAGTGGTGCTTTTCGGTAATCTCAGTCTCTCACTGAACGTGCGCCTGTGACTGACCAACATGTCATGGAGTGGGTGGGAGGTGTTATCCAACATTGTCTTTATCTTGGACAGCATCCGCCTCTCCGACACCACCTTGAGGGAGTCCAGCTCCATCCCCACAACATTGCTGGCCTTACGGATCAGTTTATTAAGTCTGTTGGCATCTGCGACCCTCAGCCTGCTCCCCCAGCATGCAACAGCATAGAGGATCGCACTGGCCACAACAGACTCATAGAAAATCCTCAGCATTTTCTGGCAGATGTTGAAGGACCTCAGTCGCCTCAAAAAATAGAGACGACTCTGGCCCTTCCTGTAAAGTGCTGTGGTGTTTTTAGCCCAGTCCAGTTTATTGTCAATGTGTACTCCAAGGTATTTATAGTCCTCCACAATGTCAACACTGACCCCCTGGATTGAAACAGGGGTCAAGTGTTTCCTGGTCTTCCTGAAGTCCACGATCAGTTCCTTGGTCTTTGCCACGTTGAGCTGCAGATGATTCTGCTCACACCACGTGACAAAGGAGTCGACCACAGCCCGGTACTCTGTCTCATCATCCCTGCTGATGCATCCAACCACCGCAGAGTCATCAGAAAACTTCTGAAGATGGCAGGTCTCTGTGCAGTGGCTGAAGTCTGTGGTGTAGAGGGTGAAGAGGAAGGGGGAGAGGACAGTCCCCTGTGGTGCCCCTGTGTTGCTAATCACCTTGTCAGACACACACTGTGGGAGACGTACATATTGTGGTCTTCCTGTCAGGTAATCAACAATCCAGGACACCAGAGAAGCATCCACCTGCATCGCTGCATCGATATAAAGAATATGTGGTGAAGAGTACTGTACAAGTAATGTCTAAAGGAAGAGGGGAAAAAGTGCAACAAACCACCAGTTTAGGTGATTAATAATGGCAAAGCTGTAACAGTATGACACATAACATCACTGTATAATAAGTAAAAATAAATATACGGATGCAATTAATTCTTAACCAGTTAAGTAAGGCAGTATGGCAAAGATGCATGTACAGATTTTGGTCCTAAGGGAGAGGGCAAGAGAGTAATGGCATAAAAGCTCTGAATTTCTGTATTGTTGCCATTAGCTCTGCAGTGTTACTCATTAGCCTAATCAGTAACCTTGCAGTTTTGTAAAATAGGATTCATGGTACTGTGTTGGTTTCAGTTCTCATAGCTCTTTGGTTCCTCACAGGGAGAGTCCATGGGAATTCAACATCCAAAAAGCCAGTAGCACAGCCTGACAGTGATGATGCTGTGCATAGTTGAATGTTGATTGGTTAAAAAGATGGCTTGGCTTGACCAGGTAATGCTGAAATAAAGACATATGAAACATCAAAGACCGAAAAAAGCACTGATGGTTAAAAAGGACAGTTACAGCAGTTTCAAATTGCTACAAAGAAGTCGTTTTTTCTTTTTTTGTGTGTACGCGTTTTCATACTTTGGCTCGGTCGCGAGAACAAAGTACTAAAAAAAATCCACATTTCTTTTAACATTGTACAGTCTCCCAGTGACAGCATGTGAATACGTGTGCACAGCACCTACAGACTACCAATGCAGGACCATGCTGGGACCTTAAGCCATGTGCAATCCTTTTGAAATGAATCACACTTTTATAAGAAGGGTATTTAGCCCCATAGGTTAAATACAATTCATTTTTCTAATTGAGTTCATTGCACTGTTCAGCTCTGACAATTTGCTACATGGTGTCTCTGCTCTAAAATTAAATGAGGACCCCAGAAATCTTTCTCTTTGTGCTTTGTGTTTTAATTTGAAATCATCGGGCTGACAGCATGGGCCCAGTCCACCTTATGTGACCTAACAAAGCAGGTGAAAGACACTGAGTGCAGTGCCATGGGCACAAATTACCTTACTTTATGGCAGTCATAGGTAATTCAACATCACTAATACTTAACAGCTTTTCCATTTTTCTTCCCCGAAGACAATTTTTTTTGACAGTTATGGGGTCTGCTCTGTACTTCTGGAACTGCATCCATTTCTCACACAGAGTATTTACTAAGTTTCTTTGTCCTCATGCTGAAAGAGTGTCGCGTGAAGACGACCGGAGTAATGAAAAATGGCAAACAGTGATATATCTAATAGAAGGAATTAAATTGAGCTTTGTTAAATGGAATATCCTTTTTACTGCACTAAATCTCAGGAGATCTGTTTCACAAACCATCCGTGTAAGCCATGACATTATAGCTGATGTGAGTTGCACGATTTGTAAGTTAAAACTCTTCAATTACCTCTTGCTACCTATTACTCCTTTCAGTATTACCTCTCTGCAGACACCTAACATCCAACATGATTGAAAGTAATGAAATTTAAACAGTAATGAAATTTTTGCAGTGACACCTAGAGCTGGGCGATATATCGAGTTTTTAAAAAATATCGATATATTTTTATACGAGATATAAGATCTGACAATATCCTTTATATCGATATAGTCTATGTTACGTTATAATTATACTTGCGGAGCCGCAAGTTTGCCTCTCTTTCGTCCACTTCCGTCTTTACGCAACGTTACTCGGCCTCGCCTCTCCTTCACTGAACACAACTCCCCCTCCTCCCCCATCGCTTCACCTGCAGGAAGCGACAAGATGGACACGGCAAATCTCCGTTAACGAGTTACTGCGCATCGCCCGTGCGTGGGGCTGGACGGCGTCAATGTGTTAGCTAGCTAACCACGCTAACGAGCTAACCACGCTAACGCCATGCAGCCCAGAGGTGCTGCACGGACTAAAATCCTTTCATTTTCTCAAAAGTTGACAGCGCGCCTAATGTATGAATTCTGGGTGTGCTTGATGGCCGCGAACCGATTTTATGCGGAACACGGCACTCAGCAATCTGTCAAAAATGTTTTAGTACGACTTTGGTAAGCTACGGAGCTGCACCGCTTGATGGATTGTCGGAGGATTACGGCTGAGCCTCGCGGAGTGATACGTACTGTGCTTCAACGTAATATTACCCTACTGTGTATAAGGACCATAAATGGCACCTGTTAAGAGACGTGGTTGCGAAGCGGATTTCAAACTCCAGGCTGTCAGTCACGCAGTACAAGTTGGGAACAGAGCAGCTGTGAAACTGTCTTTGTTATTGTGCTCAGCGTCTTTTAGTTTACATTTTGACTGCACAATTGTGAGCTTTTTGTTATGCACAAAAACAACATTGTTTTCTTTTATTTATGGAGCATTATTATTTAATAAATGCTCATAATTTATTTTTGAGTAAATTTTATGTACATCTGCTCTATGTTAATAAAAGTGCCTGTGTGACATCTGGGACACAGCTTTGACTAAGAACTCTCTTCTTGTTCTTACTTTATGGCTTTAAAAAAATATATCGAGATATATATCTTATATCGCCATCCAGCTAAAAAATATCGAGATATGAATTTTGGGTCATATCGCCCAGCCCTAGTGACACCTTTGCCCTTGCACAAATAATCTTAGACTTCATAAGTAAAGTCAGTTTTATTTAAATACCCCTATACTGAATAAATGTGCCCAGTCTGTAAGGCACACGATACCCTTTATGGCCCCTTCTCATAACCCTTCCTCATTGAAGAGGGAGTAATGAGTGTGCTCAGACCTCAAACTCACTGAAAAACAAACTTGGTATTTAAAGTGGTGCTGTTGAACTTTTTAAAAAAAATAAATAAAAAAATGATGTAGGCCCCATTACATCAAAAAGATTTGTAGTCATTCTTTAAATAACTCCACTTTTATGAAAGATATCTTAAAAATTGACTCTTATTAGATTAGGGAGCACCTTTTCCACTCTAAGGGCTCATGAGTTAAAATTGTACAGTTTTATTAGGCCACAGGAGAGATCATGCTGAAAGAGTCGGTGTTACTGAAGTCCTAATACTTTTATGGAAGTGTGAATTTGTGAAAATAACCTGCAAACAGCCACTTGAGTCAAAGATGTCTGAATTTCTTGCATTTGTCTATGCAAGTAAACCCAAGCTTTAAGGTTTCTGACATTTACCATTTGATGAGTTAAAGTCGGTGAGTGTGGGAAGACCGTTAACATAAGTGATGTTGGCTGGCTTTAGTGCCCAGTGGTATTGATGGCAGTAGTTTATTGTGTAGTGGAGAAACATTAGAACAACGACCTCCAGCTCTTCAAACTCATGTCTCATATTTGCAAACGTAAGTAACTCTACCATCCGGGATTTTACAATGTGCTTCAAAATGCATAATTTCATTTCAGTTTACTGCTGATTTTCTGTCATGACCAGCTTCTCTGTGAACACCAGATTTATGGTTCTTCGGTCTATGATAATGCAGTGGATCTGGCAGTATACTTAATCACCTGTGGGAGCTTACTGTTTTAGGACTCAGAAGTCAAAGCATTTGATTAATCGCCTCTTCTGATATTCTTAATGTGTACACACTGATGTACACAACTAGCCACCTTCTATTGCCCCTGTTCTTCTTTTTGAAGGCTCCTACCACTATAGTGTGTGTGTTGTATGCTTTTCTCTAAGGCCGTACCAGGAAATACTTTGTGCCAAGTTGTGTGGTTTGCTAATCAAAACTCGTATCTTATCTTTAAGCCAGTGCTCAGAGCTGGTTCCAGTTCTTTTAGTGAATGTTTTGTTTCTTATTGATGTTTTCCATATTTTCTATTTGACCTCCTGTGGTACATACATTTATTAACACAGGTTGGAACTCTGCGGTTCTGCGGCAGCACCGAGTTCTCCGGTGGCCTGTGGGCCGGAGTGGAACTGGACAAACCAGAGGGAAAGAACGATGGCTCGGTAGCAGGTGTTCAGTATTTCAACTGTCGAAACAAACATGGTAGGTCGCGCCCGGTGCTTGAAAGCAAAAACAATGACACACAACTGCTCCCTTATTTAGATTAGAAACTTGGATTACCAACTGTTTAGGCTCTAAAAGTGTAGCTTTTATGTTTTGAGCCCATATTAAATAGTGTAATAGTACAAAGCAAACTTGAATGATCAAACAAGACTTTTTTTATGTGTTCTCCTGCATTCAGACATGAGCAGCAACACACTGACTGCAGTTCACATAATAGCATAATCGTTTCCTGGACCTTTTAAATTGTCTGGTCAGTTTTTCAGTGGCGTCTGATCTAACCATAGGAAATAAGATTTGACCTTTTGGCCAAATGTCAGTAAATTCATTCTGTTTTCAGCACTTAAAATGTGTCCTGGCACAGAAAATCTCTTTCATGCTGCCCTTTTATGTATTATCCTCATTCTGTGTCTCGTCAGTGATGATATTCTTACTTGGTTATGCTTAGAGCCTTTTCTACTTTTATAGGAATTTTTGCTCCACTGTCCAAGATAAGCAAACCTTTGGAAAGACATAAAACCAGCACTACAAAGAAGTCTACACCCGTGCGCCCCCCTCGTCGCATCGACCTGTCTCGGATTACTTCCAAGATTAACACAGGTGAGAAACAAGCGATAAAGTGTTACTGCTAAATTCAGATAATCAATGTTGGGTCTGCAGTGCGCTTGATCTTGTTTATACAACCTTCTAATTTGTAGATAGAAGTCACAGGAGTTGAATGACGTGTCTGTTGAGCGAGCTTTGGTTTGTTTGTATGTCGTTCTATGGTTATATGGTTTTGTTCCTACGACTGAAGTTGTGCTCAGGTCCTGACAGACCTCCTTAAACACTGCGACAAAGACAGTGATGGTAGCGTTGTTTTTGAAATTAAGTCTTACCTCAGGATTTCTGCCATAAAATACTCTAATAAAAAAGGCTTAAATTGATCAAAACCTGAACTACAAAGATGGGGAGTCTGACTAGCTGGGTGAGCCCTGGGGCAGGTGTGTGTGTGTGTGTGTGTGTGTGTGTGTGTGTGTGTGTGTGTGTGTGTGTGTGTGTGTGTGTGTGTGTGAATGTTTATTAGAGCAGGTGAAAAAGGTTTTACAAGGGCAGGCATTTCCTCATGCCACAGGTACTAATCTACAGTCCCCTGGATACTTTATTTCATATTAAAAAAAATCAACAGAACAGTGCTAACTTCATAAAAAACAAATATTTTCAAATGACAGCATTAGTCATTTACACAGTTCCAAATACATTATTACTGAAGCCACTGACATTTCGGAACCCTCTTACTTTAGGGGGTTTAGGACAGTTGAAACTGACTTCATTGCTACTCCATTGTTTCACTAAATGAAATGCACAATGTGTGATTTTGGTGATTATAATCCTTCTCTGTTATATGACTAATATCATAAACATTTAAAAGTAAAATATATTTGCAAATGGGAGTTTTAATTTTTCGAAACGTAGAGGTAATAACATTCAGCAGCAGCATAATATTGCTGCTGCATTGACACTAAGCATTTATTTATTGGCAGATTTTGATCTATTAAAGACTGAAGGCAAAAACTAAATTGAATTCAATAAAGGTGAAAGACTGAGGGTAGTCAAAAAAAAAACTGCAATCAAGTCCAACAGCTCAGAGTGAAGTTTGGTTATTATAGTGTAGTTTCAGATGATGGTGTCCCTTTGTTGTGGGACCAGATGATTGCTGGTTCGTAGATGGAGCCCCTGGTTTAAATGATCCAAAAATCGAAGAAGTGGCGTTTCTGTAAAGAGAAAAAAACAGGTGAGCTTTAATGTTAGTTGTATTCATGGGTTGATTAGTCAGTTAAAGTATTTGAACATTATAGTTTTCATCACTTAAGAAAAGTCAGAGCAGAGTAGTAATAAAGAGGCACTGTCAAGTTGTCATAGTTGCCTCCATTAATATTTTCTTGCCAAAAAAGAAAAGCAATCCATATGTTTATTGGCTTTGCTTCTGTTTAGTCAAATATTTACTTGTTGTTTTGTAGATTTTGTAGTGACACACTCATTCAACATCCAAAATTGATGCCCCTACTGACGTGAGCACCTTTTAGCCTACTGTGGGAGAACTAACTCACCCCACAGTGTTCAGATGATGCCATCAGCTGCAGATATCACTTCAGCCTCTCTTTTGTGCTAAAAAATAGTCCTTCTCAACGTTCCTACCTGGTATGAGCCATGCCACTACATGGATGGATTTATTGCATCTGTGCTTTCATAGTAATCTTATTAATCTTAATCTGAATAGCTTGAAAAATGGATTCGGAACCAGTGCCAAAGGATAAGGCAAAAATTGCTGACTGCTGACATAACTTGGTGCTCTCAGTCTTCGGATGGTTCCTTACCGTTGACATTTGCAGTAAATGCGCTACACCATTGTAAAAGCTGTGTCTTGGTATGGTTTTTGGGTTTTGCTACTCATGCGGCTTATAGCTGTATTGTTGTGGGTGGTGTAATACTCAGAGGTTTTGAAGGCCACTTGAACTGGACGTGATTGGAATTGCAGACCTGAGAGGCCTTTAGAATTCGGTGATTGATAGTCCAATTAAGCAGGATTTAATAACTATGGCATAGACAGGCTGGATAGGCTGGCAGCCATTCATCACAAAGTGCATGTGAGTGTTTTGTGTACCATGCAAGGCATGTGAGGCCATGTGTGTCTACAGCTTCATACAGCCCAGAGAACTAGACTAATTTATGACCACACACTTAGTTTTCAGGGCTTTGTCGAGCCACCTGTGTTACTGTCCCATTGGATCTGCAGTGCAGGCTGCTGGCTCGTGTTTATCTATAGATTGAACGGGTCTTTGTGGAACTGCCTTGTCTCGCTAACCTGGGGAGACAGACACGGCAGAATGCCAGGCTGGCCCCTCTTGGAGTGTGTCAACTGTAACTCAGGCCTCAAAGGGTGGTGAGAACATAGACAACTGCACAAAGCCACCTCCGCTTAATTCATAAAGCCTCAGTCTGTGCTGCAGTCTGCTACTTGAAGTGAATGCCACTATGTGTATGTGGAAGGGATAGATAGCTCTATCTACCAGGAGGTCCCTGCAAGCTAAAGGTCAAGTGACAAGAAATGTTTGGTATTCTGAGTTGGAATGTAGGCTCTTCTCTGCAGTTCAGAGGAAAGACACAAACTCTGTCTCTGAAGGGAGCATTTCCCAGCTCCCCCTAAATGTTAACTGAAATGGCAATCAATAAATACCAGGTTGATTTGAGATTTTTCTAATGACTTTTCAAAGAGCAATGTAAAACTTAAACACGGGCGTCCTGTTGGTGACTAGAAAGAAAAATGAGACAGTTTTATGTACCTGTTGAATCCTCATTAGAAATTAAATGTGTTTATGCACAGATGTTGGTTGATATTGTCTATTATAAACAAAGTCCCTCATGTTGGTAATATCCATACAGTCAGTTTTTAGTTTTAAAAGCCTGGAATTAGACTGTCAAGCCCCTGCCTTCGATTACTCCCTCATCCACAGTACACTGGATCCCTACTGTATGGCTCCTTATGCTCACAGGGGGGGTCGTCCCAAGTGGCTCATTTGAGCTGGGTTTGGCTGGGCTCAGGGGGGAAGGCCTGACCACCAGCCGGTCACCAACAAGCGCACCCTCCAGGTCTGACTCCCTGCTGGGGCTGGGGTGTGTTTCCCCTGCCCAAAGTGTCTAGTTGCCTTTTTTTTCTCCTGCATGCATGTTTATTCCTTCTGGAATCCCTAGACGAGGTTTTTCAGGTGTATCCAACTGGAAAGAGACCCCTGGACACACACAAGGACACACTAGAGGGATCATGTCTCTCAGCTGACTTAGGAATATGTTTGCATTCCCCTATCAGAGCTGAGGGTCTGGATGGGGAGGTCTGGAAATCTCTCCTTAGGCTGCCACTGTGACCCAGGCCTTGATAAGCAATAGAAAATGGATATGTGGACGGAGAGCGGTGTATTCATTATGATGATATTTTCTCAGACGGATACCACACCATAAAAATAACAAAGTGTTGAATAAAGAGCAGATATATTTAAAGTCAGCAAACGATATAAGAGGCTTAAAATTACAGTTTGTTGCTAAAAGGTTGTTAAAACACAATTACACGTACTTCTGCAGGAAATGCTGTTTTTCTGTGTTGAATCGGTCTAAGATTCCTTTTGAAGTTCTTTGGTGTTCACTGTCATTTAGGCCTTTGTGTGCACACAAGTGCTTGTCTCAGCATGTTTGTCTGTTTTTTGTTTGTTTAAAAAAAAATAATTTGATTGTGTGTTGCAGTAAATGAAAAGTCAGCTTCAGTATTCATGTATCATTTATACTCTGCAATGTCATGCTGTCCCGTATTTGCATTTCTTCACTTCCCTCCGCGTGCCTTATCTTTTCAGTGTAGCATTTTTGGCTCTGCCTTTAACGCAGTGCTGCACTGTGTGTCTTCATAGACTCCTCATTTAAAATTCTCCTCATTTAAAATGCTCCTTATTTCCTGTAATTTGTTAGACTTCATAAACTGCCCTTCTAGGGCTCAAATCAACAAAACCAAATCTTGGTCGACTGAAATCTTACCTACTCTTCAACCACTTGATTTACCATCGGTGAGGGTGGGTGAGGAAAAGTTCACGCTTGACTTTTTGGTTATTTGTTTGAACAAAGTGCAGTCACACTAGCAACCAGCAAACTAATTGACAGCTGGTGTCAGTTTGTTTGGAGCGGACTCAGAGTACACGTTCAGTTCATTTAAACACTAATTAAGCAAGTTTTGGCAAGTTCACAGTTTCAACATCGCTGCCTTTTTTTTTTTTTTTTTTCTTCTCCCTTTTGCGACGGTAGATTATTCGCCCTGCTGCCAGAGGTAATGTGGGCTATTGATGCACCACTTTTCTCCACATGGCAGTAACACTGGCAGCCGAAAATGAGAATTTGGTTGGATAAGAGCATATCAACCGGTCGATCTTGAGACTACAACCCCGTGTGTTTTGCACAGGGTTTGCACAAATTGACCCGACATTTGTCCATTTGGAGGGCTGCTTTACATGCAAAGAGCTCCGACTTTGTTGACAAAGTTCCACCTATGTTGTTTTCAGTATAAGTGCTTTTTTTGGCAATCAGGTTGCTGAGGCACGCCCTTAAACGGATACAGTGTGACACCAGTGCAGATTATTCAGTCAGATTGATGGGTTCCTTAGTTCAGCCAATTTAACCTGTCTGACTAGACAATCTTACTACAATTTCCAGCTGTCAATATGGCTTTTATTTACCAACCTTGCTATCTGATGAATAATGCTCTTGTGTCTCTTTTGTGTGTGTGTGGGTTGAAAGGTTTGTCTCCTTCTGTTAAAAACACACCTGATAATCAAAAAAGTGCATCTGGTCCTCATCAAGACACAGAGGGCGACACCTCAATCGTAAAGACAGGTACTGGAGTTATAGCTGAGCTGGCTTTAATGCACTTCCTATCTGAGAATGTAGTGTGGGGATGTATTTGAGCTTTAGCAGAAGCTGGGGGAATTGTTCAAATCCCGCTTCCTCATCTGTGTCTGTACACCTTAATACTTGAATCCAGCATCCTAATCCATCTGTGTCAGTGTCTCTTTAAACAAAGTACTGCCCATGTGAATTAAAGCGATGCTTTTAATAAACAATTGTGTATAATGCATAAGCAAGTGCTGCATAAATTCCTCCATACAGTGTTCTCTGTGCATGAAGCATGCACACAGAAATGACAGAAACAACAACTGTCTTTTCTTTTTCTTTTCTTTTTCTCTTTTTAAAATCAGTGCTGAGACAAACTACCCAAGGCTGACAATTGAAAACAAGTTTTGGGAAAGGCTGACAAGTTTCTCTCACATTTCTTTCCAGGTTTCAATTACTTTGTAGCTGAATCTTCCCTTCTTAAAGCATTCTGGCACTGATTTAATCAATTAGCTTCCAAGAGTTAATGAACTAATGGCCTGTGAAGGTCTGTGAAAGTTAAAAGCTTAATGAGGTCCAGCGTCCAAATAGCTTCTTAAGAGCGAAATCCGGCATCCTCGTCTTCCATGTCATTCCCCAGTGTTGGGCGGGGATTAGCATGTTGCCCTTTAGTTGGAGCTTGGTAATGGTACATGCAACTGCAGAAGACTGAGCTCATTTGATGTGTGCTACCTTAGATTGATGTGACGCAGCTGCTTAGTTTTTAGGCAAAAAAAAATAAAAAAATAAAGTGGTAATTGCCAAGATCCTGCTGCTGTAGGCACTGTCACACTTGAAAGAATAAAATGGAAAATGAATAATAGACTGAGCTTCATTATCTCAGTGGCATTAGAGTTACTGATATAGGTCCAAATGGAGGGATGGTGGATTCATTATTAAGAGGAGAAGCAGGCATTTGGTGCCGTGTGATTTTTAGATAAAGTGGATAATAATGTAGACAGCTAATGTCCCAGCTAAGCCTAGATGCAACAGTTGATAAGCCATTTTGATATATCAGTAGCGTGTGTGTGGCAGTATGGCTGTCTTGGTGTGAATTAATTATTAATGTGAGCTATTGAGTTTGCTTTGGCCATTTCATTAGATTTTTTTTGAGGGGTTCCTTCTCTTATTTTCTTGTTTCTGCATTGCACCCACAGGCGTCCTCTCCCGCTCTCTCTCCTCTTCGTCGTCTTCCCTGGACTCTAGACAGGGACCGGGCGCTCGACCCCGTCCGCTGCCCAGGCAACGGCTTCCTGCCAGGCAACGAAGGGAGCGTGTTTCCCCGAGTCCCAGAATAACACCTTCACCAGCCCTCCGCTCTTCTGCTGGCACCACTGCAGGTCTAATAATCTCATAGTACTGTATTTCATGATTTCCCATCATTAAGCAGAATCAGCCGCGTGAAATTGAGAGAAATGATGATCAAAGCTAACAAATGGTTTTCCTCTTCCTCGCAGGTTTTCGAAGCCGAACCCCCTCAGGTAGCAGCTCCCTGTGTGATGGCTCTGAGGTGCGCCTCGGGGAGAGGGTGCTGGTGGTCGGTCAGAGAACTGGTGTGGTCCAGTTCTACGGAAAAACCAACTTTGCTCCAGGTCGAACACATTTTCTCAAACACATGTGCTCTACATAAAAGATGGGTTTAGTTTGTATTTTGTGAGATCGCAGTTCAGCAAAATTATTAAAGGTAGATATCATTTAATACAACATTCATTGTTCGTCTTCTAAATTATAAACCTGTTAGCGTCATAATAAATGATAAAGCAGAGCATGATTTACAATGTGGCTAATTTGTAAGTGACAAGTCGCTGAGCATACAGTGTCCTTAGTTTCTCAGTCCAACCCATCCCTGGATGGAGGCTTCAAAGCAGGACTAACCAGTGGATGATGTTATGATGAGGCTATTAGTCAGCGTTTGATGCTGGCATTTATCACATCAGCTGCAAAGCACATTAATCACATTCTGATATTATTAAGAAAAATGTCTTTCTCAGCTTATTAACTCATCAGCTTTATTCACAAATTGTAAGATGTAAATTAGTGTGAACAATGATCAATATTCTCAATCAATGTTCCTGTGGTGCGAAATACCTTCGCTGTGTCAAAGGTGACTGGCATGGCCAGGATGCGCGCAAGATGTTGTGTGGTGACACTGCCACGACGCATTAGCTGACGCATTTTATAGAAGCCAAGTCCGCCTGTTTAGGTGGAGAGGTTGAGATGCTCGCTTTGGATTTTGGATTTAAATATAATGTCAAGGTTTTTATTTATTTATTTGTTTTTTTAAACAATTGGCTTTATTTGACATGGGTCAAATGCAAAACATCACTGCAGTGACTCCAAAGGATGCCTTATTGAAAATAAAAGCTAATTAGAAAATGCAAAACTACAATAACTTGGGTGTATTGGATATAGACAGGACAGTTGATAAAAGTCTCATTATTGTGGAATTTCCTTAAAAAAGTACCTTAAGTCAGTGGCAGTGGTATTGTGCTTTATGTTGTGCAGCTTTTCTTTTCTTTCAGGCGACAACAGTAAACATTGCTACACTGGAACCCATGTATATGAATGAATTATAGCATACTGAGGAAAACGTGTGCTTGGAATTAAATAATGGAATTAAGTAGAAAAAACTTTTTGGGTTTCCTTTGATACTCTTAAATCAGTGTTAGCGATGCGTTGTTATCTCACTGCACTGAGCGCTGCGCTTCCATACTAAAAACAACAGCAGCTGCTGGATACTTCACAGCAGGTTGACTTATTTTTAGAATTCTGGCTATACCTTCATCTGGCACTTGCGAGGTGTCTTAAGGCCCTCGTAAAGAGAAAGGAGAAACACTGTCTGAACTTTCTGGCTCACATTGAGGAGTTGCATCATTTTACAGGACAGTGATTGAATGTTTAAGAGCTAAAAAGTTATTTATTTAGGAGCTGCCTGAGATGGAAGTGAAATATCGCCTCTGCCGAATGTCCTAATTTAGGGCAAACTCTCCTATTTAGAGTTTTCCAATATATTGTTCCCAAATGGTGTACTGTGAGCTAGGTGTAGTGATTTTGTCAGTTAAATATTATTATCATTATAGCTATTAAAATGAAATAACAAAATCTTATTTTATCACATTTGTACAAGTCGGACATCCTCAGGAAGATGGATTTGTGTGGAGATAAAATCACACAAAACCAGGAGGACTTACTGTAAAGCTCCCTGTTTTATGGCGTCAGCTGAGCCAAGAATGCCACTGGGCAGTAGACTGATGTTGGGTTGAGTTAAATAATGCTAAAAGCAAATTAAAGAAACACTTGGAAACCAAATATCCTTCTTGGAGAAACCTTGGCTACTGTAAATAATTGTATTTGAACCACAGGAAGCAAGAACATTTGATTTTTAGGAAAGCGTCTGTAACAGGAGCCGAGTAACCAACTCCAGCAGAAGCAGCCTCAGGGGCAGCCAGAGAGAGAAGCTTATATCTGGTAAAAGGTCATTCAGTCATTTTTTAAGAAGTCATTTGGTGTCGCCAGTCTAAAATTATGTTTTTATTGTAAGGTGTGTTGCTCATTTATTAATATGCCTCTTGACACTGTTGATTTCCGGTCTCTGTGCAGGACTCTGGTTGGGCATCGAACTGGACAAGCCGAGCGGTAAAAATGACGGGTCAGTGGGAGGAGTGAGGTACTTCACCTGCCCACCAAAACATGGAGTCTTTGCTCCTCCGTCTCGCGTTCAGAGGTGAGTCTGGAATCTTTAAGGTAGCTTTTCTTCTCAAGATTAACGGTCCCTTTTTGGTTTTTGCCAGTGGTCATTCGAGGACTAAAAACAGATTTGTCAAAGAAGAATGTTTTTCTAAATGATTAAAAACTTGAGAGCAGATTTGATGGTATGAATTTGGCAATAGACCCCAGAAACCCAGAGGTTGCATTTCATTTCTTTCATCAATACATTTGAGTGCACTAATGAGCTCCTTTGACAGTATCATTTGTGTAAGTACTGACATATTTGATTTTGCCCTCTGTGCAGCTAACAGGGCTTCTCTGAACTGGTGATTAACTCGAGTCTGAGTCGTCAAACGCGAAGCCCAAGGCCCTCTCCCTGCATGACTTCTCTGTTTAATGTTTCACCTAGTAATGAGCCAGATGCCATCATCGCTGCTTTGAAATATTGATTATGGATAATGGATATATAAAGGTGGTTATATTTACCCACCAGTTTGTTGAATGTACAAACGAGACATCGCTTTAAAATGCTGCATTTATTTAAATGCGAGGCAGGTTTTATTAGTGATGCGCTCTGACGCTAAATCCATATTTTACAGCTGAGTGGAACAAACAGAGATCACGAGTTATTTCTAAGTCATATTTAAGAATGCTGCTAAAGTGCAAATGGCCATATTGTCTGAATGTAGTTGTGGTGGAGTACATTGCATTGTTTTTACTGTCGGATAAGCAGCGTGACATGTTTAATCTTCACTTCAAAGTCAGTTGTTTTGTGACTACATGGTTTTATCCTAATGTTTGATGAGCTTTTGGAGTTGTTTGTTCTCGTACCCCTGATTGTCTTTAAAGTTATGGAACAAAGTGTGGGATTGCTGTTCAAATGATCTCACCCATCAGCTACCTCTCTGCACTGTGGGGATGGAAAAGAAAAGTTTTATGTTTTAATATTTGGCAGAGACGGAGAGCGTAAACGATAGAACTCAGTTTGACAGATGGGAGTCAAAACTGCTGCAAACTGTTTTCATTTAGATTCTCAGTTTATCTTTATTCATAAAAAATATTTTTTACAAATAACTTTTACACACAGAAAACAGGATAAAGGTCGATTATGAAAAAAAAGGTTGATGTTGAAATGATGAATTAGACGTGTATTGAGTGAGTTTGGGCTTCAGGGAGGGAGCGGCAAAGACTGCAGAATCTATCACTGTGTTGATATTTCCTATGATGTGATAATGAATGGCTTTTTGTCAGCAAGGCCACTATAACTCCAACTGTGTTGTTTTTTCTCTCTTTTTTCATATGAAAGTAAGTCTGCTGTGTCTAAAAATATTGATTCTCTGGTTACTTTTTGTTTTACGAGGATCACAAACCACAGTCTCATTAGTTGAAGTCCTCTGCTTTTTGTTGCTGAGCTGTGTTTTAATTCTATATTATAATCTCCTCCCAGACCTGGATTAGGGTATCAGTGAGCTCCTGGACATTCTGTTATACTATTTATTGATTTATTGATACATGATGTTCCAGAGATTCTCATTGGGATTCAGGACTAGGGAATGTGAGGGCTGCTCAGTAGCTTGAGTCCCTTTATATTCCAGAAACTGCCTACAAGCTCTGAGGATTTCATCGTTAACAGCAGTCGGGGAGCTGTTGGCTAATGTGGAAGTCTGTGTGACCATTGATGCCTCCCCGGACCATCACTGACCCAGTGTCAAATGATGATCTTACCATATAGTCTCTTTCATGTGTGTGAAACATGTGCACAGTGTGAAGCTGCTCTCATCTATGAAAAGAGCGGGGTATTAGTGTTGGATCTGCCAGTTGTGCTGTCTCATAAGTGCTGTTTGAGCTGCAAGACGTGGGGCACAGTTCCCACTTAAGGAAATTGGTTTCTCATGCCGTGCTCACGGAGTCTGAGTGTGACAGTTTGGTCAGAAAACATGCAGGAGTCAACTGCAGGAGGTCAACTTCTCGGGCTTCCTCTGTTCCTCTTCGCACAGTGAGACTGTGCAGCGAGACACAGCAAACTGCCCGGAGCTGCACTATCTGTGCAACCTGAATGAGCTGCAGGTACTGTCTCACACCTGTAATAACAAGGACACTAGGAAAAATCAATCAGGAAAGATGAGAAGAGGACAATGGTCTGTAGTCACCACCTGCACAGCCATTCCTTTTTGGGCTATTGTCCTGTTGTTGCCTCCGCAGTCGCTTCTGTTTGCACCAAAGTAGGTGAAATTGATTCATTATGGGTTACGCTAACTGGACAGACTGATTTCCCTGAAGTGTAACTGACTCTGTGTTGTATTGTGATGATCAAGTGTTCCCTTAGTTTGTTTTGAGCAGTGATATATCTGGATCAACACATGCTCTAAAGAAAGGGAGTGCCCTGAGTTTATGATACGAGACAAAATAAGAGCATCCTTGTAAAAACAGAATATCGCACAATAATTGTTTCCTGAATCATCTTGGAAATCGTTAGGGAAAAAGTTTAATTACTCCCTCCTGAGAGCGTAAGTGTGTGTAAGGGAAAAATGTACAGCCCTT
This sequence comes from Rhamphochromis longiceps, assembly GCF_057381845.1. NCBI lineage: Eukaryota > Metazoa > Chordata > Actinopteri > Cichliformes > Cichlidae > Rhamphochromis > Rhamphochromis longiceps. The sequence goes on from NC_140575.1 coordinate 17,009,032, forward strand.
TGTGGAGCTGCTGTTGTTAAAAAGCAGCATATAAGTACAGTGGAGTGCAGAACAAAGGCAAATTCCACTGGAGGCCTAATTATTATACAGAAGATATGCTCCCTGGCATACATACACACAAACCACTGAGTTATTTACTGCATGCATTGTTTTGTGTTTACTTCTTTTTCTTTCTTTTTTTGCAAATTGAATAAAAGCTGTTGACCTTTTTATTGGATGGCTCATTATTAGCACAGTGTGTCAAGTGTATTATGTGTGTCACAACTTGATAAAAGCCATTACACCCTAAAAAGCAGCTGGCATTGGAAATACTAAACATGTTTATTGTAAAGGAGCGGTGAGAACTCATGGACTGGTGATTAAATTAACACATTTAACCTTTCTTTCTGGGAGTAAATGCCACTTATGCTTCATCTCTATGCAGATCTACCATTCAGGATTTGATGGTTTTTTTTGCTTATTTCTTCCATTTAAAAGCTGTTTTTTGTTTTGTTTTTTTGGGAGGGATTCCAGCTGCTGTTTTTTTCCTTGTCATCTTTTATTAATTTTCTTTTCCTTTACTTTTTTCCTCCCTAATTAACTCCAGGGTACAAAGTGTGCTCAGCTAAGCACATGCTTTCCTGCTGTCAAATCAAGAATATCACTTTGTCTCCATCCAGGAAGTTGCTTCTCCTCCTCCTTTCTTTTTCCTGTCAGCAGCTATCACAATCCATTAGGAAGACACCCCCCCCATCCCTCCTCACACACTTTTCCATTTTCCTGTTTTGCTCATGTGCTGTTTGGCACACTGATGTTTAATAGCTTCCAATATTTGAATGCCTTTATAAGTGTTATTATGGCTGTTATTATATAGTTGCTTAAGACAATCTTAATAAGCAAGGTAGTTTATCGTGTCAGGCAGCCAAAGCCTGTTTTTATTTTTATTTTCTTTCCCCATTCAACTCGTTTTGACAGAGGTGGCCATCAAAAGCACACCCACTAAACTGAATGTGTGCTTACATCTGAATATAACCAGTTAGATCCTGATATTTTTTTTTCGAATTTGATGTAATTTATACACTGTTACAGTCGTGTATGCCCACAATAAACATTGCCAAGTTTCAAATAATGAGGTCAGCATGTACAAGTAAACCCCAATTAGCCAAGTGTCTTGATCTGTCTGATGGCAACGAGAGCGAATATCCTTTTATACTAATTTAAGACACAAAAAGCCCCACCAAAGTCCTTCAAGAAGCAATTTTTACCACTTTTCTCTGTGTAGTTATATTGAAATCAGTATCTAAATGAATGTGGAGGAAGCCTCATCATTTTTCTTTGGCCACAGGGATATAGAAAACACATTTATGGAAATCAAACCTGATTTAGAAACACTTCAGAAGTTTGGTGACTTTCTCCCCAAAAAAGGTTAAAAAGCCATTTTGCCACCTGTAAGTTATACTTCTTCTACACACAAACAGTGTCAGCCAAGTGAGTTTTACACTTGACTATAGATTTACACGGAGCAGCAGTAGAGTACAACATATGGGCAGGTGTTTAAAATGAAGCACCTAGCCATACAGCTAGGAAAGAAAAGGTCGCCCTAAAGAGATCGCTGAATTTTTTAGCAACAATTCAGTTTGGGAAATTTCTTCCCTACTAGGTGTTCCAAAAAAATAGTAACACTGCAAAATGGAAGTTAAGGAACCACAACAACTGAGCCCTGAAGTGTTGGAAAACACAACATTACAGTTGGGTTGCAGAGTGTGGAGGCGCATATTAGCTGCAGAGCTCCAAACATCCTCTGGCATTAACATCAGCACCAGAGCTGGGAGCTTCATGCCGTGGCTTTCCATGTAGCTGTAATGTATCAGTACTCAGTACTTTTGTCCACGTAGTGTATAAATGCTTACCACCACACAGCTGAAACTCTACCATCTGTGTCAGTGCAACAACATGGTTGCTAATTTGTTTCTGTTTCCGGATCTAGATTGGCTCTTTGTATGCTTTAGTGTTCCTGAATGATCACATCATTTAGTTTTCTGTCACTGGCTCCACCAGCCTGCTGTTTTTCTGTTTATGAGGGACAAAGTGGGCTTTAAAAGGATAGTGCCCTCAAAGGGAGAAGGGCTAAAACAGCTCTGGGGGAAGGGGGCTACATCAAGCATCACTGCAAGATAAATAAGGAATGTTTTTAAATTGTGAATCACGCAATGCCACCCTAGTAGGGTCCAAGAATAAAATTAAGGAGCTGGAAACAAGCAAATTGGGGCCCATTTAATGAAAATTGTTTTTATAAACTCCAAAGGTTGTCTCATTCTGGGAAAAATCAGTTGCCTGCTTCTTTTTGCAGAATCCATGGATCTGTTGATTGCCTTTCAGAGCTCACTTCCTCGCGCCTCAGTCATCCTCTAAGTGGTAAGAATTCTGCCTTCATTACAACCTTTGAACTACACTAAATGTGACTTTGCATTTATTATTCTGTGTGTTTGTGTTGAAGCAATTGACTCCTGTTTTTGCCGTGCAGGGACAATTCGTCGCAGTTTCAGCACATCATCGGCCATCGCCACTCCGAAGGAGACGAACAGAAGAAGCCCCGTTACCAGGTGTGTCTGCCTTTCCTGCATATTCCTCGTATTATTTCCTCCCCAAGCTTTCCAGCTTTATCCGAATCCCCTGCAGCAATGACTGAATCAATACTGATAAGAAGCAGTGGTATTAGTCAGCAAAAGGTTCTTTTAAATGGCCAGTGCATGATTGTGGTTATAATGAGCAAGAGCAGGAAACTGAGAATCAATCCCTCAAACACAAAGCTCCCATGAATCTCCTGTTTGCTTATGATTTATTCTGTCACACTGCCTGACTTTTCTCATAAATCTTTCTTACTGTATTTTTTTTGCTGTTTCCACAAACAAAACAAAAATAAAATAAAATAGGAGTCGTTCCAATCCTCACCGCCGGCGTTGGAGCACCCTCAGTGGGGGCAGTGGAAGTATTCCTGGAAGCACCGCAGGCTCAAGTCCCTCTCCAAGCTCTGATGGGCAGGTCCACCTCCACGTGGGCATGCAGGTCCTGCTGAGCAGCGCCAATGAGATGGCAATCATCCGTTACCTGGGCACAGCAGACTTTGCCCCAGGCCTTTGGCTGGGTCTGGAGCTCCGAAGCCCCAAGGGCAAGAATGACGGCTCAGTGGGCGGCCGTCGCTACTTCAGCTGTCGACCCGGCCACGGTGTGCTGGTCCGCCCCAGCCGTGTCACTTATCGTGGCATCAATGGTTCACGCTTGGTGAATGAAACCAGCTGAGGTCTGTAGGACGCTTTCTGTTTATGATCCGCTCAAAGCAAAAAAATTTGGGTGTAAACTTCTCCCTCATTGCATTGTGCTCAATAATGTTTTCAGTCATGTGCTGTTGTAACAGGAATAAAACCAGTTAGTAAGTACTTATTTTTTAGGAATTAAAGGGGCCTTGAAAGCACTTTAAAAAGTTAACACTAAATTCTAAATAGAATTTGTTTTGCAAAATGGGTAGGTGGGTGAGGGGGTCTTAATAAGACATTAAACACTGCACTACTTTAAATGTAATTGCACTGACAAACATTACTAAGATAGATTAGAATAGGATAAAGTGGATGTTCCGCATGTCCGCGAGTAAAAAGGTTTTCTATACCCAAAGCTAATTTTGATCACATCAAATGAGATTTTTATCAGATAATTTAAGAGTCCACTATCTAACCAAAAGAGTGCATGCGTTTGTGTGTGTATGTGCGCATGTTAATTAAGAGCACTTTGAAACAAGAGAGAATGATTGATTTTTACCACGGTCGCTATATGGCTTACAGATAATTGGCGGATACCGAATCTAAACTGAATATTCGCTTTATGAATCAATGAGAATTAAAAAAGAGATTTAATTAAGCTCAGACCTCCATCAACCTCTGTTAAAATACAGCTGCATCAACAGGAAGTGTTTCCTCCTGTGTGCATCAGTGTCCCCCTCAGACTGTCTGTTAATTTGACGCAGACAAATGATGGTTGTATTGTGCTATGGCACAGCAAAAATCTATACCCATCTGACTGTGATTCCATTATGGTTGGCATCATACTGATAACACTTTTAAAGAAGTGATGGTATTTGGATAGAATATGACATGGAATCAGAAGCTGTTCTTTTAAAAAGTGCATTAACTGCAGATGGGAACACACGAGATGAGTGAAAAGCAGATTTTAAAGAGACCTTTCACAATGAAGTTTTATGTATGGTTGCTCTGGACTGTAGTGCTATTTATTCATCTTCGACGTGTCTTTAATGCTTGTCGGCCAGTTTCACAGATAATGGCTGTAAAAGTGTCTCTTAAATAGGATGGAAGTAGATGGCACTTGCCCTGTGATGCTTAAAATGTCAAATAATGTACATCTGAAAAATGCTCTTTCCAGAAATCATTCCAGAAACTGTATAGTAAGAGTCATTCATTCACCTGTTACTAAAGGCTCTTATCTGTGACAGGATGTAAACATTAATGGTGCCCTCATCAGTTAAGCCTGTAATGTTGGCTATCTGCATGCTTTCAGTGACTGGCAAATGTAGAGAAAACATAAAGTACAGCATGAGATGACGGCGAGGGTAACGTCTGTCTGTATATCTATTCCTCCACATTGATATACTGCGAGTGCTTAAAATTATTGATGATTATTTGTAAGATGTAAGACCGCGCAGTGATACATGCATACTAAATATTATCCCAACCTTTTCTTTGTTCGGGGATGTAGATCTGTACTGCAAAGACACTGAGGTTTGAGTTGGAAACGCATAATTAAAAATGGTCTCGGATGCTGCTCAACTAATGGAAGAGAATAAGAGTTAATAATATTCATGAAACTGACCAGGTGTTTGCTCATAATTATTACCGAGTGTCCGTATTTTCTTCTTTATTGATGCAGAAAAATACTGTCACGAACAGTGTGCCTCGAGTCCATAATTATACATAATGTGGTATGCTTCCTCATTGACCTGTGCAGCGAAGTACATCCGACACTCGGTAAGATTTAGGCTAATTTAAAAGTTGGCTCATTTTTGTTTAAAGTGGATTGTTTATTTAAATACACTTAATAATAACCTCCAAAACAAAATGACTTGTTTTCTAAAGCAGGTTGCTTTTGCTGCGAAATAACCTAATATTAAAAAAATCTGCCATGCAAACAAATTCGAGTAGCTTAATATGATCCAGCACCAATGTGCGGACGAGTACCTGCTTTTTGTTTTTGTTTGACTGCGTGGCTCTTCAGGAGAAAATGTTCAGTAGGAGAAAAACTAAATCCTTCATGAAACGACTCGCAACAAGATTTGTGAATGTTTTTGACCTAAAAGGATATGCTTTCTGGAAAATGGTGCTGCAGATGCTTTTAGTATTAATTCCGTTGTGTTTAAGAGAACGTGGACATTTCCAAAAGAGACGCGTGCAAAAATGGCAAAAATATCACTACAGGCCACAGGAAAATGTACCTTTCTGTTCTCTCCTTCTCCTCAGCATTGTCTAGACTGGTTTTAGCTGCGCTGTGACAGATTCACATCTTTTATCCGTTGGAGGGAGCATTAAATCTGTCAGAGCTGTCACACTTTCAATTTGCATTATAACCCGAATGTGAAAAAGCTCATTGTGATTCTATACTTTGAGCTGACTCCTATCATTTTTGAACCGTGTAATCTGTTAATGCCAGGTGTTAAATGTGTGAGATTTAAAGAGTGTTAGCAAGTGATCTAAAAGCCCTCTTGAATGTTCCCACCTTTGGTATCTAAGATAAGATAGAACTTTATTAATCCCTCGGGTGGGTTCCTCTGGGAAATTCGACTAACAGTAAAATATGATATCATTGCATTTGTAGAGTGATGAATGGAGCGTAATTGTATTTGATGCTTAATTAAAGCAGTGTGACACAGGAAATATGCAATCATCCAGAAGCTTCAAGCGCAGAGTTTACTATCTGATTAGAGCTGTGTGAGCAGAGGAGTCAGCGGAGAACAAGCCATTGATTGTGCATGTTGAAAAACAGGCCCAGTATTCAGTAAAACACTCGTGTACCATCCAATTAGGGCGTGTATGCCACAGCAGCAGTTGTTGAATCACCAGTGCCCTTCTCTCATTGATCTGTCTGGTCAGGCCCCGTCGTGATTGAGGAGCAGTGGTGGGTAGACACAAGGTTGTCTGAAATACCCACCACGGTGGAAAATATTCCCACTGAAACATTTTCAGCGCTTACAAAAAGCTTCTCATTTATATTAAGACCACCGCTGTGGTGGTTCCTGCAACATTTCAGATCTCATCTTCAGACTGTGGGTGTTTTCTTTAACTCACTTCCCTCTACAAATGTATTTGAAGTGTGTGGCTGTGTGACACGGGGCTTTGTTCTGATGCATTTACATGTTGTGGGTTAAAAAAAACAAACAAAACAAAAGTATTTGTAAAAATAAATAAAAGTTTCCAATTTGACCTCTTATCTCTTTCCTCTTCTGCTCTTTGCTTTTATTGAGTGTGTTTGCCTGACATTCTCAGATTGTTCACAAAGAGCTGCCTTTAGGGACCCAAAAAATGAAACTGCACAAGCACTTTGAAATGGTTACACGTCTGTTCACTTACCATCCGATTCCACCGGGGCTCATCTCCGTCAAAGCTGAAAAGCCTGGTGTGGAGTGGCATTGTTTGCCAGCCTGGGCACACAAATTCAGGTTTGAATGGGAGTGACGTGCGCTATTATACTGTGATTGTGGAACAAATAGATGTTTGAATGGTTGCATGAAATTGTTTTCAGTGCTTATTGTTGCTTATTTTTATAGTCCGCACACAACAGGGGGGGAAAAGAGGGCAAGGGAGAGGATCCAGTGAAGCAGCGTCTGCCTGTCCAAACCACTGACCGAGTGATGGTTTCAAAGGTGAGAATGAAACGAGACGCGCAGCCATTGTAACTAAATAAATCAATAAATATAGCCAAGTGGTATTGTCAGACATTTAAAAAAAAAATACAAACTGAGTGCCAGGAAGCCACTTTAGTAAAAAATGTCACGTTTCAAATTCAGTCGTTTGTATTTATTTGGACAAGCGTCTTCTATTGTGGAACTCCCATCGTGAAAAACAATCCCCTGATGACTTAATCTAATATTTATCTCACGCTAATTTAAAATAATCATCGTTGTGTCTGATTTGAGGTAAATGGAGAAGTTGTCAGGTGGGGAATGAACAGTGTGCTTGTGCTTAAGACTTCAGTGGGAGAATAAGGGCATTTTTATCTTATTTAATGTCCATGAAAATGAATTGGTGGATGCAATTTTAACACATTGAATAGTTATTTTTGTCTGAAACATTGTGATGCTTTTGAATCAAAACAATGTTTGTTTTTTAATGTCGGTAAGGTTAATGGAAAGTTGCTTTTTTTGTTTGTTTTTTTGCATTGAACCACGAATGACAGAACTTGAGTTGCAAGATGCAGAATCTGCAGAGGTAAATGGATCAGCTGACAGAGAGAAGCCTGGTTATATCTGGTCTGGTGTTTAATTGCATTAGAACAATTGTTGTTCATCTGTTACCAGACCAATATTTGTAATAGATAAAAGAAACTGTGTAGTAGAATAAACACAAATAGAGCCAAAGTAAATAGAACTCATGAAAAGAGCCTCCTTCGTCACCTTAGGTCTATGGAGGGTTAATGGTCTGACTGCACTGTATTAAGTGGAACAAGTATTTGTTCCACTTAATTACTTCTGATCTTAAGGTTATAACTTATAACTGGTTATAGCAAACACATAACCAAATAAAGGGAACCTTAAATGGAGATAGTGCCGTATTGCTGAACCTCAACTTTATATGCATCCTGAAGGTAGACTGCGTGACAGGAGTCCTTACACCGAGGATGTCACTTTTACTAAATTCTTTATGGATTCTCTTCTGTTTTGAAAAAGGGGAACAAAGTGCACATACTGTGCTACATTATTGTTGCTATTAGTGCAAGTGCTTATGTAAATGACTTGTAAATGGAGGCACTGGAGGCAGCTTGCAGAGAGCTTCAGTTGATGGGCAAAGTTTTGAGAAATGCAGTGATGCTTCTGTTTCTAGCCTCTCTGCATGGTGATGTCTTTGTCGCCTAAAAACATTGCAGCACAAATGCTTTTCATCTTGAATATAGCCTTTTGAAATGATGAAAGGGCCTCCCTGGAGCACACAATGGCGCTGTTTAACTCATGCCCCACTGTGTGAAATACTTGGGCATTAAAGGTGCATGCTTATTTTCAGATAATGGAAAAGCATCAGAAGAATTTGATTTGACTCAGGTTATGTTTATGGAAAGGTTTACCGTTTTGGAGGGTTGTGTAAACCAGTGTAGGATGCTTTTGTTTTTTAGGATTTTGGCTGTTGTCATTTTATGTTAAGTGACATGAGAATGCAGGTTGCACAGATGCATGAGAGATTAAACTGCAGCACAAACTTCTGTGATTGGCTATTACCACAACTAATCATGCAACGAGTCATATTATTTCCCAGATAATTGCATTAAAATGCTCCACAAGACTCCAACACCACAAACACGCTTGATAGGTTGGGTTCAGAGAGTCAGATTAAGTGAGGTAGATCCCAGCAGGTAATAAATTCACTCACTTTACAGCAGTGCCAAAGGAGGAAATTACCTCCTGAGACTAAACTGTTTGCACCAGGGGGGAGGCTGGCTGCTGTAAAGTCATGCATCTTACCAATGTACACAAAAGATGGCCGGAACTACCATGATGTACCATGACATCATCCTATGTCCTTTGGGTCCTACATTTTAAGGGCTTAACATTAAGGGTTGCTTTTTTGTTTGTTTGTTTTTGTTTTGTTTTTAAACCCGTATCTGTTAATTAGTGCTTAGTAAAATTAAAATACTAGAATTTTCGTGAGACTATGAAGCGATACTTTCAAACATGATGGATCACACAACTGGCACAGCTGGCATGTAAGGAATATGATTTGCTATTACGAGCTAATGTACACTGTCAGCTGCACAGGCCTCTACAGTTGTAGGCATGTTTACACTGCAGGGATAATCCTGCTGCGGCCTCCGTGCACCCCGTCGGCTGGCTTACGTACAATAATGACCAGCTCTCTGTACATAATCCATGTTATTACACAGCTACTTTACCAATGAGTGGTAATGATTTGACACAATTTATTTTTATTATTATTTTATATTAATCACCCAACCATTAATGTAGTCGTAGAAACACTTAGAATTAAGCAGAAAGTGCATAGTGCTAGCCTCAAATCCATGGATCTTAGTCTCATATCTCTCCTGTCTACTGACCTCATTATATCCTGGTGTTTCCTCTTTTTCATGCATGCCACGCTGCTTTTCATGCTGATTACTGCAATGCTTGAGGCTTTTTGGAGAACAGCAGCTCTGTCCTTGTGTCAAACATGGAGAACGTTTCAAACAGCGAGGTCAACATTCTCCCAAGTAATCCCTGAGAGCAAAAGCTCAGTCTTCACACTGCTCTCAGCACTCAGTTTCAGAAAAGTGTTTTCTACCCTTGGCTCTGTATGATATCAATAAGTGTGCATATTCCTTGTGTTATTATTGCAGACGCATAAACCCCACCCACCTGCAGCCAGTCAGACAAGCGATTGGTTAAAATGCAAGGAATGAAGCTGAAAGGGTAGCTTCAAGATAACAACAGATTACTACAGGAGCTTTAAAGGATTTACAGTTTAGTGTTCAAGAATTCAAATATGATGCTAAAAATTAGATTAACACCTCTCTGTGTGCAGGAAATCATAACGGCAGGCACAAATCACATGGCTGCCTAGTTGAATCACAGATTAGGAGCTTTGTTCACGCTTTATCTCATGTTTTGTCTCTCTCTACATCTGTCTACTGTCACATAAAGGAAAATAAAGGCTGCGCTCCAGATTGGCTGAGCTGTGGTAAATCAGAGTGCTGTTGGTCTTTGCCAGCTGTCTTTTTGTGCAACTTCTTGAAGTAAATGCTCAGCTAATTTCTTTTTCCAGAAAACCAACCACACAGGGTGCCAGGCCTGTCAGCTCGGACAAGGAAACTGAGGCTATACAGTTCACACAGTTTCACCAAAATTGGACAAACGGAGTCTTTACTTCTACAACATCGGGATGAGGGGGTCAGAATTTGTTGTAAATGCAAGCATGAAAGCATGGATCCATCATGATTTGTGTCAATGCTTCAAGGTCTGACTCACTATTAGCAAGATGTATCTAATGAAGTGGCCCATCGCTGTGTTTCCAGCATGTAAGAGATGCAGATTGGCCCTAGCCTCTTTGGCACGTTACTTCTGGCAATGCCTTAATTTCTAGTACTTGAGTTCAGTCTGACGTTTTTTTTTTTAAACGACTATTCACACAGGTCCAATTTTATTTTGCTATAGTGGGCGAGAATAGCAGGATCTAGAGATTTCAGACCTACCATTTATTAGCTCAAACATCAAAAGACATGTATGCTTTAAAAGTATCAACATCAGCTTTTCTCTAACAGCATGGTGGGAGTTTCTAAAAATAACGGAGTCTTCATTAATCCCATGCAAACGTACACCTATCTGGAATAACCCTGACATATTACAAAACAATAATATGATTAATTTCCCAGAATGGAGTTGTAAAGGAATTAAATACTTAGAACATATATTAGAGGGAACAGAATTTATTCCATTTGACAGACTAGTTGAACAATATGGGATCAACAAGACAAGGTTTTTAGAATATCAACAAATTAAATCCATAGTAAAAAAGAAATTTAACCTCAGTCAAGTTGAATTACAAACACCACTAAGTGCGGCACATTTTCTTACTCTTAAATCCCCCAAATTATTATCTAAAATATACAGAACACTTTCTAAATTAGATGAATCAATATCCCTTCCTACTGCAAAGTGGGAAGCAGATTTATCAGTCAACCTAGACCAAAACTTCTGGTCTCAGATTTGCTTAAAAACTTTTAAATTAATTAAAAATCCCAGTCTGCAATTAATACAATACAAAATACTTCATAGAGTGCACTATACAGGTCATCGGATGTTCAAGATGGGCTTTACATCTTCCAACAACTGCTCACACTGTCAAGGCAATACACCAGACAATTACATCCACGCTCTTTGGTTCTGTCCACCAGTGCAGAAGTTTTGGCGCGAGATATGTGAAGACTTATCAAAGTGTCTGAAATGTAACATTCCAACTTCCCCCTTAGTGTGTCTACTGGGCAGCTTAGATAATGTCACTTCAGAAAAGAATATAGCCCATATGATCTTCACTGCCCTATGCATAGCCAAGAAAACAGTCCTCATGAACTGGAAAAATAAAAATAATCTTAATTCTAACCAATATAGAAATTATCTATTAGATTACATTAGTCTTGACACAGCCTCTGCCACCACATTAGATCAATTGCTCTGGGCCCCTTTTATCAGCTCCATCACCTAGTGGGGGTGGGGGGTCATAGTTTGGTCCCGCCTTCACTGTTGTGATTGGTGAGGGGGTAGGGACAGGCTTAGGGCGTCGGGGGGTTCCCCGGAAGCATCTTCCTTGGGGGGCTCAACCCGGGGTAGCGGTCACGTCCGGTTAGGGGCTCTGTTGGCTCTCAGGTGACTGTTTCCTCGCGGCTGCGTGCAGCGGGGCTAGGGGAGGGTCTGTGCTGACGGACGTGGGTTACTGACCTGGCAACCTGGCTGCCCCTGGGTGGGTCCGGGATGGGCGTGAGGTTCTGGGGGCGCTCCGTCTCTGGGCTGGGGCCCGGCCCGGGCCTCGGGGGCTTGGGTCCTGGTTGGTGTGTTGCCGGGGTTGTGGGCGGGTGGGTGCATGGGGGCCCGGCCCTGGAGCAGGGTGCCGCCGGTGCGTCGAGCCGCCTGGGGGGCTCTTCAACTGGTGGGGGGGATGGTCACATCTTGCAGGAGCTTTCTTCTCTTCAGGAACTCTCTGCAGGAGGGGGAGATACAGGAGAGGTGGAGGAAGATCTCAGCCTGGGCGTTTACCGTCTTATGTAGTCTGGAAGATGTGTGGATGGTGGGGTGGGTGCAGTTTTCTCTGTGGTGGGGTTGGGTGGACTGTCCAGGGCTCTATGGAGCCGGAGGGCGCTACTGCACTGGGCCCCGGTCTGATGGGCCTGGGCCCCCCTTCCCTGGCGGGTCGCGAAGGGTGGGAGTGCCTACTGGGGTCAGCGGGGGAGCTGGCCCCAGGGAGGGGTTACCTGCCCCTCCCTTCCTTCCCTCCCCATCTCCAGCTGCCTCCCTCTTCCCGCTCCTCCACAACCACCCACACATGCAGGGCCTTGGAGTGGGGGTATGTCACCAGGGTGCAGAGGAGGCTACCCCCCCCCCCCCCCTCTGTCCCCTTCTGGCTGCCTCTGCCTCAATTTTATCCCACAACTTAGACATTCACATTATTCACACTCTCATTACACATACATATAGGATCTTGGGGGTGGGCACAATCACGGAGTCTAAATTACCATCAGGGTGTATACCTCACCCCTGACGTCGTTGCCCACCTCTCAATTTTAAATACACTTAGTCATTGAGGGCTAGCAGGAGGGACTATGCGCTTACCTGCTGCTCCTTGGCAGGTAGCTCCAAGCCCTCCTGGGTTTTAATTGCACCTTAGAACACATATGCATCAACACTACAATGAGCGGGTGGAGGGAGGTTTGGAGTCTTCTCCCACCCCCATTCTCTGCGGCCTGCTGGAGCGGGAGGGCTAGTAGGAGGAGTTGGCCGTCCGACTGCGGTCTGGGGTGTGGGGCCTCCCTGCTGCTGCGGAGTCGGGGTGGTCTGCCTCTCCCCACCGCAGGGAAAAGGGTAACACCACCTGGGTCTGGGTGCAATTCCCCCCTCCAGGGGCAAGGGTACCTAGACCCGGTTTGTAGAGTACGCTTGGGGAGTGTGATTGTGTGTACAGCGTCTCTTTATGTCTGTCTCCACGTTGGTTGAGTGTGGAGTGAGTGCATATGAGAGCATGAGGGTGGGAATGGATGTTTGTGTCTGTGTGTGCCTGTATGTCTGTGTCTATATGTCAGGTTGGGTATCAGACGCCACCTCTCTGGGGACACCTCAGGCCCTCCAAGGTTTGGAGGCCTATCTCCACCCACCACCACTTCCCCTGCCGGTGGCGGACTCCCTCAGGTGTCGGTGTGTTGGTGGTTCTTTGTGTCTGGGGGTGGGCGTCCGGGTACACACCGGCTCACTCCTTGGCGGCCGCTTGTCGGGGCCTGGGGCCTGGGGCTCGCTCGGGCCCCTTTGGAGGTGGGGTGCCCCCGGCCTCTCGGCCTGGGGCTCGGTCACTCAGGCGCAGCTGGGGGCCGGCGGAGCTCACGGGCGCGTCACTGCAACTCCCCCTGACTTCTGCTCCGCGGCTGCTGGGCGAGCTCTCATCTGGGACTCTCCTCAGCTCTTACTGGAACAGTGGCGCGGCTGCCCCTCTGTTGGTCTTCCATGGTCTCTTGTGTTCTGGGGGCCTCTGGATGTCTGGAGTTTTGATCTCCTCCATACCCGCTTCACACCCTTGAGGACGGGGCTGTGGCCCCCCCACACTCCCTAGCAGATCATTACATGGAGAAACCTTTGGAATGCAAGCATGCTGATCCACACAGGTATGCACACATGGGTATTCACAGACGCGGACTAAAGCTTTCTTGGCTGCTGCCTCAAAGCACACTGTGCGCTGTCTATCTTGCGTGCTGCACAATATCGTTTATTATTTAGTAAATATTGATATCTATGACTAGCTAGTTTATTGTGATGGTGCTTTGTTTTCTCTATTATTATGTTGCTCTTTGTTGTTTGCTGTCTCCTCTGTTTGGTTTGTTTTTTTTGTTTGTTTTTTTTTCTCCATACAGGTGACCCAGGAGTTCTTTTTTTTTTTCTCTCTCTTCCCTCCCCAAAGGGGAGAAGAGACGGTGGTCTCTTCTCCCCTTTGGTTTTCTTTCTTTCTCTCCCCCTCTTTCTCTCATTCATTCCCCCTGTCCTATTTATTTAAAAAAAAAAAAAAAAATGACAAAGGATGAACTGAAGCTCTGCCATCACGTAATGTCGCATACTGCTGTTTCTGATGTCATTTAGAAAAAAAAAAAAAAAGAGAATAGCAGGAATCTGTTTTACAGGACACGTTTTACTTTTTATTTTCTTGTTCAGAATTTAAACCAAACCCGTTTCTGACACTTGTGTATGTAATTAAGATGTGTGTGATGTACTGGATAGAAATGTCACGTGTCATCTTGCAGCCATCTGTGGAGTTTGTTTCCAGGACATGTTGTTGACCTTTTTGCTTTGTGATAATATTAATTGCGACTTTGAGATATTAACATATTATTGAAAGAAAATTCAGAACAGAGAGTCCAAACTGTCTGTGCCGTTTGGCGTCTTTGTCTGCCTGATGTAAGAGCTCATGGCAGCTTGTAAAAGAGTCTGTTATCTCGAAGCAAAATTCTTAAGTTACAGCATTTGTTGGAACTAAGGTCAGACTGAATGTCAGTGAAAACCAGCCTGGCATCTTTATAAGCACCATTTCATTTTCTCATGAATTGTCTGTGGAGACTTGTCTTGCCCTTTTGTTCCTCCATTTTCAGTTCTCCGGTACTCCCAAAGAAGTCTGGTTTCTTTATCGAGCCATCGCACAGCTTTTGTATTAACACAGTGAACACATTTAAGATATTTCTTTTATACTGTTTGTATAGTCTGTTGATGACTTTTTAGTTGAAAGACTGTCTTTTTTTTCATACCTCAAGAGCAGTAAAATCTATCCACCACTTATATGTAGCAAAATAAGTAATGTAGACCTGCCGAGTCAAAGTGGAGTCTCTGCCCTCGCTTATTAAATGTTAGTGAGAGAGACAAAAATCCATAGTCTGAAAATTTGACCACCAGCGGACTGATGGCATTGAGTTTGAGCTTTGCAGACCCACGTCTACATGTTATCACAAGAGGGAAGAGTCAAAAATATGTGAAACCACTGGTAATGTGGGCTACTGTTGTTCATGTTTCTGTTATTGTCTCTTTAGCTTAGCCTTTTTTGAACAGGAGATACAAATAAGGATATACAGCCTTGAGCCACCCTGCTTTTCTTTAGTTTTTGCTAGGAAAATGGGAAATAGTGCACTTATTTTATTGAAATGTATCCAAACATGCAGTATTCAAGGGAAAAAGTCAATGTTTGGGATGACCACCTTTAACTTTTAACACAGCCTGAAGTCTTTTGGGCAACTTTCTAGTAATTACTTTAAGGAATCTTCAAGAATAGTTCTCCAGGCTTCTTGAAGGACGTTCCAAACCTCTTTTTTTGAATGTTCTGCCTTTTGTTTCGTTTTCTTTCAAGATGATCCCACACTGCTTCAGCAATGTTGGGGTTTTCCCACACTTGGTTTGTTTCTGTCAATGGTACACTCCGCTGTGGCTGCCTTTCATGTTCAAGCCAAGTTTTTAACCAAACGGCAGTCGACGTACACCTGGTGTCATCACTGGTGAGAATTCAACCAACAAAGAGGCTACAGCTACAACAGTCCTTCTCTTTGCATAACCACAGTTCTGTGCAAACTCAGGACCGTGAATCTCAAACAAATCTTATCCCCATACAAGTCAGACGGGAGGCTTCATCACTAAGCTTAAATGGCTGAGGCCAGTGGTTAGTGCATAAATCAAGGAAACTGCAATCATTCTGCTACCCCCACAGGCTGTGCAATCAGAGTAAAAATCAGATATCTAATCCATTATTTTAAAGACCTGAAATTTCCATACATTACCACTCTAATGTTTGGTGCATCATCCATAATGTGGATCATTTTAAAATATACTGCTGACTGTATTCATTTGTGAACAGTGTATTTCCACCGCGGACAGCTGACAGATTGGTGAACGCCAGGGTGAATTAATAACATTCAAATGTACCGTATAAGCAGGCTGTTTAGAGCCGATGGAAGGTATCAATAAAGATAAAAAATAAATATTTAACAAAGTCAGAAGATATTAAAATGCTGAGTCATAAACAGTTAACAACTTATTAATATTCTGCAAAGGTGTTTTTTTTTTCATGCATCGATGCTTCTGAAAAACAGAACTTGCTTGTTCGATAGTTGCTGTGCCATAAAAGCCTTTTTTCAAATAAAAAATACCAGATTATGAGTAATCTAACCAGAAGAATGGATGGGACTGTTTCTAGTAACTAATAGTGGGTAAAATCACTTTTTTGTGCTGTCCTGCTTCATAATAGAGAACATTTCCTGCCTCATTAGTAACAAATACTTCATAGCTATGAATTTACCCTTAATTTAAGCTTTTGAAACGATGAAGAGATGAAATTTATTAGTTAATACACTTCGAAGTGTGTGAATGAGCCACTTTGAAGGCGCTGTGCAGATTGGTGACGGTTTATAGCGCTAACTAGAGATTTAAATCTGTGGTCCGCAGACTGCTGACTGTTTTTAATTGGCCTCTGCTCTCCAGCCCATTACTGCCAGCTTTTACCAATACTACTCAGTCAACACTTTTTCTTGTGCCAATGCCATTTACAGCTACTGCAGTCAAACTACAGGCTCTAAAGTGATAACGCTTATCTGCAAGTACATAGTGGACGTCACGTTTAATAGCCCTTGTTTTAAGCTTTACTTCATTTTTTTAATGAAGCACCATCTACTGTAAATATGAATAGAATAAAATGGTGTAAAATGGGAACTGTTGTTGGCTTTTTTTGGAGGTCATAGTTTGAAGGTCATGGGTTTGAGCCTGCTGGTTGTTCAGGGCCTTTCCGTGTGGATTTCCATGTTGTTTTTTGTGCCTTTGCCGGATTTTTACGCCACCTCTTCCCAAAGACACTGTAGGTCAGAGGCTCTGAGGAAATGTCCACATTAGTCATTGTTTTCATTTTAAAATGTATACTTTTCACGTATGTGCATATTAACACTACTCTGGGGTTTCAGGACTCCATAATCAGAGACTTTTGAAAATGCTACTGAGACAGTCGGGCGATCGTGGCTCAAGAGTTGGGAGTTCGCCTTGTAATTGGAAGTCTTGGTCGTTGTGTCCTTGGGCAAGACACTTCACCCGTTGCCTACTGGTGGTGGTCAGAGGGCCCGGTGGAGCCATTGTTCGGCAGCCTCGCCTCTGTCAGTGCGCCCCAGGGTGGCTGTGGCTACAGTGTAGCTGCCATCACCAGTGTGTGAATGTGTGTGTGAATGGGTGGATGACTGGATGTGTAAAGTGCTTTGGGGTCCTTTACTGTATTTGTATAGTAAAGCGCTATACAAATACAGGCCATTTACCATTTACAGTCATAGTTTAACAACTCCAGGTTTGTGTGTTCGAAGCTTTGGTAATACCTTACCAGTCACAAAAACTGAGGCTGAAACATCACAGGGTCATTCCATGAGATGCCAATCAGGGCCTCCCACCTGAGCCACCTTCCCAGGGAAACTTTCAAGGGTCATTTCACCACGTGGGACAGGTAGAAGGCTCGCTATCGCACATAAAAGGTTTCATTTTTACTTGCATTTTGACACCAGGCTCCTAACCTAGCTTTGATGCAATCACTTCTATTTCTAATACAGTTGTTTCGTAAGACTTGTCGCTTTCAGCTGTGAAATTGAGGAAAAGCTTGGTGTTAACATGTTCGACTTTCAGCCTTTTCCAAATTCTCACGTCGTTTGAGAGAAGGGTCTCAGGTGGCAACATTTCAGATTTTACTGATTTCATATGGACCATGTAGCCAGGCTGAGGTACAATTTCATGCATTGTGGAGTTTTTCAATGCTTTGATTTTTTGTAAATTCTATGAAGATCTTAGAATTCACGTTAGTTTTATGCATTTTTTTTTCTGCAAATGACCAGTCATCTGCTTCCAGTTTACAGATTCTAGCTGGAGGTAATTTAGACTTTTGCTAAAAGGCATTGGTGTGTATGTAGTGGACTATCTATTAGCGGAAAATGTACAGCAGCTGAACGGTGAAAGTCATGTCCTTGGAGAAATTTCAGCAAAGACCTGACACAGGACCTGAGAGATGCATCTGGCCCTTCAGCTGATCCATCTAGTGTTCACTGTGGCTGTGGTATGTCAAATTTACACAAGAAGTGGACTAAATATCCATCTGTGAAGGCTGCGTAAGCGATTGGCAAGATGACAGCCTAAACTTTCTTAAGCAGCTATGTTGACGAATAAGAGTGGTGATACCAAATCCAGCCTTTAAGCTTGTTGCACAAATTCTATTTTTGCTTTTTATCCTGTGCATCTATGTACGCATTCCCATATTTCAATTAATTGCTGCATGTATTTCAGTTTTTCCTTCCAAAACATGGCTCAAGATTTCTGCACAGTAGCGTACCTTATAAAAATTGGACAATACTGAGATCAAAATCCTGCAGGCTTCATGTCGAGGGAAAAAACTGAGAAGCCTGGGAACAAAAAAGAATGCCTTTGTCCGGTGTTTGTTTCTAATATGAATCTAAGAGCAAACCGGATGATTTGTTTTAAATGCATTTATGCTTTTGCTTCTAACCTTGAGATAGGAAAACTGATCAAAATTCAGTTATCTAATAAAAACAAAACAAAAGCTGAAGTGATTAAGTTTTGATGAGACAAAGAAAAGATTAGTGCGAGCAGGAAAGCTTTTCCTCTGGGCAGAGCCAGTTAGAAAGTGGTTTTAAAATAGTGCTTCATGCACTGTTTGATGTGTGGCACGCTGATGAATTCTCGGCAAAATCTAATCATCATCATCATCAGAGAGTCATGATAATCAAAAACCTAACACAAAATCACTGGAGTACTGCACGTATGAGCACACAGCTGCAGAATGAGCTGCTCAATTTTAACGCCTGAATTATGTTTGCAGAGCAAACAAGCTGCCGGACGTCTAGTTAACGCTTTTTTCTTAGAGAGGTATCTTATTTGAGTTAATTTGATTAAGTTGGCTGGCAACTTCAAAGATGGAAACAGAGAGAAAATACGGCTGTTATATAGTAATTTATTAATTTTGCCGAATGTCTTCTGAAGGGCAATGTACAGCTTTTTACCAGAGCCATAGTACAATACTTCATAATTACAACATTTACAGGTGCAGTTGGGTTTGTCTTTTTACATCAAACGACGGGGATGAGCAGTGAAGGGAGCACAGAATCAATAAAATGCAGTTTAACACAGACAAAGCAAAAACAGTGTTCATTAGCCAATACCGAGCTCGCCTGCAGGAACGCATTTATCACCGAGCATCATGACACTCACACGACGGCTCGTCGTCTCTTTACAGCAGCTGGACTGACAGCCGAGTACCGGTAAGCAAAAAGCGTAAAAAAAATATCGTCATTAATTCACCTAAATATCAACACACTCGTGGCATCGTTTGATAGATACGCCGAACTGAAAGGCAGATGGTAAACACAGACTATGCGGGTGAAAATGAGCGGTTCTGGGTTTCATTCACATGTGGAGCGAAAGCAGTTTGTACTTAAACTTTTCTCTCAGACTCATTTGTATTCCACAACAGCCATCTTATAATAGAAAAGATAAAATATGCAAATTTAAGAACGTGGAGTGCCTCGCGATGGCAAATTGAAGGTTAAGATTGATTCAGCAATATCCACTGTTTCTATAGCCAGACGAAACAAAAAAGTTTGAAAAAAAAAAACAAAAAAAGAAAACCAAGATGTGAATTAATTAATAAAAGGTTACTCAAAGAAGCAATAAGTAAGGAAAAGCCGCGGCTTCTCTGTCTCAAAGCGCTCGTTCGACAGAATGGAGCTGTGAACAAAAGGAGAGTTCAAAGAGCAGCGATTTCAATGAGACCGGGGGCAACGAGTAATTTCACATCTTTAGCAACAACAAAAAAGCTCAACTCCCAAATGTTGCTGAGACGGCTCATCTTCAGTCACATAACACTCAGTGCTTCATTTATCCAACTATTCCGCTTAAAAAGAGTCGCTGCTGTAACAAAGCTTTTAGAATATTTAGTTAACTTCTTTTTGTAAGGAGTTTCTTCAAATAAAAAAAAAAACCTGAACAAAAAAAAAACTGAGAAATATCTGCTTCCAAAGGTATTTGTTTGGATCTGGAGAAGCAGTAATAATTTATAGAGCCACTTCCAAATAATAAATAAAGAGATGAATAAATAAACAAGCAGGCAAGCAAACATCAACAACCACATTTTTTCCCAGTATTATTATTATTATTATCATCATTTATTTTTTTATTTCCTTTGTAGAAATGTCTCTGGTAATCCAGCGTCAATCCTGTGATATTCTTGAAAAATAGTCTGATACAAGCAATTTACCACGCTGCATTTTTTTTTCTTTTCCCAAAGGGATGAGGAACAGTTTGAGGGCTCTGCAGAAGAATGACACATGTGGCTGGCAGCTACAGTCAAACTGATCACCAAAGGTTGAGAGTCAAAGTCTGGCAAAATATAGAGATTTATTCCTCCTCGTAGTCTGTTTCTGATAGTCGTGAAGCCTCCTCAGCAGAACATTAGTTGACCTCTCCTAGTCACAATCGTGTGGAAAGTCTTCCAGGTGATTCTCAGTTTTCTCACTCAATCGCTCCAATGTTGAAAAAATACATTTTTTTTTTTTTTATATTCTTAAAACTATGTTTGACTCTACATTTTGCCTCCCAAAGCTTTTTAGTTCTCCGATGTGCTTTAGCATCCACTGGGGTTTGAACACACCTCAAAGGTTCTGGTGTAAAAAGCCAGTTTTAGAGAGATGGGTTCTTTCCAAAATGGTGGGACGGGAGTGGTGAAAAATAGTCTCTCTCACGGCACAGTGTTTCTTGCTGTGTGACTCACAGTCTCCAAAGACGGGGCCTGAAAAAGAAGACTTTCTGCGTAGGCCTGTGGGCTAAAGCACGGTGGCGTTGTGGCCCTCCATCCTGGGCAGCCGTGGGTCCTGAACCGTCCCCATCGTAACTAGCAGTGGGCGGCTATCCTCGGATATACCTGACTGAGCCATGGACACTGACGTAGGAATGGGTCCCCCCCTCTGGTGGGCTGCTGAGGAGGGCATGCTGCCCTGCTGGGGTGGAGGAGGTGGGTTGGTGTTACTGTGACTGGACTCTATGGGGAGGCCTTGCTCCTGGTAGCCGTATCCGATGGTGCCACAGGGGAAACGTCTCAGTCTGTAGAGGGGGACTGGGGGCAAGGCGGTTGAATCTAAAAGTAGGGGAGACTGGGCAGCGGGAGGAGGTGGAGGGGGTAGCAGAGGTCTGCAAAGACCCTGCTGCTGCTGATGGTGCAGCAGTTGGAGTTGGTGCTGCTGCTGGAGCTGCTGCTGGAATTGCTTGTGCTGGTGCTGGAGACCTAATGCCCCGGCCACCTCAGCCACTGTCCGGCTCACGTGATCCTGCCCCTCTCCAGGAACCCTGCCACTACTGCTTCCTGCTCCGCCCACCCCTCCTTGCCTTTGCTGTTGCTGCTGCTGCTTCCTCTGCTGCTGCTGCAGGAACCACGAGCCATACGTAGGGTTCCACAGACTGCTGCTTTTCCCAGTGTGGGCGTCCTTCTCTGAGGGGTGTCCCTGGGCGAAAGCCAGGTTGATGTGTCCTCCCTCTGAGCTGGGCTGGGTGGTGACATGAGGTCCCTTGGCAGTGAGTGTGGAGGGGGCAGCAGAGGTGACTGTGTTGGTGGTCTGTGTGTGAGGGTGCTGGTGCATGTGGAGGTATGGCTGGGGCTGAGCCGATGGTTGTGCTTTGGCCTCAGACGCTGTGCTCGTCACAACAACGTGCTCCCCTCCTCTCCGGTTCTCCTCTGTGGGGTAGGCGGGAGGTGGCTGTGGAGCCTCCCCATCGGGCACCTGGGGATTCACCAGCACAGTCGGAGCTGAGGGGTCATCGGGGCCCATGGGGGCATGTTCCTCCTCCTCGGGTACTGGCCCATACTCGATAGGCAGAGCCACGTTCACCACATCGGGGTCCTGAAAGATTCAAAGATCATGGCTGTGGATGAATGGTCATAACAGTTACTTCATTGGTCTAATACTTTTGCTTGGAAAATGTCATGAGGTCGAGCAGAGAATTAACGAGAAGGATATTACGGAGAACTGCAGTGCGCTGACAGTCTGGCTGCACTAACAGTAATAAAGGGCAACAACGTCCCAGCAAGCAGATTCTAACAAAGTTGTGGAATATTCACAGTTCGCCTGTGGGTCCAGCAAACTGAAAGCTGCGCATCAACAACTTATGGCATAAGATGCAGCAGCAGTTTACATTATAATCTTAGCCACTTGTCAGCTGTACTGATTGATTCTATCGTCCTGCAGAGTGGTCGAATAGAGCAAGTAGTCCACTACTGCAGATTATGTCTTCCTCTCAGATGGAACACTCCTTTTCATGCACACATACGCTTTCTTATGCTCTGTACAAACTCGTGTTGTGTAATCAGTCTTTGCATGCCAAGAGCTTATAGTAAACAATGAGTCACAGTTAGGTTGTTTCCTCTGATTGCTCAGCCCTAATCAGTGCCTGCATAACAGTCAGGTTCCCATACGGTGCTCAGTTTAGTTACCTGTAAGCAGTAGTCGATTCTCTCCAGGATGGTTGAGAAGTTGGGCCTGTCTTCAGGCTGGTGCTGCCAACTCTGAGTCATTATACGGTACCTGAAATGCACATGAACGAGCAGAAAACACGGAGTCAAAACACTTTCTCCCACTCCATGCAGAGAAAGCAGAGACTCTCCAGCACTGTTTCTCCAGCTGATTTAATGCATGCTGGGTAAATCTCCTTTGACTAAATATTCTTAATAGCTTCTTAGCTTTTTTAAAAATTTATTTATTTTATTTTGATTTTATTAGGTTTTTGTAATGCAGATTTAAAGTGTAACCTCCCACCACTGAGAGCTATTGTTAAATGGGCGATGTAAATTACAGGAGCGAGTTTTAGTGATGTTAAATCCTGAGTTATGGTTTTAATTGGTGATTAAATTTCACTGTGGCTTTCAGAAAAACTTCAGTTTGATAGAGCACTTAAGGTATCTGCCTATTCTGAGAGAACAAAAAAAACCAACAACACGTTTACAGTGAACATGAATAACAAGATTTGGGGAGGGAACTTTTTTTTAATTCACGATTTCCTGCTATACCGATTACACTAATGCGCACATCAGTGCTACGTTGCTAGGAAGATACGTCGGATACAAATTTCATTTCAAAAGACATTTGCACTTCAGGGAAATTTTCTTTTTTATTATTTTTATATAGAGATAGAGATATAGACAGATGGATATATAGCTGGATAGTGGTGTAGTGGTAAGACTCCACGCCTTTGGAGCGGGACACGCATGTTCAAGTCCAGCCTGGGGAAAACAACTGCTTTCATGGCTAGAGGTACATAGATCATTAACAAGGAGGTGATAGACAGAAGTGGTAGGGTGAAGTGTGCTGTGTACTTGTACTCTTCCTGTGAAGCATTGAGAGTCAGGATCACATGTTCAACCAGGGAGGTAAGGGGCAGAATAGAGGAGGGACTACTAATTGTCTAACTTCCTCTACTTGTAGGTTAACAAACAATTAGTAGTCATCGATGTTGACAAAGAGTATTATATCATAAAGTGGCTGAGAAATACAGTCTATAGTATAGACATGTAGTACAATCCTTTATCAGACTTGATCGATGATAGAACTCTGAACTATTCCTCCAACTGTGCTTTCAGCCTTGTGAAGCTTCAGGTCACCGGCTGCTCCCTCCTGTTAAATTTCGTGTTCCATCTTTGATTAGTAGCTTCAGCAAGGTCCTGAGCGACCAAGCAGCCTTGAACCATGACGTTTCCTCTCAACTTGCTTCACAGCATACACAAGGCTTGTTTTTGTTGTGCAGTTCCTGTTTTTCTTCAAAACAAACAAACAAAACAACATCATTGAGCCAGAAAATGTAAATGTTACCTCATCTCTTTTCATTTTTGAAAACAGTGGCCTCCTTTGTGGTTTTGTTGCATTAACACAATTCTTACTTTGTGTTTTTCTCACAGTGAACACAGATTGTTGTAGAGATTTTGCTGACAATTTCATGTTACTTTTGGGTTGTTTTTACCCATTTTCAGGACTGAACAATGCCATCTTACTGTGTTGTTTGCATGATGCTCACTCCCAGCAGAAACAAACTCCCCATTTAATGGATAGTTTGTCTTATTATTGTAGAACTCAGGGGACCCAGGTCTTCAAAAGCTCTTTTCAGCTTTGTGCACATTTAGAATTGTTTTTTCGAAAGTCCTTTGAAAGTTGCTGTGATCGAGACATGATTCACACCCACCAGTCTTACTTTAGAGGATCAGACTCTGTCAATAGAGACTCTATATGTCTTTATTTATCATGTGTGGCACCTTTCAACCTCCAATTCATCTCTCACGTCTTTAACTGGAACACCTGACTTAGAGTAGCTTTTAGAGAAGTCGTTAGCACAGAAGGTCATTTATCTTTTGCAGCCTTGATCCTGAATGGCTATAAAAACAGGAAAAGTACAATCTGCTGGTTGCTGTTTGATATGAACTATGGATAGTTTGAAGACAACTAGATCAGTTGTTCTTTCTCACAGGCAGTGCAAAGCAAGATAGTCTGCTTCAGACTAGAGATGGCACGATACCACTTTTTTATGTCCGATACCGATACCGATATCATAAATTTGGATATCTGCCGATACCGATATGAATCCGATATAGTGTTTTTTAATCAACAAAACTGTTTTTTTAAAAATATCTTGCTGCATTTTGTATAAGTTCATACTCAAGTTTAAAACAACAACTACACTAAAGCTATTCTGTTATACCTATATGCAAAAAAAAAAATATTTCATAGTTCAGCAATACTGATCAATCTAATAAACTTAAACCTGCACCATCCTCCCTATTCTGGTATTTTAAAGAGTACTTAGCGTAAATATTAAGCAACCTAACTAATAGTCACTATATACAGTAATTGACTTCTATTCATTTTACATCAAATTAAAACTTTGGGTGTCAGATAATTATTTATTAAAAGCTTGACATTTTAAATGAGAATAAGAAAGAAAAGTATGTCTTTGTGCCCCCTTTTCCCTGTTAATGCCCTATCGGCCCCCCTGGCTAAACTTTGCTAGATCCGCCCCTGCACAGTTACCAGCCGTCAGCTACGTAGAAAAAGATCCTCGAGTAGAAAGTAATATTAAATACATTCTAACAACAGCTGATCAAGCTTAAACGTGCTGCTGTTGTTCAGCCGCTGGTTTCCTCTTTCTGGTGCAAAGTGGGCCAAAAACAAACCAGAGAGACGGACTGGCTACAGAAAAGCAGTTTCATGATTGAAGTAGCAGCCGGAGAGCGAGAGGCAGTCGCTCGTTAAGCTTAACGCAGGAATGCTTTACAAACATTCAGAGATGGACTTACACACTTGCTTTACTTCTCTCGGGGATAACTTTGTCGGAGATGAAATGCCGGGTTGCTAGCGAAGCTCCAAATGCTATCCAGACCACAGGTCCTGCATGCCACAGCTGCTCTATCACGTGATGCATACTGCTCCGACATGCTAACGTTCTGAGGTGAGTTACGGCGTGTTGCAAGTTTTGTGAGGTGCTTTCGTGATATTTAATGGATCGGATTACATTTTTTATTTTTCTCCGATATCCGATCCAGTAATTTAGGTCAGTATCGGACCGATACCGATACGTAATATCGGATCGGTCCATCTCTACTTCAGACACATTCACACTGGAAATACTTTACGTGGCTAAGGTGAGTGCGCTGCATGGATAGTGTGTGCATGACACCTTCTCTCGAGTGGTAAATGCACTGGATTATCAGCTGTGATATTCCCATATCACTGCAGTCTGACTCGTATTATTATTAAAGTGGAAGGTTCAATTAAATTAAATTGTCTTTTTAAAGCACCAAATCATAAGAGCAGTTGCCTCAAGGCGACTGCTACATCCTAAGGTAGAGACCCTGAAATAATACAGAGCAATGAAAACAACCCATTTTGAGCACGCAGTTAGTGACAGCAGGAAGGAAAAACTCCCTTTTAACAGGAAGAATAATCGGGCTCAGGGAGGAGCAGCCATCTGCCTCAACCAATCGGGGTTGATGGGAGGAAAACCCGACAAAACTTTGTCTAATTTTGTATAAAACACCGAAATTCTTAAAACAGTCAGATTAGCCAAACTGTGAAAGAAGCAGAAGCTTCTAAACTAAATCTATAGTGCTGCTTTCTTACAGTGACAGTGAATTTACTGGGCTAGCTGGATAATCTGCATTTGTTTTCATATATGCCTATGTTGGGTTTAGCAGTTCAGTGCATGTGTGAAACTGGCCTGTGCAGCATTAGCTTAGTCTACAGTTGTGACTTGGATTAGATGCCATGAGCAATAAGTACAAAAAAGTTGATAAATTTAAGCTCTTTCTTACAACTGTGATCTTTCTTGTCTGTGTGATCTGCACTTACACAGGTCCAGGACAGTTTTTAGGCGGGTCCATTCTTCCCCCATTTGTTACAAACTCCAGCACTTCTTGGTTACTGCGGCTCGGATATGGCATGTAGCCCAACGAGAAGATCTCCCACAGCAGGACCCCAAATGACCTTCGAGAGGCGATTGATGAGAAAAAAAAAAAGATTAGTTGGAGGGAGAGAAAGAAAGCTAAGGACAATCAAGTCTTAAATTACAGGCATCATCACCGCTGAAGTGGTGAAGGATGAGAGCAGAGGACAAGTATGAGACGGAGAGAAATGCAGCGAGGGTTCAGCAGGAGGTGAAAAAAAACAGACAGGTGTGAAACTCTGGAGGTGAAACCAGTGTCAGTCTGAGAGATGTGTGCAGGGTTCTCACCATGTGTCTGTTTTAGATGTGAAGATGCCCTCCATGAAAGCTTCAGGTGGCATCCATTTCACCGGCAACATGGCACGCCCACCCTTCCTGTAATAGCTCGCCCTGAACACACAAACACATTTGTGAGGGACGTGCTTGCATAACCGTGTGGTTAATAACAGATCAGACACAGTATTAAAAAAAAAAAGGTGAAAACTTCTCAAATCCAGCAATTAATTCAGTGTTTTTCGGCAGCTTTATTGGCGCTCTGATCTGGTCGCTTTTTCAGCCTTCTTACATGTTGCTGTGTGAGACCTTCTAAGAACTCCTTATCTCGCAGAAAGGAACGACGCAGATTTCTCGCCGGGCTGAGCCGAGCCCCGTCTGAGCCGAGCCCCGTCTGAGCCATTTTTAATGCTGCCTTGCCCTTTGCATTGCTAGAAAAATAATCAGATGCGTGCTGTATCTGATCTTTGGTGCTGATAGAGGTCGCCGCCTGGTTTATCTCGCCCTCCCCGAGATGCACAACAAGGACAGACGTGAAGTGGCTCCCATTCGGCTCCACGTCCGCCACGGTGTCCACAAAGAAAAACGGACATGTGTCAGGATCACAGTTAAGTGGTGTCAGCTGCTGTCAGACGGGAAAACTTTATTTTTGGCACCGTTTTCTGTTGCGGAGGAGTAAATCTGTTTGCCCCCAGTAATACTGTCATAAAAATATCAGCATATTCCCTAAGCACTTGTTCATAAACATGGCAATTCTTGATAATAAATGAGACTGTGTGACTGGCTGGGTGGTTGCCAGTTCAAATCCCTGGGGCCTAAGGAATAACGCTCTTCCTCTGCTGAAAACAGCAGCTGCTCCGCTGAAGCTGCACATGGCTGCACAGGAATGAATTGTAATTACAGTGGGCAGCTCCCAGGTGTAACTAGTGTTCCCTGGTCGAACACATAAACATATAGAGAAAACAAACGCATCAAAAACAAGGTGATAAAGAATAAATAGACAGTTGTAGTTTGGATAAATTATGGGACCGTCTCAGGAGCCTGAGCTTTTTCAATGCACCATCTGATACCTGTGCACTTGGCTCTATGTCCTATATTTGTCTGGACAAGTGCTCATATCCAGCTCCATATCTTCATTTTTGAAGTCAACAACAGCAGCTTTGCATGATTTACTTCAAAGCACTGACAGTTCCAAATAGAGATACTGTATCTTATCCTGGGCTTCTGAAATAAGCTAGCTTCACTGCTCTGCCTTTAAGCCAACTTTTTTCTGATTGGCTTCTGCTTGAAAGCAGACGATTTAAACAGTGTGTGTGTGCTTTTTGTGTGCCGCTCGACTATATTAAAGCTATCCTCAAGAACTGAGAGAAGAAAAATTTTTTGAACCTGAGCATTTACAGCAGCTTGACGCCTTTTGGCTCACGGGAAATACTTTTACATCCACCAGCTTCATCATTTTGAACACTGGGCCATAATTAACACCCAACATTGGAACGGCATATAAATATGTGATGGAAAATAAGAAAAGGCATAATAGTCCCGCTTTCATTTCATGCTCTCCTGGGGCAAAAATGTCCAAACTTCAGTTAAAAGCCACTGCTCTGTACCTACTGTATAACCTGGAACTGACATTTAAATTAAATCCAAAAATAATATGAGATGAGTGCCAAGAGGCTAAAACAGAAGTAAAACGTGCAATATTTATGCAGTATTAACCATCTGCAGCCAAGGCCCGGCCTCAGTTATTAAATTTTGGTCATAAAGATGGAGTTTCCTTTAATTATAAATTCAGGTGAGAGCGTTAATAGACTGCTGCATTTCCTACAGTATGAACCCAGGGCAAACAGCAAGAGCCAGCACTCATCATTTACTTTAACTTAGCTGCAGCTGCGACTCTTCAGGGGATCCATGAGCAGAGATGAATATAAATGATATGCAGACAGATAATATGGTTAAAAGGGAAATATAAACTATTGGCATAAGAAGTTACCCTTGAGGGAAATTACACATAATCAATGAAGCAGAGAAAACAATCACTAGTGAAGTCTGTTTGCTTGACAGATTAGCTGAGAGCTACACTGCAGGGCAGACACTCAGATATGCACCCAGCGACTTAATCCATCACTTAAAATAACATGCCCCAGTCAGTGATGGGAATCAGTTACCAGCCCCATTTTTAGTCCCGCAATTACAGGATTGAATCGTGCTACCATCTCATTCCCCTCTCCGTCCTCGGTACCCCTCTAATTTTCTTGTCCATCCTAATAAAGAAAACGGTGAGCGAAGTGGAGTGGCCCCTGTAAATAGATGCAGTAAGACCAAACTGCTGCAGGAGCTCCTTTTATTCTCCTAAAATGTCCTCTTTTTTTTTTAACGTATACTGCGTCCACCCTTGATGACCTCTGCAACCGAAACAAATAAATGCAGATGAACCGAACTCTAATTTTCTTCCGCCCTGTCGGTTGTCAGGCTGTTAGAGAACGGTGAATCATTCTGAGAAAGATTGAGGGACATGTAGAACACGAGACTGATAATCCCGCTATCGCTAGATCAACCTCCTTTTCAGCACAGGGTGTATGGACATATTTGTTACTCCTGCCAACACCTCCAACACTGACTGAAAGCTGAGCTGCAGATTAGGGAGGCTTAAATACAGTCTCAGGAAATCTATAGCTCAAATGGAGGTGTTTTATGTTTATGTGTGACTCTGTGTGCAAGATAGTTTTTCCCTCTAATACTGCTCTAACAGTAAGAGACAAAGGCACGGAGCGGGCTGTGCTGAATGGAAAGTAAGATAGTTGCATGCACCTAAGGACACAATGGTGGAGGCTAATGTTTGTGTCTGCGGAGCTGGATGTCTTTGTTCTGCTTTTATTGTGCGCCTGCATGTGTGCACACCAGGCTGACTTTAATAAATACAGCCTAGAGTCGTGCTATACAGCTACTGTTATTAGACCCTATGAAAATATGGTCATTTAAGGCGAAACAGATTTCTCTTCATACTGGCAGCTGTTCACCTTAGGATGACGGCTGTCTGCCAGCTATTGTCTACCCAGCTTTTTATTTACCACCACATCACTGGTGCGCAGGCATGCGTGAAAGACTGTGTGAGTGAAATTCTGCAAGTGCAAGTAGCGGAATATAAAAAGCTGACATTAAGCCATGTCCTGGTGCCTCACTGGGGGCACTTGTCCCCCTGTGATCGCCTCAAAAGAACCCCACGTCGCTTGTCACATAGCAGTATGGCCACATCGTGAAATGGCAAAAATAACGCACCAGCAGCCTGGTAGCCATGTGTACAAAACAACCCGCCTCTCTCCGAACACAATAACAATAATAATAAAAAGCCCCTGCACCAGAGCTTCAGGCTGAGAGATAACAACAAAATCGCAGTGAGGCACCTGAAAAACTGACATCAGCAATTAAATCAAGTGTTCCTAAAGTGGCTCCCCGGGGATATTGTGCAACAGCTTTTTCCAGATGCTCTGTGAGTGACTTTGCTCTCGTGTGACTTTTCATCGCATGATTCAAAAGCGCTGCGCTGATCTAACTGAATGTTGTGACATATTTTCCTTGCTCTAATTTCTTACCAGATGAAAGGCTTGGGAGATTTCCCTGCTGGATTGTGCGTTCATTTAAATGATGCCACGTGAAATAATGGTAGCTATATTAAAAAAAAAGGGGATGAGAACAATGACTAAAGGGGAGCTGGTCTAGATTAAAAGAAAGCTTCAGTCCAACAGTATAACAGAGGATAAAACAGCTGAGCTGCAGTATTTACTGGGTAAAAAGCCCAGGACAAAAACAGTTTCAACTCTTTTTTTGTTATAGTCACACAAGAAAGAAAAAACTTTCATGCATCTATGACCTGCATTGCACATATCAGTAAGCGAGAAGAGGTTTCTCCACCAGTGCATACAGTCTTGCTATTTGCCAATGGCATGCAGCAACTGCTTTTCCAAGCAAACGTATCCCTATTTCTAAGAGCAACGGGCATCTGAGAAGTCAGCGGCCAGTCTGCTCAATGGTAAATGGTAAATGGCCTGCATTTGTATAGCGCTTTTCTAGTCCATAGGACCCCAAAGCGCTTTACACTACATTCAGTCATCCACCCATTCACACAGACATTCACACACTGGCGATAGCAAGCTACATTGTAGCCACAGCTGCCCTGGGGCGCACTGACAGAGGCGAGGCTGCCGGACACAGGCGCCACCGGGCCCTCTGACCACCACCAGTAGGCAAACATGGGGTTAGTATCTTGCCCAAGGATATTTGGCATGCAGCGAGGATGCAGCCTGGGATCGAACCACCGACCTTCTGATTAGTGGCTGACCTGCTCTGCCACCTGAGCTACAGCCACCCCAATGATTTTCTGAAAAAAGCTACACGACTTCCTTCCAGTCCTGTCACCTGATGGAAGCAAAGCTGTGACAAGTGGTACTAGGTTAAAATCCAATGATTGCTGCTTAGGCCTTCCGGTCATCCTACTCTCTGATTTTACTTGCCATTAGGTCAGAGTCGTGGACTGTGTAAAAGAAAAGTATTCTGCCACATGTTTGTTTCTCTCTGTTTGGTGTGAGCTGCATCCCTTTGGACTTTATCTGGATTCCAGTTCAGCTATAGCTAGCCAACTGGACCAGAGTGTTCTTGCCCGCTGCCACTGAGCTGCGTTAGTATTGTACCTGTAAATGTCTCGAGCCATCCCAAAATCTCCGATCTTAGCCACTCGTCCCGGTCCTTTGCAGGTCAGAAGGCAATTCCGTGCTGCAATGTCCCTGGAAGAACAGAAAAAAAACACTTTCAGGTTATGTTGCACACATGCATGGACTCATGCTATTAGAAATCTTTACCCACGAACTTCAGGAGGATCAGGTGAGGATAGCTTTCTCACATCTAACACACAGCAGGACGCTTTACACAGTTCTCACTGCTGAAATTCTCTGTGGTTTCAACGCAGGTGCTGCCTGACCCATTGTGAATTCATCACTCAATATACAGACTTTGTGCTTGGGGTACTGGCAGGTTATAGACTGTTTCATATCCAGTCCCACTGTATTGTACATTTGTGAAAATAGCTTAAGCCTGAATTATACAGCACGACAAGGTGAATACTGATGCTCGCAAAGCTCTGCTCAGAGGTTTTCATACATTTGCATCTATAACATCTCCATGTATGAAACACCTACAGATGCTCCCTGTTGGATCTGAAGTTCACTGTAACTACCAAGCTGCTCCGGGCAAGCTGGCAAAGTGTATAGTTTCCTATGACTCTGCCCACATGGTGGATCCAAAGAAAAGATTGAAATGTATGTGCAGGCTGAGTGGGTTAGAGGAGAAAATTCATATTTGCACTGTTCTGGGCCGGTTATTCTTTGAGCAAAAATACAGTAGTTCTCACGGCGTGCTGTACTGCTGTCTGGGGAAAAAGGAGCCGAGCTCACACACTTTTCTCTGCTCCCCAGGCATCTAACTTTCTCAACATCTTAAGAAGTGACGTAGCTCACTGCTCGTCTGCACACTGCAGACAAGCGAGCACCAAAGGCCAATAAACAGCCAGACTTTAGCATCAGAATAACATCATGTGGCGGCGCTGATCTCAGACTAGATCACGAGACAGGATACGGCTGGAAACCACCAGCGATAGAAACACACAGCACCGAGCTCTGTGTGTAGACACAAACGCACACACATGTTTTGATGTTTGGCCTCCAAGCTCAGATGAGAAATGACACAATGAGGATGAAGTAATGGTTCAGACTGATTTAAACGGAGGGCTTTTTAACCACTGTACACAGCTGCCCCACTTTAGTCCACCGCAAGAGATGTAAGCTAACATTATAAAAGTATTTCATCGCGTTAGTATGAGAAACAATAAAATCCTCTATAGGACATCAGTTCCACTTTCTCCAAGTTTCTTTTAAACTTTATATTAAAGTAGTTAAATAAGTGTCAGTGTCTATAAACTCGGTTATAAAAAACAGAGAAGAGAAACTTCCTCCATTTTCTTTTTCAGGAACAAGAGGTGAAACAATTAATCCATTTAAGGTCATCTAAGCCGCTTCAGGAAAGCTGCATAATTTCTACCGTAGCGCGACTCTAATCAGCGGGCGAGAGTGCACGTGCACACACACGTGCACACACAGAGTCGTGAGGTGCTATTACTAAATCCAACTTGCTGTGTTTAATGGCTTGGAAGAATTCATGGAAATGATTTGCTTTTGCTTGTAGGCGAGGAAGAGTCTTGAACTGCAGCATACTGCTGTGACAGACTGTGGTCTAAAAGCTTAAGGGAAAGACACAGATGTGTTGTACGTGCAGCACAGCGATATGAGAGGAGACTGTTGTTAAAATATTATTAACCGGCCTTATAATGTGAACCTTATTTACAGTAAATTTTCACTGCAGCTTAAAGACCCATTTCATAGCAGCACTTACAGAACAATACGCGTATTTTAACACCTGCAGTTGCACGAAACTGCCCAACTCCTCAGTACAGTGATAATTTTCAGGTGGCTACAATTGCCAGGCCGCTTGTAAAATGAAATAACCAAAGAGCAACACTGCACCATCCACTAGCCATAAAATGGAAATAAGCAGAGAAACACACATAAGCTGGAGTAAGTCATTCTCAGATAACATCAACCCTGTGATTTAACCTCTTGGTGAACATAACAGCTCTTCATCCAACCCAGTAAGCCCCGAGAGAAAGCTGCTTTCTGTTTTTGGAGTAGCAGCCTACTTCACTCACATGCCCTTTACTCACCCCCAAGAAAACACGCTTCTATAAAAATGAAATTAGCCTCAAGGACAGCGTTGGGGGGACTTTTAATACAGGTTTAAAGGCAGAGAATCAGGTTGAATAGAAGATCACGAGGCTCTGGAGAAGAGTCGGCCATTAGGTGGATTGATGGAGCTTTACTGTACCGCAGCGGGGCAAACAAGGTTTAATAGACCTCGTCTGTCATTGGCCAATCCCTGGGAAGGTGGATGTGCTTTAATTGTCCTGATTTGATTGCAGAATCTATTTTGACCTTTTCTCGTATTAACACGTACTTGACTTTCCTCGTGCGCGTCCACGAAGGAGATTTTTGTAAGTCGGGTTCAAGAGAGGGCTTTTAAAAATTCTTTAGCCACATCATATGGTTCACCAGCCACTGCGAATATGAGCATAGAAGGGGCATACTCTTGACTTGCGCCTCGGATACAGAGCGTAAAAAGGCAAGCCGGCTAGCCCATCTGGCTGCTCCGATACTAAACTCATCACTTGTCCTTTCTGCTATCTCAGGGAAGGCAAAAGGCATACTCAGTCCATATGTTCTGCTTGGACAGATGCAGTCAGTTCATTATTCTGAGTAGATGCTAGATGAAGGCAGGGAACTCTGTTTGTTTGAATGCACATTTGCATTCCATATTTATACAGTGGCATGCATACCCATATGTTCTGCATATTGTTCATCTGCCAAGGCAAAAAGCCGAGGCGGGGGTTTGTGATAGGTGCTGTTTGTTTGGCTGTCAGCTAGATCACGCAAAAAAACCCCACCAAGACAAATTTCATGAAACTTGGTGGCCGGGGGAAAAGAGGGATACATTAAATTTTGATGTAGATCTGAAAACACTTTCTTTTAAATTGTGAAATACCGTACTGACCTCAGTGAATGAGCTCCCCGAATATGTCAGTCTGATCGGTTTTGCTAGGGAGACTAGAGAACCACTGAGTTCACTGTATTCGTTCATAATAATATGCTCCATTTATTTTT
Source organism: Rhamphochromis longiceps (assembly GCF_057381845.1). Taxonomy (NCBI): domain Eukaryota; kingdom Metazoa; phylum Chordata; class Actinopteri; order Cichliformes; family Cichlidae; genus Rhamphochromis; species Rhamphochromis longiceps. The sequence goes on from NC_140575.1 coordinate 17,043,541, forward strand.
GCCAACGCAAATTTGTTTTTGCATAAGTGTATGCAAAATGTGCAGCCATCTGCTGAGGTACCTGTGTATAAACTGGTTCTCCTCAAGATACTGGCAGCCCTTAGCGATGTCTCTGGCCACGTTGAGGAGGTCCACCATGGTCAGGCTGGATGGTTGATCCTGATTAAACAGAGAAGAGACAGAGAAAAAACAAAAAACTGAATCTGGGGCTGAATCAGGAATAGTATCTTTAAGAGTTAATGAGCACTATATTTTATGATAACAATCCCCCTTTAGCTCGTTGCTACAAACTTACCATTCTGGTTCAACCTCACAGTAAAAAAAAACCCTCTAATAACACAGCAAAAGAGACTAACCAACACTGCCCATCACAGATTTATCTGTATTGGCATATGGATTGTCAAAAATGAGAGATTATATAAATTACTCATCAGCCACTTTGTTCGTTAGTTGTGGCAGACGGGCTGGCCTGAGTATTTCAGAAACAGCTGATCTGCTGGGATTAACCCTCACAGCCGTCTCTGGGGTTTATAGAGACTGCTCCGAAAAAGAGAAAATATCCAGTGAGCTGCAATTCTCTAGGTGAAAATGTCTTGTTGATGCCAGAGGTCAGAGGAGAATGAGCACACTGCTTCGAGCTGATAGGACAGCAAGAATCTTCTCCAAAAACTATTTGTTACAACCAAGGTAGAAGAAGATGCAGAAGTAAATCTCTGAAAACACAACATGTCAAACCTTGAAGCAGATTGGCCACAGCAGAAAACCGTGCTGTGTGCCACTCCTGTCAGCTAAGGACAGAAAACTGAGCCTACAGTTTAATTACCATTGCTTTTTTTAGTCTGGAAATGTGTTCACACTGACAAGTACTCAGTTGCTGTACTTTAATAACTGCCAAAAACAGTAAAATACTTGCACAAATCAATGAAATTTTGGCCAACAGTGTAAAGTGAGGCTACATCAGCAGAGCTAATGGCAATGCTGACGCTAGCTAGCTTACAACAAAAGATTTTCTTCTTTCAGACGCTGAAATTACAGCTGTTGTGACATTGTTTGTTGTATACAGGTGTTACGTTTTCACTCAGTGTAGAAGAAATGTGTATTAGATGAGCGGTACCAAGTGCAGCGTTCACTATTGGACGTTGCAGTCATCATGTATAGCTAGGTGTGTTCGACTTAGCTACCCTGTCAAACTTCAAGCAGTACACATAAGTGTTTAGTTTATATGGAGTCCAAAGTGAGACATGATAACGATGTTAGAGTTAAGTGGCTGCAGAGCCAGTTTGGAGATTAAAACAAGAGAATAAATGCTGGATTTCATCAGGTCAGCATGAATATAAGACCAAATCAATGCACTGCGTCATGTGATATTTAGGCGCTTAACGCATACAGTAGTACATTTGTGCATCTTACTCTCCTGAGACCCCAATTCCTCACAAAGGAGCTTCATTCTGCTCAATAAAATGTTTTAGACTTTGTTAACAATTATGAACTTTTTGTATTATCCTTTAAAATAAACCCACATCCACTATTAAAAAAATACTGTCTGTTCACAGATGATGTTTAGTTTTTACTGTTATCAGGCCCAATCAATCCCAAACTGGGGGCTGGGTCTCAGGAGAATAAAGTGATATGTTCACTTGAGTGCCAAGCAGCAGTGTGTCTCACCAGCCGGGGTCTGGTCTCCCTCAGGAACGTCTTGAGGTCCCCTCCAGCCATCAGCTCGAGCAGGATGAACCGAGGCATAGCCTGCAGACTTACTCCTATACAGCGCACAATGTTCTGGTGGTTGAACTTGCTGCAGCGACACAGCAGAGAAACACAGGTCAGATTTCTGCTGGTGCTGTACGACAGACTGAATTTTCTTAATGCTTAAATAGCTCCTACCTGATGATTAGAGCCTCCATGAGGAAGTCCAATTCATCCTGCTCAGAACAAACTTCCGGAAGAGTCTAGTTTAAATGGAAACCAAATCTCAGTGCAACAAATGGTAATAAGCAAGCTGTAATTGGCTTCAAATGAAATTGCAGTTCTTTGTGTGGCACTTAAGGCTTCAAGCTTTACAGCTAAAAAAAAAAAAAAACAAAAACTTTTTGCAGACGGGCACAAAAACTGCTTTGGGCTCTAGAGCCACTTCCCTCCCATCACGACGCCTGGGGAGAACTCCTTTTTTAAAATAACAAACCTGTTTTATCTGTATAAAGGCTAAAGGTTGGAATTATTAGTGGCCTGGACATTGTGAGTGACAAGCGGGTTCTGATTAAGCCACTAGCAGTTTGCTAGGCTTCACCTCAGCTAATTGGAGTCATTGAACTGGACCTCTCGACTGCGTTTGTGCCGTTGGTGCCTTATGGAGCATTTTTAATGTAATTATCACACAAATAATATGGCTCACTGTGCGGTTAAGAGACCATCCAAGAAGAATGTGCTCCAGCTTTGGCAAGTGAAATTCTAATATTTCATTAGTCTGTTAGCGCTAATTAGCAGCAATCTGTGTATGAGTATGCAACCATCTATTAATGCATATTGCTTACCAGGCTCACTGTGTCAGCTGACAATTTAGCACAACACCCTCTCGTCCAAAAATACTTTGTTTTGGTCCAAAACAAACTATAATGCTACAAATTGTCGCTTTAGAATGGAGCTTTATAAACCAGCTGGTGGTGTCCCAATGGGTACATCCATCTTTTATAAAAAGTCTGTGGTAATAAGTGTTGCATACAGTATTTATGATATTTTGTATCTTGAGCTGAATGATGCTGAATGTGGGGCAGAGAAAATAACTGTTACAGTCGTTCTGTTACAAAGCTTTTAACGGAGTTTCAAAACAAGTCTTCAACTCTGTGATTGCCGGAGAAACGCCGCACAAACATCCATCACATGTAACCCCACTATTACTCTTGCGTCATGACTCACCTTGACTGCAACTTGCAGTGGACTTGGTTCACCTGGTATCCCCACTGCAAGACCTTCATAGACCTCACCAAAAGCACCGTGACCTAGACCCCTGCAAACAAACAAACACATAACTAGTTTTAGAGAGAACGATTTAAACAAGAACAGTGCTGACACCTCTAAACTAAAGACGCTTGAACAAGGCAGCAGAAAGACATCCTAAATAAACCTTTTGTCCAAACATCAATTACCCGAGGAGCTAAGCACGAGGTAAACGAGTGGGAGTCATGTAGTAAATCAAAAAGAGTGACTTCTTTCAAACACGGTGGTTGAGATGCTAGTCAGTATTCTAATTTAGTGGTCTGACAGCTTTTCAGCCCACAAAGAAAAATAACTCTTTAACCTGTTGCAGCAGTGAATTTTAAAATGAAAATATTTATAGTTTCCATTTTTTCCCCTTTTTTTAAAAAGTTGTTTCAGTTGACATGACTCTCGCATAACTAGATGAAATAGATGTGTCATGAAAGTAAAAAAAAAGAGAAAACTATTAATGATTTCAAATGTTTAAAAACCTCAAATGATGAACTGGCGAACTATAAACACAGAGACAAGATCATTCTGGAAAAAAATGATTTTTCAGAAGCGGTGAACACCGTGAGACGTCACACTACTAATGTTGTTTCCTCTCACGCCATTCTGCATTTTTGAGTCTAACATAAGTGGATTTCCACAACTATTTTGTAGGACTGACATCTTCAGTAATTGCACATCAGTCCATCCCTGCCCCACAGTAATGAGATTACTTGAATCTTTTACCTGGTGAGAGAAATGTTTCGCCTTGGCACTTCCTTCAGGTCGTTGACCGAGGCCGTTTTGCCAGCGAAGCAGTAGTTGGGGTTGTAGTCTGTCATGATGGTGGAGGCCCGCAGCTTACTGAGCTTGCAGTCTGGACTCTGCAGCTCCAGCTGAATGGACTGCAGCTCTGTGTGTTTACGCCGATACACTGGTGACATGAAAATAAAAGAGCAGTTTTGTTCCACTACTGAGATATCGACATAATAATAATATTAATAAAAAATAAATAAATAACAAAACATAAGTCCTTTTTGTAAAAAATTACTACTGGCAGCCAAAGCTCACAAAGCGGAAAGCTTTTCCAGTTATTACGTCTCCAAAGAACACAAAGCTGTACAGCACCAGTCACTTAGATAAAGCCCACTGTGTCCCTGAGCATCCATTCCTTTCCATCCGATCTGAGATTTGTCCAAAATATCACAAAGAGCATGTTTCAGATTTAAAGTTTTTCAACCACTGTACATGTGCACCTGTTAGATACATGAACACATATAAAGTGCATAAACAACAATGGGCCCAAAGCGTAAGACCCAAAGAGCTCACATCTTTTCCCTCAATATTGCAAATGCATGCACCTCATTGAGAACAGCATGAAGTATGAAAACTCAGCTCTTTGTTTCTCTCTCACACACCCACACACAGCAAACTTCACACTTTTTAGTGCTAGAAGCCTCAACCTGGACTGTGAACATAGTAGCTTCAGGGACAATCATTTGTGTGTGTGCTTATGTGTGTGTAGGGGAGTTATTTATTTACCAAGTGCTGTCTAATGTACGAGTGCTGTCAGCTGCTGGCTAAGCAGCCATCCATCATTAGCGTGTTTCGTTCATCAGAGAGGTTGTCCCACACCTCGTCTGCCCCTGCCTCGTCCACTAATGTGCGTTCAAAAGTGTAGGTGGGAGTCTGAAAATATGCGTCAGCCTGCAAGTGATGGCTCAATGAGCGTATACTGCATGTCTGGCGGTAATAGTCTGAAAGCAGGCGTGCAGAGGGATATTTGTGATGGCTACGAGGCTCACCTCCCATTCTGGAAACAGCCTGCTAAGGGCCATTTAAGATGGGCCAGGGACCACTGGAGAAGTTTCATGCAGAGTGAAAATGTGTTTTTTTCAAAATGTATAACAAACAAGAAAAAAGGGTGATCATAAAAACATCTCAAATGAAAAAAGAAATCATGTCGGGTTTACATTTGGCTTTAAGCTTGTATCCGTGAACCTCTGAACCGTATCCACCATGTAGTGAGAACAAATTCATGGCGTACAACCCTGTGGCTTGCTGACTTGAGGTGCCAACCTCAGGCTTAGACACTATAGAGGGAGGAACAATATGGCTTATTATCAGTGCTCACCAAACCGTGCATCTCAAATAGTACTAGGGTGCATTAGTGCCTATGGAATTGGCAGCTTGCTCATCTGGAAAGGCACAACCAATGCTGAAGGTATCAATGAGAGGAAAACAAGTCTGCTCCCATCCAGACTTGATCAGGGAAGACCTTAATATTTCAGCAAGACAATGCTAAACAGCACAGTGCATCTATTCCAACAGCATGGGTTTATAGCACAATTGCCCAGTTGCTGAACTGGCTTTCCTGCAGCCCCTGAAAACATTTGGATCATCATGAAATAAAAAAAAATGCAACAAAGACGAACAGGACTATTGCACAGCTAGAATTCTCTATCAAAAGAATGGGAGAACATTTCTCTCCCAAATGTCCAACAGCTGCTCTCCTTAGTTCCCACATGTTTATGGCCTGTTGTTAAAAGAAGAGGGGATGTTACCATGGTAAACATGTCCCTGTGGCAACTTTTTAAGACATGTTGCTGCCATTAACTTTGTATGTTCTACTGTAAATAAAATTTGGGTTTATTAGATTTGCAGTTTGTTTTTATGCACATTTTGCACAGAGTCCCAGTGTTTTCTGGAACCCCAACCCTCTCTCACAATCTCCTAATAAAATCTGTAATATTTAATAGAGTATGTTGCGTTGTGGTACGACTGCGTATAACTTGTTCAGTGATTGGGCAAGTAAAGTGTTAAAAATCACAGAGCAAAACACTTTATGTATAGCAGGAAGTACTGAATGAGTGAACAAAGGAATACACCTCCTAAATTAGTCTCAAATTAATTATGTTGTGTCCTCCTCCACCTACAAACCCCAGCTGCAAAGCTGAGGAAGGGAGGAAAAAGTGCAATGAGAATAAAACGAGTGCAGACACTTGCTGATCCAGGCTTTTGCAGATCATGTCAATTTTCACTGTAAAAATTCTGTAAATTATCAAGCAGAATAATTTTGGCCGTTGCCGATACCAAATAATTCTTTCAAATTCATATTAGTTGCTGACAAAGATGTGTCAACACTTACTTATCATGACTCCGGACACAGCCAGCAGGAGGGCAGCAATGAGCGCCGAGGTGCCCACAGACAGACCCAGCGCCAGGTGCGAGAGAGATGGCTGCGGAGGCTGCTGGGACACTTCTGCAGGACAAGGGGAAACAACGGTGTCATACAGTTGTTATCTTCCCCCAGAGGAGTATTAACATTCACTTCACCACACTGATCCCAGACTTAATTAATGATGTGAAAGCGATGACACAACAGAGCTTAGGAGCGGCGACGGACGCTGCATGTCAATTCCTTTTTTCTGTGCGGAGGGGAGATCGTTTCGCTCGTCTAAGCCGAGGAACAAATCTGAACACCGAGAGACACCATATTGAGATTGTGACCTTTTTACGACCTAGCATCACAGAATTATCTACCGCTTGTCATTATAAAGAACAGATTTGCAAATCATCGGTTGAGGAGACAGTCTAGGTCATTAAGATATTATTGAGACGGTAAAAGCCCTGTTATTTTGCTTGAAATTATAAAGTGACACTCTGCCATATTAATTCATTTCAGATCTACATTCATAAACGTGTTATCTGCCTGAGATTACAAATCATAATTGAAGAGGCAATTCTGGGTCTGTAGGGGTTTGTCTACACCGGCTTGTTAGAGTTTAACCCAAGAAGAACGCAGTTTTCAGACATTTCTGAAAGCTGATTTTTAGTCGATGGGCCTAATGGGCAAAGCTAGCTCCATGAAGGCTCATTAAGCCCATTATGAAACACATTCACAATCCACAGTCTAATGTCACCACATCAGTACTAAGGTGAAACCTTTTATCCTTGACATCCTGAAATAAAGAGCTTTTATCTGACTGCAGCGCCAACAGTGAAACGACAGGACAGGAATCCACACAGCTATTACTGCTATGGTTACATTCATTTTCAGTGAGAGGTTAGCTTATCCTACGTATTGATAATTATTACGAATGATTGAAGCGCTATTAAAAAACATTTTCCCTGATAAAGATTCAATAAAGTACAGAGCCTTCCAGGCTTAATTACTTTTGTGGATTAATTCATTATCTGTTCTCCGAGTCGCAGCCTATTACAGGTACAATTACATTCAGCTCATTTGTGTGTTCAGATCATTTCATACGTTTGCATGGAACAGATAGAATTAGTCTGTGGTTCTTCATTACTTGGGCTCCACTACTGTTATCTCCTGTGTCATACCTGTGGTGTTGATGCAGGAAACTTCATCCGGTGCCAGGGTGAGGCCTTCATCACAAAAGCAGATTGTGGAATCTATGTCCATCTCGTGGCATTCATTGCTCTCACAGTGGCTGCAGTTCTGCACCGGGCTGATGATCACCTCGCCATCCCCCTCCATACCTGTAGGCATCCACGCACACACACAGACACAAAAACACGGCAGAGCAGAGGTTTCTAAAGCGAACAGGATTTGATTAGATGGCTGTAGGATGTTCTCTGGTTAAATGAGCCAAAGTTCAATAACGCTCCTGATGTAATTTACAGGAAATAGTCCTGATTAAAGGATCTATGAAAAAAAAAAACAAAAAGAAAGAAAAACTTCCCAAGGTTTCACTCTCCACGCCATCGTGATCCAGCATATGGTATCCTCACTCACAGAAAGAAAGGAGACTGTGTAAGCGGTAAATAAAAACAGAAGACGGTGACCTGCAAATCAAATAACGCTTATATTAAAAGGTAAACATCAAATACTGAAAGAGAAATTTGATTGGGTCTGGAACATCATGGTGTAAATTTGAAAAACATTGGCCGAGGCGTCATATCTCATTCATGATTCCTTCAAGTTTCCCAATTTTTAGTTCTTTTAATTAAACATATAGTTTAAACAGTTTCCAAATTGCTCTATTCTGTTTGTATTTACATCTTATAACATGAAACACGGTTGCATCTTTCTCCAGTTCTTCTGTTCACAAAGCCTTGAGGTCAAGGTCACTGAGATTCAAACTTGTATTAAATTTTTAGTAGATCAATACAATTTCAAAATCCTCAGTGACTTCCTTCTTGAGTTTCAGAAGATTTTCAGAAAACCTGACCTCTGACTTTGACCCCGAGTTCAATGTCGAACTTGAGAGCTTTAAGGATGAAAGTTTAAATTTATCTAAGCAGCTCAAAGACAGCCATCCACTTTGACTGTCAATGAAACAGCTTGTTGCGGAAATGCTCCAAACACACACACACTCCCCCGCAAAGACTAACATTACTTCGTTAAGGCTAACCCAGCGAGAGCTCATTATGTTAACTTGGTGCTCGTTGGTGGGCGGCTGTTGCTACGGAAATACATTTGTTTGATTGATTGAGTTGTCTCTAATTTGGTAGCCAGAAATTTATATATATTTAAAAAGGTTTTCTGCAGAAAAATGATCATATTCATATTACTCTTATCTACGTGCATTTACTATCTGGCCAGTTCAAACTGCTGTAGAGCAGTTTATAGAGGCAGGTGGGTTGCTTTTGTTGCGTGGGGAACTGGGAGCTTGCAGATTTCCATTACAGCCCAGCCTTGCCTAAAATAGATGAATTCAGTGATTGTGAATGGAGGTTTGAATAATCAGAAAAAAAGATCTTCTGGCTAGAAGAAAAATCCGCAACCTCTCTGCCCTCCATAGCCCGAAAGCTTATAGCCACAAAGACCTTTAAAAGAGATTTTTTACAACGTTATTTATTTTATTTCAGATTTGGGGAAACCAGTTCTCTTGATTGTGAACTACAGCAAGCAGGGACAAGGCGGTGCAGCACAGATTAGTTATTGGTTGTGAAATTCTGTACTGTTTAGCAAGCAAAGCAAATGCATTCATCTGTAGAATCTATTTTCTCTCATCATTCTGTTATCAGCTTTATACGTACAAATACATAAATCTAACCCAAAAACACAGAGACGGCTCTGAGGAGGAATACAAATGTGTCGAGAACAGCTGCTGACTACATACTAATATCAAGGCGTGTTGTGGCTCTTTAGACACAGGCGTGCTCAGTGCTCCTTCATGTTCGTGAAGTGAAGATGGTGATGATTATTGTTACAAACATTTCTAAGACATCCTGTTGGCACACCTGACTTAGATTCTAATAATATAATATTCTAATAAAAATACCTTTATGTGCTGTGCTGCAGTTGTTTCACTATCAACGCTAGACAAGAATCCTGATAAAGAGGAGTGATTTTTCTCCTCAAAAGCTTCTTGAATAATGATTTGCTTAGTCTCTTACCATACTCATGAAAAACTGGGCACTCTCTTACACACCGGTGCATCGACAGAGACTCATTTATATACTCCTGGCTTCTAATAACATTCACGCTCTCCTCGGTGCCTCCCTGCATCTAGTGGCCAGCTGTGCAACCCTATCTGTATTACAAAGGATTTGAAGCAGTATGCCGTATTCGGTGGATTAGGAATCCGTATTGCAAACTGTTGCCTCTGTCAATATTACCAAAATCATTTTTGATCCTTTTTAGGCCTGTCAGTGCACACAGCAGGGCGATCCTGCATTACCCACTGTTTTTGTTTGAGCTCAAGAATCTCCCAGTGCAGCTCAAAGGAAATTGATGCCGTAGAGATTTGTGATTACGACTTACAGCAATGCCCTTAAACCTGACCTTTACTCGGATGATATTCTTTTTAGTTATCACATTACAGATATTACAATAAGCCATTTGTGTATTTTGATAACAATTCATGCCTTTTGGGGGATTACCCAGCTGCAATTGTTGGAAAGCATTTAAGTAACAAAGTGTTGCAGGTTACCTTTGTGGTGGCCATCTTGTTTTCCCAGTAAAGAGGAAGCCTGCCTCAATTGCAGCTCTTTTATAGGCCAGTGTGTATTAAGAAGGTGTGTCTTTAGAGTATTTAAAGGGAGCAGGAAATGGATTGGGAGCCATTTTGAGAAGTTGCTGTCTGCATGTGCATGATGTTGGCAAGAGATAATAAAACAATTACTTTAATTAAGATAGAGTGAAGTCTGATGTTTCCCTCACCGCCCCTCACTGTGTAACAGCAATTTACATCACTTTCTCTCTGTGAATCCATACAACACTTCTGCTGCAGTGGTTTCAGGAAGTGAACAGTTTAAAACTCATATGGATGGCTATAAATGCCTGTTTAATTGCATTACCTGTCACATAGGGTAACATCTCATTTGTTATAATACTGCCAAAGTGCAGCTATAGCTATCTGGTACATCCTGAAAAATGTGGCAAGTAGACACTGAAGGACAAAATATGAAACAAAATGTGAAGATGCAGACAAAATGATGAGGATTAGAGGATTCTTCCAGCAACCTTTCTTGGACACTCAGTTGTAGCTTAGGTAGGTGTGTGTGTGTGTGTGTGTGTGTGTGTATATGTGTATATATATATATATATATATATATATATATATATATATATATATATATATATATATATATATATATATATATATATATATATATATATATATATATGGCTATAAAGTGTCAGAACACTTTAGCTAAACTTAAAGAAATCCAAAGTAGCATTTTGATATTTGACTTTTAGAGCCACAATGTTTGCTGTACAAACATGAAAGAAGTATAAATGTGTAGAGGTGAATTGCATAATAGTCTAGTGCAGCTGTCCCCAACCCCCGGGCCAAGGAGCGGTACAGGGCCACAAGTCGTTTGGTACCGGGACGCGAGAGTTGAAGCTCGGGTGTGAAATTTATGGTTTTCAGGGTTTTTATCGTTAACTCGGTTTCCCTGGGTCTTTTCCCGTGTTGTAGTTGTGTGTCTTATTTTGAAAGAAATATTTATGCGTTACCATAGCGACCAGAGAGTATTAAGGAGCAGAGAGGAGGATGTTACTCTCAACGTTGTAGGCGCATTTCAGGGGGACGCTGCTAATAAAGTTACACAGTTACACAGTGAATTTGTGTTTATTATTATATTTACAAAATACCACAGTTTTTGTCGTGGTCGTATCATTTTGTTTTGTTGTATTTATCCTCCACATTTTAAAGGCCGGTCTGTGAAAATATTGTCTGCCATTAAACCGGTCCGTGGAGCAAAAAAGGCTGGGGACCGCTGGTCTAGTGCAAACTGGATATATAAAAGCCTATCAGCTGAGCCATAAGGGTTGATTCTGAGAGCAGCTGATGTGCGCTGGATTACGTCTCTAATGGTGCATTACAATTTGGAATTTTGCTGAAATTTCCTTCTGTACTTACAAAGCCAGAGTTAGAAATACAGAAGACTGAAAACGACAGATTTTTGGTTTTAAAACTGATGTTTTCTGTGCAGTTTAATGAAACAAAATTTAGCTTTTTTTATTAAGGAAATTAATTTCCTTGATTTCCTTGAAAGGTTTTGACAAATTGAGACGCACCATTGTCACAAGTGACATTTCTGCAAAAGAAATAGATGAATCTGAGTCAAAACCTTTTTTTTTTTTTTTTCTAAATGGGAAACGCACCCTTGTTAACACTTGGTTTTAAAATGTGCCAGAATCTTGAATCTCCATTGAGACACAAAGTGATGCTGTCACTCAGACTTCACACTAAGGTGGTTTCCGGCACTTTGGACTGCATATCTTTTGTGGTGCAAAAGCAATCATGTATTGTTCCTCTTCAGGAAAACATGTCATTAATGCAGTACACGGTGTTTCTATTTACCTTTTTCCCCCCTTTTAGCAAAGACTTTTCCGCAGATGCCTCAGCTGCCCAACAAACACATAAATGGCGTATATCTCTATAAAACTGAGCAAAGATAAAGTCTTGGGTGATGTATACACATGTATAGATGTTTATTAGGGGTGCCACGATACACAAAATTCACGGTTCGGTTTGATACTTTGGTGTCATATTTTTTCATACATTTCATTCATATTTTTTCGATACAAAAAAATGTTCATGCCTTTTTAATTTGTCATTTATTAAAATTATAAATATATATTTTAACTCAAAAGTACAGTTTTTAAATTTAATGTTGCTGAAACAACAAAGTAATAAAAAAAAAAAAATCTATCTGATCCAGAAATCACTCATGTTTGGAAAAGAGTTTATTACAGAGAAATGGCTCTTTCCAAAATAAAAGCTATACTATACGCTTCTTCTGGGGTATATTCTCAGCAGCATATTAAACATATCAGGTCCCCATAAGGAGAATCATGTGCTAACGGCTGGCTAAATAACTCGGGTACAGTTTGTAGCATGCGTGCTTGTTGTTTTTGTCTGCTTACACTTGTCTGCGCACTAGAATGATATCGGAGTAAATGTGCAGTCATATTCGTTGTGTTCCCACTATTGCTGTCAGCGTTAATCTCGTTGAAATGACGTTAACGCCACAACACGGCAAATCTCCGTTAACGAGCTACCACAGATCGCCCCATGCGTGTTAACGAGCTAACTGCGCTAACACACTAGTTCCCACCAATGTAATTGAGCATTGCATGGCACATCCGACATACTGTTTTACTTTTGTCCATGACGCGCTTACCTTCAGGGTCATACTCACATGAAAACCAAAATAGTTCCAAACGCCACATCTGAATTAGGGTGGGGGAGGTTCAATTTGCCATGTTGCAAGAAGAGCTTAACTTCTGTCTAGCTAGCTTGCCCTGGCTCAGTGAATCTGCGTTCGACTACTCCGCCTAGGCTGCACTGTCGAGCCTAGGCGGAGTAGTCGAACGTAGATCCACTGAGCGCTCAACACAGACAGCATCGTCAGAAGGAAAGTTGATAAAATAAATTAAAAAATTTTGTATTGTTCATACATATGTGTACCGAACCGAAAGCACTGTATCGAACGGTTCAATATCGATACTAGTATTGTTGCACCCCTAATGTTTATACAGTCAGGCTGTACTTCACTTCATACCAGGTTCAAAAAAACAAGAAAAATCTAGCAGTGATGGATCAACAGGTTTCAACCAGATTAATTTACACCTCTACAAGATTCTTCTGCTTATTCTGCTGAAAGCAATCTCAATGTACCATGAAAAAAAACTAATTTAAAATGTCAATTGCAAAAACAGTTTTCTCATCGTTCTGTGAAGTACAAACACATTAACTCTCACCTACAGACACTACAAAGGCATCAAATGCTGCATGCTAATATGCTGATGATAGGTGCTGACTACTGACTAGCCTGGCTGTATGTGAATCACCTGGCATTACCTTTAAGGGGGTGGATGAAGGGTTCTCCCTTGAAGAAGGACGAGCCATCCTCACCATCATGTTTAGGGTTGTTATCTGCGGAGGTGTTACCACCTGGAAAACACAGGAGGCAAAGAAATCATTGCAATCAACACATTTTGAATATCATCCATATAAAAACTAAAGGATGGGACAAAAACAAAGGTTTTCTGTTAGTCAGACTTCCTCTGAATTTTTAAATATCAGCTTAAAGTGCTTTAAAAACTATACTTAATACAAGACGATACATATGCTACATATATATTATATATGAGGAAACTCTGATCCAGATCAATTTGCAGTCGATTGAGCAGTAAGAGGAAGAGGACATGCAGCTGTCTCTGGGATTGGGTCTGATCCCTGATCTGTATGAACTCTGCCATCCTGTCACAGTCACTATAAAAACACAGATGGCCCTACAAGATTCACATTTGGCTCGTACCTGACAGCTCAAGGCAATTTATTTATTAAAACTTTTTTTCTGTGAAATCTTCTCAAACTGACCTCTGTAGCCTCCGCCACCGCCGCCGGACATACAGCCACCTCCGCCACCTCCAAAGCCGCCACGGGTCTGCCAGAACTTTTGACAGGCTTGCCCTCCCTGTCCCCCGAGCACCAGTGGTTTGCCGCCCTGGCTGACAGGAGCGCTGTCATTCCAACCTCCTCCTCCACCTGTCGCCAAACATAACACACATTTGATAATGACAGGGAGAAAGTGCAGCGCGTGTAGAAGTGACATGTAGTGAATAAGACTGAGTTTGTGAAAGAGACAAATGATATTAAAGTACTTTTGCATGTCTACAGGCAAAGAAGACAAGATGCATACCAAGTAGAGACGGATACATTGATCAGCCACAAAACTAAAACCACTGACAAGTGAAGCGAGTAGCATTGATCATCTCGTTACAGTGCAGCGTTCTGCTAGGACACCTTGAGTCATGGATGTTAGTTTGACACGTGCAACCCAAATCTTGCATTGGCAGCTAACGAGATCAGCTGCTTTTGCCAGCAGGATATTGCATCACAAAAACTGCCCAAGGCGTTGACCCTGACTCCAACTTCAGCAGATCCCAAAATTCTCCAAGATTCAGTTGTAACACGACAGATCTACCAGGGTCCCACAAACAAGAGAAACCACTGTGAAGGAACTCTAGTTAACATGAGCATTTTGACACATTATTTAACAGGTAGATTTGACTGCAAAACCACGGACACAGCAAGATCATACTTAACTAGCCATGCCCCAAAGCAGTGGTGTCAAACTCAGTTTTGCTAAGGGTGATACTGGGAAGTTGCGATCATATTAAGTAAATGCAAAACCCTCCAAAATATCACAGATTATAATATTATTCTGTGTATTACACACGCGTATAGACTTTAGTAACTCAGCAGAAATGCACAAGGTTGTCTAGCCATCATATAGTTTATTCAAGCACTACTATTATTATTTCAGGTATTTCTTAAAGGTGATGACAATTCAATGGTTACATGGGCGTCTTTAAAATATAAAAGTTAAGAGCTTTGATCGTGTATGTCTGTGAAGGTTCTCAGTCATCCAGGTCATCGTAGTCAAAGGAGCTTGCAAAGAAAAGCGTCTGGACTTCTTTAAGTTGCTTGAAGACGTTTCACCTCTCACCCGAGAAGACCTTAGAACTGAAGAAGCTTCTCGGATGAGAGGTGAAACGTCTTCAAGCAACTTAAAGAAGTCCAGACGCTTTTCTTTGCAAGCTCCTTTGACTTTGATCGTGTAGTTTATATGTACAATAAAGCGTTTTCTTTGCGGTGTAGCAAATTAAACACCTTTTATTTGGGAAGCAAAGGTTGCTGGTTCAATTCTGGGCCGCATCAGGAATCAAATGTTCTGTAGGAATCATTTGTGACAAGGAAGCAGATAAAAGTTGCAATTTGCAACCAAAGGAGACACCCCCTGCTGGCCATTAGAAAAAGTGCCGGTTTATGGCAGTTCTGCATTGGTTTCATATACTGGATTCCAGTTTATGGCCCTAGCCTGCAATCCAAAGGACTCGAAAGACAGTCTGGACTTTATGAGTCAGGATACCCGCAGAGGTCGCATGTCTATATGCCAAAGAATCAGAGCTAATGCGAGCACTAGAGGGAGGATATAATTATGCAGGTGGCTTAAATGTTGGCCAATCGGCATACAGTATGTACATACACAGCAATCACTAACCCATTAGTTATAACAGCTGACAACAGACAATTTTATTTTTAATTTTTCCCCCAAAACCTGAGGTACAAAAAACCAACCCCAAAATCCCAGCGTCCCAGCAGCCTCCACACACAGCTAACATTTCATTTTTTTATTCACAGAGTTTCCTCCAACTGAAACCTTGGGCTTTGAGAAGATGTAAAAATCAATACCTTATATGCTTTTCGGCTGCTCCTTGAAGCACATGATTAATGAAACCTGCAACGAGTGTGGATGTGACGTTACACCAGCAGAGCGGAGCGTGCGGTTCTGCCCAGCAAACTCGGAGGCGAGTCGTGAGGAGGGCCGCGCCGGTTTGTTTTTGTTATAACACAAATGCTGGCACACAGAGGTGGGAAGTAAACACCTTCAGGATAAACTGGTGTGTTTCCGAGGACGGGCAGACATGCAAATAAACACTTCCACTGTCGAAGCCCAATTGTAAACTTTATTATTTTGCATGCACGCAGAAGAAAACAGAACAGACACAGCCTGGCTCATCCTAGAGCGAGGAAAGATAAGCCATACACACTGCATTACTCATCTACTCTCATTATTTCAACCATTTTTATCTTGTTCTCTATAACTCAAACTCACACAGTAGATTGTCTCTCCCTGTACCCAGCTCTGTAACTCACACACACACACATAACTGCAGTCACAAAGAGTGCACTTTCCCACAGGGGAACAAAGCTGTGATACATACAAATACAACCAACACTTACATCAAAGCTGTGTGTAGCATACCTGCAGCGTGTGACTTCCCATTGCGTCCAGGTTGGCTAGGGTCATAGTCCATTTGCTCCTGCTGGGTCTCTGATTGGCTGCTGTATCCCCGGCCACCTCCCCCAGCAGCGATGATGAGAGGGATGTACACTTCTCTGTCCACCTGGGTCAGTATTGATAACAGTTACTTTATGTAGTGGCACAGGATTTGCTCTTCAAAGGTGTGGTTATGTTTTTTGGGAAATTCGCCTCATTCTAGTGTGTGTATGGTCCACAAACACGAGAATCGCAGCTGGTTGACCTGGGAAATCCACCGCAGTTTACGCTCACTGGACAAGGTACCTCTCATTTGTTTAATCTGTACAAACTGATGAGCCTCAAAGTGAGACTCAAGGAACCAGCAGCAAACCAAAAGAGTGTTTTTGTACAGAGTAAACTAATTAGAGTTCATTTAGTGAGCTTTAGCAGTGGAGGTTTTTGTTACCTCCTCTGTTCCCTCTGGTTCCAAGCTGTCGTTCACAAGAGCAAAGTCCATCATTATCATTATACAGCAACTGAAATATCTCCCCAAGCTGAATGCTAGACTTCCTTTCTCTTGTTTGCTTATTTATTTATTTTTATTGTCTGAAAGCGTTCTGATGTACCATTCAAAAACAAGGCTTCCGGTGCAATCATAATCCTTTCAGCAGCTTTGAGAGGTTTTTCTTCCTGACACTTTGTACAATAAATACACAATTCTAAATCCAACCTGAAGGTCTTTTGTGATTATATATCAATTTTTTTTCCTGAGTTGAAAACAGGCCTTCTCTTTGAGCTTAGACTACACACACATTTTTTGTCCACAAGACGCTTCGCTTTTGACTCTTGGCAAGAAAGCAAATAAGCGTATTTTGCCTGCTTGGTTTTAAGGAGACTGGCCTACTGGTCAAATCATCTGTTCAGTGATGAGAGTAAACACATGGATATGAAGACCTGTGTCCTAGATTGGGGTGCTGGCTCTTTAAAATTATAATCTTTCATATACTGAGCAGCAGGCCAATAAAAATACCTCAATGCCAGGAATCAGATGAATGCTGCAGTGCCCTGAATGTACTATTAAAATGATATTTATTGATTTTACTGGCCGATCAATTTTGCTGGCTAAATGTAAAAAAGACAGAATAACGTGAAGCTCAAGGACTTTAAAGTACACATTTCAACAAAAGCATGATAAACAAAGAGATAAACATCTATAATGGCTCAAAATGGTACAATCAGTAAATCCCTTTATTGCACATAGTTTTTACTGGACTATCAATGGAATCAACGTCCGTATAAATGAGCAGTTGCTAAAAAATAAAATCTCTGAGCACATCATCATCCCCTTCAGCTCCTTCTTACTTTGAATACATACGTAGCCCCTCCACCGCCTCCTCCCCCTCCTTTCACTTGTGTTTTGTTCACCATTGGGCCGCTCTGTTCCAGACATATCTTATTCAGCATGCCGTTAGACTGCGGGGAGAGACGCAGAGAGAGAAACATGTCAGTTTGCCACAGAATTGCCTTCGTGGATGTCGGCCGCGTATGAAAAAGCTGAGCGGTTGCCAGACCGCAGCTGTTGTGAGTCTGAGGATTATAATGGTGTGCAAATACCAAGCAGAAATATTCACATGCACACAGGAACTGAAAAGCACCAATGCTCCCCTCACAAGACTATCTGAAAGTGACTCACATGTTTACTTATCCCATGCTGACTGTATACAAATAATCTTGTGACTCAGTTGATAATGGTGCCGGCTCTAGGGTTGTTATTAAAAAAATAATCACACAATACCAGTGTATTTATCATAATATTTTTTAATATTTTTGCTTGTGGTTTGTCATATTTGCTTTTAAGTATGATTTGGTCTTCTTCTTTCAACTGCTCCCTCTGGGGCTCGCCACAGCGGATCTCATCCTATCCTCAGCATCCTCCTCTGTCACACCAACCCTTTGCATGTCCTCCTTCACTACATCCACAGGTCTCCCTCTCTTCCTCCTACCTGGCAGCTCCATCTTTAACAGTCTTTGTCCGGTTTATCACATGTCCAAACCAGCCTTGCCTCTCTAACTTTGTCTCCAAACTGCTCACCCTGAGCTCTCCATTTCATTTATAATCCTTAATTTTCAATCCTGGTCACTTCCAGTTAAAATCTTGGCATCTTCCACTCAGCTCCAACTCAGTCTTTTTGTTAGTGCCAAGATCGCCAGACCATACATCATAGCAGGCCTCACTGTCATTTTGCAAGCCTTTCCCTTCACTCTTGCTCTGATTCTCCTGCAATTTTATTCACGTTTACTGCAGGCTGAGTAAGTTTGAATAATTAGACATTTCCTTTTAAAGGCGTGTGAAAAACTTTTAAAGAACAGCCCATTAATTATTTGGTTTACAGCCGATTTATCACGTTACCCATTAAAGACAGCCTCTCAGTCAGCATGGTGTTGTTTCACTCTTTCTCAGCTCCCTTGAAAAAAATGGACCTGGATGTTTTGTTGGCAAATAATGTCAGAGGCAGGGACTTTGCCCCGACCGAGACCCTGTGAATTGATGTGTCTGCATGGTGTGCGCTATGATGCTGAACTGCCTGGAGCGAGTCCCACTTTAAGAGTGAGAGGGCATAGGTTTACCTCACTCGCTCTGTCTGAGTCTCATACAAACTCTCACAGTCGCTCATCGCTCTCTCTCAGCTCCCTCCATCTGTCTCAGGCAACACTCTTGAAAGCTGTCTGAAACGGAGGAAGGGGCGGGACTTTTGTGACTGTGACTGACAAGTAGACGGGGTCGAAAGGAGTGCATTCAAATGTTCTTGGGAAAGTCTTCCTCACTATTCCTTCCCTCTCAGCCATTTCTGCCTGTGCAGCTTCTCAATTTAAGTTAACTTTGTGTTTTAGAGAGAATGAGAACAGAAGGGTGTGTGTGTGTGTGTGTGTGTGTGTGTGTGTGTGTGTGTGTGTGTGTGTGTGGCGCAGCAAGAAAAAGACATAGTGAATAATTCTAAAGACGAGGGACATATCATCATTTCCGTCACATAAGGGAAAGCCAGGTGTGAGAAAACACTGTTCTGCAGCACAAATCACTTTCTGCACGACCCTTTGGAGAGAGCTGCTGCCTCTCGCTGTCAGAACTGGGGGAAAATAAGAGAAACCTTAAATGACTTCAGTTTCACTTTGGAACAGCCAAGTCTCTCTCAGTGCTGTCTGTACAGAGCACTTCAGAAAGCACTGTGTTAAAAACTAATAACTGGATGACAGTGGTGAGGACCTGCGGTTGAAAGGCTAGACAGGCTGCCTCGAGAGAGCAAAGCCACAAAACTCAAACAGGCACTTGGGCAGCCTCATGTCCAGCTAGTGTAAACTATCTGAGATACACGAGGTTCTCTTGCAACCCTGTTTCCAAGTTGCTTAATGCTTAAAAAAAAAAAAAAGAAAAAAAAAAAGAAAAGACTTGGTGGAAAATCTCACATTTAAAAAGATTATTAAGTAACATTATTGGGTAAAGCCTGTGGGGGAAAATACTAACAGTAAAAATAATGAAGAATATTGTTTAGTGACTTCTTCATTTATGGTGAAATTTGGAAAAAGCTCTGCAGGCAAAGATGAAACCCAGTACAGTCAAAATCAGTCTGTAGGGAATCATCAATGCTGCGTTCTGCAGGCTAAAATACATTAGGGCCCATCCACCTTGTTGTTTGCTCATAGTTCAAAAGCACCAACCCTTGGTCATATCAGACAGGGTGGCAAATTTATGCACGCTGCATGGGATAACTTAAACATCTTTGAAAGCCTCATTAATTAATGTTGAACAAAATATGACAGTTTTGGAGCAACGTATGCTGTAATACTTTTAAGGGAAGGCCTGGTTTAATTCAACAACTACCAGAAAAAAACGACACATGTGCACTATTTTAGGTTTTATGGATTTGTGCAGGAGTCGTTTGTCTCTTAACTGTTTAAATCTTGTATTAAACAGCTGAATTTCTCAGTTAATGTCGGAAAATACTTTTGATCATCTCCCGGTCAAAGGGAGACAGATAGGATGCTGATGTGTTGTATTATGTAAACATTTTGAATGTAGTGTATCATCAATCATTAGAAAGTCATTTATTTTAGGGGTTTTTGTGACACGCTGGTTTTAAATGTGCTCTATAAATAAAGATTTGGGATCCTGACCTGCTGAATGGCTAAAATCCCATATCAATTAAGAATAGGAAGAAAAGCTACAAGACATTGTTACATGAAAAATAATGCAACACAGTAGCAAACCTTACCCTTTCCAAACTTTTAGAAGGCATGTTGCTTCCAATTAATCCAAAATGAGGGCATATTGAAAAAGAAAAACTCCGTAACATCACATTATTTCCTCCACTACTTTGGAAATGTGTATGCATGTCAAACACACCAGATTATGCAACGTTTTTAAACATTACTGGGTAGATGGGTGCATCTGAGTCTGGCTAAAGTGAGCCTGAGAGACACGGCGGGGCCATCACTGCAAGCTTGGAGCAGAAAGTTGAACAGTTTTTGGAGGCCATGAATTGTCTGGGTTTCCAAAGTCAGACCTCAGCGTACTTGAGGAAGGCTGCAGGGAGTTAATGATCTTGTTTTTTGGATAATGTGTAATGTGAGAATATGTTAGTCTCTCTACGGAGTGGACAGCAATATCATTCGAGCAAATTTAGAATCAACTTCAATCTTCTTACACTGACACAGTTTGTGTGTCCATAAAAAAGAAATGTTGGGACTCCTCATTCATAAAGCTGATTCATTGCAGCATTTACAGCTATTTTACTCTCATTTTTTAAGTTTATCTTGCTTTTATGACACGCTGTAGACTACAGAGTCCCAGATGCAACAGTATTCCTATTTACTGCGCGATAGCTGACTTACGAAACTGCCGTGAATTATTGTAAAGACGACTCACATTGGGGCAGGCATCCTCTCCTCGTTGTCCTACAAGGATGTAAAGCAGTTCTCCTTTGTTCAGCAGGAGGTCTCCCGTCATGTAGGCACCGTGTGACCTGCTTGTTGTCAAGACACTTCTCCCGCCAGCGGCGCCATAGACGGTGACCCTGGAGTTTAATGAACATAAATGAATAACACAAAAAGTCATTAACAGGAAAATGACTCTAACGAGACAAGCGTTTTTTTTTTTTTTTTTCTATTTGTGTGAAACAAGCGGCATAAAAAATATTGTGAGGCCGAGTCCTCGTGCATTCCTCCTGCGAGTTGGTGAGTGCACAACAAGTAACAGCCAAAATTCATTTGGATACACTAAAACACACTCACTCTGGGTGTTTTTAATAAAAACCATTTGACCTACTGTGGCACATTACACTGAGGGGAAAAACCATACAGAACCCAGAGTGCACGGGACACACAAGCACACATGCAAACACACACCTATGTATCGGAGAACACTCATTTCAAATGCTCCAGTTTTCTTGCCAGACAAATAAAAAACAACTTGATTGGTTTTTGGGAGCACTGCGATATTTTTCTTCCCTGGTGGTCGAGCTTGATCGGGAGACAGAACATTGCCCAGTGCTCAGTAGCAGCTACCTCGGCTGTTTGCCTAATGACTTGTGGGAGATGCAGAGCGCATATTCATCTCTGTGGCCGTCTGTCAACTTCATTTAAGCGCTTTGGCAGCTGGGCCAGGCCGCATCAAGAACAATTGTACAGTTTTGAGGAGACAGAAGGTGCTTTCTGAAACTCTGGACATGTGTTCAGGCCGTCCGGTCTGTGCTGTTAGTCAGGTATTTTAAGACATGGAGGTTTTGGCTGAGCTTAGCGGTGTGTGTGCGTTTGCTTTTGTGCTGATGTGGGAGGCTTGCAGCTTTCAGAGAAATTTTTGTTCCAAGTCAAATCTAAGTTAAACGGCTCATGTTGTCATGAATGCCCACCGGAGGGATATTGATCCCTGGAAAAAAAACAAAAAAAAAAAAAAAACAGGCTTTGGATATTGCAGCATTAATCTTGGAGCAGTGTGCGGCAAGGGGTCAAGGTGCTAAAGCTGATTGCTGAGCTATTTTGAAGGCTTAAAGGCTACCAACGAAGAAGCGGAGGTGGGTGTTTTTGGATTTTAGAGTCAGGTGTAAAGTGAATCACGCCATTTAGCTGCCATTACTCCAGCCTCTGCTCCTTCCTGCAAGAATCTGATAGCAATATTTCACTGCTTGCTCTGCTGCACTGAGGAGCAGAGGTGGGCGTGAGGAAGAGCCGGCATTGGAAAAATGTGAATTGCATAGAGTGCTGATGTCTAAGAAAGATAGGTTAAGTGTGTACTGTATATAGAATGTGTTGAGCTCTCAGAAGCACACATACCTAATGACTTCACAGTGAGACCCTTCAGAAAAAGATAAAATTATTCCAGAGTGGGTGTTGAGTGGAAATTCAGTGTTCAAATGGCTAGCTCTGATGTTTGTGTGCTCTGAGGCTTTATAGGCTGGCAACTGTCCTACCTGTAGGAGCCGGTTTCTGGGACCCGCCACATTTGAATGCCTTTGAATGGCCCCCGGGTTCCAACTGTCACGTTGACATTGCTGTTCCTGTAGGAGTTTAGGCACTGAGTGGGAGTTGGACCTTCAGGGCCCACAGCCCCACAGGTATGAAAAATCCATTTTTTGGCTGCACATGAAGAAAAGGGAATTAAAGGAAAACATTTAGTACTTTGCAGAGCTTAGCAGTAGAGGCACATACTCTGTGTTCAGTCAGGCATGCAGCTAAGCAAAGTTAAAGATGATGAAGAGGCTGAAATTACAGTTCTATTTGTCTAACATTCATTCCACTTCAACATTCCTCACTGCTCCACTTTCACTTCAGTAAATCCAAATATAAAGATATGTAAATTATTGGAGCTTCTCATATGAGATGCTACTATCGTCACATTCGCAACAGCAGCAGGGGACTTGGTTGACGGGATCACAGGTGACAAACATTTCTCCTCATTTTCCATGTAATCCCATGTGTCTGTGCTAATTGGAGATCTTCTCACTGTAATTAGCATGAGATTAGTCTTGTCAGATGGACAGAGAAGGACTTAACGCTGCAGGACTAAATCCTTACTTAAGGCTTGTGAACACAGAGCGGTGAGGTAGACACCAGGGAACCTTTCTCTCTCTCTCCCTGAGACTACTTCTAATTCATTTCACAGCAGGGTTGATTATTGAAAATGTGACACTGGCTAAAGTGAAAGTCATTTCTAAGGAAGGATGAGTTGCATGTTGGCTTTCATAACCTCAAAATGGATGCTCAGTGTGAATGTAATTAGGCTTGGGGGATATTACGTATACAGAAAGAGCGCTTTGAAGTCATTTATTATCTTGTGCTGGACACAAAGGCCACCAGAGGGCAGTCTCTACAGGCAGAAGATTAAATTGAGCTCAGTGAGCTGTGAAACAAACCAAATGCAAAGTTTTTTCCCCTTAATAGAGCTGTGTGGAATATTTGGCTCTCGCCATTTGAAACTCTTTGTATTGGATATCCACAGTTTTTCCAGTGTCTGCTGAAGGAACCATGAGGAACCACTTGTACACTCACCAGCCACTTTATTAGGTACACCTCTTCAACTATTTGTTAATACAATTATTTAAAATCAGCAAATCACATGGAAGCAGTTCCTTTTTTTTGCATGCAGACATGGTCAAGATGACACGCTGAAGTTCAAATCAGGCGTCAGGATGAGGAAAAAAGGTGATTTAAGTGACTTTGCTGAGGATTTTGAAAACAGCCGATCCAATGGGATGCTCATGAAACCATCTCTGGAGTTTATAGAGAATGGTCTGAAAAAGAGGAGCAGATGTCTGGGCGCAAATGCCTTGCAGATGTCAGGGGTAAGAAGAGAACGGCCAAACTGTTTTAAACTAGGAAGGCAACAGTAACTCAAATGACCACTAGTTAATAACAAAGCATGAGGAAGAGCATTCTGGTGTGAAGCAAATGGGCTATAGCAGCAAAAGACCACTTCTGTAAGCCAAGAATCTGAAACTAAGACTACAATTTGCACCTAAGCTTTGACAAGCTTGAATATCAAAATTCAAAAAGACGGTGAATGGTAAATGGCCTGCATTTGTATAGCGCTTTTCTAGTCCCAAAGGACCCCAAAGCGCTTCACACTACATTCAGTCATCCACCCATTCACACACACATTCACACACTGGTGATGGCAAGCTACATTGTAGCCACAGCTGCCCTGGGGCGCCCTGCCCTGCCGGACGGACACTGGCGCCACCGGGCCCTCTGGCCACCACCAGTAGGTGAAGTCAAAAACATTCACCTTTCAAAGCCAGAGGGCCATGGTGGAGGGCTATATCCATTTTTAATAAATAGTCTATAGTTGGACATTAATACATTTACAATACATAAAACAAACTACTAACTCTGATGCCAGATAGTGACAGTAATGGTTAAGTCATTTAATCTCTCACAGCAGCAGATAATAACTTCTACTGCCACAAGGTCAGCTCTTTAAATAAAACTAAAACACAGATAGTGTCATATACCAAAAACCTAGAAGGAAGGAAGGTATGAAAACATGAATACCACCCAAGCCTAACTGGAATGCTGCTTATACTTGTCTATGAACGGTGTAAAATCAGATAACAGTAGCAAATTTATTAAATATCAAGAGGATAAACAGGAAAGAGAAGACAAGACAAGTTTCAGAAGTGTGACTTAAAGCCACGATACTCTCACTGTAACACCTTCTGCTGTTCAAGTTCCCTGCTGTGTACTACCTATTGCAGATGAAGCCCTAGAATTGACATTCCAATATTTACCAGCATCTCTCTCTAAACTCCAGTCTCTCTGACTGAGCAGAAACTGCAGGAAGCTGTTGTTATGAGCGACTGTGTACCTGTTTGTCTGTGAACAAGCAATGTGTGAGTACACACCGATTTCTGATCAGTTATTATAAAGTGTTACAGTAAGAAACAGAGTTCTTCCAGACATGATAATTTGACTTCGTCTTTAAAACATTAATCCAGATGACCTCTTTTTGCCCCTGCCACTTCAAACGGTGGCTATTTTTACTAATGAAACCTTGCCTAGACTGCATGGTGAGCATCACATTAGTCAGCCTGGTTCTCATGAGAAGGCCAACGTCCAAGCTCTGCTCTGTCTCACCACAAACATCTCTTGCGAGTTTAGCAAAGTGTTGCCAGCAGAGACTATTTCAAGGAGGCCAACGCTTTCAAAAACACTTTAAAACATCACTTTGGTAAGAGAGCGATTTGGAGTTTAGCCCAGTCTTAGCAAATGCACTCCTACTGTAAAAAACACTTGTAGTGTGACTGCAGGTTTGTCTGACTCCAGTACGAAGTAAATTGACCCATCAGGCCAGTATTTTCAACACTGTTGGAAAATAGTTAAGACTACTGGGAATAAATCCATCACTGGAGCAGAACAGCCCCAAACCCTATCTTTAGATGTAAATCTTAATATACTTAACAGGTCACTTTGAGATGTTTTGGAAGGACATGCTCAAAGAAAAAAAAAAAGGGTGAAAGTTAGATGGCCTGATTTGTTATTTTTTTCTCATTTGGAGAAATAAGCTGTTGGCTCATTGCCCACTTACAGTCAAATTTCCAAAGCCTCATTTGAAGAACACTAACTCAACCAAGGCTTTGGATGCAGAATTGGTTTATGCGCTGCACTGGCGGTTAACTGACGAGAGACGCTGGAATGTGCGCTGGAGTGATCCTCTTGTTAACAGCCATGTCTCTCCCTTCACATCCCCTTGTTGTGGGAAGTCTGTGACATGAGTGTGTGAGAGGCACGTCCCAGTTCATGCAGCATGTCCCAGTTCATGCTGTGTTACAGCGGTCGAAGGTTACCAGCTAATGAGCCAGGCGAGGGAAGAGACACGGCAAATTTAAAGGGAGTCAAATTCCAACTCTGTGAGCACGAACCAGCAGCAAACGCGGGCAAACTTCTTGAAAAGCTGCATAGAGACGAGAGAGATCAGTGAAAGGAATGCTGGGAATTTCACTTTATGTATTCCTTTGTTTATGTTCATGCATTTACATTTTGGTTCAGTTGCTGATTTGGGGGAAGCCCTTCAGATTTAAGATCCTTGTTATAGAAAACGAGCTTTTCACATGAGCACTGCTGGTACTGAACGCAGATTCCTCTCTTGTTTGTATTCTCTCCTGTCTCCCTTGGGTGCAGCTGGTTTCACACTTCAACCCAACTGATTGATCTTGTTGGTCCATCAACATGAATTCAGACGACCACATGTGCACATGGATTATACACCCAAACGCACTGCACAACTGGCCTAATGAGCCATTCACTAAACAAACAAAACAAGATGATAGCCTTCTCCAGTAAGTGGTTGTGCAAACTCTTCAGCCCCCTTGACTTACAAGACACACACACACACACACACACACACACACACACCCCTAGGGAGAGTCTGGCTCTGCCTGACTATTACATGAATCTCGTTTTCTGTGAACTTTGCCACTCGTGCTATGCCATCATCATAACAAACAGTGGCCTCCATCATAGAAAGGGGCAAAGCTGCACACTTTCATCAGCGAGAAATTGTTCCAGACAAGTCGCATCAGAGGGGGAGAGAGAAACAGAGAGACCCAGCGTTGAGAAATACGTCTCTGATTGGGTTGCACCACTGACAGTAATTCCAACAGTTTTTATCCCCTCTGAACATTTTTCAAAACAACACAAACAACCTTAGGTGGTCCTGGGATATTTCACAGGGTGTTTCAGTACACACACAAAAGATTCCAGCTCCAGGAAACTCTCACCATCACTGGGAGACTTTCTGTGAGCATGCTTTCAAAGGTATAAATGCTCTAATTCTAGTATTTTTAACTTTAACTTCAGCCATAATTGGCTTATTAGGGTTCAGATCTGCTTTTTGTCCAAATGGAGAAAGGCCTTGTTCAGACCGACTGACCTTATTCTGGCTTCATTCAGACTCGCAGGTATGCTGTGAGAAAAACGAAAAAAAGCAGCCCTTTCATTTATTTGAATGGACCCAGGAGGTCAACGCAGAGTGGATGGCAACGCACAAAGAGGACTGCGTGTCAGAAAAGTTGAATACGGGTTAAGCTTTTGCTGCAAAGTAACATAACATCAACGGACAAAGTTGAAAAGTCCACGTTCGCCAACAGAAAAGCATATTTCAGCTGTTTATGGTGGCGTTTGTCGAGAAGGAAACACTTTTCCTGCATTACCCACCCACTGAGCGGAACAGCGGTGCAGTGACAGAAGAATGAACCTAACATGGCTTTGATTTCGGGAGAAAGCACTTTCTGTTTTTGTCCCCCGACCAATCATGGTGATTAAGTACAAACTCAACATAGTGAGGGCCCAGTGGCTCAAACCCAGGACCAATAAGCTTTAAGACAACAGTGCTGACCACCAGCCTGTCTGGCGTTCACTCGATCTTCATGCATCCTTTACTCAAGCCGGGCTTCCTGGATCACATTCTAAAATGCTGCCGCCTATTGTTTTTGTGCAGTTCTGTGTCAGGTCTGAGCATCGGCCTGAAAACAAGGATCTGCTTATTCCAGGGGAAAAAAAATTAACTCTGCTATCTCAGAGCTGATATTTTTGTTTTTCTTTGGGGTTCACAACGAAAAATAACTCCAGTTTTGTTATCAGTCCTCTAAAGTCAATGTTGGTTTAGCTTCATTTCCACTTCATTGCCGCGACAGCTACAATAAATTATGAATAAACTATTTAATTTTTTTTGCAAGACTTGTTGAGCCAAATTAATCCAGCCCTGAATGGAAAAAATAAATAAAAAAACAACAACAATTGGGTCTGATTGTGAGCCTAATAGGCCATTTTTGGAACAGAACAGACCTTATTTCAGTTTTCTATTCAAAAGAAAGCTTTATCATGCTATTAAATGGCATTTTCTCCAGTACCTCCAGAAATATCCAGGCCAACAACTTTTGAAGCTACAGGAATCATCATAGACACACTGTAAGCAAAACGCAAGTACAAAGACTCTCCTCTCTTAGCTTGTATCGTCCTTATCCAGTGACAGTTGTCCTCTCTGGGCCAACAATTAGAAAGATGGATCAAGGCTGGCAAGCTATGAACAAGATCTGAAAGCTAAGCACAGAGCTTATGAAGTAAATGAGTCCAGTTAATTACAAGAGCCTGTTTTGCAGCCAAATTCAAATTGTATTTGTCACACACACACACACACACACACACACACACACACACACACACACACACACACACACACACACACAGTATGACATGGGGGTGAAATGCTTGTAGCTGTACAATGCCCGACCATTAAATGACAGAAGAAAAGTTTCACAATATTTACAATTTACAGTTTACTACAAAATTTACAAATTAACTTAGGAATTTACAGTAAAGAATGTGCAAATAGCAGAAGAGATTATAAAGATTATAAATTATAGGAATTATAGGATTATAGGAATACAGGAAATGTGTGGTGGTGCGTGTGGTGATGTGTGTGAGAGTCCAGTCTTATAGTGATGTGTGTGGGAGAGTCCAGTCCTACACCTGGTTCAGGCTCCGAATAGCCTGGGGGAAGAAGCTCCTCCTCATTCTCTCTGTTTTGGCCTTAAGGGAGCGGAAGCGCTTCCCAGACCTCAACAGTGAGAAGAGTCCATTGTTGGGATGGGAGAGGTCCATCATAATCTTCCTAGCTTTGGACTTGCACCGCTTGGTGTAGATGGACAGCAGGTCAGGGAGCTCTGATTGAATGATGCGTTCGGCTGAGCGCACCACTCTTGGCAGATCTCGTCTGTCCTGCTTGGTGCTGTTCCCGAACCAGGTGGAGGTGTTTGCCGTCAGGACGCTCTCGATGGTGCAGGAGTAGAAGTTCTTGAGCACCTTCTCAGCACCTTATCAGTCTCAGATCTGTCTTAGTAACTAACCCCACCCTGCCAAAATATTAGCAACTAGTTAAGTGATTGCTGCAGGCTGGTGCTGATGAACAAGTAACCAATGAAGACTCCTTCTTCTCCTCTGTGCAGCTAATTAGTGAGCACAAACGGGCCAAAACTCCTTTCTGCATGAATCATTCAGGGACCAACAGCTGCTGTCAGTTACTCTCAAGAACCAATCGGGTTGCCTCAATCAGCATCCCGTCTGTCTTTGATTTAACGCCAGTTTTTTTTTTTTTTTTTAAATCTACTACACAACTTGTTCTTGTTGTCTGCTGATGTGTGAATGAAAGTCGGACACCTAGCTCTTGAAAGGTACTGTGTTCAAAGAAGCTAATGCTTGTACACATGTATTGCAGCAGTGCATATTGTAAAGTTGTTTTATCATCTAAAGAAACCAATCTTTATCAAGCCAAACACCCACACACACACTCTCATAGAGCACATGGTCACAAAATAGGCCTGGAGCTCATTTTGAAGTTAGCGATGTACTTCTTTCCCATCGGACGAGGTAATCAGAGGAAGAAAGTGAAGCAAACTAATATAAGTTGACTTACTCAACCCTCATCCCCCA
The DNA here is from genome assembly GCF_057381845.1 of Rhamphochromis longiceps. Lineage (NCBI taxonomy): Eukaryota > Metazoa > Chordata > Actinopteri > Cichliformes > Cichlidae > Rhamphochromis > Rhamphochromis longiceps. The sequence continues at coordinate 17,073,238 of NC_140575.1, forward strand.
AAAGCAGCTGATGAGTCAGCAGTGAGTTGCGGGTGGCATACAGCACAATGGTGGTGGGAAATAAAAGTGTCTGTTGCCAGAATAGAGAGGAATCAACAGGGACCAGGGGAAAGAACAAGAAGACAGAAAAGAGTGAAGGTGAAGTCAGGGTGAAGGGGGGAGAGGGATCAGAAGGAAGAAGTGGGACAACACACAGAGATAAGAGTGAGCTCTGACAGAGAGACAGGGCGGCTGGGTGAGAAGGCAATAATGTGAACTAACAGAGACTCAATAACGGCTTTTCCGTGGCAAAAATGGGAAGCAAATCTGAAAATAAACGGGGGCAAAATGTCCTGGGAGCAGATATGGCGGGAGAGTGAAGGGAGAAATGAAGGAGAGAGTGAGAGGAGACAAGAGACGTTGATGTTCGGTGAGGTTAATCATTGAGCGTGTCGGAGGAAGAGGAGAGCCGTGTTGGAGTGACAGGTCTGCTGAGCTAAAACCCTCATCAGGCTTGCCGTCCTGCCCTGGAGACGTCAAAGCATCAGCTCCAGAAGGGGTGAAGAGAGACGCCCCACGAATGCTAAGCGCTCAAGGCTGTCTTTGAAATGGCCGACATATAACCAAAGTTCAGCTTCTTTCCCCTGAGTTAATATCTATGATAATCACAAGGGCGAGAGCAGTGTGATCTCAAAGTCCCATCTTTCTCTGAGGAGATTTACTTCTGCTGCCATTTTTATTGTAACCATGCCGAGTATTACCTGTGTAAGCACATTAAAATGGCCTTTTTGTTGCTGCCTGTGCAACAAAATCCATGTAACAAACACTCTCATTTGTATAACGCTGCACTGAAATGCCATTTTTCTTGCTTAGCATTAAAGATCAACTTGATAGACTGAGTTGCTCTTGTTTGCTGACCAACCCATGCCCTCCAGTCTGCAAACATTAACAAATAATGTTAGCTGGTCAGCACTTATGTATGCAACCGTCCCTGTTTGACCCTTCAGAGATAAACAGCCTGCTCTGTGTTCACGACTGAAGAGAGACTCACATCACAGATCAGATAAGCTGCATGAAAAGTGCACAAATGAGCTCATTAGATCCTCTACACACCAATTTTTACTCAACGCTGGGTCACTTTGGGCTAAGTGTTCTTGCATCTGATCACCAGCGAAACTTTATATGTAAAAAATATTTACAGCATTTGCACTTCTGGGTTGGTGAGCATCAGCGGTTCTGGGCTGAGAGCAAAGTAGTTGCATTGACCAGCTGCTATTCAGTAGATCGAATGCTCTTTGTAAAATAAGCAGCCGTCTGATCAGCTAATCAGTGAGTGATGTCACCGAATTACAGAAGCTCTTTTTTTAATATATAGCACAATGCAATGGTCTGAAACTTAATAAAAAAGCTTTCCCCGTGGTATGTTTTTAATTAGACCTACAGTATGGTCAAATTAAGTGTAAAAAAAGATATGAAAACAGAACAATGCCGGCCAACTACTGCGTTTTCTGTCTTAGCACAGAAAACCCATAAAACGGATAAGATTAATTATTTTCCTTTTACAAGCTTAGAAAGTGTTGCAGTGTGGTTAGAATGCAACAGCTTTTCCCCCCAAACTACAACTAAGAAAAAAGTTGTATAAAACCAATCCACAAGTATAACAAGTGCTCATGCTTGCTCATATACGGTTTTGACAGTTATGACAAATTAAATGTTTTTGCTTTTGCAGTGCTGTGTAAAAGTCTTGAGCCACATATTCTCCTTCTAGGGAGACAGTTTTTTAAAGTGGCCTTGAGCAGTAGTTCTTGAAACTTTCTGAAGGTTTTTCAAGGTTTTTCAGTCCATTGCTTGTACCTGAATGTTTTCACAGAAACGTTTTTTCTTTGAGGTGGAGGGTTAGGCCATGTTGACCTGTGAATCATTCAAGCATAAAAAGAGGCCTGTGTATTTTTAGGCACTTTGTTACCAGAAGCCTCTCCAAACATCATTTTTTTCCTCTGTGAAAAAATGCCTAAAAAACATATGTTTGTACCAACAAGGTGATAACTAAAGAGCTATTAGCTAAAAACATGACAAACAGCAGATGAACAGAATCTGAAAGTCGTGTTCTTATGAAACAGATTAATAAAACCTAGCAAGACCTGACATGGGACCACAGTAATGCATCTGGCCCTTCACTTGATCCATCCACTGCTCACTGAAGCCTCATCAGAATTGGTCTGAGTGGAAATGTGGCTAAGAACTGGGCTGAAAATCAGTGGCAAAGGGTGTTCTGGAGTGATGAATCCAAATGTAAAATTTTGGTTGTAATCACCATTAATATGTACAACAAGTAAGTGAGTGCCTACAGCCAATTGTAAAACTACTCAGTCATCCATGAAGACCATTTAAAGAAATAAGAAGAAAAGCTAAGAGCCTAAGAGCTCAGGCTGTACTGAAGAATAAAGCTGGCCGCACTAATTATTAACTTTCAAGCTTGTTAGCTTGTTAACAAAGTGGTGTACATGTGAGAAGTGGAACGAAAATCATACATGACTCCAAACATTTTTTTACAAATAAATAACTGTAAAGTGGGGTGTGCGTAATAATTCAGCCCCCTGAGTCAATACTTTGTAGAACCACCTTTTGCTGCAATTCCAGCTGCCAGTCTTTTAGGGTCTGTCTCTACCAGCTTTGCACATCTACAGACTGAAATCCTTGCCCATTCTTCTTTGCAAAACAGCTCCAGCTCAGTCAGATTAGATGGACAGCGTTTGTGAACAGCAGTTTTCAAATCTTGCTACGGATTCTCGATTGGATTTAGATCTGGACTTTGACTGATTGGATTTAGATCTGGACTTTGACTGGGCCATTCTAACACATGGATACGTTTTGTTTTAAACCATTCCATTGTTGCGCTGGCTTTATGCTTAGGGTCGTTGTCCTGCTAGAAGGGGAACCTCCGCCCCAGTCTCAAGTCTTTTGCAGACTCCAAGAGGTTTTCTTCCAAGATTGCCCTGTATTTGGCTCCATCCATCTTCCCATCAACTCTGACCATCTTCCCTGTCCCTGCTGAAGAGAAGCACCCCCAGAGCATGATGCTGCCACCATCATATTTGACATTTGGGATGGTGTGTTCAGAGTGATGTGCAGTGTTAGTTTTCCGCCACACATAGCGTTTTGCATTTTGGCAAAAGTTCCATTTTGGTCTCATCTGACCAGAGCACCTTCTTCCTGTTTGCTGTGTCCCCCACATGGCTTGTGGCAAACTGCAAACGGAACTTCTTATCTCTGTATAAGGACTCTGTATCTCATTGTACAACTGTATAGTGACAATAAAGGCATTCTATTCTATTCTATTCTATTATGGTTTTCTGTTAACAATGGCTTTCTTCTTGCCACTCTTCCATAAAGGCCAACTTTGTGCAGTGCACAACTAATAGTTGTCCTATGGACAGATTCCCCCCACCTGAGCTGTAGATCTCTGCAGCTCGTCCAGAGTCACCATGGGCCTCTTGGCTGCATTTCTGATCAGCGCTCTCCTTGTTCGGCCTGTGAGTTTAGGTGGACGGCCTTGTCTTGGTAGGTTTACAGTTGTGCCATACTCCTTCCATTTCTGAATGATCGCTTGAACAGTGCTCCGTGGGATGTTCAAGGCCTGGGAAATCTTTTTTGTAGCCTAAGCCTGCTTTAAATTTCTCAATAACTTTATGCCTGACCAGTCTGGTGTGTTCTTTGGACTTCATGGTGTTGTTGCTCCCAATATTCTCTTAGACAACCTCTGAGGCCGTCACAGAGCAGCTGTATTTGTACTGACATTAGATTACACACAGGTGCACTCTATTTAGTCATTAGCACTCATCAGGCAATGTTACAAAGGTTACTCTTTTTTCACCTCTGCGTTATTTGCTTCTAAACTGCTTTTCTTGAGAATCTATATAAAGAAATTATCATCGTGATTAAGGCTAGTGGAAAGTTTTCTAAATACAGTGCTCCACTTTTAAATCTGAAACATTCTTCCACAAACTTAAAGACATCTAATTTAAATGTATTTACATGAATAAAAAGAGGGTCAAAAAAGTATGTCACACTTATTATCCAAGCAAATGTCTGCCCACAGTGTGTTAGTGTGAGTTGTCTAACCGGTTTCAAATACAAGATGAGTCTATATACACTACAAAATTGATTTGCTGGCTTTAACTGCATATGAATGCTATAACAGCCTTTTATGCCTCATGGGAGAGAAAACAAGATATAGATGAATCCAATTACAGTCCTAGAGTGAGAGAATGCAGCTCATACCAATCGTGTTTGGACTGGAAAAACACCTCACATGTATTTAAAATTCATATGAAGTGTTTTGTATTCACGCTTGGTAGAAATAATTTCAGAATACAAAAGGTACCCATTCAAATAGAGGGAACATGTTCTTCACAAACAATTTTCCATCCTGTGTTTCTCCAAAGTCAAACTGCCTGATAACTTTCAGCAGAAAAACCTCAACTACTTCAGCGTGTCTCAAAGTACTTCAAAGCTTCTAGCTGAAGAAATGTGTTTCAGAACAGGTATGATATGAAAGTAACTCCAAGTTATGACTTTAAATATAGAAATTGAATCTCTTGCTTGTCTTTAACCTTTTGAAGCACAGAAGTGAGAGAGTGTGAGGTGGAAAATGTCAAGCCTGTGTAACCGACTCCATTGACATT